>NC_072437.2:114658709-115286813 GCF_028878055.3 Symphalangus syndactylus
AGGGTGTGTGTGTTTCTATGCACATGTGCATGTACACAAGTGTGTAAATAAGTGTTTTATTCATGATGGAGAAAGGCTGGTCAAAATGATTCTGAATGAGATAGCACCACTACAGCAGATAATTAGGTCTCTAGCAATAAAACAAGTCATTAAACATGTTTCTAAGCATCTACTCAGTATCTGGCACAATGTTAAGTAGTGTAAATATAATCATTAGCAAAATTCAGCTTCTACCCTCAATGGTATATGTGTAGAACAAATTGGTAAAGCTGGAGTACATTTCAGGACCAAAAACAGTTTCTGTGTAGTTCCCACTTCATCAAGACCATGTTGTATACCTCTCATACACTTAAGCCATAGGGAAGCAATTATTCCATCCATCCTTTTACAGGGTAGTGGTGGGGAAGAAGAGCTGACTGTCATGCTTGAATTCACATAATTTCATAATTAAATAATTTCATGTTACATAATCTCGATAAACCTAAAATCCAATATATGATAAAGATAGTGTTTCAAATCAGTGGATAAGTGATAAACAGTTCATAAAATGGTGTTCAGATAATTGGCTATATGTATTTTATAGTTGCACAAAGGTATAATATGTCATTAATAAAAATTCCATAGTGGATGTCAAATACACTTTTTCAAAATATAAAGAAAAAATACCATAGACAAATATCACTTGCAACATTACGGTTAAAATTAAATATCCAAACATAGCCCTAACCAATAACAGAAAATTTAAAAAAAAATTTATGGATTGGAATTTGTTAAAATATAAAACTTTTCTTTTTCAGAGGATACAATGAATATGTGTAAAAAGCAAATATCAAATCAGCAACAAGTGCTTGCAATTCACTTGACATATTTAAAATATGAGTAGTTCCAACAAATCATAAATAAATGATTAGTAGTCCAATAAAAAAAAGACAAAGTACATTGACAGGAAACTGTATGAAACTCATGAACACTAAATGTCTTAGATTCTCTATTGTTAAACAAAATGCAAAAACAATAGAGAACATTATGAATATGGAGTTAATATTTAACAAAATTATTTTATCCATGTTATAAGTAAATATTTACATCCTAAAACCCTTGTTTTCTCTGAAAGTTGTCACTTATGAGTCTATTTTGAAAATGTTTAAAGAATAGTAATTAATTAACTTTAATAAATAGGTACTCCTATTGAGGGAAAACAGACATTTCCATAATTTTTCTTCTGTTTCTAATCTAGTAGATGGTAGGAAAATAATGACAATTGCATGTTCATAACTGGAGAATATGCATTCCATTTCTTTTAAACTTTTGCATTCTCAAAACTCTATTGATACCTCAAAGCATACCCTTTGCTGTTGAAAACAGCCTTTCAAGTATAAAGACACACACATCACTTTCCTTAAATCTTATATAAGGCAAGGGCCTAGATTGCTATCAGAAAATGTATTTCAAGAATGCTTTTTTAGTAGTTCCTGTGGCCTTATCTTATAGAGGAAGGTTTTTTTTTAAACATACACACAGTATTTGATGCACATTTTTATTGGAAAGAGCTTTTATTTCCTTAAATGTTTTGTTGTCTAAGTGTGAAAAGTATCCTGCAGTGGAATTTAGTGGCACAGATGCTTATTGTGATAGATGAGATGAACTTGCTTCCCTAAGCATGCATGGGCATGAAATGCATCTGGCTTCTGTACATAAAAGTCAGTTATGTTCCCAAATGTGTCTCTGCATTTACACAGACGTTTAGGGGCAGACACCCTACTGTTCCCTCAAAAGGCGGCTCTGCTTAATTATGAAGTTCAAGTTAGACCAGAAGTTGGAAAATACTAAATTCCACATTGCAGACAGAGCCTGAGCAGGTGATGTCACCACTGCATTCTAAGGTGGCAAGTCCTCAGAGAAGTCACTTATCACCTTACCATGGAGAAAAATAACCGTGTCCAGAACACAAGAGGATGCTTTAAGGTAGCGTACAATCAAGTGTGCAAACCTGTGCAATACATACCAGATGAAATCCAGTTCAGAGGCTCAGGAAAACAAACAAATGAGGATATGCTTTAAAAAATAGGACTTAATATAAACAGTCGTGAGAGTAAAACTATTGCTAAGCACATAGGAAACATAAACCAGGCTTTCAGGAAGGAGTTTGGCACATGTGTGCACTGGTAGGAGGTGTAATGTGCAGAAATCCGGCCTTTTGTGGCATAGCAACTAAAGTTCCTTTTCTATTGTCCAGACAACCTTAAATATTCCTTTATGCAGTACTATTTTAAAAAGGCCATCTACTGTGCACAATGTGTTAGCATCAAGGACATGAAATTTATCTGGAATATACCAAAACTTTAATCAATAGACTAGGACCAAAGCTTTTAAAAACAGGTTTTCGTAGATAAATCATTATAAGTTATTATTTCCTCGCCATAGGTAAGGCATGATAGATAACTTTACTTTTTCTCAGTCACTTAGTGTGTAGGTAGAATAATGACCCTTAGCAGGATGACCTTTTGAATGTGTTGTTAGGCAGCATGGAAGCATTATGGTTAGAGGTGGAATTAAGATTGCTAATCACCTCACCTTAAACTGGAGCGATTATCCTGAATTATCTAGGTGGGCCCACTGTAGTCACAAAGAACCTTCAGACAGGAAGGCGGAGAGACCAGAGTGAGCAGAAGAGCTTGGGGAAACTGGAGCCGAGGCTGAAGTGATGTGCTGTGTCCAAGATGTGCAGAGGCCAAGAGCTCAGGGATACATGTGACCCCTCAAACCTGGTGAATTCTCTCCTGGAATCTCTAGACAAAATATACACTTGATGATACCTTGATTTTAGCACACTAAGACCCATTTTGGACTTCTGACCCCCAGAAGCATAAAGAAAAAAAATGTGTTGTTTTAAGCCTCTGAGTTTATGTTAATTTACTGTAACAGCAGTAAGAAACTAACACAGTAAGACGGCTTTTATTTTTATGTGATGTATAGAATTAAATTGGATATGCTAGGAAATATTGGAAATTTATTGATTTATTTTTTTGTCTGAGCTGGAGTCTGGCTCTGTCGCCCAGGCTGGAGTGCAGTGGCGCGATCTCGGCTCACTGCATGCTCTGCCTCCCGGGTTCCCGCCATTCTCCTGCCTCAGCCTCCCGAGTAGCTGGGACTACAGGCGCCGCCACCACGCTGGCTAATTTTCTGTATTTTTAGTAGAGACGGGGTTTCACCATGGTCTCGATCTCCTGACCTCGTGATCCGCCCGCCTCGGCCTCCCAAAGTGCTGGGATTACAAGTGTGAGCCACCGCGCCCAGCCAGGAATTTATTTTCTTAATATAGTTCTTCATATTAGAATAATGAGAACCATCGAGTAATGAAGTGTTCTATTTTGTGAAGGATGATTATATAAACAGTAGGAAGGTTAAAAACCGGGCGGGACCGGCTGGGCACAATGGCTCGTTCATGTAATCCCAGCACTTTGGGAGGCCGGGGCAGGTGGATCTCTTGAGCCCAGGAGTCTCAGATCAGCCTGGGCAACATGTGAAACCCCATCTCCACAAAAATACAAAAACCAGGCAGACGTGGTGGCGGCGCCTGTGGTCCCAGCCACTCAGGAGGCTGCGGTGGAAGGATCGGAGCCCGGCAGGTGCAGGCTGCGGTGGACCGTGATTATGCCACTGCGCTCCAGTCTGGGTGACAGAGTAAGACCCTGTCTCCATTAAATAAATAGATAAATAAATATATATATAAGTAAAAGAGGAGGGTGTCTTTTGAAGGCTATTAAAGTCGTCTAAGTGTCCTCTGATTATATGAGGCTGGAATGGTGCATGGAATGTTGTGTTGAATAACCTGATACAGTCTCTGAAACTATAGAAGCATTAGTAATTTTAGCCTGAGAGTGCTATAATCTGGGATAATTTGGTCCAATTCTTCCAGAGAGGGTTGAAGTTTTGAGAGAGCTGGAGTTATTTCAGTTGAAGACCTGAATATGAGGCAACTGCATACTCAATTACAATTCAATTTCTACTCTTTATATAAGGTAGAAATGGGTAACATGTGGGACACTGTGTTAAAAGTAATGCAGCCATAGTGTAGTGGTAAAAGCAGATGAAAAGTACTATAATAGTCGTATAGATGAGGTACTGGAAAGAAGCAGAGTTGAAAAATTGGAGATAAATGTCAGTTTTCCAGAGCCATGGGATGAAAACCAAACAGGATTACAACAGATTCAATTCACTCGAGATGTCTAACTTGGTAATAGGTCAGAAAACTCAATTTGTCGTATTTTCTTAAAAGTACACAAAAATGTTCCTTTTGATAAAACACGTGTAGTGCACCTTCGGATTTGATTTTTCTTTATGTTCTGTAAACTGCTCACAGTAAAACAGAAAAAAAGTCTGACAAATATGATGGTCCTTAAATCTTGTAGGAGTATGATGCTTCTCCAAAGAATAGAGGTTTTCCTAGGAAGGCCCTAAGCAAGGAATCAAGTTTCCTTTTGCAAGAAATAAAATTCTCAAAAGTTCCCTGCACCTTGGAAAGGCTCTGGTTGAAATTAATAGCACAACGTTATTTATTTAAATTTTAACTTTTAAGTTCAGGGGTACAAGTGTAGGTTTGTTACAGAGGTAAGCTTATGCCATGGGATTGGTTGTACAGTTTATTTCATCACCCAGATATTAAGCCTAATATCCATTAGTTGTTTTTCCTGATCCTCATAGCAAATATTACCCCCATAAAGTTTTATGGTTACTTTTTTCTTATCTTCTGATTAATGCCATTAGATTCACCAATTGAAATTATTTTTCAGTAGTTTAATTCCCTCTAGAAGGTTTAAAAAATGTTTCCGAATTTCCTAAGTCTTCTTTCTTTGTTAGTCTTCTAAAAAGCTATATTCAATAGAATTCATGTGCTTAGGTACAGTTTCACTAAAAGCGTATCTTCAACATTTGATCTGTTTAAAAGTTCTTAAGGTGTTAAGGAACATTAGGTATCAGAGTTTATGGCATTTGATTAATCTGAATAAATCTTGGCATCAAATTGAATTCAGCAAAAGTAACAGTGATAAATCAGAGAGCAATATTTGAAATGTCTCCAGGAAACATTTTAAAACAATTTTTAAGTTCACTAATTTGAGTCATTACACTTGGCCCTAATATGGTAGATTTTAAGTGAAGCTCAGTCGAACCTGGCAGATATCATATACAAACTTTTAATAGTCCTAACAATTCCTGTACCTCATTTGGATAAAGATTATTTCCAGAGCATCAGTGCTTTGACCAGAAAGGCATTTATTATTCTGTAACACTTTTCTTGAGAAATTAGCATGATTCATCATTTGAGTACGCTCTCTCAGATAAGATTCTAATATTTGGGTGTGAATAAAACTTCAGGGCATTGAAAACAGCTGGAAGATAGACAATAGGGTGATCATCCTCTCTTGTCATTCTCTATCAAGGTCCTCTTTAATTATTGGCCTAAACAGCTATAACTTTATGGTGAAAACAAACCGCTCGGATATAGCGTTAAAGGTTGAAATAATGAATTATACATAAATCGATTTAGTTCAGTTATATTCTGTTGAATTGGGAGAACATCGAATTTTTAAATTTCTCTGCATTTCTTGAAGTTAGGAATAAAAGCTGGGGTGGGGTCTCCTGAAATAATGAGGTCTAGAATAATTTCTGTTAAATTTACTTTTTAGTAGGATAAGTCTACTAAAATCAATATGAATGGAACCTTCAATGTACCACTGAAGATAATTAATCTTTGAGAGGTTAAGCAACCATTACAAGGTAATTTACCTAATTAGCAACTAAACCAACCAAATTTTAGATTTCTTAACTTTAAGACTATTGCTCACATAGTCACGTAAAGTATATCTTCCACATAGTCACAGGCAATCACAAGCTAACACGAGCAGTTAGCACAAAATAGATGTTCCACATAGAATGCAGAACAAAAAAAGACACTTTAAAAATCCTTTTCCCTTTTCCAAATTCATATTTAAAAAGTTTCTTGTGGAATTTCCCAAATGCCAGCATGGCCACATATAATACAGATTGATACTCAGACCTCTAATGAGAAACAGTTAGAATTATGCTAAACAAGGAACATTCTATATTGATTTCACAAATTCTCCTCTTTCCACTTATAGTTTCTCATAAAATGTAACATGTTTGTCTCGTGTGGAGTCTGTATAGAAAAAGTGTGATAACTGAAGATATAGACACACAGGTGTATGTATGTCTGTGTGTTCCTGTGTATTATAGCCTTTCTTTAATGGTTTTCTCTTTATATTTATATATATATATATATATATATATATATATATATATATATATATATACTTTAAGTTCTAGGACACATGTGCACAACGTGCAGGTTTGTTACATATGTATACATGTGCCATGTTGGTGTGCTGCACCCAGTAACTCATCATTTACATTAGGTATATCTCCAAATGCTGTCCCTCCCCCTCACCCCACCCCATGACAGGCCCCGGAGTGTGATGTTCCCCTTCCTGGGTCCATGTGTTCTCATTGTTCAATTCACACCTATGAGTGAGAACATGCAGCGTTTGGTTTTTTTTGTCCTTGTGATAGTTTGCTGAGAATTATGGTTTCCAGCTTCATCCATGTGTCTACAAAGGACATGAACTCATCCTTTTTTATGGCTGCATAGTATTCCATGGTGTATATGTGCCACATTTTCTTTTTTTTTTCTTTTTTTTATTATACTTTAGGTTTTAGGGTACATATGCACAATGTGCAGGTTTGTTACATATGTATCCAGCCACATTTTCTTAATCCAGTCTATCATCGTTGGACGTTTGGGTTGGTTCCAAGTCTTTGCTATTGTGAATAGTGCCACAATAAACATACGTGTGCATGTGTCTTTATAGCAGCATGACTTATAATCCTTTGGGTATATATACATATATATATAAAAAAAACTATATATATATATTTTTGGGACGGAGTTTCGCTCTGTCACCCAGCTGGAGTGCAGTGGCGCGATCTCGGCTCACTGCAAGCTCCACCTCCCGGGTTCACACCATTCTCCTGCCTCAGCCTCCAGAGTAGCTGGGACTACAGGTGCCCGCCACCATGCCCGGCTAATTTTTTGCATTTTTAGTACAGACGGGGTTTCACCGTGTTAGCCAGGATGGTCTCGATCTCCTGACCTCATGATCCACCCTCCTCGGCCTCCCAAAGTGCTGGGATTACAGGCATGAACCACCGCGCCTGGTCTCTATTTAAGTTAGCTCTGTCCAGGGCAAACCAGCATTTCAAAGATACAAACTGTTTTTGCAAAAAACAGGTATACACCTATCCATAGTGCAGACATTATGTCTACTTATTTCTCTCTAAATAGATCTTTCATTTTAACAAGTACTTCACCTTCACAAAATTTAGTTGAGTCAGTGAACTCTTATCCAGATGCTATATCTTGGCCAGATTATCAAGAATTAAGCCTCACAGATAGGCTGTTTCCATTTCCTTTAACAAAGTTTATCAGTCCTGAGTTACTTCTTGATTTCTTGCCAGTGGCATATAATGATGACTCAGCCAAGTCAGTTCCCAGAGTTGGACTCTTTTTTTTCTTATACACAGGAAACTTCTTTTCCAAGAATACTTGTTCCAGTTGCTCACAATCTTCATAGTTGATGATTATAGAATGATCTATGTACTTTCAATGTACCTTCAAAAATGAGATCTGCAGCTGGATAAGACGTGTGTGTGTGTGTGTGTGTGTGTCTTAGTAGACTTAAACCGTTCATTGAATAAGAAGCCTAGTTGATAGTGTAAGGTGAGAGTTAGAAGAACAGGGAATTATTTGGTTTAAGGAATTGTGAAGAAATGTGCTATGCCATTAAAATTTTTCTCTACTTTTGTGTTAAATCTTAATTTTGTGCAGAATTTACTAAGCTGCAGGAAACTGTCAATATTGACTCTTGCTAAGTTCCATATTGGTTTGTAATTATCTTAAAACAAAAGTTGGTTGATACTAAAGTGCAGTTTTTCCTCTAGCTTTCATAAATTGAGACAGGTCTTTTTCTCACCCTCCACATACCTATGGCTGGAAGCCGAGGTGGTTGTTCTTGGTTCCCGTTACAACTTCTAGACTGTTAATTTCTCCGCTCCTTGCAAATTAGACTGTTCCTTTGAAACTCAAACCCCTTGGAAATATCAGCCATGCCCCTTTGGTATTACCATCATCAACAGACCTCCCTCCTGGGCACTCTGGTCTTATTTTTTTTTTTTTTTGAGATGGAGTCTTGCTCTGTCACCCATGCTGGAGTGTAATGGTGTGATCTCGGCTCACTGCAACCTCCTCCTCCCGGTTTCAAGTGATTCTCCTGCCTCAGGTTCCTGAGTAACTGGGATTACAGGTGCATACCACCACACCCAGCTAATTTTTGTATTTTTGGTAGAGACGGGGTTTCGCCATGTTGGCCAGGCTGGTCTCGAACTCCTGACCTCAGGTGATATGCCTGCCTCAGCCCCCCAAAGTGCTGGGATTACAGGCATGATCCACTGCACCTGGCCTCTTGCCATTTATTTAAGGCTGTAGATCTTTTGCTCAATATCATCTTCAGGCAAGTTCAGCCATCATTTTAGTGGCTCAGCTTTCACGTGAAAGGACCAGTACAAACCTCGGTTCCCCGTTTTTTGACATCTTTATTTCCATTACTTTTTTTCTTTCCTCCACTTTATTGTCATCAAATCTGAAACATTTTCTATAAGTGTATATACCACCAGGATCTAGATGCAAATATTCTGCCTCCTGGACATCACTCCTTGCCAGCTCGTTGGCCCAGATGTCCTCATTCCTACAACCCTTCATTTTCACTGAGACTCTTCTTAGGACACAGCTGCTGCTGCTCCCTCACGATCCATCCGTACTCTCTTGCTTTCAGTTTCCACGTTTTCCTCCTCAAATGCCATAGTTCATTTTTAGCATTCCCTTGCAACTACCCTGAGCTTCATTTTCCCACAATTTATTTGTTTCTCTTTCTCTTCCCAAATTTTAAATGTTGATGTTTCTAAGGGTTCTGTCCTAATTGCTCTTCTTTTCTCTCCACACACATACTCTCTCTAAGCTCTAAACACTACTAAACAGCTCATAATTTCCAGTCTTAGAGTTTGGTCCAGACCTTTATTCTGGGAGTTGATGATTTACGTGACAATAGCACTCGAATAATTCAGAGGTAACATGTCCTGGTTTCCCACATGATAGTAAGTGGCACTGCCAGCCATGCTAGATGCTTATAAGTCATTTTTGGCCCTTCCTCAATATTCTGACAATATCCAATTCAACATTCATTTAAAAAATATTTTGGTTCCAAATACATCTGTAATTTCCTCCACCTATTTGGATTTCCAATGTCCCCAGCCTAGCCAGAGCCACATATTTTCTTACCTACGCTTATTTTCTTAGGTCATCCTTAGTCAACTTACTTTAATTCTTATCTCCGACACCCTGTTAGCTACAGAGAAACCAAAGTGATCTCTTAACATGTCTTTCAGTTTCCAACTCTCCCACTTTTCTGGTGTACTTGGACTAAGATTTATGTTCCTCATCATTACTAATGAAGACCTGTACTGTTTCACATATCCTTCTCTTTCAGCCACGTCTCACATTAGTCTTTCTCCCTTCTGTACTTCATCCAGATTCCTACTTTTCAGTTTTTCATTTCATCCAATTCACAGGTTTCTTCTACATGCCAAGATCTTGCTCATATATTAGGGTCCATGAACACTGGGGGTTTTTCCTAAAAGACGAATCTTTCTGTAGTGTATGAAAAGCTAACTCTTTTTATTCTCAGGTCTTACCTTAAATATTCTCACTTGAAAGAAGTGGTTAGAATCTGTATAATCCAAATTAATATTTCTTTTTTTCTTTTTCTTTTGAGACAGGGTCTTGCTGTGTCACCCAGGCTGGAGTGCAGTGGCGCAATCTTGGCTCACTGAAACCTCTGCCTCCTGGGTTCAAGCAGTTTTCCTTTCTCAGCCTCCTGAGTAGCTGGGACTACAAGCGCACACCACTACACCCGGCTAACTTTTTTATTTTTAGTAGAGATGGGGTTTTGCCATGTTGATCAGACTGGTCTGAAACTCCTGGACTGAAGTGATCCATCCGCCTTGGCCTCCCAAAATGCTGGGATTACAGGCATAAGCCACCACGCCCGGCCCAAATTAATATATCTATATATAAAAATTATATGTATGAATCTTATATAATCTGAATTAAGATTGTATCTAATGTTCGCCCCAAAACCCTTGTTGTATATTCAGTCCCTTGCTTCACTTTGCATGTGAACACATTTTGTAATAATCTCTTCTCTTTGCTCAGTTGGGTTTCTGTGCCTGTCTTCGTCTTCAGAATTGAAACCCTGGGAGTACAGGACTGTGGCTTTCTTATTCACCACTGCAGCTCCGTAACTAAGAGAGCATCTGATACATATGTGTGAAGGGAATTGGTTAAATATAGACCACTAGGTCCAGTGGAGTCCACAGCCTATTCACTTCATGTAGTTTCCAAGAAACAAATGCTTCTCAACATATATTAATGAATGAGATATGGGCCAGGATATCTGGTCTGGCTGGAGATGGCTTAACTTTGAGTTCACTTGAGAGGGTATCAGTGTGAGCAGGGATGCTTTCACTCACTTCAAGAATTGCATGGTGTTTAGGGGGAAGAATCACCCTGCTTCTCTGGAGAGACATGAGGGCTCTGTGGCTCCTGTGGGCTCTCAAACTGTTGGAAGATGACTGCTAAACCTGAGTTTTCAGGTCTCCTAGTTATATTCATTTAAACTTATAGATGATTTGTCACTATTTTAAGTTGTTTTTCACTGAAAATTCAGTCTGAATATAGAGCCTTATTTCATTCAGAACAGAAAGAATGGGTTACGGTGAAATCTGTTTATCTATAATTTTTAAGTAAGTACAATTTTATAAACCAGTTATTCCTAACTTGAGAGGCCTGGAGGATTTATTACAATGTGTATTTCAGGGCCACATCTGCAGAAGTTTTGATACAACATTTCCTTACTAATCCCCCTGACAGCACATTTTAGCAGGCATCCTGTGTTATTGAGAAGCAGAACGTTTATGCACCACACTTTGGGAGAGAGAAGTGCATGTTATGTTACCATTTAAAGATGCCTGGTTCTTGTGGGGCAAATTGGCAAATGATTTATCTGAACTAATGGCAGAGTGGAATTTTAATATTTTAGGGTTTTCAGGAATCTTAGAGCTGTTTTCATTTGTCTCATACATAGAGCCTGAACCTTGAAGACATTAATGAATTTGTCACAGAAATTAAATTGGGCCAAAATTTACATTTCCAACCCATGTCTGTGCTCTTCATTCTAAAGCACAATGGCCTAGAGTCGTATTTTAACCTCTAACTTTTATCTTATTAAAAAATAAAATAAATAATTGTAAATACATGCATGTATTATACCTATATATACAATTTATATACATTACAATATTAATTTGAACTACACATGACATCACTAGTAAAGGCCAGTTACAGTTTAGACTGAGATAAGCCCTGTGAGAATTTACTAAGATCAAAAAGACTCCTTTTAATAGTGACTCAGTGGCACCTACTCTAAGGACAAAGGCTCCAGTATGTATCCTAATCTAAGTTATTACTGAATGTGAGTCCTGTGATAGCTTCTAATGAAAATTTCCCATTGGAAAAAATCAATGTTAATAACTGGAACTCGAGAGCTGTAATGGGTTCTGCTGTGTTTTTCGGGCTTAGACTGTGTGCTATAATATGCTAAGAAGAGGAGTTGATGACCTGTGAGCTCTGGTCACTTCCTGATCTCATTTGATTCTTTGGTCTTTAGTTTTAAAAGGGTGATCAGAGAGGTTGCTTTATAATGGAGAAGTTGAACAAAAGGACCATCAACCTGCAGGCTCACTGACACAGCGCAAGTTTCACCGGATAAGCATTTCAGTAAAGAGGACTATTGCCAACAGCAATACTTGCAAGGAAGCTTTGTTCCAGAGAGGATTTTTGTTTTTAAAGAAGCTGCTAGAAAAACTGACACTAGAAGCTAACTAGAGTCACTCTTTCTAGATATCAATGAAATTGTAAGTCTGAAGACATTACTTACCTAGATACAGAAATGGACTTTATTTAAGAACCAACTTTATACATACCTAATATACCTAGGCTTGTTGATCAAGTTGGCTGGCTGGGGAAGAATAAGACCATCTAGAAGATCCACATGATGAGAGAAAGCATTCGGGGAGGGCAGACAGATACTTGATGCTGGCCACAGATAGAACCCAGAGACGCTCTGTGATTGAAGTGGTTCTAATACCTAGAAGCTTCGATTTGCTCTTATAACGTGTTCTAAAGCCATTTAATTCAAGACTACCCTTCCTGGTTGGTACCTGTAGATGTAATGCATCTCCTAAGGTATTACTCTAGGCTCCATCGGACAGAACAACTACATGGAGGTAGGTGGTGGAGCCTCCGGACTCCACGACACATTTCACAGTGCTGTTTACTCCAAAACACTGGCCTAATTGAACTAATGTAGCTATTGGGTAAGACGAGAAGTAATACACGAACATTCTTAAAGTCTGTTCTCTTTTGCCTTGTGACCTTAAACATTTGAAAGACCAAGATGAACACTATTGAATAGAATTGTGTTTCCATCGTCATAACTAACCTGAAAGCCTAAGTTTTACCTCTTTCACTGCACATCCGATCTATTTTATGGGCAGAAGAGCACAATGGGCTCAGCTATCCAGGCTTTAGGAGTTATTTTAATCTTTAAAGAACAATAGACACAAGTAAAAGTACATACATAAAGTAGGTATTTTATATTTAATTTTTATTTTCATATGCATGAAAAGGGTGTTCCAAAAAATGATTAGAGAAGTCCATGGCATGTCTTTCTGGTTAATGTTACTTTATTTTTTGGTTCATCTACCACACTACTTACAAGTTACTTGATTTTGTTCATGGAAAATTATTTTAAATGAATTGATTTTACTTTTCATCAGCACAGTTGTTGACTAATACCAAAGTTAGTTAGAAGGTTACGATTTTTGTATTTATAGAATGGCAGGGGCAGCATTTAGATAATACATCATAGTAACTTGGCATTTATGAAATATTAGTTTTCCATAAACATGAACTCAGAGAGGAAGGTTACATTTTTTTAAATTATAATAACATTTTGAAAAGCATCTGTCCTTTAAAATGTTACTAAAATATATATTGGAACTGGTGTTTTAGATGCCAGTCCTTCCTGAAGAGTGTTTTGAGATTTTTTTCAAATACTGCCTCAGTTCTATATAAAATAGAAAAAATTCTGCCTTGTAAAATGACTACTGGATGTAGGTAAGAAGAAGTTAAGGAAATATTACATAAAAATAGATTTGCAAAGGTAATTTGCTGGAGGATTATTTACACTTTGATGAGTGGATCTGGATATTTTGATACTAAGTGAAAGTGGTTCCACTGGAATTAGAAGGGAACAGAGATCTGCAAGCAGAAGTGAAAAGAATGTGTGTAAGCCGGGCACGGTGGCTCATGCCTGACCTCAGGTGAGCCGCCCACTTCAGCCTCCCAAAGTGCTGGGATGACACGCTTGTTAAGTGGTACTCTAATTAATCAGTAACTTAAACCTCAAAAGAGATTCATTATGTACACAAAATTAATCTTGTGTAATCAAGTGTATAAGTAAAATTAATTGAAGAAATCAAGAAACGCACGGTGGCTGACACCTGTAATCTCAGTGCTTTCGGAAGTCCAGGTGGGAGGATCCCTTAACTTAAGGAGGCTGAGACCAGTCAAGCAACACGGTGGGACCCATCTCTGTAAAAAAATTAGCCGGGGATGGTGGTGCGTGCCTGTAGTCCGAGCTACTTGAGAGGCCGAGGCAAAAGTATCGCTTGAGCCTAGGACTTGGAGTCTGCAGTGAGCTATGATCACACCACTGACACCAGCCAGAGCAACAGAGGGAGACAATGAGAACACGTGGACACAGGAAGGGGAACATCACACTCTGGGGACTGTTGTGGGGTGGGGGGAGGGGGCAGGGACAGCATTAGGAGATACACCTAATGCTAAATGACGAGTTAATTTGTGCAGCACATCAACATGGCACATGGATACATATGTAAGAAACCTGCACGTTGTGCACATGTACCCCAAAACTCAAAGTATAATAATAAATAAATAATAAACCACAAAACACTTGTAATTCCAAATCCAGGTATATAAACCACAGGAATACTTAGATAAACACACGTTATACACACATATAGTATATGTATGATAAAATATACTTGTATGTTCAACTTGGGAAAGGTTGATGATTTTAGAAACAAACTAATAATTCTATTGCCTTGTGCTCTAATGATTTTCAATTTGAAGATTTATTTGGGATCAAATATATGAGGCTCCATATACAAGACATCTTTCTTTCCCCTCTTCTCAGCACCATTTTTTGGCTGATTATTGGACTACAACTGGGAGATCTAGAACTAAATTCCTGCTTAGTGTTTACTTGTTCAGAGCATAGGCTTTGAAATCGTCCTGTTTTGCCTCAGTCTCCACAGTGGTACCTACTAACCTCATGACTAGGGATCGTGTAGCATTTCTCTAAGCCTTGTTTTCTTAGCTGTGAAGTGGTAAATTTTGGAAGTGCTTTGTTCATAGGATTTCTGTGAAAACTGAATTGGGTAAAGAATGTAAGGCATTTATCACAGTAAAATAACCTGGATTACAGTAACTTTTCCAGGAGTGTTTATTAGTACTTAAACTGTCATTGTCATCAAAATTCTGTTTTTACATATGAACTTAGAAATGTCATTGTAACCTTCTCAACTCATTTGGTCATTTAAAATGGAGAGGTTGAGTTAGGTGTTTCTTAAATTTCTCTTTAGCTCTGATACTATGAGTCTGACGTTAAGTAATGCAAAGTTGGTAATTAAATCTTCCCCTTTCGTGATGTAGGAGAAAGGCATAAAAAATTTCTGGGTGACTGGATTCCCTTGCAAGTTTATTAGAATTGTAATTACGTAGCATTTTGAATAAAGCATTCATTCTGGAAATCATTAAGTTTATTTTTCTTAACTCCGTTATTTTGTCAACTGTGGAAAAATTGGGATTTAGGAGTAACCTCTGATTTAAAATTCCACCTACTAACCATTTAAATTGTAGTCTTGTAATTTCCTAACTTTAGTCTTGAAGGTGTTTCTCATTCTTATGCGTTATTATACTGTATTATATATTTATGCAACATAAAATTTATAGTTTTAACTATTGCACATGTTTACATATGAAAGGTGTAATTTTGAACTTATCATTATTAAATTTGCTAGTTTTGCTTCACTATTCATTTTGGACACTTATCCATATTAGTACATGCAACTCAAGTTTATTCTTTTGAGCTACTGTATATCATTCAAATGTATGAATAAATAACCTTGCTTTGGTGGACATTTAAGTATTTTCATGTATCAGTATGAAAAGCAGTTTCAAAATGAACATTCAAATATACATTGTCATATATGTGTATAATATTTGTATATATGAAGGTTCCTGTGGGTCATATATCTGAAATCAAAATTACAAGTGTTTTGTACCTTCTAGAATTAATTTTACTCTCAATTTTAAGTAAACAAGATTAGTTTTTGCACATGATGCATCTCTTTATTCAGTTAAAATTACTGACATAATTAGAATACCACTTAAAACTTGAGAATATTTTCAAGGGTATTTATGCAAAACTTACATAAATGTGTTGAAAAGTCCTTTTGTATATATGTAGAGATTACATGGTATGTTAAATTCATCAATTTGCCTAAATATCAAGTTATACTTAAGTAGTGTCCATACACCATGCTTTTGCTTGACTGAACTCCAATATGTATATCGGGAGTACTTTTTAACATTCATAGGTTAAGTGGCCTGTTTTGGAAAATGATATTAAAAATGGAATTCAGATGAATGCTTAAAGATTAAAAATGAATGAGCTTTCGTATTAATCATCAATATGACAACCCTAAAGGGAAGCATGATTTTCAAATGTACCTCCTTGTAGGCAGGATAATTCAGAAATGCACAGTGCATATTAGATATGGGATTTGAGTCGTAGTGTATTTCTCTAAGAATGTAATTTATTGTACTTTCATATCCACCCCACTGAATATGCAGAGTTTAAGATGCAATGGCCAGAAGACACGAGCGTGTCACTAGAAGGATGTGGACGTGGGCTCCGGGGCTGTTGATGATGACGGTGGTGTTTTGGGGTCATCTGGGGAATGGACAAGGCCAAGGTAAGTGCAAGGATTTTCTAATTCTTTGCGAGTTGGATGCGAATTTCACTTTGTGATGAAATTATGTTTAGTGTTTGGTTTGATGTTTAAGCAATTTGTTACAATCTTCCGTCAGGTTTTTGTTACAGGGTATTGTAATATCTCTGCAGTTAAATTGAAATAGAATTAAGTGTGAGTAAATGCATCAAAATTGAAGCCATGTTTCTGAAATTGGCTTTTCTCTGTTGTAATTGATGATATGTATATATATGTGAGGTATTATGAGGCCATATATATGCGTGTGTCTCTGTTGCATTTGGTGACATGTATATATATGTGAGGTATTACGAGGCCATATATATTCGAGTGTGTGGGTTTTGGGTGGGTGGGTGTGCCTGTGAGTTTGTGTATGTGGTATTTTACAGGAACACGTAGCATATAAAGTTGTTGTGATTTTGAAGAAAAGTTTTTGGACGTTTGTCTGTTTAGGGTTTTTATGTTTTTGGATGTTTGTCTCTTTAGGGTTTTTATGTTTTACATTTTAAAATTTCAAGAACCTATTCTTAAAGGATGTGATGTTCTTTAGAAATTAAATGAAAAATGTGACGTTTCTCGTTCTTCTGCCAAGGGTATTTAGGGGAAATTAATGAGAGAGTGGAGCTGCAAGGTTGTGGCATCCTGAAATGTCAGTTGGAGAGTAGAAAAGGGCCATAGATTTTGGAATAAGGCTTTCAATACTGATTTCATCAATAGCTGTATGGAGTGGTTTGTGCCAAATCTAGTATCTGTGAATGTATTTTGTGATAAGTATTGTATTATTTTTGGAGGTGTGTTGCCTGCTCATATACAAATTGCAATTCTGTACTTTATGTGATAAAACATCCTGACACCCCTGAAATTTTCTTTTCCTTTCGGGGCAAGTATATTCAGCATTGATTTTCTGCATTTTCAAGGCTTGAAATGAAATCTGTGAGCAGGAAGTTTACAGAGTTATTTCAAGGGATAGGTATATTTCTCCAGATAAAATTGAAAGTGTGCAGTGTTATTATATAATTGTGATGAAGTTGAGCTTTGCTAGTTTGGAGTATCTAATAAAGTTTAACACTTTTTAAAAGATCCTTCAAAAAGATCAGTTTTCTTGCCATATGTAATATTGTTCAATGAAGATTTGAAATGAAATAGATATTTTTTCAAAACCACAAATGCATCTGTGCCTTTGTATATGAACAGTTGTATATACATGTAAGCAGATAATACATTTTGTTAATTAAGATCAGCTTTGATTTTAATTTTTCTTTCCTGTCATTCAGAATTTGTATTTGCATCTAATAGAATTCTCATTTTTCTTTTGTGATAAAACTAATGTAAAATATATTCAATACACATAGTAGTTTTTTTCACCAAAGGTCTAAAACAAGAATATGTAGACAGTAGCTACGTTGGATTTCTTTGGCTATAAGAGTTGTCTATTTCTCTGGTGATGTGTAGAATTACTAAAATGCAGCATGACAACTGTTTCTCTGTAATAGTGATCCAACATGACATGTAGTATTACACAGGGTTGCTAATACCTTCCTCTGACCATCATTTCCAGTAATTGTGGCTTGTTTTAGATGAGGAATAGGTTATTAGATATTTAAAATATTTGAGAAAAATAGGTATCTTCTCTCTTATTTACCCAAACCCTTTTATTTACTCAATATTGATGGCTCAAGTATTCTATCTTTCACTAGGGACCATCATTTATTAAAAAATGGCCTGAAATCAATTCCAAGTCTAGCTGTAGTGAAGCTTCTAGTGGGAAATGCAAGTTAAGTAATTTGTTTTCTTTCTAAAAGGATAAATTAAAATAGACAATGATTCAAAGAACAAAACAACTTAATAGAAAACATAATGGAATGCTTTGATACTATGATTCAGGGAATTTTGCTTCCTTAGTGGTAGCTAGATTGAGTGAAGGAGATTGCTTAGGTATAATGAGCAAATCTTATAATTGCAAGTATAACCCAAGCTGCATATCATCATTTAGCTCAATAAGCCTCATTAAATATTAAATATTACCTTTTAACTTTTATGCAATTAAGCAGAATTTAAAAATAAAAGTTTTAAAAATTAAAGTTTTTATTACTAAGTATCTTTTAAAATACAAATCTCACAGCTCCTTATTGTCAAGAAAAGAACACATGAAAATTTATAAATAAGGTTTTCTCTCTATTAAATTTACAGTCTTGCATTAAATATTGGTTATTGGGACCCACCATGTCCATGATTATGATTAAGTATCAATGAAAGATGACTCTTGCAGCAAATATGCATGCAAATGTTTTAAGATTATTTTCACATTATTTCACATAATTTCTTAAGCATAATAGGATAAGTAAATTATACTTTCTACACAAGCTCTTCATATTTATGAATAGACCATGTTCTAAATTTTTCAATCATTGGGGAATCCCAATGTCATATTTATGAATGGACCATGTTCTAAATGTTTCAGTCATTGGGGAATCCCAATGTCATATTTATGAATGGACCATGTTCTAAAAGTTTCAGTCATTGGGGAATCCCAGTGTCGTATTTATGAATGGACCATGTTCTAAATGTTTCAGTCATTGGGGAATCCCAGTGTCGTATTTATGAGTGGACCATGTTCTAAATGTTTCAGTCATTGGGGAATCCCAGTGTCGTATTTATGAATGGACCATGTTCAAAATGTTTCAGTCATTGGGGAATCCCAGTGTCGTATTTATGAATCGACCATGTTCTAAATGTTTCAGTCATTGAGGAATCTTCCTAGAGAAACCGTGTGAGAAATTGTAGCTAAGCTCAAAAACGGAAGACAAAAATCGATTTAACGAGGAATGTAGATTAATGTCATAGTATTATCGCGACTGTGTGCAACCACTACTTATAAACAATGATATAAGAAATGCAACCTGAAATCTGAATTCTAAATAGGAATGTAGTGCCATTATCCCTCTGGGACCCTTAGGGTCAAAGTAAGATAAAAGGGATGAAAGGTGGGTTGGAAGTCAGTCAGTGATCCTTGTCAAATTTTTGTATCTGTCAAGAAAAGCATCTGCTTGAGGACATCCATTTTCCTACTTCTGAGTTACAGAATAATAGGTACTTATCCTGAATGTGACATTCCCTGACGTGGACTCTGTCTTTGCTGCTTAGGTGGTGTGTGCATGAGAAAGTGCTTAACATCTGAAAACGGAGACAATCCTTAGAGAAAGATATATATGAATTTTAAAAGGAAATATACCTACGATGGAAATAAAACAAATAGCATAAATATCTAGCTGTATTTGGTCTTTTTGGTAACTATTACAATATATACATTTTCAAACAACTAAGTTCAGCACTGACTTTGGGAGAATCTAGATAAAACTGAACTGACATATAATAAGCATTGGTGTAATTAATAGCACAGCGGGCAGAACCATGGGGGTATTTCCTGAGGAAGAGGGACTATAGAGAGGCAAAAGAAAACCCAGCTCATTCTGGGGAGTGCCAGGAGCAGTTATTATATTCAGAACTGAGAACTTATTTCTAACTCACCAACCCATAGTTCTGGCTGAAGTGCAGTGGTGCAGTCATAGCTCATTCTCAGCCCCAAACTCCTGGGTTCATATGGTCCTCTCATCTCAGCCTCCTGGTAGCTATGACCACAGGTGTGCACTACTTTGTCCAGCCAGTTTATTTTATATTTTATTTTCATTTCATTTGTAAAGACTGGGTCTTGCTATGTTGCCCAGGCAGGTCACAAACTCCTATCCTCAAGCAGTCCTCTAACCTAGGCCTCCCAAAGTACTGACATTACAGGCATGAGCCATTGCATCTGGCTCAAAAATATTTCTGTCCTAATGGCTTTAACAAAGAAGTGCCGTTTTGGGGATATATACAATGGTGTGCTGCTTGGGAGTGACAAAAAAATAATTATAAGAAGAATGGAACGAATATGTCAGTATGTTTTCAAAAGCAAGTTAGCCCAAGTTTTTAAACAAGCATAATTTTAGGGTTTTTGTAACTAACTTAGGGTTTAAATGTAGCAAAAATTTTAAACATTATCATGAATACACAGAAAATTTTAATCAATTTGGTTTCCATGATGAATTTACATGCTTAAATTCCTAATTTCAATTTGCTGCTAGATATGAGAAAGTTTGAGATTTTGAAGAAGCAAGTGGTTCTTACAAATGTAGCAAACTTAAATTTTGAGGACAATTTAATTTAACTTCCATTTTTATGACCAGATTTTGGGTCAGCTGTTAAGCATTCAAAAAATAAAATCTGATAATATCTGGCAATTCCAATTTTCAGTTTTATTGATCTTCACCATGAAATAATATATAAGGTAAGGGGCAAAATTTTGGAAAAGCAGATCACTTTGTTGTCCTATTTAGCAAGTTCTCAAATTATGCCATCTTGGAATCATTACAAGTAATTATACGAAGACAGTATCTTGTGTTTTGTATTTCATTGTTACACATCCAATTGTTCTCTAGAGATATCAGAGAAAACCCACTCAAGAAGGGAAGGTTAGATAAACAGCCCTCTCTCTCTCTCTCTCTGTCTTTGCCTCCATTTGGTTCCTTATGTTCATTTCTCAGTGCATTTCAGTTACTTTTATTGTTCCCTTCATTTTCTCTTTCATTCCAGAAGTTTAAGTGATTGCATAATTCTTTTGACAGCTGAAAGTAGTATCCGACTTTGAATGAAAGGTTTACAGCTACAGCTTTTCAATTAGAAAATCTCAGATCATGTGATCTATGAGTTTTAATATCTTAGGATCTCGACCAGTAAGGAATAATCACTTTGAAAAACCTTGATGCTACCTAGAGTTTGTGTTTTGTGAGGTTGCTTGGTAAATTATTTTCCTTTGATAATTGAATATTGCTTCAAGAGAGGTGAGCTCAGACGTTTGGCAATGAATATTGAATGTGTATTACAAGAGACATGACCTTAAAATATCATCAAGCTAAGTAGTAGTGAAATTGAACTCTGCTGTATAATAGAAGTCAGTGTTTCTTACATCTTTGTGATATATAAATATTTTTACATTGTGGTAGATAATAATTTGTATGGGAACATTTAATTGAATTTAATTTATCCTATGGCAGAATTATGTTGCATAGGTCATTTTAGTTTTTGATTTAAGCATCTTAAAATTACAAATGCAAATATTCAACACGTAAAACCCACATGAATACACACTCCCAAACATTTGAAATCCTAACAGTCATTTCCAACAGCTTTTTCCCACAAAAGAAGTCAGCTCTTCTTAGAGAAGACATGCATTCCCATAGCTTGAGAGGTGCACACTATAAGGTAAACAGAGAAAGGATTACAGCAGTTTAAGTATACCAGCGGATTTACTTTATAGACAATAGACTTTTGAATTACTTGTCTTCAAAATTTGGTTTCTTGAGAAAATTATCTGTGTAGATTAATCATGCATTTCAGATACTTTCCAGACATCTGAATGTTGTTTTCTTAAAAGTAGCCAGCACGCCTTTTTATGCAGTCTGCATGGGAGATAGTAAGAGATGTGTATGCTGTATATCTACCAGTAGAGATTTGTTTATGAGTGCTTCCTTAAAAAATTATTTTTTCTGAAGAAAGGGATTTCTTTTTTATAATTTAGATTAGATGATTTTAAATGTTTTTAGGTTTTAACCTCTCTGATCATCAGGGTCATTGCCATGGAAAAAATGCAAGTTATAGCATATTTCATTTTTATAAGGAAAGAAGTTGATAATTTAGGCTTTTTTCTTTTACTAAATTGAATTACATCACTCAATATTTGGATGGCATTAATTCACAATAGCAACAAAAAAATCTTACTATTCAACAAAATAAAGTATGATTTCCTTCACATTTAACTTAATTTGTTCTTTAAAACATCTCCTAACGAAGGTTTTCTCATCCTCTGAAGCTGAATTTATTTAGGAAAAAATATTTTAAACACCATCCCAAGTGATATAACTATTTTTATTGAGCTTTGATGTTCTATTTGAACATATTTGAAGACTGTACAAGCACTCAATTTAGAATTAAGATTTTATTTGGAGATTTTGGTTGTATTTGAAATCTGTTGTGGAATTAAACATGAAGAATACGTCAATTTACTAGATGTCATTGTCTATGACACATTTTAGTCTTATCTTTCTGCCTATATGTAAAGAGGAATAGAAATAATTGGTATAAACAGGAAAAAAGAAGTAAAGTGGTAGGATCAGATGTGAGAAATATATAAGCTAAGATACTCTTTTTTTGTTTGTTTGTTTTTTGTTTTTGTGAGACAGAGTCTTGCTCTGTTGCCCAGGCTGGAGTGCAGTGACACAATCTTGGCTCACTGCGGCCTCCACCTCCCAGGCTCAATGGTTCTCCTGCCTCAGCCTCCTGCGTAGCTGGGATTACAGGTACGCATCACCACACCCGGCTAATTTTTGGATTTTTAGTAGAGACTAGGTTTGACCATGTTGGCTAGGCTAGTCTCAAACTCCTGACTTCAGTTGATCCGCCCACTTCAGCCTCCCAAAATTCTGGGATTTCAAGTGTGAGCCACCAGGGCCAGCCTAAGCTAAGATATTCTAGAAGCTATTAATAGTAAAATATACTGTAAATTGTTTAAAATTAATCTGTATATGAAATTTTTTCTAGGACTTTCCTGCCAGAAAAGTAGGAATAGAATGGCAAAAGGAACGAGGTTCCTTCTACAAGTAGGCACACATCCTATTTCACTTTATCCTGTGATCAGTCTCATAACCATCTCCTGGTGTGAAGTGCTAAAACTGTGCTTTAAGAATAACTTAAGTCCTTTATGTACAAACTAAAGTATGAGAGCCTGAACCTTGGAAACCAAGAGATTCCAAAAAGCCTTATGTGTGAGACTGGGTGCCACAGATCTTGGCAGAAATTACTGCTTATTCTTAATTCTTATTGTTCCTTTCTAGCACTTCAATTTATAATGCCAATATCTACCTCAGCCTAAAGACAAGCTCTAGAATCACTTGTGTTACTTATTACATTTCTTTTAAAAAACTCATGAATTACACATGAATTTCAAAGTTGCCAACTGAGATTCCAAGGACTTAAAAAAGAAAAAACGTGGCACCTTTCCATTATAAAGGCTGTACGCAGTCTTCATAGTGTTTGTCTTTAAGGGACAACATGCCTCATCCATCAGCAACTTTTCTTCCTTAAATCATCATATCTTGCCTAAAAAGGTTTTCTGAAAACTAAGATTTGCAGATTGTTATATCACATCTTAATCTACGTATCAACTTTAGCATTATCAAAGCATGAACTGTTCTGGGTTTTCATAGTTAATTATGTTTGTGGTAATAACTGGGATGCAATTGTTTTTCTTCTGATGATTTTGTACTTGCTTTTCTTATGGTAACTTCTGATGCTTGTTTGTAAGATCTTCCTCTCTTTTCTCCATCTGGTTATCTTCTTACCTTCTGTCCTTTAACTCAGATGTCACCCACACTGTGTGTCTTTCTGGATTGCTTCTTATTTAACTGTTGCTTCTCATAGTTTACATACCTCCTCCTGTACCACACTATCAACATTTCTCAAGCTGCACTATATGCTGGGTTGTGTCTTTATTTATTTATAAGTTCCTTGATAATTCGGACTATATATTAGTATATTCAAAAAATACTTATGAAGTGTTTACTTTGGGTCAGGAATTATTGAGTGAAGGAAATTGACCAAAACTCTGCCATCATGAAGCTCGCATTCTAACTTAGGGAGACAGATAACAGACAATGAGCCACATAAATATGCAAAGTATCGTAAGTTAGATGGTGAAAAGTAATCCTGGATGGGGATCAGATAATTTTGATAGGATAATTTTTAACTGGGTAGTCAAGAAAGGCCGCACAGAGAAGATGGCAATTGGAAGAACAAGGTGGTGAGAACTGCTGAGTCTGGAGCAAACACACAATTTGGAGTAGTAGAAGATTCCAGAAGTAACAGAATAGAGGCAAAGAAGTGGGAATTGTGTGGAGTCTTTTACTTGCTGTTGTAATGACCTTGGCTATGCTTTGAAGTGAGGTGGAAAGTTGGCAGGGACCTTAGTTTTCTTTTTAATAATTCACTATGAATTTTGAACGGTCACTATTATAGACTCAATAATTTTGCTTTATTACTCTTGCAATTGACTACAAAAGAGCGTATTGAAGAAATGTTAAATTCTAATTTAAACTGATTGAAATAGGTTTTTATCTTTTTATATTTCTCATCACTGAATATCTCATTTTTAATTAGTTTGAAAGCATTCTAAGATAGTGAGCCAATGCAATTTAGCATAATGCATAACTTATTATTCATCAGATTTAGGTATTTAACCGAGGATGCTAATTAGGAAAGTAACTTGTTCTGTTGGATGATTTTGATAAAGCTACTTTCAAATGATTATCACATCCATTGATGTCATATTAAGTTGTGTTTCTGGAAACCAAATTTAGGCAGTGGTAATGAGTTAATATCTCTAAGTGGATACCTTCTATCTCTACAGTCAAGGATACTTGAAAGTGGAAAAACATACTGGCTTCAAGTCTTGGGAACTAGGACTTACCGGAAATGTGTGTGTTTGTTTTGTTTCCTGGTGGAATTGTCTTCTCGGAAAGATGGTGTTTCCTTTTCAATAGGAAAAAATTGATCCTATGCTGCTTTACTTTAATGCTTTGCTTTTGTCAAAATAGTGTTTTCTTAGGAAAATTAACCTATCATAATATAATGAAAAGAGAAATGCTGAAGACACAAAATGATGTCCATGTTAATATTGAGTAGGAAGCATCAAGGGACATGAGAAGAGGGAAGCGAAGAGAGAGAGAAGAGATATTTATAGTGTAACAACAATTAGTAAAAAGGATTAGCATATACATGTAGTCAATAAGTCAATAAATGGCTGTTTATAGAAAGCCTACCAGGCACTAGGGGATATAGCAGTGAAGAAGGCAAAGACACAATTGGCTATACTGTAGTGAGGAGGGAAAGAGGACGAAGACATACAAATACCTAAACAAAGCAATGGTGTGAAGGGCTATAAAGTACACTACTACGAAGAAGATTACATGTGATAACATGGCTGAGTAAAACTGTCAAGGAGGAAGGCACTGATCTGGCTGTAGGTATTTCAGAGCATTTTTCTCTCTGAGGAGGCAATATTTCATTTGAGAGTTGAGTGAAGACAAAGAGGAAGGTACTTTGAAGATCTGGGGTGCTCTGAGCAGGAAGAAGGGCAGATATAAAGATTCTGTAATTTAAAAAGAGAGCTTGATAGTTTCTTACAAAGAAAAGAAGGCCGGTTTGGCTGGAATGTCCATGAAGGAAGAGCATGGAGAGAGATTACATGAGTGTTCTCAGGGACCAAATCTAGATCTTATATCAAAGTGTGAATATAAATTAACTACATTGAGAATTGTATGATGGATGTGTGATACGATGAGGTTAGCCCTTAGGAGGGTGTACTATTGTTGGAGGGTACAGTAGTGAAGGAAGGGGGTTCATTTAGCTGACTATTGCACCTGTCCAGTTGAAGGATGATGGTAGTTGGGATTATGAGTGTAGCAATAAAGTTGGAGAAAATCAGTTGAGATTGGAAGTTGATTTGAAGATGATTGAATTTACTGAGCAAGAATTATATCAAGGTATTTGGATTTAGGGACATGGGGGATTATGGTCACTTTTAGTGATATGGCAAAGTCTTGATGACATGAGGCAGTTTGCAAGTGACAGAGGTGTGGGTAGGTGCGTATGTGTGATTGATTTTACATTTTTTAATCTTAAATTAAGACGCTAGTTAGAATCCAAGTGGAGACATCAAGTAGGCACTGACAAGTTGACTTGGCTAGAGATGTGAGTTAGATCATCGTAGCCTATAGAGCATGCCTAAAGTCATGAATCTAGGTGAGGGGTTGGAAAACTATTATAGCCCATGAGCCAGATCTGGTCTGCCACCTATTTTTGTATGGCTCATGAGTTATAAGTACGTGTGGCATTTATAAGTCTAAAATGTAAAATACAGGGAAATTTTTCAACAGGGAAAGTTCCATAAATTTGCCTCTTGGCAACACAAAGCCTGCAATATTTACTATCTGGCTCTTTGTCAAAAATGTTACTGACTCCTGATCTGGATGAAACCCTGTGAGGAGAGAGTGTTGATAGAAGAGAGAGAAGCATCACAGTGGAAATTAAAATTATGTCAACTGAAGTGTGTAGGGTAGAGAATTTAAGCCTGAGTATAACAGTAAGAGATTAACAGTAAATTCATTATCAGCGTGATCAATGAAACCTTTGGGGGCAAAGAGGAACTATCTTCGTCACACCTTTCACTCACTCATAGAAAGATCTTAGGCAGGAAATATAACTTGTTTGAAGATCTGAGATAAGGCTAATGTAGTTTGGACAAAGAAAGCCAATGGGAGGATGACATTACATCTGGCCAAAGATTTAGGGAAGAGCCAAATACTTCAGGCTTTTTAAAGTGATCTTTAGATAAAGAGGAGGTCATCAAGCCATTCCGAAGTTGGAGGATCAAATCACATCTGATGGGAAAAAATCTGGCTGTATGTGCATCTAGGATGTAAGGAAGCCAACATGGATGTGAAGTTAAAATTGTCCATTGCAAATAATAAAATGAAGGCCCCAGGTAGCCTTGGCAAGGGCAGATTTGGTATAAAATCCTTATTGGAATGGGCTTAAGCAGTAACGGGAATACGGATCTAGCTGTTGTGTTTAGTGGAATTTTATCAGTCTTTTTGTTGTGTATGATATATAGATGGTCAAAATAAGGAACTTCTACATTTTCGGTTTTTGTTTTATTTTAATTGAGGTTTGAATTAAAAATAAGAAACTTTTATTTTGAAACTTGGAGACTGTGTTTAAAAAGTATAGAGTAGGGCTAGAAAAAAACCTAAAACTCTCTTGATGAGGAGAGTGCTAATCGTGACTCTAATAATAATAAAATACTTTTCTGATAATTTTTTGTGTGTTTCATTATTTATATATGTATGGGAAGTTGTACCCTAGCCACATGCCAATTCACCTGGTGAACTTGCTCTTCAACGTGGCACAAATATTTCCTTCTATCTTTAGCCTTCCGGGGTTTCTCACATGGACTATCGGCTCTTCCTACTTCAACCTGCTGGTAGTACCCTGTAGGAGACATGCTACTCCATGACAACAGGCACCACGCTGTAGGGGAATTACCATACCTGTCAATCACTATCTCTAGAATGTGGCCTTTCATGAGCCCTGAGATTTCATACTGTTTCTCTGAGCTGTAACAATATTTATATTGAAAAAATAAACATGTTCTTCTATCTTTAATATTTTATATCTTATAATTTGAATATCCCATTTTCATTATACTACTTAGCTGCTAAGTTATGTTATAAAAACAAGTTTTAATTATCTGCAAACACCTTCAAATCTAATCCTTACCGGTGAAGACTGATGTCTGGTTAACATCTGTTAGAACATTTATTTCCATAAAGTATTTATAGCGCCTTTTTGTTATTGATTGGTATGATAAATGTGTAACTCTTACACAAAGATAAAATTTTTAGATTTTTGTATTTAAAATACTGGTTATCAAAAGAAAAACCCAGATGTTATTTGTTTATGTTTCTGCTTGAGGTACTGAATCTATTTCAAGTCATATTTCTCAGTATTGATATACTTAATTTTGCTGAAATAATAACACACTAACTTTAGCTACTTTTTTTCTCAGTGTGTCTCCTTGTCGCTCACCATTTCCGCCTCATTTCACTTCTCATCTTTATTTCTTTTTCTTTGGTCTTCTTTTACTTTAGGGATTCTTTCAATTTAGAAGTGTTCTTGTTTTCTGTTAATTACTATTCTTCTTGGATGTACACAGATATCCTTTTCCATTTCATTTGTGAATTCATCTCAGAGGCATTTTGTGTGTGCCTTTTACTCATAGCTTCTCAGAAGTCCCTTTCGAGGTTACCGATTTAACATGTCATGTACTATAAGGTTTGCATGGCATGGTGGCAGCTGACTTTGGTCTTTACAAGTATTGAAATGTTCACTCAACATGGATTGGTAGAATTTTTTTTTTCCTTAAACATTTCATCGCCTTGTAAACAAACAAAAGCAAACCCAAGACTCAAAACTGACATTACTATTGGTGCCCCTGGAAATAGCTACCTTCTCACTAAAGTAGATTTTGTCATCCAACTTTATGTGTTGTTGAACACACATGGTGCTGTATGAGCACTCACTCACTAGTCTAGAAAACATTGCTGTGACCAGTTACCAGAAAAATAAATTCAGATTGCTCTTCACCTTCCACAGATGACCCTTCTGAAAGCCATTTGAATTCATTATAAATTATAGTTATATTAGTGTGACTTTAATTCACTTGTAATCTGAACTTTATGTGCAATGCATTTTTTCCCGTGTTTAATCATTTTTGAATGCTAAATAATTTTTTTTTTTTTTTTTTTTCTTGAGACGGAGTCTTGCTCTGTCACCCAGGCTGGAGTGCAGTGGCGCAATCTCGGCTCACTGCAAGCTCCGCCTCCCGGGTTCACGCCATTCTCCTGCCTCAGCCTCTCCAAGTAGCTGGGACTACAGGCGCCCGCCACCACGCCCGGCTAATTTTTTGTATTTTTAGTAGAGACGGGGTTTCACCATGGTCTCGATCTCCTGACCTCGTGATCCACCCACCTCGGCCCCCCAAAGTGCTGGGATTACAAGCGTGAGCCACCACGCCCGGCCAAATGCTAAATCATTTTCAAACAAATGGCATGTCCTTGAGAAAGAATTTAAGGCTGAAAGTACATTAAGTGCCTTCTGGGTATCTGTGTCAATGGTTTTGTCACTACATATGTGTGTGTGTGTGCATATCACCTACTTTATCACATTTATTTGATAAAATTGATATGCAATCTCTAAATCATTGTGTCTCCAACTTGTGTTATACCACAAATACAAATTTTTGTCCTAAAATTGGTGGTACCCTTTGTAAAACTAGAAGTTCTCATTTGTGCAAAGGAAGGAAAAATAAAACAAGAAACAAATTCAATAAAAAAATTAAAGGTCAGATTTCTTTTATAGCTGCTGAGTTCCTTTATTTCCTTTCCATCATCCTCACATTCCCAAATCTCAACAAAGTTAAGAAATTAAAACACACATCATGAGATCATATGTTCACCTTGTTCAGGAACTGAAGGATTACATATACAAGACTATACCTTAATAAGTAGAGGGAGAAATAGGAAGATATAAATAGAATATGAAAATTTAATATAATGCAGTTCTATTCTAAAGTGTTTCCTAGGCAGGCTAAGAGTATGTTGCCAGGAAATTTTAAGAGACCCACTCCATTATATAGAAGAGGATGTGTGTAGATCCCTTAATTCT
This sequence comes from Symphalangus syndactylus, assembly GCF_028878055.3. Classification (NCBI taxonomy): domain Eukaryota; kingdom Metazoa; phylum Chordata; class Mammalia; order Primates; family Hylobatidae; genus Symphalangus; species Symphalangus syndactylus. Next base: position 114,688,410 of record NC_072437.2, read on the forward strand.
GAAATGTTTAGAACTGAGTACAACAGGTCTTTGAATAACGACGTTTCATTCAATGTCATTTCATTATAATGTTGATGAGAAAAAACAAATTGATTCCAATTGGGGTTCACTGTCTGTGTAGAGCTTATATATTCTCCCCATGTCTGCATGGATATTCTCTGGATGCTCCAGTTTCCTCTCACTTCCCAAGGCTGTGCATGTGAGGTTGATTGACGTGTCTATGTGGTCCCAGTCTGAGTAACTGTGGGTATGTTTGAGTGCACCTGCAATGCGACGGCGCCCTGTCCAGGGCTGGTTCCCACATTGCGTCCTGAGCTGACAGGATAGGCTGCGGTCAACTGCAACCCCAAACTGAAATAAGTAGGTAAATAATGATTTTACTAGCTTTTATTAATCTTAAACGTATGAATAGCTGAAATTTATTTCAGCATTTAATATTAGAAGTGTTTTGATCTTTATTTACAAGTTTATTGACGTTTTAGTTACCAAAAGCCATAGAAGCTTAACTCTTTTGATGTCAACCTATGGTAAAATGGGTTTCGCTTACTGTATTTTTGTACCAATTAACCATCCCCAATTTATCCCTCCGTATGCGTGTATCAAAACATCACGTGACCATAAATATATATACCTATGACCAGTTTTCAAGCACCTGTCGATGATGTTAAGTGAAGACTTATTGTAGTCCTTTTTTGGCATAACAAAGATGTGTGTGTTTTGTTCAAGATTGGAAAACTTCTTTCTGTAAAGAACTAGACAGTAAATATTATAGGCTTTGCTGGCCATATGTAGTCTCTGTCTCTCCTTCATCTACTCATTCTTCTTCTCCCCTTCCTTCTCCTTCTTTAAACACTTCAAAAATGTCAAAACAATTTTTAGCTCTCAGCCATATGAAGCAAGCCATTGATTAAATTTGGCTTGTAGGCCCATAATGTGTGAATTCCTTTACATCATCAGAATGCCGCATATATATGAAATGTTATCTATGAGAAATTAATGGTGCTCCCAGCAGAGAGAAATTAGCCTAAGTTAAGTTTGGGCTTTGGAATTCAGGAGAATGCCATGCACAAAAATGCTCTCCTTTTAAAACTAGTTACTAACAGTCCATTTCTGATATCAGAAATACATGAAAACTACCAATTGAACGGACATTATTCACTACTTTAGTGCTGCTAGTCATGTGTGGTGGATAAAGAATCCAGAAAGTTTTCCTTTCCGTTTGAACATTCATGCAATAAAAATTTCCAAATCTTTTTTTGAACAAATATTTATCTGATAGCTCTCTTGTGTACTTTATAAGTACCTTTTGCTGCTTATTCTCAGTAACTGTATCGAAACAATCTGTTTTCCTTTATCAATCAAAATAAAATAAGAAATTTAGCTTAATACTAATATTAAGCTGAAGTGCAAGATATATGAAAATAGAGAAAAGAAGCAGGATAAACTGACCTTTTGATAACTGCAGAGGACAGCAGATCAAAGACTGGACTTTAACGTCTTACATTTTCAGAATCTATCACAGTAAGTCCACTGGGTCCAGAAATAGGTTTTAATCCTAGATTGAAATGACTCACAATGCTGTCATGACATTGCGTTTGATGGAAAAAGTGAAGTTAATGTTTTTCTCAATATTTTTTTAAAATCAATGATTGATTTAACTATAAAATGGACTGATTCTGAAGAACTCATTCTGACGTTGGAGGTGAAAATGCTTTTACTCTAATCATTAAAATCAATTTCTCTAGATATCTGACTTTATTCTGCTTTATAACATAAAGAATGAAACTATATTTATTAATGAAGTGTAATCTAGCAAACTGGCATAAGCATAATTATCAGTCACTTACTAAAGTTGTGTTTTTTTCCATTGCATGAAAACCCTGCCTTGTTTTAATTTTTATTGACTCTTTAAAAGCAATTTTAGGTTTGTAGAAAGAAGTGAATAAGCATTCACACGTCATCCTCAGCCTCTACCCCAATTTCCCCGATTTTTAACATCTTGCAATAGTGTGGTACATTTGTTATAGTTGATGAGTCAATATTGGTACATTATTATTGACTAACGTATGTAGTTTGTATTAGAGTTTACTCCTTGTCTTATGAATTCTATAGGTTTTGTCAAATGTGTAATGACAAATAATCCTCACTACAGTGTCATACAGAATAATGGATTCACTCTCCTAAAATTCTTCCTTGCTCCATCCGTTCATCGTTTCCTCTACTAATTTATGTAGAAGATAAATTAGTAGATTGAGTTGATGGTTATAGCAGTTTAAAGCACAGATAGAAAACTAGATTGTCCTACCTACCCAGACTGTGCTTCTCACTCTCACTGTGCCCTTTCTTAACCTTTGGAAATGCTTTTATTCATATATAAAATAGGCTATAACTTCATATAGTTGTATTACAAAAAGTTAATGCACAGAAAAAGACTTGTGCTAGGTATATGGTTTCTTCTCAGTTAAATGGAAGCCATTGCATGTGTTTGTCAATAGAATTCGTCATACTTTATCTCACATATCTTTACGTCATTGTTGGCACATGACATGTTTAGACTGCACAAATCTCCTCCAAATCCCTAATAGCCACTGATCTCTTTACTGTCTCCATAGTTTTGCTTTCTCCAGAAGGTCATGCAGTTGAATCATACGGTATGTAGACTTTTCAGACTGGCTTCTTTCACTTGGCAATATGCATTTAAAGGTTCCTGTGTGTCTTCTGTAGCTTGACAGAATACTATTCCATTGCCTGGATATACCACAGTTTATTTTTCCATTCACTTCCTGAAAGACATTTCGATTTTAGTGATCATGAATAAGGCTCCTGTAACATTCATGGGAAGAAGGCTTTTGTGTGCATGTAAGTTTTCAAATCCTTTAAGTAAATACCGGGAATGTAATTGCTGGGTTGTGTGGTAGGGTATGTTTAGTTTTATAAGAAACTGCCAAACTGACTGCCAAAGTAGCTGTACTATTCTGCATTCTCACCAGCAATGAATAAAAGTTCCTGTTTCTCCTCACATTTGCCAGCTTTTGGTATCATCAGACTTTTGGATATTGGTCATTTTAATAGTCATGTAATAATATCTCACGGTTGCTGTGACTTGCAGTTCCCTAATGATACATGACTAGTAACTTCAAAATCCCCATTTGACAGCTGTATTTAGACCTTTGGACTATTTTTTAAATGAGTTGTTTTCTTTCTTATTTTCGAGTTCTCTGTATACTTTAAATACCAGTAATTTATCTGATATGTTTTGAAAATGTTTTGAATATGTTTTGAAAAGATTTTCTCCCAACCTGTGACTTTTGTTTTCATTCTAAGCACAGTTTGAATAACAAAAGTCTTTAATTTTAATGATGCTCAATTTCTCAATTTTTTCTTTGTCTAACCCAATAAATCAGAAAGCTTTTTATCATTTCACATGACTTAATATTCAGGCAAGGTCTTTATAGGCCCCTTTCAAACGGTCATAAAGTTTAGAAGCTCTGACCTCACAAACAATAACAACGACAACATAGAAACAAAAATGACAGCTTTCGATGTTGTCTCAGTAATTTCTCAATTCAAGAACAGATTACTGAGCTTTATAAGCAATACGTATAGATATCAATTTCACAATAAAATACCTTATGATATTTATCAAATCACCTTAGTTTTGGTCACTTATTACTATTAGACTAAAATGTAATTTGTCAGACATGAGAAATCTTTTTGTAGTATTTTTTGGAGAACCAAGTATTTGTTTTAGCCTTTTCAGTTCTTCTCTTGCTGTTTCTCCAGTATAGTCATTCCAATTGTCTCTATAGATGTATTAATACCAGGTACATAATAAACACAATTATCTCCCACGTGTACCCCAACCCTCTTCCCTGTTCATGCAGTGAACATAAAGGAAGCAGGTCAAAAGGAAGCAGGTCATGTACCCTGTGATGTGCTGGGTTGTAAGGAAAGGTACACAATTAATGTACCATGTCTGAGTTTTCTTCTTCTCTGTATTTGTTCCATTTAATGCATGTATGTTTTTTATTCCTCAGGCCTCTCCAGTCCTAACACACTCAGGGATACTTGATACAGCTATAAGGCTGTGTCTTTATCAGGTACCTTTGGGTTACCCCCGGCCAGGGGTGGGAAATAGAGGAAGTGAATGTCTGTATCCTCATTAAGTATCACACAGAGCAGAAACGTAAAGAAGCCTGTGCCATGAATGGGTCTCTTCTTTCTCCAAAAACCACCTACCCCTTCAACTCCCACTGCTTAAAGGAAAATCTTGTATTAGTCTCCCCATTTTCTCCTCAAAATTGCTTTAGCAAAGCAGTTCTTAAACCTCTGTTAATGTATGTCCCCACCCCTAACTCAACACACAGTCTCATGTCACATCACAGAAAAGAAGTTCAAAACAAAACAAAACAAAGCCACAGTTTTATAAGAAAAATAGGTAAGTTTTACAAAAGTTGTGTACTGTATCTCTGCTTTGAATTTTGTCATTGGCCAAGGATAGTAAAACTCTTGGAAAACTATAAAACAGGAACTTACTTAATATATTTTACCCAAGATTTTTCAAACATTTTTGGAAGGATACTTATTAACATCTTGCAGAGGTAATGTTACATGAAAAACTTAGCATAAGACCAATCAGGTATTCTATGCAATAATGCAGATATATGAAAAAATAATATAATGAAATAAATGACTTTTCAAAAGGTATTGATCCTAGATCCACATTCTTTTTTTGGTTCAGGTGAGGCAATTAGAATGTGAAAAAAAGAAGCATAGAACAACTGTCTAATGAGAGGGACGAATGTTCCTGGGTGGAAAGTTATTAGAAGATAAATTAGTAGATTGACCCTTTTGCTGTCTACGCAGGTTTTTTTTTTTTTTGCTAGTACCAATAGAAACAAATTCATTTTATGGTTTGTGTCACTGGAAATGTATAACTTAGTGGTAGCTATATAGCAAACTTTCAATATGTAATAATAAGAGATTAGATGTAGATTTAATATCATTATTTAATTTATTTGCTTGAATACCAGTGAGGAATTTCCACTTAAGCTCTCGTTTTCCAGATGAGTGTTTAATTGAATTCCAGAATTCATTTTGAAATAGAACTTTGTGTAGAATATGAATTTCTTTGCAAGAAGAATCATTTGTACACTTGGGTTTGAGAGCAGTTTAATGTCAATATAACTTCTTTCCAGGCTTTCATTTCCTACTTTTTGATATGGGAATAATCTCATGGCGTGATTGTGAAAGTCTTAAAAGATAATGTTTGGGGGGAGGGGAAGGGATAGCAATAGGAGATATACCTAATGTTAAATGATGAGTTAATGGGTGCAGCACACCTACATGGCACATGTATACATATGTAACAAACCTCCACGTTGTGCACATGTACCCTAAATCTTAAAGTATAATAAAAAAAGATAATGTTTGCAAAGATACTCTGTGCACTCAAAGCGTGCTCTATGAACTTCATTACCGTTCACACTTTGGGTTTATGAGGCTTCCATTTGCTGGCAATTGAAATGTGACTCTGAGTTAGATGCCGTGGTGTGGGAGATGATGTTTATTGGAGTTTAAAGCACAGATAGACAACTAGATTGTCCTGCCCACCCAGACTGTGCTTCTCACTCTCACCGTGCCCTTTCTTAACCTTTGGAAACACCTGTATTTATATATAAAATAGTTTCATATACTATTTTATACTATATACTTCATATAGTTGTATTATGAAAAGTTAATGCACAGAAAAAGACTTGTGCTAGGTATACGGTTTCTTCTCAATTAAATGGAAGCTATTGCCTGTATTTGTCAATAGAATTCATCATACTTTATCTCACATATTCAGTGCTTTACATCATTTTTGGCACATGGTATGTTTAGACTGTGCAAGGGTTAATTACGCCAAATTTATCTATCTACAGTTAATATAGCCCAAGGTACCTTGTTTAGCTGAGCCAAAGTTTGTATTTATTAAAAATGTAAATTTATCTTGAAGTGATGCCTGATCTCACAGAACTATGGGTTCCAATCTCTAAATCACTGTGATCAGTAGTAAAACTATGTACTCTGTGTCTGTCCTACTAGCTATATTGCCGGAATCTGGAGCATGACTTTTGGGTCTTTCTGTAATGCCTTACCTCTCATCAAAATTCACAAAATTCACAAGACCTGCTCTCTGGATTTTGAGACTTTTGCATTACAAAGAAAAAGGTGCTGTCCTAATGGCATTCCAAAGCCATTTGAAATGAGTTGCTTTCGTTTCCAGGGAGTCATTTTTATGTTGGTTATCATTACTTTACCATTACCTTTTAATTTGGAAATGTTAAAATCCATTGCCATGCTCCTTGGAATATAAAGATCATATAGGGTCATTGAGATGAGTCTGAAAGTATGACTCACTGGAGACCTTCTAGTGGGATAATGTTGTTAATATTGCTGGTATTCTATTCTTCACGTTTCCTCCAGTAAAATGTAAAGTGACCAAAATATAAGCGTCACGCAGGCAAAGATTCTTTTATTTGTTCAACGAACACTGCCTTCACATAGTAGTCAGTTAATATTCACTACTAGAATGCATGTTGAATGGCAGCTCTTTTATTTGCCATTAGCGTTGGTAAACTTTATAGCAGTTGGACAAAAAATTTGGACAAAGTGTGTTGATCTTTTATGAAAAAATAGATATCTCTTTCTTTCTTTCATTGTTGCGTTTTCTGTGGGCAAGTTGATAGACACTGTAGTCCTGATGTTATTTTAGGACATACAGTTGAAGTTACTAGATCTTTTAGAGTTTATTTAATTATAATATGAAGCTTTGAGTTTCTGTTTCGTTATTAAATAATTTATTTTATGATAGTGTTGCTTAACTTAGTGTGCAAGGCCTACAAATAAACCTAATAAATATCTTACAAACTACCTTAAAATAAATCTAACATTTTTTACTGAAATATTTTTAAACATGTTGAAGTTGGAATGCCACGTAATTGTATACACACACACACAAAACACACACACACACACACATTAGGTTTTCATTTGGTTTCTTTGTTCCTATTATTGAAATTCCTATGCTAATAACCATATCAATTTATGAAACTCATTTTGAGAAAAAAGGCCTAAAATATAACTCATTTTTAAAATGATTTTCTCTTAATTTATAATGTAATACTTTAATAAAATATGGTAGGGCAATTTTGTATAAATATTTATGCTAAGTTTTCTACATAAGTTACTGCATATAGTCTAGTTTTTAATAGAAGGGTTTTTTTTTTTTGCTTCAGTATCCACTTTAAAGTCAATGACATTTAGTGTTTTCTACTTTACAGTTCTAAGTTACTTTTGCTTAAAAAGTCATCTGACTTTTAAGTTAATGTCCAACTTGATTACTATCTCTCTGTATCTCATCGATGTGTTCTTGAAAGTAGTTAGATTTTGAAAGACATTACTAAGAGGGCTTTTTCTCATCTTTGGAGAGTAACTTGGGGTAAATGGTTGTCTTTCGTCTTTGTCCTCCCCTCTACCCGCAACTCCCTATCGCAGATCATTAGCTGAACTTGTGTGCTCAGGTTAATGTTCTGTTTCACCTTTCTTGTCAAATTGCTAGAGACAACTCTCTTCAGTTATATAATGTACACACAGAATCTCATCTTTTTAATCTCTCTCTTTTAAACAAATGTGTTCACCCTCAGATTTGCTGTCATTTAGAACAGGACTTCCTATTAGAAATATAAAAATTTTCATTCATGTGGAATCTTCAATACAAAAAAACCCAGAAAAACACATATCAATGGTTTGCTTGTGTCATGCTGATAGTTGGGGGACAGCTGATATTAGAAAAAGTGACACTATATTTCTGAACACAAACCTTGTTTCATCTTAGAATGTGGTGTTGAACCAATTGTGTACATCAGTGCTATAAACCTTAATGAGTTGTTAATGTGTGATTAACTGCCTTGGCCCAACTCAAAATCTTATTCACACATACAATACACACAGGGAACTTATTTTTATTTGTTCAGTCACTCCTTTAGTCGTTCATTTATTTCACAAACATTCATTGACACTTACGTGGCAGCACTCTTATAAGAATAGAATATACCCTGTTAAATCAGACATGATACTTGCTTTTGTGGAGCTTATGCTTTAATGGAGAAACAGAAAGTCAAGCAAAAACTCAAACTATATAACTTTAAATTGGATATGTGCTAATGAAGGAAAATGTGGCACTGTAAGAAAAAATAATAGGGAGTTAAAGGATAAATAGGAGTTTGGTGGATGAAATTTATGAAGGGCTGAAGATTTAAAACAAAAGAAACTGATGCAGGAGGGTGCAGCTTTGGAGTCAAGAATGAAGTTCTAGGAAATAGCAAGGAAATGGTAGGAGAGGAGGTCAAAGTAGGTAGGATTTTATATATTATCAATGGGAAAATATTGAACAACCCTAAGCAGAAACGCAATGATATATGTTCATCTTCATTACAAATTCTTCTCTCTTTAGTAGACCTGCTTTCAGGCAAAATTTCATGAGAGAATAGTAACAAAGAGAAAAAAAGTGGTGTTCTCAGATTATCTCTAACTCACCTGATGACTTGAAGTTAAATGACCTCAACATTTTGTGAGGCTTTTCCTTCTTATAAAGTAAGGAGTTTAGATGAGGTGAGGTGTCCAATTTCATTTAGCTTCAATTTCCTGTAATTTGACAGCTGTCAAGTCATGCTTTGATTTGTTCTGTTTGTGAGCCAGAGTAACTTTAAGGCAGTATATTAACTAGGAGAACTATTTCTTTACTTTTAAACTTCAAAATTATGATGACGTAAGTATTTTAAAGAGCATTTAGAAAGTAGACAAATGAAAAATTTTTAACATTTTGGAATGCTTCTTTTATTTCTTTTTGAAACCTAGGTTTTTGGTGGTAGTGGTGATATTTATTTTTGCCAAACTAACCATTCCATGTAATTTTGTAGCATTTTAGGTTGATGACCACCGTAAGTCTAGTATTCCTATATGTGTTAAATCTTATCTTTACAATTAATGTATTTTCACTGAATTATTTAATTAAAAATTAAACTACGATTTCTAATACATGTTCAGTGAGATATTATTAGGCATTACCTGAAAGGGATTTCTGGAGAAAGAAAGAATTTCTGGTTAAAAGGAGTTGAGCAGGTTTTCCTAGAGCGATTCTCTCGGTCTCTAGGATGGAGCTACAGCATAAAATATCCTCCTAATTTACTTCACAAATTAGCCCTTAGATTTCATGAATTACTTATAATTCTTTTTGTAGACCACAGTTTCTTTGCTCTTCAGTATTTCACTTGCTTATGTGAGTTTCTAAAACTAAGTTTAATTTTGGAAATTCTTAATTTTATGTTTATATTTTGAATTTTGTTTAAAATTAAGTTTAGTAAAAAGCTAGGTTTTTATTTCTACCTACAAATTCAGTGTCCCGTCAATAGAAAAAAAATTCTCAATAATATTTTGAAGTTACTTTAGTCTTTGTCATTAAAGAATAAAAATTTACCAGGCAGAAATGCCCCAGAAGCTACCTATGGAGGAAATATAAATATTATTATTACCTACTAATATTAATATACAAAATAGTCAATTATGTGTATAGAAGTTAAATGTATATAAAAGTTAAATATTTATAAATGATACAGGACTCACGTGTTTGTATGCTCTGACTGCTGTGCAGTCACAGTCTGATAAATTGATAAACAGAGTTTGCAGTAAAGAAGGAGTTTAATGATTGCAGGACAGCTGAGTGAGGAGATGCGAGCACCCTCAAATCTGTCTTTCCAGAGAGTACTTGTTTGGGGTGAAGGGATTGTAGAGGGCCACGGGCTGGCTAAATGGGGTCACTGACTGGTTTGGGTTAGGGGGTTTAAATCACCAGGATGTGGAAACTTCGCCCTTTAGTGAGTCAGCTTCTCCTGGAGCCCTTCGGAGGAGCTGATGTCAGTAGTTTCACTGGTATGTAGGATCTGAAAGAATACCTCAGAGAGAAAACTTAACACTTCACAATGCTCAAGTTGTTATCTATGAGTAGTTAAGTTTAACTATAATCTTGTGACAGGATATAAATGATTGTGGGGCTGTACCTAATAAACAATTATGAGGAAGCAGGACAGATAGCAAGTTAACTTAATGTTTAAGACTGGATGTGTTAGAAGCTTATTTTTATTTCATCCCCTCCCTCCTTTCCCAAATAATTTTATAAAGATTATAGGGGTGGTTTATATATATATGTATAAATAACTTCTAATATTTTATCAGTTAATAAAAGCTCACATTTTCTAGACATTTTTGTTGATTAAGCTAATAAGATGGCTTTTACCAATGGATCTTGAAATGTGGTATGCTAAATGAATTTCTGTTTTCAAAAAGAATTGTGCATGATCAATAATTCACTAAAACAGTAGGCAAGTAAACTATATCACTAAGACAGTAGGCAAGTAAACTATATTTTTAAATTTACTAGTGGTGTAATCTTGAGCAAGTCACCTGACACTTCATGCCTTAATTTATAAAAGAAAAAAGAGAACTTCCTAAATTACAGAGTTGGGTTCAAATATGAATGAGAAATATAAATATGAAGGTATTGGAAATATTAGAAATAGGAATATGAAGGTATCTGCTATAGTGTTAGTGACTGACATGTACTTAACTATCATTGACAAAATTATTATTCTTTTCTTTTTTGAAATAATGGAGACATAGTAGAGAAGATTTTGTTAATTTGAGGTGTTTTAACTCTTTATTCAGTAAGTTCTTTGTAAAAATTTATAGGAAGAACTGAAGGGATATAAAGGGTTCATAATAAACACAGCAGATGATTTCTGATCCTTAAATCCAGAAACTCGGCCCTAGTCTATTTTACTTTCTTATTTCCTGCAAACTACCTAGAAAAAGTTGGAGAATGGCACTATTTTTTTTATTGATCTCAGCTTCAAAAATTTCAAAATGTAGTTTTTCATTAGTAGTAATTCAAGCTAGAACATATAATATATTCAACATTACACTAAGTGATTTACTTTTATATAAGTTATTTCATTTAACCTTAAGAATACTTCGTGGATATATTTATATTTACTTTTACAGATTAATAGATTGTTATTAGCAGAGGTTGGGTAACTTGCCGAACTCTGATACATTGCTAAGTAGTGATTCACCTATAATTGAGCCAGGTTTCTTCTAAATACTATGCTCCACTGTAAATATATGAGATTACAGGTTAAAGTTTGAGAATTACTTCTAAGTAATAAATAGCTCACTCAATTTTAATATCGATTCTGGTAAAATTCTTTATAAAGGGTTTAGCATTCTTTATAATGTTTGGGGTTGGGTCAGGGAGAAGATAATGAAAAGAGAACAGAGCAGATAAGAAACATTTTGCACATCTGACTTCCAAACTGATCCTCTAAATAGATTTTTTTATGCTATCTCATCAAATTGAAACTTTTTGATGGATATAGAAACAAAAAATATTGTATTAAAAATATTGAGAAAGATTGAGGAGAAAGAAAATTTTTTTGAAGAGAATCAAACTATATTATTTTAGGTATATTTCTGTGTGAATCTTGAAAGTAGGGAAAGAAATATGTCAGCAAAAATACTAGAAGTAATTTATTATTTGATTGTCACAAAAACATTGATTGAACTTGCAATCACTAATCTAGGATGCTCTTGCTCTGACTTATATTCCTTTCCCAAATATTCCAAACCATGACCTTGTATTAATAAAAGAAGACATTCAAGTAGTATATTGATAGTTTACAAGCACTTAGAATGTATATTTTGAAATTTTCTGGTGATCTGACGAGTGACTTTGAGTCTCAAAATTAGAGAAGTTTCTAATAATTCTGGATTAAATAAAATGTGAGGGAGTTAATCTTGAAACAAAAGGAAAAGAACTCATCCATACAAGGAAAGGACTTTGTGATTAACACCTGACTTTTCATCAGAAACAATGATAGTCAGAACACAATGGGATAGCACATCCAAAGTGCTGAAAGAAAGAATAAGTGTCTTGTTCTGTTTATGTTACCAAAGTTGTAATGTGCGTAGGATTTATATTTAAAGGGGAAAAACTTTAAGGGGAATTAGATATAGTCAATGGAAAGAATATGACCAATAATGTGTTCTAGATCTGGCTTGGTTAGATATAACGCGTTTAACTTTGGATAATTCAGGAATCCTTTGCAAATCTTTGTTTCTTTGCCTCCAATATAACTGGGCTGGAGTCAACACTAAAAAGCTTGAACTCTCAATATTGTGTATATCTGTTATTTCAAGTTATCTTTGCCTCCGATATAACTGGGCTGGAGTCAACACTAAAAGCTTGGACTCCAAATATAGTGTATATCTGTTATTTCAAGTTAGTATATTTTATGTTTCCTTCTTGATGGAAGCTTGTCTTATTTTGTTCTCTACAGTCTGTATTTTTTTCTTTTCATAGTTCTGCAGCAATTGTTTTTGAAATATAAAAATAATTCTTTTGTGCTGTGTGAAAATATGCATCCTTTTATTGAAGCTGCCAGACAGATGTGTTATTTCAAGTGGGAGACTATGATTTTTCTCTATAGATGATGGGTGGGGTTTTGTTGTTGTTGTTGCCATTTGTTTGTTTGTCTAACTTTACTAGTAGGTAGATTATTTGAATGACTGATCTGATTAACCATCATTCCTTCTAAATCTGTCTCCTTTCCTTCAGGTCTCTCATCCGAACACATTAGAAATTCTCAATACAGTTGGTATTGTGCCCAGCTAAATCCATCTGATTTTTGTTTTTAAAAATGGCAAGTTGATATAACATTTCATCATACTATATAAAAGAGAAAAATCAGAACAAAATGTAATTGACAGTTTTCTGAGTGTCTTTTAGCTTAAGTTTTGAAATTGTTTTTGTCTATTTTTATTTAGGGTCTCACTCTGTCACCCAGGGTGGAGTGCAGTGGTGCAATTATGGCTCACTGTACTCTTGATCTCCTGGGCTCAAGCAGTCCTCTCAACTCAGCCCCCAAGTAGCTAGAACTACAGGTGTGTGCCACCACACCCAGCTTTATTTTTTATTAAAGAAAAACAATTGTAGACCTTAGCTTTCATTATGTTGCTCTGGCTGGTCTTGAACTTCCAACCTCAAGTGATCCTCCCAGCTTTGCCTCCCAAAGTGCTGGGATTAAAAGTGTGAACCAACTCACGAAACTGTTTTTTTAAATTATCATTAGAATACTTGATAAAATAAAATAAAATAAACATCTGAAAATGATTCTGACATAGTTGGGTGCTGGCTTTAAAAAGTCCATTATGTCCGTTTTCTAAGGTGGCACTTAAACACATGCACACACGCACAGACTGGGTGGCTTAAACAACAGATATTTATTTTCTCACAGTTCTAGGGGCTGTAAATCCAAGGTCAAAGTGCTCCTCTGAGGACCATGATGGAAGGATCTGTTTTAGGCCTCTCTTCTTGGCTTGTAGGTGTCTGCCTTCATGCAGTTGTACTTCTGTGCATGCATGTAGCTGATTTTTACCCCTTTCCAAATTTTGTTTTATATGGACTTCATTTTTGTTGGATTGGAACCCACCCTGAGGGCCTCATTTTAACTGAATTCTTATTTAAAACATCCAAATATGGTTACTTTCAGAAATACTAGGCTTTAGAATTTCACCATATGAATTTGGAGAGAGGGGAGCACAGTTCAGCCCATAACTAACACACGGTAAGTAACTATTGACCAAGTTACTCATGTTACTCAAGAGAGATAATTCACTTTTTTAATACAAAGCAATTTTTTTCCTCAGTAGGTGTAAGAGTGTGTCACACAGAAGTAGCATTTTAACATATAAGATACGTAGCTGAGCTGTAAATATAGGAGACAGTATGATAATTTTTACATTTCAAATTCTCTGCCTGCATTAGAATATTTTTGCAGAATGTGTAAAACAATCTAATGAATTGATTGGAATGTGTGGGAACAAGAAATATGGTTGTGGTTTTTACATAAAGCTTTTATATAGTTCCTTTAAAAATATAATTCTCATTTACCGATTTCCCTAAGGTAATGGGTATATTTTGTTTAATTATTTTTGATCCCTTGATTTTTCTGACTATGGTTCACAAAAAAACCATAAGATAAAGTACCATCCTGTACCTTATTTTCATTCGACAGTTTTTTTCTGCTAAATTAATATTTTGTATATTTTTATTTTGTATATATTTGGTATAATTCTGTTAATATTTTATATATTTTGCATATTTGTATATGAGATGCAGATGCCTTAGACAACATGAAAATATCTTTGAACATCCCTATTTTACCAAGGAAGAAAGATAAGCAAAGAACATGATTTAATAGATTTTAGGATTAACTGGTAAGTTACACGAGTTTCAATTTCCCAGAACTCTAATATATATCCCTGCATTCTTATTATGAAATATACAGAAAACACCATTTTGTTGCCCATTGTTACATTTATTTATATTGTACACATAATCTCAAAGTTTATATTTTGCCACCATTTATGCATGAATTTTTCATGACAAATATTCCTAAGTATTCCCATTATAGGTATATGTTTCCCAGAATAGTGGTTTCAGGATGTCGTACTATTATCCAACTGTCAATTTACTTATTTATTTTATTTATTTTTTCTGTTTATTTTTAAGGCTAAGTGCGAGTGGAAAAGAAAACAAGAAATCTGTAACTGGTTGTGATTAATTAGTTTTGAACACCACTACATTTGGACTAGCCTGCTAATTTATTTTTCATCTATACTTACCTCATCAGCACTCCCTAATTCTTGCTTATCTTAAGCAATTGAAATTTTCACCCAAGCTTTAACCTAGTTAGAAATATATTTTTCTAAAATTCAAACTCCATACTGTTGAGGCCATACCTTTCTGAAATGCAGTAATATTTTCACTACTGTTTAAATCCAAACATTTCTAACTCTGTGTTGCAGATATAGATATGAAGAGGCTACTGCTACAAGTTTATACAGGCTGGGTATTTTGCACTTTAGTGACTGATTACTGTTTCTTTAGGAATGGACATATTTGTCTTGTTCTATAGTTGCCATTCATTGAATTGTTAAATGTGCGGTCAATATTGTATATGAGCTATTCAGATATGTGTGACGTGCACGTGCACAGAGATCTTTGTCCTTTGTGATTAGTATAACTGTGCATACCCATCTTTTTGTGAGTCTCTTGGTCATTCAAATTCAGCTACTCATCCTGTACTTTATCTTCATGCAACAGTTTTTTTTCTGCTAAATTAATATTTTGTATATTTTTATTTTGTATATATTTGGCATAATTCTGTTAATATTTTATATATTTTGTATACTTGCATATGAGATGCAGATGCTTTAGACAACAAGAAAATATCTTTGAACATCCCTATTTTACCAAGGAAGAAAGATAACCAAAGCACATGATTAATAGATTTTAGAATTAACTGGTAAGTTACACAAATTTCAATTTCCCAGAACTCCAATATATATCCCTGCATTCTTATCGTGAAATATACAGTAACAAGGAATGAAATTAATGTATTAAAGTATCTTAATCTATCTAATTAAATGGTATTTTGAAAAGGACTTTAATGCTCTTTTGACATTGAAATAAAGTGAGTTTATCTTGAGATTCCATAAGATAATGAAGAGCTGGTAATTACATCTTTACATTTTATTGCTCTTTAAATGGCAGAATCTTCACTATTTCTGCAAGAGGTCACAAACATGTTCATCTTAACTTGACTATTATACAAATAAGGCTTTATTAATACATCTATAGAAGTAGCCAAATCACTTTGCCTAAATAACTTTTTTTTAAAGAGACATATGCAAAAAAACATGAATGTATCATGAATTAATTTGTGCATGGTTTCCCTATAAAATAGTCACAGTAGCAACCACAATTATGGTAAATTAAAAGTTGTAAAACTAAATGTTTTTACATCAACAGTTTTCTCTTTAATGCTGTTTTCAGTTTAATGCTGGCCTATTTTTCTGGGCTTCCATACAGACTTTATAATTAGTTGGATACAGTGGTTGTATGATTAATAAAATATAGACTGGTGCTGCCATGTTTGCATTTGAATCCTGCCTCAGCCACCCAATATGGTATGAATGACGTCAAGTCAGAACCTGCGTTTTCTCATACAGAAAAATAGTCATAGAAACAGCAATCTCATAATGTTGTGTGTTGGTTAAATAAGAAAGTTATGTAAAACTGTCAAAGCACAATAGCTACACATAACAGGCATTCAAGTATTAGTGCCTATATTCTGATCTCTGTTTCCCTCACTTTTCTATTCCCCCAAGTGATAACAGAAGCTACATTTAAAATCACTATTCCACTCTACGATTTCTGTTGTAGAAAAATAGAGAAATCTGTGTTTTCTTATGTAGTAACTTTTATCTGTATATCTTCTTGAGTCTCTGGAGTTGTATAATTTTCATATATATAATTAATTTGACCTCCGGTCTCTACAGATAGTTTATCAACACACTGCTACACATAGACCCAGGTCTTTGATTTCCACAATGTGTGTGTCTGCATGTGTATTTATTAATATGCTTTATTTTCTGGCTGTTGAGTTGATGGGAGAAAAGTGAAGAAATCATAAGTAAAATTTTTACTCCACGATAAGGTGCTGATTTTTCTTTTAAGGAGTATACCAATATAACTATTTAAACTTGGAACTATTAAGGTATCATTTTTCTCTTTTTTGTAAGTATCTCAAGCTGAAATGACTGTCAGCAGGATGAGGCACATGCCAGTATATGCTGCCAATTTGAGATTGTTCATATCCCAGGACTTTTTTAGAATTGTCTATGTGCCAGTCTTGACAAAATTTCAGTTACTTGCAGAGTTTTCCTTTGTGCAGAAGTGAACTCAGTTCAGATATTTTGACTTCACTACTAAAAGTGTGTAAGTCAATTTTCTATAACTGGAGACAACTGACTCAACTTTTAAAATAATCCTAGGTGTCTCTAGGATTACTATATATTAACACAAAAAGGGTTATAACCACATACTACAATAATTAAAATAACATAAAATTACAAACAAATTCATGGCACTCAGACTTAATAGGTATGTATGGCCCTTACACATTTATTTACCCTAACAATTTGTTCTGATGGCAAAAACGTACCCAAGTAGGAAGAATAATGTTAGAAGGCATGGAGTAATCTTGCATTTTTCATTATAATTTCATATATAATTTCATTTTTCATATATAATTTTGTTTTTAATGCATAGTTACCATGCATTAAAAACCAACCTTCTTTTTAGCCTCTTTAAATAAACACAGTTAACCCAATCAAGATGGCAGAGATTTTCAGGGATCACCTTATCAAGTTGCCCATTTCTAAGAGTATTTGGAAGCAGATATTACTAAAAACAGTAGTTAGGGTGCCATAATTGCCTTGAGGTAATATTGACTGTAAGTATCTTCAGTGTCCAGAAGTTTTCCTGAAAAATAACTTCAAATATAAACTTCACGTGATAATTTACTTTCTTAAATTACAATAGTTTATTTTTGTTTCGTTGTTTTCGAAAATGGTTGCGATCAAGGTGACACATGCATACATGATCAGAGAGGCAGTTAATTAGGACGATAGATGCCTGAATCAAGATTTGCTGTTCTGTTTGTGTTTCATATGTTGCAAAAATAATATATTCACAGCAAAGTTACTGATGGTTTGGCTGTCAACGCTATGGATGTTATTACTGTCCCTCAGGCTTTGCTGATGAGTCTACATGTATCAGGTTGTCTCCTTCCTCTACTTATCTTCCGTCTTTGCCGCTCTAATAGGATCGAAGTAATTGTAAATCTCTCCCATTGAGTTATTTTTTCAAGTTTTGAAATTTTTAGTGTATAAATTGTTAAGTTTTGATAACCTACATTTTAGTTTATTTACTTATTTTCATGGTACATAT
The DNA here is from genome assembly GCF_028878055.3 of Symphalangus syndactylus. Taxonomy (NCBI): domain Eukaryota; kingdom Metazoa; phylum Chordata; class Mammalia; order Primates; family Hylobatidae; genus Symphalangus; species Symphalangus syndactylus. Next base: position 114,706,363 of record NC_072437.2, read on the forward strand.
TTAAGGCATACATATATGCCATGAAATTATTACTAAAATCAAGCCAGTTAACATATCCATCACCTTTGATAGTTTTATTTTTATGTGATTGGCAAGAGCACCTAAAAAATATACTTTTAGAAAATTTTCAGTATAGAATACAATATTATTAACTATTGGTATCATACTATACGTTAGATACAACTTACTCATCCTACATGACTGCCAGTTTGTACCCTTTGATCTGCTTTTTTTCATTTCCTCTTAATCCTTATCCCTGATGACCACCATTCTACTGTTTCTGTATACTTGGCTTGTTTTTAGATAGCACATAGAAGTGAGATCATGAAGCATTTTTCTTTCCATGTCTGGTTTTATTTTACTTAGCATAATGCCATCCAGGTTCATCCATATCATCAAAAATGGCAATTTTAATCTTTTTTTAAGATTGAATACTATATACATAATATTTATACTATTATTACAGAGTTTATAAGATTATAATATATATTATAACTAGATATCATAATTTGTTTATCCAATTGTTTTCATAGCTTGGCTATTGTGAACTATACTGCAATAAACATGGGAACACAGATGTATCTTTCATAGACTGATTTCAGTTCCTTTGGGTGTATACCCAGCAGGGGGATTGTGGAGTCATACAGTAACTCTAGTTTAAATTTTTGAGGAACCCTCATACCGTTTCCCAAAATGGATGTATCAGTTTACATTCCCACCAGCAGTGAACATGGGTTTCCTTTTTCCACACCCTCATCACACTTCTCTCTTTTTTATATAACAACCATCCTAACAGTTGTGAAATGATATATTTGTTTTGATTAACATTTTTCTGATTAATGATGTTGAGCACCTTTTCATACACTTGTTGCCCTTCGTATGTGTTTTTTAAATAACGTCTATTCAGATACTTTGGCTATTTATCAGTCGGATTGTTTTTTGACATTGAGTTGTGTGAGATTTTTATTTCACATGTCAACCCCTATCTGACATATGGTTTGTAAATATTCTCTCCCATTCTGCAGGCTGTCTTTTCATTTTGTTGAGTGTTTGCTGTGCAGAAGCTTTTTATGCACTGCATTTTGATGCAGTCTCACTTGTTTATTTTTGCTTTTGTTGCCTGAGCTTTTGGTGTGATAGCTAAAAAACCATTGTCAAGGCCCATATCAAGGAGTTGTTTTCTCTGTGTTTTCTTCTGGGAATTTTATACTTTCAGGTCTTACACGTGGGCCTTTAATCCACCTTGAGTTGGTTTTGTGTACAGTCTAAGATAAGGGTCCAGTTTTATTCTTTTATATGTAGATAACCAGACTCTCACTGTTGCTTCTTCACAGGAACCATTCTTTGCCCCAATTTTGGCCAAGTGCCTTCTACACCACCTTCAAGTCTAAGTGCAACAGAAAATGCACCTTCTCAGGAAAGACATTTATTGTTCACTCATAATTCGGTCTTTAATAGACATATCCAATAGAATATACAGTTCGCAAGATTAAAAACAAGGTTTATATTGCTTCATAAGAAGCAAGCACATTTTTGAAGCACACGGTAATTCTTGACAATGAAACCTGCAACTCATTATGATTTTTAAGTTGTGTGAGATGTGGATACCCAGCATTTTCATGATGAGGCTGTGCTTTCTTACATTTTCAGTGATGAAGAAGACATGCCAACATAGGGTTAGTTCCAGATAAAATGAAATGTTCCAAACAGTATGTATTGTTTATTTGAATCATCTGTGGGGGAAGGAAAGATAATTTTCCAAAGGACATTCCTCCTAAATTCTGTCTTAAAGTTGTTTGTAAGTAGAAGATTGAGTTTATATTACATTACAAGACCATAATGTCTTTATTAAATTCACTGTGCAATCTTTAATCAAATAAGTAAATGCATTATTTATTTCCAAGTTTGAAGCACACATTCTCTTCAGCTGAAATGCCAATTCTGGAGGAAAACATATCCAATTATATGTGAAACTGAAGGCTATTTTTACTTTTTATTATTCTTGTAGCATTTAAAGACCAAAAGCCTGTCTTATATCTAGTTGCATGTTTTCAGGAAATATGCTTTTGGAAACTATTCTCATGAATATGAAATTAACCTCAATAAATAATTTATTTTTGAACTCTTATTTCTTGCTAATTAAATATCTTTGGCCAAAACATTTTTAATCCTCCTATTTGTTCTTTGAGAAATTTTGACAATAAATTCAAAACTTTTAATGGAGAATATTTAAAAGGTCTTCTTAGAATAAAAAGAAATTTTACTTTTTTTCTTCATCAAAGTTGTGTATCCCTGTATTTCTAATGTTTAGGACATAAACAATTAGGTGTGATTATGACCACTAAATAACTAAGAACAATATACATTTTTAGATTTCAGGCTTTAAAAGTAAAACACTAGTTAGAATTTTATGGTTAAATCATGTTCTTTGTACCATGAAAGAAAAGAAAATCATCGTGTTGTATATCAAAATATAATAATGAGGTATCATCTCTCTCAGAGATCTCTGAACAACATCATAAAACCTGAACATGTTTCTTTTCAGTAATATTTGAGTGATGAAGGCATCAAAAACTTGGAACAAAATAAGATTAAAGCAGAATAATAGCTTAAAAATTAGGTCTAAATTCTAGTTCTCTTGCTTGTGGCAAAACTTTGGTCAAGTAAGTAACCTCTGATTTCTCATTGTCTTCATCGATAAAGACAGAAAAATTCAATTCATCCTACTTTGCCAAACTCTGTGAGAATGCTGCATAACTTTGAAATTTTGTGGTAGCATAGAATTTCTTAACCATCTAGATTATTAAAAATTCATTTAAAAATTAGCTATTTTTTGAAGTACAAATTCTAATAAATTCTATAACATTGAAAAAATAATTTTTCAAGTTTGGAAAACTTCAGGCTATGTGGCTAAATCAGAGGGCAATAGAGCATGTATACACCAATATATATCAAATTTTTCTTGTAACATTTTAGAGATTCTTAAGTTTTACAGAAGCTTATTCACAAAAAGGGTTGCTACAAATTCAGAAATATATCCTTCAGCCTCTTCCATTAATTAGAAAACATTATATAATCAGTCACACCTGTCCAAAGTACATAATAAAATATAGCATCCTAAATAAGTATTTGTTACTTTTATTGCTTATGTTGTGAAATCGAAGCTTATTGCAAAGTAAATCAAATAAATTATTCTGTTCTGTGCTTATAAAAGTGAGATTTCAGACCCAATTTTAGATAATTTGCCATCATCATGGAAACGGAAAAGGTTGCTAAGTCAGTTATTTGTTCTTTCTTTCCCGTCTCCTGGGGGTCCAGTAAATGATTATTGAAAAAGTGCTTATCAAAAAACTATTTTGAGCAACATAATTTAGAAGAAATATTATTAAGACACAAGCATTTTTAAGAGAGTTGTGAAATATTCATAGAAATGATCAATAAAATCAAAATGTGTGAAATACCACACAATAGTATACTTGATTGTTATGGGGGTGCAAAGTTAAAGTATTCTAAGGTGAGCGTGAAGTTCTGGAAAGTACTTTTTGGCCATTGACGAGGACTTTGTTTCAATGAAGGAAGCAAGAAGGGAGTGTTGAGGCAGGGACACTGGGCATCATGTTGAACAAATAGTAAAGACCAAAGACAGATTCTGGAAAATGGATGGCCTCTTGAGAGAAAAATTATGTTTGTGATACCAGCTTGACTTATTACTCTTATATAAGCAACTTCTAAATAAATGAAACCAAATTTGATTATGTTAGGGATTGCCTGGACAGAGACTTGGATTTTGGAGAAATTCAGGGCATAATTTTCTTGAATTCAAATCATGTAGATCATTGATTCTCAAAGAGTGGTCTTTGATCCAACAACATCGGTGTTACATTGAGACGTCAATTCTTGGACCCCCAGATCTGTTGAATCAGAAACTCAGGAAATCTCAGCAGTCTCTTTTGCAGCACGTCCCCTGGGTGACTCCATTGCACAGTGGAGTTTGAAAACCACTGCTGTGGACAAATAACCGAAGTCCCTCGAAGGCCGTCTGGCACTAGCTGTGGCAGCCTGTTAAGTGTGGCTCCTGCAGGACCATCCCTTGTTCACTCTATCTATTAAAGTTTAGTGGCAGATGGAAAGATAACAAATGATAGGGTACAATTTTGTATGTATACCATAATCCGCGAAATAATCTATTTTCAATCTTCTAACTAGAAGGTACTTCACTCGAATTTAAGCTATTCTAAATAACAACATTTTTCTGAATTAAGAAGACATAGAGTCAAAGGACCAGGCAATCAATTACTAATTAGTGGTTAGTTAACAAGAAATAAATAAAACTATTATCAGAATGTCATTTACATAAGCAAAGCATAGCCAGGTAGGTAGATCCTATTAGAAGGATTATAAGATGAATAACTACACATCTATTCTGTAACACTAGAAATTATAAAAATGAAAAAAATTTAATTATCAAATGAACAAATATTGTAAGATTCCTTCACAGTGGTTTATCTTCATTATTGGAAGAGTGCTTTAGTACAAACTTTCTAGGCTCAGTTTGGCAGAATTTATCAAGAATTTAAAAAATATGGCCATTGACACAATAATACGGTTAAACAATCACCTTAAGGGAATAGAAATCTAATCCAAGAACTAAAGAACCAGGAACTGATAAGGCAAAAGGGACTAAGGGATGGAAAGAGCAAGAGGGAGAGATGTGAGACCTTGCACCAAAGATAAAACTTAAAACTACAACAACGAAAATTATGGATAGACACTGTTACCTGTATATGAACATTAAGGAAAAGTAACAGTCAAAATTTTGTCTGGAATAATAGAAATGTTGTAAAAACAGGAGAGTAAGAAAAGGAAACTGATTGTATAGAATGTGAAGTGTGATTGTGGATTCCTCTCTGATACAGAGGGTTCATCAAGCACTGACAAATAATTGTGTGTGTGTGGATAGACTTAAATTCCCACAAATCAGCACCATTTATTTTATGGCTACATGATGCCATAATATATAGACATAAAACCATGAAATCACAAAGCAAGAAATGAAATTCTACATGGAATGGTCAACTTTGTCAAAATAAAAACATGCCTAGAAAAAATGAAAAGTTAATTCAGCAAAACAATGCATAAGGCTGATTATCTCACACTGGCAGATTTATTGGTAATTACATAATAATAAATATTATTAGTATCATTATTGATTTGCAGCATAGTGTTGAACAGAGCACTCTCTAGAGCCTGACTAACTCACATGAACCTTGATCCCGTCACTTTGTGGTGAACTCAAGTAATTTAGCCTCTCAGAACCTCAGTTTTTCCATCTCTAAAATAGTGATAAGGTAATGCCTATCTTTAATCAGGGCTAAATGGATAAATTATTTATAGGGGTTGGGAAGGTGCTTGGTGTTGTAATTACTCAATAAATAAAATATCCAATAATTTTTTTAAAATAAAAGTATAAAAATTATGTAAGGTTTATAATCATAAAAATACTCGAATCCAAAGATATTTACAACACAACGATATATTCTTTTTAAAAAATACTAACATTTAGGTTAGCTAATATTTGGTGTCCTATATATGAACAACAACAACATAAGGCTACATGTGAAAGAACCAAGTGGATGTCCACTTCAATAAGAGTGAGAGGTCAGAGGAAGGTAAGTTTGTGCTTCGTGATAAATAGTGTTGCACGGAGGCAAGTTCAGGGACGTTTCTTAGAGGAAGTAATTTGGGCTATATGGAAGACTAATTGTAAAGTAAGGTTGAGAGCAAGGGTATTCAAATGCTGAAATATGATACATGCAAAGTATGAAAATGTAAAGGGTTGTCCAGGTGGCAATGTGCAGATTTGTGGCCATTCGTGATGGCAGATATGGTTTTGTTTGCCATCTCTAGTTGAGTCTAGTACTGCTGATTTTGGCCAGACTATCCAGGAATTTGATGATCCAATTAATGAATCTGGTGTCGGAGTATAAAGATAGAATTAGGCTTTTAGGAAGACTAACGTGGCAATAGTGTGTGTTATGAGCGACAGGAAAGAGGAATTGCCCTACAGAAGGCCTAAAAGCCCAGAAACTAAAAAGGCAAGGAATAGTGATGGAAGGAGCAAGAGGGAGAGATGTGAGACCTCGCACCAAAAATAAAAATTAAAACAACAAAAAAAGTATAGATAGACTCTGTTACCTGAAAGCAACAGTGAAAATTTTGTCTGGAATAATAGAAATTTTGAAAAAACAGGAGAGTAAGAAAAGGAAACTAATTTTATAGAAAGAATGTTAATTTGATTTTGGATTACTGAAATGACAGCAGGCCATGGAAATGAAAGGAGCTAAGTAGCAGAGGGAATTGGTGATAGGAAGTTTTAGATGGAGTGGCTTCCGATTCATCAAATAAAAATAATAGTTGAGATTTCAGAGGTAGAAGAAAAGAGAAAATTTGAAGGCAGAAGATTAAAATTAATTACCCAGGGTTAGAAAAAAATCGTAAAAAAGAAGCCAGTAAAGATGGCGGGAAAGGGCTCATGAGTAGTTAAGGTAGGGATGAGGGAGGAGAAAAACCATGGTAATGTGGTTATATAACATGAGAATAATATGGAAGGAAGGGGTAATTATTTTAAAGAAGAAAGTGAAGGAAAACAGCAATAGGTAATGGTGAGGACCAAATACTGCGAACAGCTTACAGTTTGCTGAAACTGAAGGGACATTGGGATTGACCATTGTGAGGTGATTATGATTGCTAAATATAGTGCATTTGGTGAATACAAAATGGAGAGGGTGAAAGAAGCAATGTAAGAAAATATTTCAACGCAAGAAAGAATAGATTCAGGCATTTGGTAAATGTAAATTATAGTAGGCACAAAATGCATAGCAGTGCATAGAAACAGATAAGTATTAATTTTTTGTTCAGAGGCACTCAGTTACAAAAGAAATTATGTTCGCTGTTGCAATTATTATCAGCATAATAGGAGGAAATATTATGCACCCTGTATTTTGAAAGATAGGTGCATTTGAACAGTTGAGAGTAGCTATACTTCAAAGTAGCTATCATGGGAATGTTTCGGGGGTTAAAATCATTAATTAAGTAAAATTTATCGAAAATTTGTCAAAGTATTGTTGGCATTAACAGACAATTTAATTTTATGAATTATGGCTTGTCTTGTAATTCTATGTACTGCGTCAAATGTAAATTTGGCTAAACAATGTTTCGGATTTTACTGTTAGCAGTTATTCTCTAATGTTAGGTAAACATTTATAATGTTTTCAATTATTTGAGTTTAATTTTGCAAGAGATTTATTGAAAAGTTTAGTGAGTTGTAAATTTCCATATTGCACAATAAGAGGCAGTTTTGAGAGGCTAAAATATGTAGATACATTTACTTTCACAACTTTTTAGACTTAAGTCACATTATATTTATTCGATGGCAGCAGGAAAATAGTTGTTGATGCCATGTAAAACATAGAGAGATGTGTGTTTATACAGATAGTGTTTTTGATAAATTGATGAGCTTTATTTTATTTTTGTCGGGCTATAACATATTTTTAACCTGTCCTCAAAATATAAATAATAACAAGTAAAATGAACTTGTTAACAAGTATAATAATCTTTTTCACAATGGCTGAAAAAGATTGAATTATTATTGAGATTCATAGTGTATGCTTAAAATTTGGAAGAAGATACATACTTTGGGATTAGAATTGGCTAGATATAAAATAGTTGGCAGATATCTAGACAATTATCACTGTCATATATTGGTTTATTTTGTAATTGGGTACAATACATGAATATTGGCAAATTGGGTAAATAAGTTCTTCCACAGATACAAATTTAAACATATTTGTACAAATTTAATAGTTTGTTGGCCTCTTTATAGGTACTTTTGCAAGGCCAAATTCTTCATCAAATTATTTATATAAAAATGAATAATTTTTATAAATGACTAAGATATTTGAATATTTGAAGAGCAATTTCGTCTACCCTTTATTTACATGTACTAATATATTTTGGTAGCCTCTGTTTAGATCAATTTCATCTACACTTTATTTATATGTACTAATATATTTTGGTAGCCTCTGTTTAGATCAATTTCATCTACTCTTTATTTATATATACTCTTTATTTATATATATATACTTTATATATACTCTATTTATATATACTTTATTTATATATATATATATTAAATATATTTTATTTGTATATATATAAACTCTTTTTTTCCCATTATTTGGCTATCACTAGTTACCAATGTTTATTTTTTGAAGTAATATGATCCTTGATATCAACAATTATGACATTCAGTCAACAATGTGGTTGATAGAAGCCTTAAGAAAATTACCTGCTCTGATTACTTCTCAGTGAACAGGAGATGCTAACATGACCATATAGAAATAGTGTGTGAGAATTAAATCAAAGATTATGTGTGAATCTGTGATCTATAATTTATTAGCATAAAATCACTAAACAGCAAAATCCCATCTGGCTATAATTGGGAGAGATACTCACTAATGGAAGACAGGAAGTAGTATTAATCTGATTTCTACAGGACCAGGGGGCTTTTTATTGGTTGAGCCTAAGTTGGGCCATAGAACTCCAGTCACTGCCATGAAATTCTGAAAATCATTGAATAGCAACTCTCAGTGTACATGAAGCAGAAGTCCCATTGCCAGGTAATAGAGGTCTTTGGCTTGTGCCTATGAGCTTTCATTGGAGAGGAGAGAATAGTGTCAATATCCATGCAAATGGGAACAGCAGAAGCACAAGTTATAAAACTTAATTAAAAAGAAACTCTGCCAAAAATTTACATGTGACTATGCATATACCATGACCCAGAAACTCAATAAAAATGTGTACATGTGTTTAAAAAACCGTACTGAAATGTTTGTGTTAGCAGTATTCAAAATAGCCACACACTGGAGATCACTCAAATGCCCAGAAAATGTAGAAGAGATAAATTAATTATTGCACATTCATGCAGTGTAATACTATTAAGCAATAAGATTGAACTACAACCGTGGGCTGTAGTTAAATGACTCTCCAAAATACAGTGTTGAGTGAAGAAATCTAGACACAGAAGATACATACTGTTTAATTCCACTTATACAAAGTAGAAAGGAAGGAAATTTTTTGTGACTCTTGGAGTGGAAGAGACGAATTTCAAAGACATTAGCAATATTTCTTATCTGATTTGACTATTGGCTACATGGGTATTGACGTATAATACATTCTCCAAATGTATTACATGTTAATAAAAGTTTAAAAATCAATTTTTCATTGTCACAAAGAAAGAATGGTTATTTTCAATAATTCATATTAAAAACAAAATCTAAGGAAGTTCCATTGTGACACAGAGCATTGTAAGACAAGGACTATGTAATATACGGAAGAGGAATTAGAAACAAAAAGAAGACTCGGAGGAAATAAAAGGGAGGGAAATCCACTTATGAATGGCACAAACCATGTTTCTTTGCCACACGTCTGTGGAAAGGGTTACTCCATACCATAGAATGGAATAATTAAAGACTCATTATCTATATGGTGTGTTTTATTTTTAGCTGGTTGCCTCAAAAGTTACGTTACCTATCAAGGAAATGGCTTAGTGTTTGCTTCCCATTATGTAGCTTAGGTATTCTCAATTATCCCTCTGTTCTTTATAATGTGTTGTGTGGATCACTCTTTCATATAGTATCAAAGAATTGCAAAATAATACTTTTGTGCATAGAGTTCTACAATATGATTAAAAGCAACCAATTCAGGAAAACATGCTAATTAACAGATCAAACACTTAACGAAAGGAATTCTCGCCTGGCCTTACTCTGTCTCACAAATGTGCCTGGCAACGTAATAGACACTTGATAGGTTCTGATACGACTAGAGAACAGATCACAAGAAAGGTCCAAACATACACCAAACACATAGCTGAAAAGTAAAGTTGAAAAAAAATTCATGGTCTGTGCTTGGTACAATGGATTATCTCAACCTACTACTACTTGTTGGAAATATCTAACTTAAAGTCAAATAGCTAATTGTAGACATAAAAAAGTTGCGTCTCCATATTTGGTTTTCAGTTGATTCAATGGAGAACAATTTTAGTTTTGAATCCATAAAGTTGAAAACTCTTCCTTTTTGAAAATGCTTAAAAAGGCTTTTCTGCCACAAGCAACTCTTTCTACATGCCATATTTTATACTAGTTAGAGCCATTATTTGAGTTTACTTAAAATATAAGGATATGAATTTAGCTAAATAAATGAGTAGGAGTATGCTAGTTGCAAGTTAACTAGGATGGATCAATGTTCATGATAAGGAAATTTGAAAAGCGTCAACTGCCATATTGATACATACACATCAGCATATACTTTGTACTCAAAGATCCAGAAAAGGTAGAGTGACAAAGATAAATTGCACTATACATTACTTTCTGCTATTGATTATTTTCACTATTTACAACTTGTGGTATTTTGGGTAACAATGAGACATTCTTGTATACCACATGAACAATTTTGAAAACAATGAGTAAATTATTATAGCTTTAACATTTTCTCATTGAACTTGTCAATTTAGAGACACTATCCTGAAACCAGCTCTATGGAAAGATGTTATAATGTAAAGGAAGTTAAATGAGCAAGAAGTAATAAAACGTTAGTTCAAATATGTCCCAATTTTTCAAAATAGTGATATATTACACATCAAAACAGTTTGTAAAGCTATATCTGAAAAAATCAGCAATAGTAGTTTTCTGTAGATATTAAATTTTACCATCGTAAATATGGTGTAGAGAATTATAGTTCAGAGTAACTTGAATTGGAATCATGGTGCTTCCACTTAAAAACTGGTTGGCTTTTGTTAAACATTTCACTTCTTTGTTTTTCTGTTTTTTCATAAGTCTAGTGAATATAATAATGGGCTCTCTTTTTGCAGGGTTTTGTAGAGTAGTCAATAATTTTAAAAAAGTACTTAGAATGCCAAAATTATTCAATAAGGTTTAGTTATTATTTTACTAATATTTTATCTTAGCTAGTATTTCAAACTTCAAGATCTTTCATTTTTAATTTAATATGCTATTGATGGTGTTCAACAAAATTTTACCTATGTTTTACAAAAATAATATATTTTCTTTTTTTTTATTATACTTTAGGTTTTAGGGTACATGTGCACAATGTGCATGTTTGTTACATATGTATCCATGTGCCATGTTGATTTCCTGAACCCATTAACTTGTCATTTAGCATTAGGTATATCTCCTAATGCTGTCCCTCCCCCCTCCCCCCACCCCACAACAGTCCCCGGAGTGTGATGTTCCCCTTCCTGTGTCCATGAGTTCTCATTGTTCAATTCCCACCTATGAGTGAGAACAGGCGGTGTTTGGTTTTTTGTCCTTGTGATAGTTTACTGAGAATGATGTTTTCCAATTTCATCCATGTCCCTACAAAGGACATGAACTCATCCTTTTTTATGGCTGCATAGTATTCCATGGTGTATATGTGCCACATTTTCTTAATCCAGTCTATTGTTGTTGGACATTTGGGTTGGTTCCAAGTCTTTGCTATTGTGAATAGTGCCGCAATAAACATATGTGTGCATGTGTCTTTATAGCAGCATGATTTATAGTCCTTTGGGTATATACCCAGTAATGGGATGGCTGGGTCAAATGGTATTTCTAGTTCTAGATCCCTGAGGAATCGCCACACTGACTTCCACAATGGTTGAACTAGTTTACAGTCCCACCAACAGTGTAAAAGTGTTCCTATTTCTCCACATCCTCTCCAGCACATGTTGTTTCCTGATTTTTTAATGATGGCCATTCTAACTGGTGTGAGATGTTATCTCACTGTGGTTTTGATTTGCATTTCTCTGATGGCCAGTGATGATGAGCATTTCTTCATGTGTTTTTTGGCTGCATGAATGTCTTCTTTTGAGAAGTGTCTGTTCATGTCCTTCGCCCACTTTTTGATGGGGTTGTTTGTTTTTTTCTTGTAAATTTGTTTGAGTTCATTGTAGATTCTGGATATTAGCCCTTTGTCAGATGAGTAGGTTGCAAAAATTTTCTCCCATTCTGTAGGTTGCCTGTTCACACTGATGGTAGTTTCTTTTGCTGTGCAGAAGCTCTTTAATTGGATCCCATTTGTCAATTTTGGCTTTTGTTGCCATTGCTTTTGGAGTTTTAGACATGAAGTCCTTGCCCACGCCTATGTCCTGAATGGTATTGCCTAGGTTTTCTTGTAGGATTTTAATGGTTTTAGGTCTAACATTTAAGTCTTTAATCCATCTTGAATTAATTTTTGTATAAGGGATAAGGAAGGGATCCAGTTTCAGCTTTCTATATATGGCTAGCCAGTTTTCCCAGCACCATTTATTAAATAGGGAATCCTTTCTCCATTTCTTGTTTTTGTCAGGTTTGTCAAAGATCAGATAGTTGTAGATATGCGGCATCATTTCTGAGGGCTCTGTTCTGTTCCATTGATCTATGTCTCTGTTGTGGTACCAGTACCATGCTGTTTTGGTTACTGTAGCCTTGTAGTATAGTTTGAAGTCAGGTAGCGTGATGCCTCCAGCTTTGTTCTTTTGGCTTAGGATTGACTTGGCGATGCGGGCTCTTTTTTGGTTCCATATGAACTTTAAAGTAGTTTTTTCCAATTCTGTGAAGAAAGTCATTGGTAGCTTGATGGGGATGCCATTGAATCTATAAATTACCTTGGGCAGTATGGCCATTTTCACGATATTGATTCTTCCAATCCATGAGCATGGAATGTTCTTCCATTTGTTTGTATCCTCTTTTATTTCATTGAGCAGTGGTTTGTAGTTCTTGAAGAGGTCCTTCATGTCCCTTGTAAGTTGGATTCCTAGGTATTTTATTCTCTTTGAAGCAATTGTGAATGTGAGTTCACTCATGATTTGGCTCTCTGTCTGTCTGTGATTGGTGTACAAGAATGCTTGTGATTTTTGTACATTGATTTTGTATCCTGAGACTTTGCTGAAGTTGCTAATCAGCTTAAGGAGATTTTGGGCTGAGACAATGGTGTTTTCTAGATATACAATCATGTCATCTGCAAACAGGGACAATTTGACTTCCTCTTTTCCTAACTGAATACCCTTTATTTCCTTCTCCTGCCTGATTGCCCTGGCCAGAACTTCCAACACTATGTTGAATAGGAGCGGTGAGAGAGGGCATCCCTGTCTTGTGCCAGTTTTCAGAGGGAATGCTTCCAGTTTTTGACCATTCAGTATGATATTGGCTGTGGGTTTGTCGTAGATAGCTCTTATTATTTTGAGATACGTCCCATCAATACCTAATTTATTGAGAGTTTTTAGCATGAAGGGTTGTTGAATTTTGTCAAAGGCCTTTTCTGCATCTATTGAGATAAACATGTGGTTTTTGTCTTTGGTTCTGTTTATATGCTGGATTACATTTATTGATTTGTGTATGTTGAACCAGCCTTGCATCCCAGGGATGAAGCCCACTTGATTATGGTGGATAAGCTTTTTGATGTGCTGCTGGATTCGGTTTGCCAGTATTTTATTGAGGATTTTTGCATCAATGTTCATCAAGGATATTGGTCTGAAATTCTCTTTTTTGGTTATGTCTCTGCCAGGCTTTGGTATCAGGACGATGCTCGCTTCATAAAATGTGTTAGGGAGGATTCCCTCTTTTTCTATCGATTGGAATAGTTTCAGAAGGAATGGTACCAGTTCCTCCTTTTACCTCTGGTAGAATTCGGCTGTGAATCCATCAGGACCTGGACTCTTTTTGGTTGGTAAGCTATTGATTATTGCCACAATTTCAGAACCTGTTATTGGTCTATTCAGAGATTCAACTTCTTCCTGATTTAGTCTTGGGAGGGTGTATTTGTCGAGGAATTTATCCATTTCTTCTAGATTTTCTAGTTTATTTGCATAGAGGTGTTTGTAGTATTCTCTTATGGTAGATTGTATTTCTGTGGGATCGGTGGTGATATCCCGTTTTTCATTTTTTATTGCATCTATTTGATTCTTCTCTCTTTTCTTCTTTATTCGTCTTGCTAGCGGTCTATCAATTTTGTTGATCTTTTCAAATAACCAGCTCCTGGATTCATTAATTTTTTGAAGGGTTTTTTGTGTCTCTATTTCCTTCAGTTCTGCTCTGATTTTAGTTATTTCTAGCCTTCTGCTAGCTTTTGAATGTGTTTGCTCTTGCTTTTCTAGTTCTTTTAATTGTGATGTTAGGGTGTCAGTTTTGGATCTTTCCTGCTTTCTCTTGTGGGCATTTAGTGCTATAAATTTCCCTCTACACACTGCTTTGAACGTGTCCAAGAGATTCTGGTATGTTGTGTCTTTGTTCTCGTTGGTTTCAAAGAACATCTTTATTTCTGCCTTCATTTCATTATGTACCCAGTAGTCATTCAGGAGCAGGTTGTTCAGTTTCCATGTACTTGAGCGGTCTTGAGTGAATTTCTTAATCCTGAGTTCTAGTTTGATTGCACTGTGGTCTGAGAGAGAGCTTGTTATAATTACTGTTCTTTTACATTTGCTGAGGAGAGCTTTACTTCCAACGATGTGGTCAATTTTGGAATAGGTGTGGTGTGGTGCTGAAAAAAATGTATATTCTGTTGATTTGGGGTGGAGAATTCTGTAGATGTCTATTAGGTCCACTTTATGTAGAGCTGAGTTCAATTCCTGGATATCCTTGTTAACTTTCTGTCTCATTGATCTGTCTAATGTTGACAGTGGGGTGTTAAAATCTCCCATTATTATTGTGTGGGAGTTTAAGTCCCTTTGTAGGTCACTCAGGACTTGCTTTATGAATCTGGGTGCTCCTGTGTTGGCTGCATATATATTTAGGATAGTTAGCTCTTCTTTTTGAATTGATCCCTTTACCATTATGTAATGGCCTTCTTTGTCTCTTTTGATCTTTGTTGGTTTAAAGTCTATTTTATCAGAGACTAGGATTGCAACCCCTGCCTTTTTTTGTTTTCCATTTACTTGATAGATCTTCCTCCATCCCTTTATTTTGAGTCTATTTGTGTCTCTGCACGTGAGATGGGTTTCCTGAATACAGCACACTGATGGGTCCTGACTCCTTATCCAGTTTGCTGGTCTATGTCTTTTAACTGGAGCATTTAGCCCATTTACATTTAACGTGAATATTGTTATGTGTGAATCTGATCCTGTCATTATGATGTTAGTTGGTTACTTTGCTCGTTAGTTGCTGCAGTTTCTTCCTAGCCTGGATGGTCTTTACAATTTGGCGTGTTTTTGCAGGGGCTGGTACCGGTTGTTCCTTTCCATATTTAGTACTTCCTTCAGGAGCTCTTTTAGGGCAGGCCTGGTGGTGACAAAATCACTCAGCGTTTGCTTGTCTGTAAAGTATTTTATTTCTCCTTCACTTATGAAGCTTAGTTTGGCTGGATAGGAAATTCTGGGCTGAAAATTCTTTTCTTTAAGAATGTTGAATATTGGCCCCCACTCTGTTCTGGCTTGTAGAGTTTCTGCCGAGAGATCAGCTCTTAGTCTGATGGGCTTCCCTTTGTGGGTAACCCGACCTTTCTCACTGGCTGCCCTTAACATTTTTTCCTTCATTTCAACTTTGGTGAATCTGACAATTATGTGTCTTGGAGTTGCTCTTCTCGAGGAGTATCTTTGTGGCATTCTCTGTATTTCCTGAATCTGAATGTTGGCCTGCCTTGCTACATTGGGGAAGGTCTCCTGGATAATGTCTTGCAGAGTGTTTTCCAACTTGGTTCCATTCTCCCCATCATTTTCAGGTACACCAATCAGACGTAGGTTTGGTCTTTTCACATAGTCCCAAATTTCTTGGAGGCTTTGTTCATTTCTTTTTATTCTTTTTTCTCTAAACTTCCCTTCTCTCTTCATTTCATTCATTTCATCTTCCATCAGCGATACCCTTTCTTCCAGTTGATCGCATCTGCTACTGAGACTTCTGCAATCTTCGCGTAGTTCCCGATACTTGGCTTTCAGCTCCATTAGCTCCTTTAAGCCCTTCTCTCCATTGGTTATTCTAGTTATCCAGTCTTCTAATTTTTTTTTCAAAGTTTTTAACTTCTTTGCTATTGTTTTGAATTTCCTCTCGTAGCTCAGAGTAGTTTGATCGTCTGAAGCCTTCTTCTCTCAACTCGTCAAAGTCATCCTCCATCCAGCTTTGTTCTGTTGCTGGTGAGGAACTGTGTTCCTTTGGAGGATGAGAGGTGCTCTGTTTTTTAGAGTTTCCAGTTTTTCTGCTCTGTTTTTTCCCCATCTTTGTGGTTTTATCTACTTTTTGTCTTTGATGATGGTGATGTACAGATGCGTTTTTGGTGTGGATGTCCTTTCTGTTTGTTAGTTTTCCTTCTACCAGACGGGACCCTCAGCTGCAGGTCTGTTGGAGTTTGCTAGAGGTCCACTCCAGACCCTGTTTGGCTGGGTGTCAGCAGTGGTGGCTGCAGAACAGCGGATTTTCGTGAGACCACAAATTCAGCTGTCTGATAGTTCCTCTGGAAGTTTTGTCTCAGAGGAGTACCTGGCCGAGTGAGGTGTCATTCTGTCCCTACTGGGGGGGTGCCTCCCAGTTAGGCTGCTCAGGGGTGAGGGACCCACTTTAGAAGGCAGTCTGTCCGTTCTCAGATCTCCAGCTGTGTGCTGGGAGAACCACTACTCACTTCAAAGCTGTCAGTCAGACAGGGACATTTAAGTGTGAGGAGGTTCCTGCTGACTTTTTGTTTGTCTGTGTCCTGCCCCCAGAGGTGGAGCCTACAGAGGCAGGCTGGCCTCCTTGAGCTGTGATGGGCTCCACCCAGTTCGAGCTTCCTGGCTGCTTTGTTTACCTAAGCAAGCCTGGGCAATGGCGGGCGGCCCTCCCCCAGCGTTGCTGCCGCCTTGCAGCTTGATCTCAGACTGCTGTGCTAGCCATCAGTGAGACTCCGTGGGCATAGGACCCTCCGAGCCAGGTGCGGGACACAATCTCCTAGTGTGCCATTTTCCAGGCCCGTTGGAAAAGCGCAGTATTAGGATGGGACTGACCCGATATTCCAGGTGCCATCTGTTACCCCTTTCTTTGACTAGGAAAGGGAACTCCTTGACCCCTTGTGCTTCCCCAGTGAGGCAATGCCTCGCCCTGCTTCGGCTCGCGCACAGTGCGCTTCTCCGACTGTCCTGCACCCACTGTTTGGCACTCCCTAGTGAGATGAAACCGGTACCTCAAGCAGAAATGCAGAAATCACCCGTCTTCTGTGTCGCTGGGGCTGGGAGCTGGAGACCGGAGCTGTTCTTATTCGGCCATCTTGGCTCCACCCCCCAAAAACAAAATATTTTCTAAATGCTTCACGATTTTAAAATAAAGCAAAATATTTAAAAAATTGATTAAAGGAAGTGAGACAAAAAAGTAAAAAGCTGTCTGAAAATTTTAAAATTACTGTAGTTATATATATTTAATATGCAGTATTTGGTATTCAGCTTATTAACTGATATCCGTCCTTAAGAGTTAATAATTGATCTGAACTCTCAACAGTAGTAAAACTGCACTGTGTGGTAAAGCCACATGCAAGTTCCATGAAAATTTTACCAACCAAGTGAATAACTTTACAGAATACATAGACACAGTGATTTATACCAGTAATCTCTTTAAAGTGAGGTTTTGCTAGGAAACTATGCCATTTTCTTGACAAGCTCATATCTTGTTATTGAGTATCACTGGAATGGGGCAGAGCACATGTGGGATGGAGCGGGAGTAAGTGCTTGTGCATTTTTGCTTCCTCACTGGCTCCTCTCCCTCCACCGTGAGATCATACCTGGGTTAGTGTGCTAAAGAATGAGAGATTAGAACACAGGTGAATACTTTCAGCTGAGGGCAAACTATGTCAACCAATGTCTGCCTGACCCACCAGCTGAAAACCGATGCATGTGTAAGATCCACTGCTCCCAGCTCAGATAGGCAGAACCAGTTAACTAATCTATAGACATTTGAAAAATAATAAGTGATTGTTTTAAGCTATTAAATTTGGAGGTGGTATGTTATAAAAAGTTATGGCAGTGATAACTAACAGATGCTCTATCATACTAGGATGGCATGATAAAGATATGTGGGACAGTAACTGGCTAGGGATAAAGGGATGAGTGAACCTTATATTTTTAAAGGAAGGGAATATACACACATATACAGAGAGAGATAATAATAGACTTGCTTATTTAATTGTATACTAATTATCTTATCCAAGACAGGCAGGGGAAGTGCTGTACAATGTCTTGAATAGAAAGCAGAGAATAGGATCAGCCCAAGTGGATAGTGTTGAACCCCACAAGAATGGATATAAGTTTATCTAGTAGGTGATTACATTGGAAAAATGGTTCCGAAGACAGGTTTTTTTTCACACTCTAACCTATCGGGAGCACATGGAAATTCTCTTCTGGCACATAATTTTTAGAGTTGTTAATGGAAATTTAGGACATAACACGCGTTAAAATGCCTTGTCTACTAGTGTCCAAAATAAGTTGGGTGCTTTGTGTGTTTCTTGTGTCCCTTCAATGTCTATATAAACTTCTTAAGAGCCTCAGCATTCTGAAATTCAGATAATGACCAGTAAAACACAACCTTTATTTCTTCTAAGCCTGAAAGCTACACATTGTTTTAGTTAATTCTTAATTTCTTCCAAAGTATAAATTTTGTAGAGATGTTGATATCCTTTAATCCAGTATTTAGGAAGTATGCCATTTAATTTTATGTAAGTTGCATAGTTTATTTTTTCAGACTGTTTTTTCAAGAAATTCCATTTCCTAAAAAATACCCATGGGAGCCTTGGATAAGGATGAAAATGCTAAATTATATGCATAAAATACAAAATTAAAAATCAGTGACGTTTTTCAAGTTACATAAACTTGTCTTCCATTTGTAGTAGGTGTTTCGTGTTACTATTAGCTGGATGAGTAGTAATACCAGTTAAAGTCCTCACGTTCCACATTTCCAAGTGATACAGGGCAAAGTATTTTGCCATCATGGACTTCAGATTTCATAAAGAAAGTGCTTCCATTTCTCTTATTAAATGAATTCTCTGAACTCCTAAAATGTATAAACTTTATGAGTATGTGGAACATGAGCCTCCCTCTCTGCCTTCTGCTTTCAGAATGATGTCAGTGCTTGAAAACGGAAAACAGTTCAGTGTCTTTAGGGGTTCCTGATCCAACAATTACTTATTCCATTCATCTTCTATAGAAGCATTTCTGATGATGTTTGAATTTGACTTTCAGTCTGAGCCAAATGTATATGGCTTTTTTTTCTGCTTAGTATTCATTATCACACTTACTCTTGAAATTATAAAAAACTGTTGTGAAGCAAACAGATGTGAGTAAGTTACCTCAAATCTTTTCATGCGTCAGCATCCATGACTGTGGAAGAGGCAGCAGTTTATTTTCGCATGAAATATGTCAAGTTTCTGTAGTCAAACTATACAAAGCTGGGCTGCACCTAATTATTGGTATAAATTACATAAGGCATCTAAACAGTGATAATTTAGAAGACTCAAAGCACTGCTATTCACTTAAATCCGAAGAGGATCTGACTGGACACATGTATCTCTGACAAAAAGTCCGAGTGCCATGTAGATGTTTATGTTGGCTTTCCTTGATTCTCGGCCAGTAACTTCTGTGAGGTCCGATAAGGCAAGCAATGAATTCTCTCTTAGCTTCATCTTCTTCATTTGTAAAATTGTTAAATATTTTGCAGGACTTCTTCATACTCAGACTTTAATTGTGGTTGGCTTAGAACTCTTTCTCTTTCAACATTGTCTTCATTTCTCCACCGTTTTACTAAACCTTAGTCGTGATTGTTGATATGTCCTCAAGTATCATATACGCACCAGGTTCCTTGGAGGTGGTAGAGTGTAGTGAATAGTCAAACAGGTTCTGGGTTTAAATCCTGCATCTTCTGCTTCCTAGCTGTGTGATTTGGGTCAGGCTAGTTGCTATCTGAGCCTCATTTTCCTCATCTGATTGTTTTAAAGACAAAATAGTATATAAGACAAAAGAGATAAACAATATGTGAAAATATTCCAGCCTCTGACACATCGAAATTCTCAAGAAATATTTACTGTTCTCAGAACAATATTCTATTCTATTCACAATAACAATTGTTAAAATTTTTATGCCTGTTCTAAGCTAAAATCTCTACAAGTCCAAGGGTTAATCAAGAAACATTAAATGTCCCCCAAATAATTATTTCTATTTAACATACTTTAATTTTAAAACAGTTTTAGGTTCACAGCAAAACTGAGCATTGAAGTGTAAAAGCTTTAAGATAATTTTTTGCCCTTTCAGTATTTAATTTATTTTATTTAGACCTGATTAATTATAAAATTATTTTTCCTTAGCCATGGGAATTCAATATTACGTTATAAAGATATTTCAACTGGAAAGCGTTTTTTATTTTTTTATTTTTTTTGAGACGGAGTCTGGCTCTGTCGCCCAGGCTGGAGTGCAGGGGCACGATTTCGGCTCACTGCAAGCTCCGCCTCCCAGGTTCACCCTGTTCTCCTGCCTCAGCCTCCCTAGTAGCTGGGACTACAGGCGCCTGCCACCATGCCTGGCTAATTTTTTGTATTTTTAGTAGAGACGATATTTCACCATGTTAGCCAGGATGGTCTCGATCTCCTGACCTCGTGATCCATCCACCTCGGGCTCCCAAAGTTAATTTTTGAATATATTTCAGATTTTGCTCTAGCATATTTAATGAGATATTAATGTTACTATACAATCTAAATTTTGGCATATCATTTTATATCCCTCAGCATTTAAAAATCCTTTGTCATTATAGCTTGTACTCTCTGTCTTTTAATAGTGAACTTAATCTATTCATACTAAATATGATTTTGACATATATGGATATATTTCTGCATCTTTAATAAAATTTCACTGTATTTTTACTTCTTTACTTTTTTCGTTTGTTTTCTGCTTTTCATTGACTTGATTGCATATTTTTCGGGGGTGTGTTGTTTGTATATTTCCTTTTCTATTTAATCTGTGTCGCTTTTCATTGCTCTTTAGTTATTAAATGTTGAATAAAGTGCATTAGCACTAATGAAGCACAAGGTTGCATTAACAAAGTACAACTTGAATCAATCATCTCCTTCTACCTGAACAATTTAAGGGCTATAGAAAATTTTAGATATGATCATCTCTTCCAGTTTTTATGTTATTGCAACTTGTAAATATAATTATATTTTGTTTTTTAAGTTCCAAGCTAAATAGTCATTATCCTTAATGTTATTATTGCTGTTACTTTGGTTATTGATTATTTAGATACACCAACGTGTTTTCAAGTTTCTGTGTAACTCAGTGCCACTTAGATCTCACTCTTTTCTTCTCATTGAAGCTTATGTTTTGGTGCTCTTTGGTATGTAAACTCAATCATTTATTTGAATGTGTGTGTGTGTGTCTGTGGCAGGGTCTCAGGCTTTCACCCAGGCTGCAGTGCTGTGGTGCAATCATGGTTCACTGCAGCCTTGACTTTCTGGGCTCAAGGAGGTCTCCCACCTCAGCCTCCTGGGTAACTGGGACTACAGGCATTTGCCACCACGCCCACCCCAGGATAATTGTTTGTATTTTTAGTAGAAATGAAGTTTCGCCATCTTGTCCAGGCTGGTCTTGAACTCTTGAGCTCAAGCAGTCTGCTCTCCCCAGCCTCCTAAAGTGCTGAGATTACAGGCATGAACAACCATGGCTGTCCTGAAAATTATCTTATTTTATATATCTTACTCTTAATAATTTAGAAAGGTTTAAAATAATAGATTGATGGATATTTTCTCTTAGCATTTTGAAGAGTTTAAAATCATAGGTTGATGGAAATTTTCTCTTAGCACTATTGTCTTTTATAATTTCAAGATACTTTCATTTTAAATTATGAGTGGAAAACAGAAATTACCTAAAAGGGCACAATTACTAGACTGACAATATTATGGGTTGAATTGTGTACCTTCAGCAAATAATGAGGCGGTAATTCCAGTAGCTGTGAATGTGACCTTGTATGGAAATACAGCCTTTGTAGATGACCAAGTCAGGATGAGGTCATTAGGATGGGTCCAATCCAATATGACTCTGTCCTTTCAAAAAGGAGAAATGTGGACACAGGGAAAGATAGGCATACAGAGAAGGCGATGTGAAGACACAGGAAGAATGCCATTGATAAGCCAAGCGATATGGTCTGGCTTAGCTCCCGTAACTCCCATGTGTTGTGGGAGGGATCTGGGGGAGGTAATTGAATCATGGTTGTAGCTTCCATAACTCCCATATGTTGTGGGAGGGACCTGGTGAGAGATCATTGAATCACGGTGTTTTTTTCCCCATGCTGTTCTTGTGATGGTGAATGAGTCTCACAAGATCTGTTGGTTTGATAAGGGGTCTCCTCTTTGCTTGGTTCTCATTCTCTCTTGCCTGCCGCCATGTGAAATGAGCCTTTCATCTTCTGCCATGACTATGAGGCCTTCCCAGCACATGGAACTGTGAGTTCAGTAAACCTCTTTTTCTGTATAAATTACCCAGTCTCTGGTATGTCTTCATGAGCAGCAGGAGAACAGACTAAAACACCAAGAAACACCCAAAGCTGCAAGACATTAGGAGAGAGACTTCTCTGGAAAGCTTTTTCCTTTTGGCTCTCAGAAAGAGCCACCTTTTCAACACCATGATTTTAGACTTTTACCCTCCAGAACTCTGAGACAGTACACTTCTGATTAAGCCACCCACTGTGCGCTGTTTTGTTAGGGCAGTCCCAGGAAAGTACTACAGCTACAAATCGTAAACAGAAACAAGAGCCAGGAGAAACCAGAACCTTCAACCCTCCATGTAGTACTCTATCCTTTCTTTCTGGAGGTTTTCAGAAGGCATTTCAAGGATTCAGCAGGGGGTTGGTAGACCATGCTGGGCCCACTGTGTCCCATTCCTGCCAGATTCCTGCAGGAACTGCACAGTTTACTAGGTTACACTTTCTGTTTATGGCTTCTCAGGATGCACACTTGACCCTATGCCCTCTCTTAATCCTGGCAGCCCCCCATACTCTGCCTAAATAAATACCAGTGGACATAACTACCAACATGCCAAAGTCCTCAACATCTCATATTCCATGCAAGAATACGTAGAGAGGCTCTTTATACGGTCATAGATTATACCAGCCGGGTATCCAAGTGATGTCAACAGGGCCCCAGTGTTTTTAGACATTTTAATAAAAATTCCTTTTTAAAAAATCAGATTTTGCTATAAAGTCATGCTTATAATCCCTATGTTCTTTTCTTGACAGTATGTTTTTCCAAAAGAATCCTCAGCCATCCACATAAAAACAGTTTCCATATATGCGAACTGGAAATTTTTATAACTGGTAGAAACAGACTAAAAACTGGACTTTCAAAAAATACAGTTGGCCTTTCATGTGTACAAGCTCCACATTCACAGATTCAACCAACTATGGATAGAAAATACAGTATTCCCAGATTGGGCAGCCCAAGGATGCAGAGGGCTCAGTTTTAATTTTCCCAGGTTATACAGGACCAATGTTGGAATTTTAGCATTTCTGGATTTTGGCATCCATCAGGGTTCTAGAACTATTCCCTCATGGGGAACGTGGAAGCACTGTATATACCAATGGCAAATAAGCAGTGAAAATTTGCTTAACGCCACTAGTCATTAGGAAAACGCAATTAAAACTGCAATGAGATGCCCTATACAGCTACTAGGATGGCTATAATAAAATCACAGAAGACGGAGTACTGATGAGGATATGTAGAAACATCAGTGGTATAGTTGCTTTGGAAAACAATAGGGAAGTTTCTTTTAAATTTAAATATACATTTATCACATGACTCAACTATCAATTCCTGGATGTTTACCCAAGAGAAATAAAAGCATATTCATACAGAGACCCATTTGCTAATGTTTATAGCAACTTTATTTGCATGGCCTTAAACTAGAAATAATCCAGAGGCCCATGTATTAGTAAAGGTATAATCAAATGGAACACTAGTTTGCGATAAAAAAAATACAATATAGACATATGTAACAGCATGAATAAATCTCCAACGCATTAAGTAAACTCAATAAAAAACAATCAAGGCTACATAGTATATGATTCAATTTTTGTGACATTATTTAATAGCCAAAACTGTAGCCACCCAAATCTGAGTGGGGTAGACAGGGGCTAGGTGTCAGGTTGGGGGTGAGGACTGATTACTAAGGGGCACTAGGTAACATAGTACTTTAGGTTGCTGTAACAGAATATCATAGACTGGGTAGTTTATAAACAACCAAAATTTATTTTTCACAGTTTTGGAGACTAGAAGTTCAAATTCAAGTTACTGACAGATTCAGTGCCTGGTAATGACTCACTTCCTGATTCAGAGGTGGCTGTCATTCTTTGGTCTCCTCACATTGTAGAAGGACGGGATATCTCCAGGGTCTCTTATAAAAAGCACTATCTCCTTTGATTAAGTCTCTGTTCTTATGACCTAATCACCCTCCATAGCCTCCAACTCCCAATACCGTTATATTGGGTATTAGATTTCAGCATAAAATTTCAGAAGAATATAAAAATTGAATCTATAGAAGAAGGGAATTTTTAGGATGAAATGTCTCCATTGAAGTGGTTGTTACACTACTGTAAACATTTGTCAAAAATCATCAAAATGAACACTTAGAAAATGCTGTTATATATAATTATCGTTTGGTTGTGTCCCTCCAAAAGGCATGTGTTGGAACATAATCCAATGAACCACTGTTGGGAGGTGGGGCCCAATGGGAGGTGTTTAGGTCATGAAGGCAGAAGCCTTGTGAACAGATTCATGCTGATTTAAAATAACTTAAGGCTGGGAGTTCAATCTCTTGCTGTCTCACCTTCCACCATGAGATGACACAGAAAGAAGGTCCTCACCAGACACTTGCCTTTGCATCTTGGATTTTCCAGTTTCCAGAACCATGAAGAATCTCTACAAATTGCCCAGTCTCTTATATTCCATTATAGCAGCACAGACTGAATGGAACTATACATGCATTGCATTTGAATGAATATTAGTAAGAAATTAAACTTTCACCACAATAAAGGAATCTTTGAATGAGCACTGGGTCCCTCTGAGCAAGGACATGGACAGATGTTATGTAAGAGAAAGGACTGGATCAGAACTTTGAGAGCAGAAAGCATCAAATATTCTACAGCTTGAGCCTTCTGTAATGGTAGCAGTAGGAATTGAAGATTCCTATGTTTTTCTTATCTTACATGGTGAATTGGACTCCACTAATGGAGGGGCTTAAGATATGAGCAGCCATTTATTTTGTATAAACAGTTGTGCAAAATGAATGTGCCAATAAACCATAATAAAATAAATTGGGAGAGCTTCAAATCTAATCCACCTTTTAGGAAGTCTATGATGGATAGACTTGACCTACAGAATCTAGGCACACTTTTGATAAGCCAATAATTTCCTCTCTATATAGATACCCCTAATTCAGGCTTCAGGGGCTAAAAAGTGTTTCCAGAGTTGCAACAAAATGATCAATACTTGAACAATATAACACACACTACAAGATTCCTTACTTTGAATGTTGAATATGTGTAGATATAGAGATACTAACTGAAGAAATTAAAGTTTGGCAGCTTTTGAAAATGTAGTCATTCAAATATGTAAGGCATTGTTTGATGACACAACCAAAAATAAAGTTTTCATATTTCTTTATTCAGTATTTTACATAATCTAGGGAGATATAAATTTCTGGGAAACAACAAAATAAATGTTCGCTTAGGAAACAAGACTCCCAGACTTAAACATCGTTACAAAAATACATATGTGACCAGCTATGTTTGGTTTCTCCACTGTCTTTTGGTTACACTCTAATTTTTCCAGCTTGAAGAATCTTGTCCTTACGCAATTTTAGACATCCAATACAGAGGTAATATTTATTTATTCAGTATTTGTCACTTTGAGAGTACTATGTTTTCTCAGATCTGAATCATCAAGTTGTTCTTGAATATTATACATTTCATTTTCAGGGTAGAATAAACTTTGTACTGATTATATTTGAATTTGTTACTTGAAGTGGAAATTGTAAGTGATAGCAGAAAGCCTGAGTGCTTTGAAATGAGGAATACTGGATAGTGAAATATTGGTTTAAATTCTGGATCTTCCAGTGATAGCTGCCATCAAGGACACAATTTCTTATCATTTTTAGCTTTAAATCACTCAATTTGGACATAGAAATAATAAACACATTTTACAAAGTTATGCTGGTGTGATGAGATCAGCATTCAGTAAAGGGAAGCTGATACGACTGTCAGTCAACGGATTCATCTAGCTATTTACCTACCCTTCTTTTGTTTTCCTCTCTGCAGCCAAAAGATTTAAGTTCAAATTCTGGATTGATGGTTTATTACATCTGTGATTTTAGCAAGTTATGTATTTTGCAGTCTAAAATTTCACACTTATAAAGTATGATATTAACATTAAAGAGTCTATAAGAATCTAGTTTAGTGCCTGAAATATAGTAGGTGCTCATTTAATGACAGCTACTGCTATTTTAACTTTTAGACATCACTATTACTACAAAACTGGCTTTGATATTTTACCTTTCTAAAATCTATTTTTTTGCTTCCTAAAATGCAGACTGTCCTGCATCCAAACTATATTGGAAATTAAATATTTTAATGGAAAATAAAAATCACACACAGGTCAAGTAAGTTATAGTGGTTTTGAACAAAAGGCATACAATTTCTTTTTAAAAAAATATAAAAAGTATTAAAACTATGTTCAACACGAATATACTTATATGTGTATTATATACATGCTGGAAATATCACTTTTTAAGGGACTACATAGCAGCTACATGTTTTGATAATTGACATTATTCAGCAAATTTTTCTAATACATGAAGTATGTCAAATGATGAGTTCAGTATAACATTTTTATCTGCATTGCTTTGTTACTTTTGTGCATTACTATTAAATGCATTGTTATATGTTGCTGTAAGTTGTATTATTGCATATTAAAATCATTCTTAGATAAAATAAAAATCAACAAGGTCATTTGCACAGCTCGAGAAAATGTTTTTATCATACAGAGATTACGCATTTTTCTTTTAGCACTTTTTTTTGCATGAAATCAATTATTTCAGGTTTTTTTTTTTAAAAAAACAGCTTCCAGGTAAAGTAAATATTTTCACTTTTAGCTACACATGGATATCCTCCATTATTTATGTTGTCATATACTTATCTTAGTAAAAGGTTTGACTAAAAATAACTGCTTATCCAAAGTGTACTTATGTTAAGTGTAGATATATTTTGAGTAAATAAAAAGCAGGTATTTTTTTCAGAGATAATCTTAAAAATGCTTTTTCATGAATCTGGAAGTTAAATAGCTGGAAATGAAATCCAGAAGTAAATGATACCACTTGTAAACATACCTCTGACATTAGGAGTATACAGGAAATTATGACAAGTGTCTGTTATCATAGATAAGTAAGGGTATCCCATGGGTAACTAAAAATGAGCATATTTAATGGGAGCCAAGTTTCCTATTTTTAAAAGACATGGAGAAATTTATTTCATAAGAAAAATCTGTTTAAAATGGAAAATCTTTGTAAAAAAACTACTCTTTTTAAAATCCTTTGCTAATGGCCTTCTTGAACTTTATCTTAATGTATATAAGAATTCTTCAAAAATCACATTATATAATTAATTAAGGATTTTAGAGAAAATTAGAAAGATACTGCAATATGTCAACAATGTTTAAAACTGATGTTAAATAAGTCTGGGCGCAGTGCCTCACTCCTGTAATCCCAGCACTTTTGTAGGCGGGTCACCTGAGGTCAGGAGTTCAAGATCCGCTTGGCCAACATGGTGATACCCCAACTCCACTAAAAATATGCAAATTACCTGTGTGTGGTGGTGGATACCTCTAGTTACAACTACTCTGGGAGGCTGAGGCAAGAGAATTGCTTGAACCTGGGAGGTGGAGGTTACAGTGAGCCGAGATCGCGCCACTGCACTCCAGCCTGAGAGACAGAGCAAGACTGTTAAAAAAAAAAAAAAGAAAAAAATATCGCTGCTAAATACGTTTCTGGCTATTACTAATTTCTATTTGTGATGGTCTAGTTTGTGCTTTTCTTTTTTAATAAAGACTTGTTTTTTAAAAGAAAGCACAGTGATCTGGATGATGTCTTATGGTAAAGCCTTGGGGTAAACTCCAAAGGGTAAGTATTAGCAGTGTCGATGCCACCTCATTACAGTAACCACAATACCACATTTAAAGTGAAAAAAAAATCAGACTTTTGTGGAGTGTCTTGCAAATTCAAATCCTTTCTATGATGGCAAATAAAACAGGAATTTGGAGCACCAAACTTGCCCCTTCCTCTGCAATAAACTAAACACAAAAGTTTCAAACATGTTTTAGAATGAATTCCTAATTTTATACATCAAATGACCACCCTCTCATCACATTGAATACCTATGGTAAGAAATTAGAATTCTCTCTCTCGTCCTTCCTTGTTAGTGTAGGGTAGAAGGGATTTTTTTTTTCTCATCCATCACTAGGTTCATGGCTGAAGCACCTATAACAAAAGACAGTTTAACAACAGAAAAGTGTACATATTTATTTAATGTAAATTTTATGTGACATGTGGACCTTCAGAAATGAAGACCCAAAGAAATGGCGAAATCTATGTATATTTATGCTTAGGTTGGATGGGGAGTAGACAGTCATGAGGAAGCATGATTGAACAGAGGGAGTATGATCTAATGGTAATAAGCTGGGGGAACTTAGCAAGGCCTGTTTGTTCATATTACTTTCTGTGTCCCAGTGTGACATTCCTTGTCTCCAGATATGAGGCACATGAGGCTCTTATCACATACTTCAGAGGAAGATCAGATTTTTTTTTTTTTTTTTTTTGAGACAGTGTCTCCTCTGTCGCCCAGGCTGGAGGGCAGTGGCGTGATCTCCGCTCACTGCAAGCTGCACCTCCCGGGTTCACACCGTTTTCCTGCCTCAGCCTCCCGAGTAGCTGGGACTACAGGCACTGCCACCACACCCGGATAATTTTTTGTATTTTTAGTAGAGACGAGGTTTCACCGTGTTAGCCAGGATGGTCTCGATCTCCTGACCTCGTGATCCACCCACCTCGGCCTCCCAAAGTGCTGGGATTACAGGAGTGAGCCACCGCACCCAGCTGAAGATCAGATTCTTTTACAGCTTGCTTCAGAGAAGAAGGATTGGAGAAGGTCAGAGACCTTTGTCCTTTGTGATTTTCTCAAATGTGAAGGTGCCATCTTCTGGGGTAGCACGTTCTGAACCCAATGCTCTGGGGTAGCGTGTTTTTATTTGTAGAATATCAAGAGAATGGTGTTGCATCTTTCAGAAAACCCAGTCTAGAAAATCTTAGGAATGAAATATACACCCTAATTTTATACATTTTTCTAATTTCTATTTATGGTTAATATTTGAAGAAACATTCCCTCATGCATATATAGTTTTAGTTTAATGTAAGTGGATAAGATACATAATAGTGCTGGTTGCAAAGATTTTGTGTTCCAGAAGAGTTCAATAATATTTTCCTTAAAGGTTGGCTTGTAAGAAGAAAATTTATTTCCAACATTTTAATCTTTGACTCTGCATTAGCCATTTTCAAGTAGATAAATTAATTTTTTTCACTTGAGTTATTTACCGAAAATTCGTGAACTTAATTGCTGAAAAGCTTCAGCTTTTGCTGTTTTTTTTTTCGCTAATCAGTGATTCAGTGATTACTATTTCTTTTCTATTTTCTTTATATGTACTGTAATTTCTCAATGGCATTCAAAAAACCCTGGAAAGCACATTGAAAGTGGAATTATTTGAGCTGGACATATACTTGTGCATTAAAAAATTCTCCAAATATGTCTTTAAAACTTAATTAAAAATGTCAACTTAGAAACTTAATGTGCCTGGGTCTTAGTCCAGAGGACAGTGGTATCAGCTGAAACAGGAAGATAATGGAAGGGGATTTGAACTTTATGATAAGGACTCCTGGTCAGTTTAAGAAAGACAATGACAGGATCAGAATATACGTTACTGCCTGCTGTGTATATGCAGCAATAGCGGTTATACCTGGTTCTTTGTCTCCAAATCAGAGCACAGGCCCAACAAGAACAATCCTCGGTCCACTTATGAGGGAGTCTTATCCACTCAGTTGGAGGGATGGTTTCCCTGCATATTGCTGCAAACTTCCTGTCACTGCACCAGAGGTTTAGAATTAGCATTAATGACCTTCAAAGAGCTTAATTTCCCCAGAGTCATTGAACACAGCTAGTTGGCCCTACTAGGCTGAAAGCCATATGGCATCAATTGTAAATGTTTTGCTACCATTTCCCAAAATAACCACCTGCCTGATTTACTGTTTGCTGGATGCTCACCTTGAATGTGAATATGTCCACATAATTTTTTTCTTTAAATTAAGAAATGTAGTTTAAAATTATGATTCATTTTATCCTATTAAGATGTTGAAGGGGGATGCTGAAGAAGATTCAAATTGTCAGTTTTGTATAAATCCACTTGTTGGAGAAAAGTGTTGAAATGAAATTAACAAAACCATCATATAAATATAAACGTGTAGATTGTTAAAATTACAGTTTTAGGAAATTTGCAACATAAAGTACAAGGTAAATAAATATCTCATTTTGAACTCACATATTTAGTACAAAATATTGCCCAAAATCCATCCTAGGGCCTGGGGATATTTAGAAAAGAGAAGACCCCCAGAGCTATAAATCATTAAAAAACCAGATAGCTTAACTTCAAAATGCATTTTATTTTTCTTAATCTTGGGTTTCAAGATAAAACCTTGAAGAAAACTGTAGAAGCCTTTACTCTTAGCCATAAAATAGACTCCATTTCCCCCCCTTTCCTACCATGTATACTCCCTTCACATTTATCTAATTGTATGCTGTCGTCTATATGCCTTCTTAGAAGTTGCAGGGGCTAATCTTGAGTCTGACAAAGGAAGCTTGGAGACTCAGCTGCAAAATTCCCAAGATTACTGCAAGGTGGCTGGCTAGTCAACAATCCCGCCATTGTTGAGATGCTGCCAGCTCGTGATTCAGGAGGACTGAGACACAAAATAGCCACCAGAGCAAAACACACAGACACTGTACTCAGCACAATTCTTGCGCGCCTTCCTTATCAATTTTTCCACACTTAAACCCCTACCCTCACCCCCAAAATTGAAGTGGTTGATTTGAATGGGAATCCGGCCACATCCCCTTTACTAGTTTTGTTTAGTAAAATCCCTTTCTTTCTACCAGACCTCACTCTTGTGAATTGGACTCTGCAAGTGGTAAGCATTCAGATCTGTATTCAGTTACAACGAAGTGATCTCTCTGCAATGGATACAGAAAAGATAGGTTCAAGGGGAAATATAGGGGAAGAGGGAGGGGGAACTTAAATATTGGGGATAAATGAATTTGGGATAATTAAAAGCAGACGTAGAGAAAATTCTGAAGGGACACTGGTAATAGTGTATATGGAGACATTGTGCTCCTCAATGGAAATGTTGAGGGTACAATATTGTTTCCATGCATCTCCCTTTCAGCAATTCAGCCCAGTGACTTGATGCAATGACATCACCCGTTCTCTTCTGAGGAAAAAGTTTTAGACATTCAAAGACCAGTTGTTCAATGTAGCCGAGATTCTTTAATTTCTATTTCAGCTAATTAGTAGCAATACAAACTCTTGCCAAACAAGAAATGTGAATTCTTAAAGATTAAATTTTATTTTATCTCTATCTAGAGGTAGGAAACCAATCTTTTGGGAGGCACAAATTAGGATGACAGCCAAAATTCATTTATTCATTCCAAAATAAAGCCTTTATGTGTAGCGAATTATTTTTCATAATTCTAGAAAGTGGCATGTTCCAGCAATTATAATTATAAAGTGTACTGTTTTTGGAGGGTAAAATAGTAAGTCACATCATTAAGGTCAAAATGATGTTTAAAGGAAAACTATAACTATGACTTTAGTATATTAAAATTAGATAATATTTTGTACATCTGTCCCTGCAAAATAAAACACTTTTTATATGTTTTCTTTGGCTCACACACAACTAAATTTGATGAGATAAAATATACAAATATTTGACAGGGTCAATTTCCTTTTCAAGTTGGATTTTAATTAATTCAATAAGCATGTATTGATGACCTACTGTATGCAATACATTTGGCTATATTTAGCATATCTGATTTTGCTCTATCATCATGGATCGTGATGTTTGTGACGGGGGATGTTTGCGACTGGAAGTATTTTTTTCCCATTAGCCAAATAAATAAGTAGGTAAATGCTTAAATATTTTTTTAAAAATCCACGTGGTGTTATTTTGAGAGGTATAGAATTTATCTAAGCTCCAGTTCCTTCCATTGGAACAATGAGTATTTAAATGAGGTAATATGTATAAAGGCAATGGCGGCTGGGCACGGTGGCTTGTGCGTGTAATCCCCGCAATTTGGGAGGCCCAGGTGGGACGATCGCTTTAGCCCGGGAGTTCAAGATCAGCCTGGGCAACAGGGAAAGACCCAGTTTCTACAAAATATTTTTAAAGTTAGCTGGGTGCAGTGGCACGTGCCTGTAGTCCCAGCTACTTGGGAGGCTGTGGCAGAAGGATTGCTTAGGCCTGGGAGGTTAAGGTTGCAGTGAGCTGTGATCGCGCTACTGCACTCCAATCTGAACCACAGAGTGAGACCCTGTCTCTAAAAATAAATACAGAAATAAAGACATACATACATACATACATAAAAAATAAGGCAAAGAGTAGGCCCTCAATAACATGAGCTAATATCAATCTGTATTTCCATAAATTGGTATCATTCTATGTATCCATAGCCTCCAAACCTGTTATAGTCCAGTCTTTGGCTCCTTTTCCTGTGGCTTTAAAAATTTATATTAGATAAGGAAAAGAATCACACTATATATTTACCCTTAACTGTTTTATAGTTATTTTCAGATTTACATTTCCTGTGGTTACCAAATTACAAATGGCTACATGTAAAAACATACCTTTCTGGACAGTTTAGTTTCTCAAAGTTCAGAGCAACTCATATGCACTTACATGTAAAAATTATATAAAATATGCATATGTTAACTTCTCATATATACTTAAAAGATACCTAACAAAATTGAGAGTTCGCAATGGTGTTACACACATATTTGAAGTTGCAAATAGAAAAAAACAGATATCCAGAAATCAGGCTGAGTTTATACCCTAGAGATATTTGCAATTCCTCCATAATAAAGTGACAGAATTTGTGACTTTGAAGCTAAAAATTATGCATAAATGCATTTTACACCATTTTAGCCATCAACAACTTATATTAACAACTAAATTAAGTTATACATCAAGTCAGAAAAGATCGCAAATTTCTTATGTTCTAGTATTGGAAGAAGAAAGGCATTTTTAGTTTAAAATTAAGTATGTGACACAAAATGGCCAGATGGTGCACACAATCCATTTGTTGCAGGGCTTCTAGTTCTTTCCATGCATTGGAAGAAAACCAGGTGACAAGTTAGGCAGCAGTTTTTATGTAGGACATTTCCAAATTGCATATAATCAGAGAATAAGGATCTAGAAGGTAACTTCCAACTAAAACAAGCCATTCTGACTCAAAGTCACAAGAATTCAGTCTTAATAATCACAAATGCTTTCTGTTCTCAAGCTTAAAAATCTATTCTCTATTTTCTTTGGACTCACAGTGTCTTAGAATTTTTGCACACATAGTCTTACATTTTCCTCTTCACAGAATGGGATTGGCAGAAAAAATGAGAGAACTTTTTGCAGTTAGTGATTTTTTCCAAGATCACAGAGCTAGTCAATACACCATGTGATTCACATAAAACATGAGAATAGCCAGTATGGGGTACCTAGAAATGAGGAGCATTGCAATTATAATACAAACAAAAATTATACCCCATTTTACTAGTTTGAATCATTACCACAATAAACATGGATTCATAAGTTAGGCTGTGATAGAACCAAAAGAAGACATTTATGTGATTTTTTTTTAATGGCATGCATCTGCTCAGGACAGGCTGTACTTTTTAGAGGAACAACTTTATCCTTCAGTAAAAAATTCTGAAGAAGTGTGATATCAAAGCTCAATTAAACTTGATATTTAAAGTCTTTATACCAAAATAATGAATCTATTCATGAACAATACAAGAATGAGATTTGGCAGGAAAGCTATGTCAGTATGTCTCATGTCAGTGCCTAGCTAGGATGCTAATTCACAAGAAAAAATATTGTCATTCTCCAATGTCGGACAGTTATTTGAAGCCTGTCTGCTTTTTTTGGTAGAGATACTTTAAATAAGGAACCTGGGGAAAGAGTTACAGATATCTACTGGCATGAAGAGGAAGACCGTTTACTGAATAGAATTGAATGGATATTTTTATGAGTATTGGTATTATTTCAATTTTCAATTAAAAAAATAAACTGGTATATGCAAAATCTTGATGCTGTGGGCCATATTGAAAGATAGTAAATAATTGAAATAAAATGCCGAGATATTGGTGGGGACCCGTCTGCACCTACTAGGGTCTTGATGTTACCTGAGCCCCCTTAGGTATTTTAAATATGTGCCAGAAGACAGTGCTTCTCAGGACATGATTTTTCTATTCCTAAAAATAAGTTACAGGAAAAATAGACAAATGAAGACTAAATGTTTCAAGAGGGAACCCATATAATGGGTTAAATGAGGCATAGGATAGCAGTGTGTGAGGCATTTTGTATTAGAGCTCATTTAAAATACCATCGGTTACATGAGGTTTCAGAAAAAAAGAAAACAGCCTGTGTTCTGCATAAACAACTGTATGCAATGTATTGTAAAATGGGTATGAGGAATTAAGGAAAGAATGCCTTTTCTTCTGGTGTTCATCTTCCTCCTGGTTCCTAGCCAACTACAACAATTTGTTTTATAATCTTGCTTATGGCACCTTCCATGGCAACAGGTGTTTACTCATTTTGACAAATGCCACTTTATTAACAATCGTGATGTATGCAAAGAGGACTAACAATCCCTCTAGTTATGCAAAGGACAGGCACAGTACCCGCTGGGGATCAGAGCCTACCAACTTTGTGACAGCTCACAGTATATTTTCACTATTGAAGCCAATGGAGTATATATTGAATATACACGTTGTTCAAGGATTGGTCCTGCTTTATGCTTGAGGCTTATTTTATTTTCAATGTGTCCTGATTTATTAAACTAGTTTTATGATGGGCACACCTAAAGAGCATCTGCCTCCTATAGAAGAAATGGCCATGTTATAGTGACAAACTTGGCAATGTAGAAATAAACTTAGAAATGTAGGCAAATATGAGATGATACCTGAACATCATCTCAGCCACACCACAGTTATTGAGATATTGTTTTCTAAGGGTAAGGTCCAAACACTTTATCATATTTTTATATCTTGCATGTAGTAGATAATTTATATACATACCAATCACACACACACACACACACACACAGACACTCAATGTCATAGCAATCTAATTAGAAATAAAAGCTTCTAAATTTCAAATAATGTGGAGCAAAACTATAAAATATTGTCTTAAGTTTTACAAATTTTTTAAAAAGATGATTCACAGAATTATGGAGGATATTGATCCAATTGAATAAAACATAAAGCCCTGAATACTTCTCCACTCTTCCATTTTTATAGAAACTAAGAAGCAATTTAAAGATTTCTTTATTAATGTGAAGAAAAATGTTTTGTTAGATTTTCTGCTAAATGCCATTTAAATAATCAATTTGCCAACATTTAGGGAAATTGAGTATGCCACTTCCCTAAAAAGCTTGTCATTTCTCTTTAGGGTAACGTGTAACAGATGCATAGGAAAATTCAGGGATGTGCTTTGAAATACTATTAGTAGATAGCAAATGGGGGATAGATGGATAAAAATTTATTCTATATATTACTGGGCAATAGTTAAAGGGAATAATGTATCTCTCTATATACATGGGTCTCAAAATTGGCCTCAAAAATGATACTGAGTTAAAAAACACTAAGTGAAACATGGTGAATATCACATTTCCCTGTGTAAATATAAAAATAGAAAAAATATAACAATCATTGTTGATATATATTTAGGAAAGAAAGGATTAATTGTTTAATATTGAGAGTAGATTAGACACACACATATATTAAGTATATAAGAATTAGCCTTTGGATTTGTTAATTTTTTGTTTTAATCTGCTGTATCTCTATTTACTATTTCATTCATTATTATTTTTGGTTTTTATAATTGCATTTCTTCTGCTTGGGTTTCTTATGTTTTCCCTAATATCTTAAGTTAACTGTTGAATTTATCTGTTTTCAGACTTTATTGCTTTCTTGTATGTTTTAAATATGCTTTCCTATTTCCAAATCTACAAATTTTTCAAAAAAAATTGTTTTTTTCTGACTTTGAACTTCGTTGTGCTTAGAGAAGTATATCTGTCTGATAATTCCTTGGAATTGGCTGATATGTGCATTATGTCTTCCCCACGTGGTTCGGTTTTCTCTGAAGCTCCGTGCGTACCTGAGAACACTGTGTATTCCTTCGTATGATGGGTTTGCTGACTTCTTCATATGTTTTGAGGAAAGTTATTAGAGGCATTGAAGTTGAAATGAGTGTATAATTATCATTGTTTTATGATGTTTTCCATTCTATGTGATGCTTTGTGCCTTAAAGACTTCACTCTATAATATTAATATAGATACACCAGCTTTCCTTTGACTAATATTTAAGCTGCCTAATTTCTTATCCATTGTGTATAAGTTTTCCCATGTTTTTATTTTCATGTGTGATTCTTCGATAGTATAATCCTGGATCTTATCTTTTATTGAATTTAACCTTTAACTAGAAAGTTAATTTATTTACATTTATTAGGATTGCTGTTATATTTGGATTCATTACCATCCTATTTCTTTTTATGTATATTCCTATTTTGCTTCATCGCTTTTACTTTTTATCACTTTTTCTGCATCCTTTACATGAAGTTTTTATTTAAATTCTATTTCCCTCTTTATTCTTTTAATAGCTACCATGAAATTTTAACAGATTTATTTGAAGTCTACATTAATCATTTTCTCTATTCCTTCTTTATATAACATAGGGAGCTTCGAATTATAAAAATCAAATCACCTGCTATTTAGTCTTACTTATTGTCCCACATTTTAATTATATCCTTTCTTTATTCCCAAATTTCATATTTTTGTTATTTCACATACACTCTGTGGTTTATCTACATGATTTCCACGTTCTTCACTCAACATTTCTTCTTGTATCTCCAGCTTTCCTTTTGTGGTTATTTTCCATCTTGTTGACATATCATCAAAAGTTTGTTGAAGTGTGAATCTATTCACTTTTAGGTTTCCTAAAGGGAGTTTTAGTTTTTCTTTTAGGTTTACTTACATCTTACTTTTGAATTATTTCAAACATGACAAAATATGTGAGAGGAGTACAAATATTAATACTTCCTATATACCTTGCGCCCACATCCTTTACTTGTTTATGTTTTACTGAATGCACTTTATCATTCTCTCTCTCTCTCTCTTTCTTCATCCTCAGTGTTCATTTTATTACCATGTTGACAGGAAGAGTTGTTCTTGATATTAAGTAAGGATTTTAAATCAGCTTATTATCACTGCAAATTTCCAAAAGACAGAAAGAAGGGTAACAGTGTGAATCTCTCTATGGCTTCTAGTAAAAATGGAAATATTGCATAGATTGGAGGAAGGTCATAGAGCACTCTCAGAAGAAATATGATCGTATTGCCATCATAGAAGCAATACATTTGTCTTTTGTCTCCTTATTTGTTTATATTTTTTCAACTATTTAAATCAAACAATTTGAGGTGAAAGTGCACCACCACTCTCACCTACCAATAACAAGATAGAACACTGGAAATATTATTTCCCAAACATGAGTTTTCATTTTGATGATAGTCAGCTACTAATCTAGATGCTTGATATAAGAGACATTATCTAAGCTCTACCATACCTGTATCAGTAGAATTACTTCCCTATTATACATGAAGATATACAGGCATACCTTGGAGATATTGCAGATTCAGTTCCAGACCACTGCAGTAAAGCAAACATTGCAATAAAATGAGTCATATAAATTTGTTGCTTTTCCAATGCATAAAAAAGTCATGTTTACATTACAATATAAGCAGCTGAGTGTGGAATAGAAGTATGTCTAAAAAACAATGCACATACTTTAATTTTAAAATACTTTATTGCTAAAATGCTAAGGATTATCTGTTCCTTGATCAAGTTGTGATTTTTCACAGGTAAAGGGTTTGGTCCCAGTGTTGGTGGCAGCTTACCAATCAGGGTGGTGGTTTCTTAAGGTTAATGTGGCTGTGGCAATTTCTTCTAACAAGGCAGCAATGAAGTTTGCCACATTGGTTGATTTTTCCTTTCGTGAAAGATTTTTTTTTTTTTTTTGTAGCATGTGATGCTGTTTGATAACTTTTTCCCCACAGTAGAACTTCTTTCAAACCCAAATTCTGCCACTGCTTTATCAATTCAGTTTCTGTAATATTCTAAATTCTTTGTTGTTATTTCAGGAATGTTCACAGCATCATTACCAGGAGTAGATTCTATCTCATGGAACAACTTTCTTTGCTCATCTGTAAGAAACAACTCCTAATGCATTAAAATTGTATCTTGAAACTGCAGCAACTCAGTCACATCTTCAGGCTCCACTTCTAATTCTAGTTGTCTTGCTGTTTCCACCACATCCGCATTTACTTCCACTGAAGAGTTAAACCCCTCAAAGTCATCTGTGAGAGTTGGACTCAACTTCTTCTAAATTCCTGTTATTGTTGATATTTTGGACTCCTCCCAGGAATCACAAATGTCCTTAGTGTCATCTAGAGTGATGAATCCTTTCCAGAAGATTTTCAATTTATTTTACCCAGATTCATCAAGGGAGTCATTATGGCAGCAATAATCTTACTATGTTTAGTTCTTATGTAATAAAACTTGAAAGTTGAAATTACTCCTTGATTCAGAGGCTACAGAATGGATGTTGTGTTAACGAGCTTAAAAACACGAATATCCTTGTTCATCTCCATCAGAACTCTTGGGTGTTCAGGTACATTGTCAATGAACAGCAATATTTTGAAAGGACTCTTTTTTTTCTGAGCAGTAGGTCTCAAGAGCAGGATAAAAATATCCAGTAGACCATACTGTTAACAGATATGCTGTCATTCAGACTTTGCTCCATTTATAGAGTACAGGGACAGTAGATTTAGCACAATTTTTACTATTTTCAGTATCGTTAATCAGTATTGGCTTCAACTTCAATTTACCAGCTGCATTAGCCCCTACCAAGAGTGTCACCCTGTGCACTGAAGCTTTAAAGCCAGGCATTGACTTATTTTCTAGCCATGAACGTCCTAGACAGCATCTCCTTTCAATATAAGTCTGTTTCATCTACACTGAAAATCTCTTGTTTAGTGTAACAACCTTCATCTATTATCTTAGCTAGATTTTCCAGATTATGTGCTAAAGCTTCTACATCAGCACATGCTACTACTTCACCTTGCACTTTTTCTTTTATTTTGGGATGGCTTCTTTCCTTAAAAATTATCAACCAACTTCTTCTAGCTTCCAACTTTTCTACTTCATTTCTCTCAGCCTGAAGATAATTGAAAATAATTTGGGCCTTGTTGTAGTTGGTTTGGTTTTCTATCCAGACTAATAAAACGTTCTTCGTATCAGCAACAAGTCTGTTTTACATTCTTTGTCGTTCATTTGTTCACTGTAGTAGCACTTTCAATTACCTTCAAGAACTTTTCCTTTGTGTTCCTAAGTTGGCTGTTTGTTATAAGAGACCTAGCTTTTAGCCTCTCTCAGCTTTCAACATGCCTTCTTCATTAAGTTTAATCATTTCCAGCTTTTGACTTAAAGTGAAAGATGTATGATGCTTTTCTTCTCACTTGAACACTTACAGGCCATTGTAGGGTTATTACTTGGCCTAATTTTAATATTGTTGTGTCTCAGGGAATAGTGAGGCTTGAGGAGAAGAAGAGAGATGGAAGAACAGCTAGTTGCTGAAGAAGTGGGAACACACATGATATTAATTAAGTTCACTATCTTATATGTGCAGAGTGTATGGTGTCCCACAAACAATTACAATTGTGACATAAAAGATCATTGATCACAGATAACCATAACTAATATAATGACAATGAAAAAATCTGAAATATTGTGAGAGGTACTGAACTGTGACCCAGAAACCAAAAGTGAGCACATATTGTTGGAAAAAATGGTGTGGATAGAATTGCTCAAGGCAGGCTGGTCAAAACCTTCAATTTGTAAAATCACAACATCTACAAGAAAAGTGCAATGAAACAAAGTACGCTTGCCATTGCTCCAGGTTGCAGAGAGAAAAAGTGGAAGAGATTAGATTCAAATCAAATCTCTGTGATGCCAAAATCCATGATCTTAATCATTAAATACATTGCTTCCAATTTTATGTCTAGATAATATATATTTCATAGGTTTTATATAAAAATCTATTGTTTAACATCATCTCATTAGTAATATATATATAATATTCAGAAAGTTTAAACAATGGTTACTTAAATGAACTACTGCTTTATTAAGCAAGATACAAATCTTAATCTGTAATATATATTTAGAAGTAGGATTTATAACATTAAAATAAGCCATGATGGTTTTTCCAAAATAATGAGAAAATGACCCCTTAAATCAATTATACTTTAAAAAGAAAGATGCCTGTTTTGTCTGTCTTTATGAAGGAGATGAAATTTGGCAAGGCAAAAACTTTAGGTTGTTAAAAGAAGCAAGTTAACTCATGTTTATGTTTTATAACTTATTTTATTTTTTAAAACAACCTTGAGTTGAGTTTTCTTTGTATTTATTTTGTACTATTTTAAGATGTATAGGTCATTTGCAAGTAGTTAGTTGCTGAATTTTCGGTGCAATCCAAATACTTAGTTTAGTATTACCTGTGGTTTACCTGCTAATTTAAACAGATGACTATAACATGCAAATTAAGATTATAACCACGCATTTTCAACTGCAAACTATATGGAAAGAGTATTCGATATGAAAAAGACAAAATAAAAATTACATAGTTTCTATTTTCTTTGCAGTTTAAAAATGAATTGGAAAATGAATTAGTAATAATGTTTAAAATGCATTTAATTGTGTTTTTTAATGTTGCATGGCATAAAATTTTGATAGCTCGGTTAGAAATATATGTCTGAACTAGATTTCACAGAAACTGTTT
This sequence comes from Symphalangus syndactylus, assembly GCF_028878055.3. NCBI lineage: Eukaryota > Metazoa > Chordata > Mammalia > Primates > Hylobatidae > Symphalangus > Symphalangus syndactylus. Next base: position 114,747,629 of record NC_072437.2, read on the forward strand.
TCCTCTTTGTATTGGTGAAATACTAACTGCTGTGTCTTGATATGACCACTTGATGGAACTCTTTCATTTTGCTTTCAGCATTCTCTAAGCAGTGACAAACTTACCTTTCTGGGCAGGTATAAAAGTATATATATGTATGTGTGTGTGTATATATACATGTGTATGTATGTGTGTGTGTATATATATGTATATATATGTGTGTGCCTATATATATGTATATATATGTGTGTATATATGTGTATATATATGTATGCTTAAAGGAATTCGTTATTTGGCATATTTAGTATTCTCTTTTTTATGTATGTCAATTTTATTTATTTCTATGGAGAACCACAGTGTTAGTAAGTCGATCTGTAGAAAAAAAAATACTACTTCTTAAATAAACTCTTGTTCTCATTTCCCTCCAAGAATTTTTGGCAGAAAATTAATTTTAAATAATTCTTAATATTTAAATATAATAATATCCAAAATGTTATTTTCTTTATAATCAAACTGAAACTCTATTTCTGGGATGCCTTCAAAATTAATAGTCAGAAGCATTCACAAGGTCTTGGGAATTAGAGGGTGATAGGTAGTTGTGGGAACTTCCTAACAATTATCCTTATTAAGAAAGATAGCTTGAGAAGGGGAGAGATTGATTTTGAAGTGAAGCTTTCAATAAAGTCATATAGAACAATTAGGAAAAACTAGAAGTGAAGGACGGGGTGAAAATCACCTTCTCTTCTTTGAAAACATTGACGCTATAGGTCATCCAAGAGGTGTGGATTAGGTATCAATCATCTATTTGTGACCTTTCATTTAAACTTTCTGAAGTTTTGCATAAAATAGGGATAATCGTAAATCTCTCACGAGGCTCAGATACAATAAAACTCACTATAGTAAAACATTTGTAAACTCTAAAAACATCGTGGAACTAGTAGTTGTTGGAATGATCACATTGTTGTAAAGAAAGCCCACATTAAGCATGTCAGCATATCTCGGAGAAAAAGGCCGTCTTCGGTAACTCTACCTTACAAAATATTTTCCATGCTCTGTAGTGTCTGGCTCCTAGTCACAAGAATCTCAAGGAAGTAAGGCCTCTTTTTTGTTTGCCATTTATTCTAAGTGATCTCTGCCACTTCAGTGGCATCTAGTCCTATGCTAATGGTGGCCAAATCATTTTTCCAGTCCAGAATCTCTACATGAACTCCACCATCCTATTAGACACTTTCTCCCCAATATTCTGAAAACTTAAATTTCTCTTTGCTTAAACCAAACTCACTGTGTTTATTCTGCAAAACTGTTGCATACACTTGGCTGACAGAGTTTTTGGTTTTTAAATTGATGACTGTGATTAATTTCTCTTTTGGCTCCCCAGTACCCAGCCTACAGTAGTCAGTCACTGATTAACCATTGAATGAATGAAGTATTTTGAAGCTCAAGACATAGATTTGACCGAATGGTGATAATTTCAAACATTAATTTGTTTTATTGTGACTCTGTTAGAGATTGGCTTATACAATATTACTTTCCTACTGATTCTTGTTTTTATCTATTTTTGGTCTACACAAGGCATTGAAAATATAAGGTACTGAATGTGCCCTCATTTTCAGAGTTTAAAAGAAATTTCATTGCTGCACTAATGATAAAAATTTAATCAACTCTTTTTTAGGAATAAGTTATAAAATACTATTCATGCTTTTTCTCAATATACACTTTTTCTTCTTCAATTACTGGAGTGAGGAAACTCACTTAAGAGGAATGTCTTTCAATAAGAGCAGCTGTAAGGAAAAAGCATATTTTCACTGCCAAGAAAAACTATCAGATAAAATACATTCATTGTACAAAAGAATTATGAACGATTTCTGTAGACATGCAATATGGTATGTATTATTGAATGTGTTGAGGATAAAGTAATAAACAAAAGTACATGTTCTTACATTCTTTGAGCTTGTGTGGGAAACCCAATATAAACAAATGTGCTATTTATATTTTGGTTTAACTTACTTTATTTCAGGTTGCAACAGAACTATACAAAATGTGAAGTAGGGAAGGTGATGAAGTAACACAGGCTGCTATTTTCTAATGGGTTGTCAGAGAAGATCTGTCTAAGGGGAGACTTTATATAGATATCTGAGTGAAATGATGGGCCAAGTCATTTGGGGAAGACATTTTGGATTGCCTCGAGAGGTCTCAAGAACCTTCCAGGGCTCTCCAGAACCCCTCTTCAGGGATCTCTGACAAGATACTGATTACAGAGATGTCTGAGGACTGAGCTGGGACAATCCAACATTTGTAGTACTGATGCAAAGAAAGCCCACCAAAAGAGATTTAGATCATTTCTACAGTTCTATAAAAATATTTTTATGACTCCTAATTTTCATTTAGTTAGCGTATTTTTTCTTCTTCATGTCACCTTTACCCTTTTGTTGACTGTAAAGAAATGCATACACTTACGCAATGTATTCTGTGACAGCATAAGCTGTTTTCAATGATGGGAGCATCAATTTATAGGTAAGTATAACTCAATTAAAGCACATAAGTTCAGGTACTAAAATCAATACAAAGAGCATATTCTGCTACCTCCCAGTCGCCCGCCCCCGGTTTACATATGCTTAACATTTCTGGTGGACAGAATCTTGCTGCTTGTGTGGGATTCTTGACATCACAATATTCATCGTAGAGTAGGCATGCAATGCTTTTAATTTAAATCAATAAGTTAATCTCAAGGGGCAGGGAAGTGAGCAAAAGGGGGCTTATGACCCTTTTTCCTAAAGAGCAACCAATGGTCAGCCATCATTGATTGCTACACAAGGCCACTCCTGAGATCCCAGTTCTAATATCATAAAAAATCAAGTACATGAAAATAATAGAAAGTGAAACCCATGCTTTCCTGACAACAGTGTCTTGCTTCTGGAGATAAAATTAATGATTTTCCCAGAAAATTTTTAAGCAACATTTGGAGGAAAAGCTAAAGAGAGATTTGAATATTATTCCTTTAGGACAGGATTGCCTGGTAACTTACAGGGCACCTATTTAAATGTGAACTTCAGATAAGCCTCTAAGTATTTAAGATGTTCTTATACTAAAAAGTGATTTGTTTTTTACATGAAATTGAAATATAAGTAGAAATCTTCTATTTATATTTGCTAAATCTGACAATCCTATGTTAGGAATACTTTAGACAGATTAGGGTAAGATACATTTTCTGGAAACATCAACCAACCTATTTTTGTTCGTCCATCAATCAAAGCCAAGGAGCCAATAGGATAGATTAGTATGGCTAAATGTCTTAGGCTATTGGCAAAAAGTGTGGGTGTAGTATTTTTCAAGACAAAATAAAAGAAAGGAAGTTAGCTTTTAGATGTATGAAATGTTCTTTCTTAGCTATGATTTTATTAAAAATATACTGAGATGAGAAAATCAATCCTTTCTCAGATGAGAAGAAATCCAAACATAAGCACAATAAAACGTGTGAAAGCAATAAAATACATGCTATAGAATTCAACCATATTCAAATATATACTGATAGAGCAAATATGAGAGAGGATAATAGTACATGAAGCTAAACTAGGCCCTCTTCCATGAAAAATCATAGGCTCAAATTGTCTGTGGAGGGGCTAGGCCATTCATAATGACAAAAGATGAAGACAATAATAAGAGTTATATAACATTTTTAGTAGTTATATTAAGCTTCTAAGTGAGGTTAAAAAGTAACAGAAATATTCCCAACCGTGTGATAAAAACATTAAAAAATTACTACAATTGACAGAACTCCAGGATCATAAGAGACTTGTTAGATTCTAAAGGAAGTTGCTAATGAATAAGGAAAGCTGTTAAACAGGCATTGAAAATCTCCAAAGAACTAGGGCATGCATTAAAGAAATCTTCAGGAAAATGCAATATAGTAAAATTCAGAAAAAAATGTTTAACTGTGGTGTGGTATAAAACTCCAGTGGTGTGAATTTCAGAATCAAGAATAGACCTGAGAAGGAAGAGGAAGAGGAGTAGGAGGGGGACCTTTCTACCAAAGATCATTACCTGTCAAAACCATGAAGTCTCTTAATAAAATAAGCTACTGACTAGATTTTAAATTTGCATTGGAAATGCCATGACGATTAAAAATTTTTACATAAAAAAAGGCCTTGGTTATTTGAATGTGTTCTCTAACTCTGGTTGTGTGCTTGGAATTAAAGCCCTATCACTGGCGTTCCAACTCTGCTGTGATCCTATTTTGGGGGCTAGTTCCTGGCAATGATGCTATGAGCATATTTGCCAAATTGTCTAAAGACCACTTTTCTTGTTATGCAAATATCAGTTTAGTCATCCAACTTGTGTATACAGTTCTGGAACAAGAAGCATCTGGAAAAAAAAGAACATATTATGACACTTAGCTAAAAGTGGGGGATGGGGATATTCTTTGGAGGAAAAGAATTCTATCAAGGACCTAATATATTCAATTCTGTTCGTTAAAAACAAATTTCCAATGGTTTCAAACCAGAAATTAATTAAAATAAAAATGGGAGTTAACATGAAATATTAACAAAACTTTATCATTCCTATTTGTTTTTGTTAACTGTGATTAATAAGTGTTCAGAAAAAACATGGCATTATATTAATGTCTCGTAAATATTTGAAAATGTATAATTTAGCACTTCTTACATTTCTTTATTATTATTATTATACTTTAAGTTCTAGGGTACATGTGCACAATGTGCAGGTTTGTATACATGTGCCATGTTGGTGTGCTGCACCCATTAACTCCTCATTTACGTTAGGTATTTCTCCTAATGCTATCCCTCCGCCAACCCCCCACCCCATGACAGGCTGTGGTGTGTGATATTCCCAACCCAGTGTTCAAATGTTCTCATTGTTCAATTCCCACCTGTGAGTGAGAACATGCAGTGTTTGGTTTTCTGTCCTTGCGATAGTTTGCTCAGAATGATGGTTTCCAGCTTCATCCATGTCCCTACAAAGGACATGAACTCATCCTTTTTACAGCTGCATAGTATTCCATGGTGTATATGTGCCACATTTTCTTAATCTAATCTATCATTGATGGACACTTGGGTTGATTGCAAGTCTTTGCTATTGTGAATAGTGCCACAATAACATATGTGTGCATGTCTTTATAGTACCATGATTTATAATCCTTTGTGTATATACCCAGTAATGGAATTGCTGGGTCAAATGGTATTTCTAGTTTGAGATCCTTGAGGAATCACCACACTGTCTTCCACAATGGTTGAACTACTTTACAGTCCCACCAACAGTGTAAAAGCCTTCCTATTTCTCCACATCCTCTCCAGCACCTATTGTTTCCTGACTTTTTAATGATCGCCATTCTAACTGGTGTGAGATGGCATCTCATTGTGGTTTTGATTTGCATTTCTCTGATGACCAGTGATGATGAGCCTTTTTTCATGTGTGTGTTGGCTGAATAAAGGTCTTCTTTTGAAAAGTGTCTGTTCATATCCTTTGCCCATGTTTTGATGGGGCTGTTCAATTTTTTCTTGTAAATTTGTTAAAGTCTTCGTTGATTCTGGATATTAGCCCTTTGTCAGATGAGTAGATTGCAAAAATTTCCTCCCATTCTGTAGGTTGCCTGTTCACTCTGATGGTAGTTTCTTTTGCTGTGCAGAAGCTCTTTAGTTTAATTAGATCCCATTTGTCTATCTTGGCTTTTGTTGCCACTGCTTTTGGTGTTTTAGTCATGAAGTCCTTGCCCATGCCTATGTCCTGAATGGTATTGCCTAGGTTTTCTTCTGGGTTTTCATGGTTTTACATATCACATTTAAGTCTTTAATCCATCTTGAATTAATTTTTGTATAAGGTGTAAGGAAGGGATCCAGTTTCAGCTTTCTACATATGGCTAGCCAGTTTTCCCAGCACCATTTATTAAATAGGAAATCACTTCCCCATTTCTTGTTTTAGTCAGGTTTGTCAAAGATCAGACGGTTTTAGATGTGTGGTGGTATTTCTGAGGCCTCTGTTCTATTCCATTCGTCTATGTTTCTGTTTTGGTACCAGTACCATGCTGTTTTGGTTACTGTAGCCTTGTAGTATAGTTGGAAGTCGGGTAGCATGATTCCTCCAGCTTTCTTGTTTTTGCTTAGGATTGGCTTGGCAATACAGGCTCTTTTTTGGTTCCATATGAACTTTAAAGTAGTTTGATTCCAATTCTGTGAAGAAAGTCATTGGTAGCTTGATGGGGATGGCATTGAATCTATAAATTACCTTGAGGAGTATGGCCATTTTCACAATAGTGATTCTTCCTATCCATGAGCATGGAATGTTCTTCCATTTGTTTGTATCCTCTTTTATTTCATTGAGCAGTGGTTTGTAGTTCTCCTTGAAGAGGTCCTTCACATCCCTTGTGAATTGGATTCTTAGGTATTTTATTCTCTTTGTAGCAATTGTGAATGGGAGTTCACTCATGATTTAGCTCTCTGTCTGTTACTGGTGTATAGGAATGCTTGTGATTTTTGCAGATTGATTTTGTATCCTGAGACTTTGCTGAAATTACTTATCAGATTAAGGAGATTTTGGGCTGAGATGATGGGGTTTTCTAAATATAAATCATGTCGTCTGCAAACAGGGACAATTTGACTTTCTCTTTTCCTAATTGAATATTTATTTCTCTTTATTTCTGTATTTCTTTCTCTTGCCTGATTGCCCTGGCCAGAACTTCCAGCACTATGTTGAATAGGAGTGGTAAGAGAGGGCATCCCCGTCTTGTGCCAGTTTTCAAAGGGAATGCTTCCAGTTTTTGCATATTCAGTAAGATATTGGCTGTGCGTCTGTCATAAATAGCTCTTATTATTTTGAGATACGTCCCATCAATACCAAATTTATTGAGAGTTTTTAGCACGAAGCGCTGTTGAATTTTGTCAAGGGCCTTTTCTAAATCTATTGAGATAATCATGTGGTTTTTGTCTTTGGTTCTGTTTATCTGATGGATTATATCTATTGATTTGCGTATGTTAAACCAGCATTGCATCCCAGGGATGAAGCCAACTTGATCTTGGTGGATAAGCTTTTTGATGTGCTGCTGGATTCGGTTTGCCAGTATTTTATTGAGGATTTTCGCATCGATGTTCATCAGGGATATTGGTCTAAAATTCTCTTTTTTTGTTGTGTCTCTGACAGGCTTTGGTATCAGGATGAAGCTGGCCTCATAAAATGAGTTAGGGAGGATTCCCTCTTTTCCTATTGTTTGGAATAGTTTCAGAAGGAATGGTACCACTTCCTCTTTGTACCTCTAGTAGAATTCAGCTGTGAATCCTGGACTTTTTTTGGTTGGTAGCTATTAATTATTGCCTCAATTTCAGAGTCTGTTGTTGGTCTATTCAGGGGTTCAGCATCTTTCTGGTTTAGTCTTGGGAGGGTGTATGTGTCCAGGAATTTATCCATTTCTTCTAGATTTTCTAATTTATTTGCATAGAGGCATTTATATTATTCTCTGAGGGTAGTTTGTATTTCTGTGGGATCGGTGGTGATATCCCCTTTATCATTTTTTATTGAGTCTATTTGATTCTTCTCTCTTTTCTTCTTTATTAGTCTTGCTAGTGGTCTATCAGTTTTGTTGATCTTTTCAGAAAACCAGCTCCTGGATTCATTGATTTTTTGAAAGGTGTTTTGTGTCTCTATTTCCTTCAGTTCTGCTCTGATCTTAGTTATTTCCTGACTTCTGCTAGCTTTGGGATGTGTTTGCTCTTGCTTCTCTAGTTCTTTTAATAGTGATATTAGGGTGTCGATTTTGGATCTTTGCTGCTTTCTCTTGTGGGCATTTAGTGCTATAAATTTCCCTCTACACACTGCTTTGAATGTGTCCCAGAGATTCTGGTATGTTGTGTCTTTGTTCTCATTGGTTTCAAAGAACATCTTTATTTCTACCTTCATTTCGTTATGTACCCAGTAGTCATTCAGGAGCAGGTTGTTCAGTTTCTATGTAGTTGTGCAGTTTTGAGTGAGTTTCTTAATCCTGAGTTCTAATTTGATTGCACTGTGGTCTGAGAGATAGTTTGTTGTGATTTGTGTTCTTTTACATTTGCTGAGGAGAAGCACTTCTTACATTTCTGATGTGAAAACTGTTTAAACACTATGGCATCCTAGTTTAATAATTACATATTGAGTGGTCCAAACAGACCATAAATTTTTCCGAAAGCAATATTCATATCACACACATTGAAGTTATTTTCGACTGGATATTATACGATGCTGCTTATTTAGGCAAGATAGGGTTTTCTTTTAATATTGCAATGTGTGATGTACTAAAGAACGTTTATGTTGAAGCTTTAAAAAGACAGAAATAAGAGAAACCCAAACACATTCTGACTGGCTTTAAAAGTAAGAATAAATAGTCCTTCCAAAGCATCATAAAATGGATATAACAGCAAAAAAAAAAAAAAATGGGTAGAAATGTTATCGTTGTTTATTCTTTGTTTCCTCAAGGGGAAAAAATAGCACTTTTATCATGGTTGGGACATAACTTCTAAAGAAAAACAAGTTTAGAGCTTTCTATGTATTTTCTATTTCTTTCTTTAGACAATATTACCACGTGGTCTGGTCTAATGCAGCTGTGACACATACACACACACACACATCACCGACCAGGATAGGCTGTGCTATTGGTTTTGCTTCTTAGTGTGAATATTGAAAGGCCACAGGGTCACCTTCAGCTCTTTGGACACTGGCTTCCTGTACGTCCTGCTGTGTTTCCTGCTTGAATGCACAAGCCTTATTGCACCGAGTATGTTTTGCAGAAATGTACATTGATATGCCACATAATTCCCATACACATTTGCGGGCCTGCACTCATTATCTATTGAAAACAATCTGACCGAAAAGTGACAGTCTCGATTGCGATTTTCATTTGATCTTACAAATTATTTCCAAGGGCCACGGTGTTGGCACATTTGTAACTCCTGTGTCTCCTTCACCCTCTACAACAGACTTAGCCCCACCTTTTCATGGAAAAGCACAAGACCCTCAAATCATTGTGTTGTCCTAACGGCTTTCAAAGAATTACTTCCTTCGAAGTTATTTTCCTCTTTTTTTAACTTACATTTCTAAAGCTAGAGTCAGGGTAGTTGATTCTGGTGCTGAAAAAAAATCAGTTAATAACGATTTTTATAAACTTCTACACATTTCTTTGGTGTAGGGTTGGTGTCGTGGAATATTGTGCATTTGGAGGTTAGAAAGAAACTGGTTCACTTTTTTTTTTTGAGGCAGGATTTCACTCTGTTGCCCAGGCTGGAGTGCAGTGGTGCGATCTCGGCTCACTGCAACCACCGCCTCCCGGGTTCAAGTGATTCTCCTGCCTCAGCCTCCCAAGTAGCTGGGATTACAGGCACCCGCCACCACGCCCAGTTAATTTTTGTATTTTTAGTAGAAATGGGGTTTCACCATGTTGGCCAGGCTGGTCTCCAACTCCTGACCTCAGGTGATCTGCCTGCCTCGGCCTCCCAAAGTGCTGGTATTACAGGTGAGAGCCAACACGCCTGGCTGGTTCACATTTTAAATATGTTACTTTTTAACCAAATGATTTGGGGCAAGTTTCTCCTGTTTTTCTTTTTTTTTTTGAAATAGAGTTTCATTCTTGTTGCCCAGGGTGGAGTTCAATGGCGCGATCTCAGCTCACCACAACCTCCGCCTCCCAGGTTCAAGCGATTCTCCTGCCTCAGCTTCCCTAGTAGCTGGGATTACAGGCATGCGCCACCATGCCCAGCTAATTTCATGTTTTTAGTAGAGACGGGGTTTCTCCATGTTGGTGAGGCTGGTCTCAAACTCCCGACGTCAGGTGATCCGCCCGCCTTGGCCTCCTAAAGTGCTGGGATTACAGGCATGAGCCACTGCGCCCGGCCATTTCTCCCCTTTTTCACATGTGTTTTCTCAGCTATAAAATATTATTTATCCCTGTAGATCTCTATTCACCTCGAAAGTCAAGATAAAACTTTCCATTTGCTTCCCAGTATATATTTGGACATTTTGCCATACTGAACTTACCCATGCCTGTTTTTCAGTGTGTTCATTTGTATTACTTTGGAGAAGCTATTATCTTGCCATCCTCTTTGTTGTCTTCTGATTTCTACTCCCTATTTTTCATTGAGATTTTCTTCTGCCCTCAGGTAGTACATGCTCATCCATCTCCATTGTATATCAATAGGCCTTTGAAAATAATCCTAGCTGTAAATCCTGACGATTAAATAATTCAGAATTATTTCCTCATCTGCATCATCCTGATATATATTCCTATGTTGCCCACACTGTGTTCAGTGGTAGAAACACATGCTAAATTATGCATGTACATTTTCTTTTTTCTTTTTTTTTTTAGACAGAGTATCACTCTGTTGCCCAGGCTGGAGTGCACTGGCACGATCTTGGCTCACTGCAACCTCTGCCTCCTGGCTTCAAGTGATTCTGCTGCGTCAGCCTCCCAAGTAGCTGGGATTACAGGTGTCCACCACCATGCCTGGCCAATTTTTGTATTTTTACTAGAGACGGGGTTTCATTTGTGGGCTGGGCTGATCTCAAATTCTTGACCTCGTTATCTGCCCTCCTCGGACTCCCAAAGTGCTGGGATTCGCATGTTCATTTTCCAGTCACTATTTATGCATTCTTCAATCATACTGCTTTTCTCAGCATATACATACATAAAATGTTTTCTGTGCATGAAGCCTTATTCTAGGCACTGGGTATAGACTAAAAACAAAAAAAATAGGATAATCTATTCCCCTGCCCCCTTGAAACTCACAGTCAAACAGGAGAAAAATATATGAAACAAAAGAATAAAGTACATAATTTTGTCATTTGAATAAACACAAAGATAGAGTGATATTATAGAACAAAATCCTTAACTACTTTTGGAAAATGAGTAAGAGGTTTTAAAGAAATGCCATTTAAACAGATACTTTAAAAATAAAGAAAGATTCACCGAATGACAGGGATCAAGGAGGAACTATGAATAAGTAAAATTAACCTAGAGAGGAACTTAAGGAAGAAACGTAGATCAGAATGTGCAGAGCTTTGAAAGAGTCATTTTAAGAATGTTCTTACCTTATCTGAAGGGTACTGGGAAGATACCGAAAAGTTTCAGCAGAAGGGTAACTTGACCTCAATTGTATTTTTAAAGAAATCATTCTAGTTTCTGTTTGTGGAGCAAGAAAAAAGAAAGATTGTTTGGGAAAGAACAGGAAGTGGGGGAAAATCATGAGTAGAATTCTACAAGCAGGTTTTGCAAATATATGTCTAGATCTAGAAGAAATATCTGGTACAGATATAAATTTGGGTCCCTTCAGTCTATCATTATTAAAGGAAAGAATGGGAGTAGGTGAGATTCCATTGAGTGTATATTGCAAGAAGAGTGGGGAAAAGTGTGGGGAAAACACTTTAAAAATAAGTAGAAAAGTAAGACCTGGTAACGAACAATCTAGAAGCAAGAATTATAGAGGTGTGAGGAACATCCTCACAATGAGGTTGCATTGTATGATGGGTGCTGTGATCACAGCCCTCTTTAAGGGTGGCCTCAACTGCCTGCAACCAATGACTGATCAACAGACGGATATGAAGGCACAGTCTACCCGTTCCAACTAGAACTTGGCCTTTATGCAACTCTGAAGTGTTATTTTAACACCAGTGTCCCCATAGGCTGAAGCTGCATCCAGCCCACTTTCTCTCCTTGTCCTACCATGCTTCTCTCTACTTTCCTAGATATTGCTCCCAAGAGAATTCCATAAAAGACATCCTTCTTGTTAGTATCAATCTGACATTCTCCTTCCCTGGGAACACAACTGGTAGCACATGGAAAACTGCGTGTGTGTGTGTGTGTATGTGTGTGTATGTATGTGTGTATGTGTGTGTATGTGTGTGTGTATGTGTGTGTTTAAAGAGTGTGCTAGATTGTGTCTAGTAATCCTGCACAGTCAATAAATAATGTCTGCAATAGGAACAAAGTAGTGATTAGCCCTTTTGTTTCAGTAGTGAATGCAGCTAAATTGGTCAAGTCATGCCAGCAGCAATGGAATTGGACCGTGTAGAGGAATAAGAGAGGGAGACTGAGGATGGGTAATGTTGACAATCTTACTGAAGAGCTTAGGAGGAAACACAAAATCAGGACAGTGGTAGCACATGTAAAATTTGTTTCAGGTGGAAGAAATGACATTGACTTTGGAATGTTCCTCCACAGGTGGGGTAGCGGCCATAGGAAAGACTGGCCTTAGGTTGACTAGAGGAGGATGCAGCACAGTTTCCTGTCTTGGCTTTTGTTTGTTTCAGGGAAGAAAGAGACAAAGATTAAGGACAGCAGAGGGAAATACAGAGTTGTGTTTGTGGTGAAAGATTAAAATAGTCATTCTGAAGGGTGATGGGTTGAATTGAGAAAATAAACGTGGTCTCTTTTTTTTAGGCAGCATCAGGAGTTCAGTTGAGAGTAACGACAATGAATTTATATGGCACAAATGTAGGCAATCACATATTCTACTTGTTTTCTTGTTTAATATAAATGGCCATGCATTTTGGGTTGGTTGGTAAATGGTGTTTGTGATGAAAACATCTGTTTCCCTTTTTTTTACTCTCAAGAAAAGAAAAACATTTAAAGAATATTTAAATTATCTTGCATTTGAAAAGAACACATGAATAAGCTTACATAAACATTTTCTCTGTTGGGGAATACTTCCTAATGAATCACATCCTTTGTCTATAGGGTAAAAGGAAAGAACATTATCTGACTAATAAGGAAGAAGGAGCACTTTGTGAATCTATAACAATAAGCATAGATATTTGTCAGTCTAAACTTACCTTGTTGAGCCTCTATAATTAGAATATGACTGATGAAGAGAATAAATATTTGTATATAATGTAATGAAAGGCCTTGTAAAGTTTATTTGCATAGGAGATGTAGGTGGAAGCCTGGCTCAAATTAATCAGTATTATCTGCAGAAATGATTGCATTCCACTTCGGAGAATAAACGACAGGACATCCTGTGGTTCCTTTGAATTCTGGACATTACATGAAAGGGGACATATTATTGTTCTCTTAAATAATATCCGACTTGTAATTAAAAATGAATGTAGGGTTTAATGACTTCTTTTGTCTTCTTTTTTGTGCAGAGAAAACTTCTAAAGCTCATTTTTAACATTTGCTATTCAATTTTTAGATTTATAAGCCTAGTTCTTCTCTAGGTCTCTTTCATTACTGAGATTATTTTATTTTTAAAATGGGAAATTGCAGCAATTATTTTAAGGGCTTATGAATTTTTTTAATCTTGGTTACAAATGTAAAACATTTTCAAATATTTTTAAATTTATTTATAAACCTTTATAACTTATTTTTTGAGTGCTTCAAATTTAGGACAGTAAATTTTTTCTGCATATCTAAATAACTTTTATAAATCTAATTAATAAAAATAGTGACCCTAAAATGCATCTAGTTGTTCCAAAATAATATATAAATACTAAAATATCAATTTAAAATACCATGTCAAAATCAAGCGAATAATTACATATTTTAAGTTTGAAATTATGAAACCATCATTCCAATTCACTAAGAATTCCAAATGTAATATATTTTATTTCACTTAAGTTCTTTAGTGTCTGCATCTACAAACAAAATTTCCCCGATAATTTTATTTTTGTAAGAACAATCAATATGGTGAATCCAAACGCTTTGCCAAATGTTCCAATATTGTTTATATTAGTAAGAAATTTAAAATCAAATATCTGTTTCAAGTACTCAACTGCACATTAGATATTGTACCTTTAAAACTCACTCTCTGCTGGGCATGGGGGCTCATGCCTGTAATCCCAGCACTTTGGGAGGCCAAGGAGGGCAGATCACCTGAGGTCAGGAGTTCAAGCCCAGCCTGGCCAACATGGAGAAACCTTGTCTCTACTAACAATACAAAAATTAGCCCGGCGTGGTGGGGTGCATCTGTAGTGCCAGTTACTCAGGAGGCTGAGGCAGGAGAATTGCTTGAACTGGGAGGGGGAGGTTGCAGTGAGCTGAGATCCCACCACTGCCCTCCAGCCTAGGCGACAGAGTGAGACTCTCTCTCAAAAAACAAAACGAAGCTTTCTCTCATAAGCGAAGTTCTCTTAAACATTACACGTATGTAGATTTCCAACACAGATTGGATCCTTTCCAATGCCAAACTATCTTTACTAGGATTTCAGATTTTTAAAGTATTTCTATGCTTAATTGGAAACCTGCCGAGGCTAAGGAGACGTGTACACATCATGAAAGCAACGACTATCTGGTAACTGAAGATACTCACAATACCAAACACTTAATTCTAAATCTTATGCTGTGGGAGATCATGTCATCCTGTGCGACTATGATTTATTATGACCGGAAATCTTTGCCAGGATTTTGACAGATATTTTTAGATTCTGTTTCTTTTTTCTGAGCTACTAATAAAAACTTATGTAGAGCTTTTATGTTGGTGACCCTCGGACCTCAAGGAGGAAGTTATACCACCCATTCCCTGGAGTTCCTTGGAACAGATTTCTAATTCTCCTGTCTAATCACAGAACTCTGCCCTCCCACCTACATTGGTCATTTGTCTGTATGTCGAATGCATTATTTTAGCTCTTAAGAAACATATGTGTATTTTCCAACTAAACCTTAAAACTTCGTGGGAATACCAATGAATGCCTTTTCCATCTAACTTTAAAGAACTTTGAACTTCATAGAATTTTCTATTTTTTCATGTTCTTAATACCACAAAACACAGGTATTAATATCATACGTTATATGGCATTTGCATATCTCTTATAGCTTTATCTGACATGGGTTTGAAAATTATAAGGTCATTCTATTGGCATTTATTTAATTATTGCTTATGACATTTTATGTTGATTGAGCCCTACTTTTTTGGCTTTTGGAAATAAAGACTGCTGTGATTTTGTCTGTAATGGCGCAAACACGTTGTCATTCATTGACATATGAATGTACTTCAAGTTTAAAAGATGTCCTGTTTCTCTTGATCATCAGAAATCTCAGAGCTGACAGCACCAGGCATGTGTGTTTGTGTGTGTGTGACAGAGAGTGAGAGAAGGAGAGAGAGAGAGATTAAAAAAACACCCCAGAACATAGTAAAGTGACAGAAACAAATTAAAGATGAATTAAATTTCATCCAAACTTTAAATATGGTCATTTTGCATCTTTGAGAAAGTTGGGTAGCTTATTCTAGGACGATCATATTGGAGAAAGGATGGAATACCTGATTAGTATATTAACATAATTTTGAAGACATGAAATGAATAAAGTACTTGTTTCTAATGCGTGATATGCAGGTGTATGTAAGAACTTTGTTAATAGTTGTCTTTTTGAAACAGTAATAGGTGTTTCCAGGTGTGCACAGGTATGTGCGAATATCAGAGATTAAAATAGAAACGGAACCAAAAAGCTGTGCCATCATTGAAAATATATTTGTTTAAAGACTACGTGACACTTAGGAGGCATTTTAATGCAGTATTTTATGTATGCAATTATTTACATATGTTTAAGTGTTTTTTATTTGACTTCCATAAAGTTTAGATTTGTTGCAATCTTATTTTTACCCTTGAGGGAAGAGAGAGACCCTCTCATATTGTTTTATATTGTTTTATACTCAGTACTTGTTTTAAGAAAAAAACTAGGAAGTGAAATCAAAGACAGGCAGCTCAGCGCCAGACCCAAAACCAGGCCTGGGCCTGCCTGGCCTAAACCTAGTAGCTAAAAATCAACTCATGACTTAGAACCCGATGTTACCCATAGATTTCAGGCATTGTATGGAAGAACATTGTGAAACTCTCTGCCCTGTTCCGTTTCACTCTGACCACCGGTGCATGCAGCCCCTGCCACATACCCCTTGCTTGCTCAAATCAATCACGACCCTTTCTTGTGAAATGCTTAGTGTTGTGAGCCCTTAAAAGGGACAGAAATTGTGCACTTGGGGAGCTCAGGTTTTGAGGCAGTAGCTTGCTGATGCTCCCCGCTGAATAAAGCCCTTCCTTCTACAACTCGGCGTCTGAGGGGTTTTGTCTGCGGCTCATCCTGCTACACCCTTAGTAGTATCTGAATCTTGGAAAGGAAGGGGAGGGAATATCCAAATATCTTAAACGGGGTTCTCGGACTTCTAATAAACAGTTAAAATCTTACACACAAGGTATTTAAAGCATACAGATGATTCTACATTTGTTCTAACAGATCATAGTGCCATGAATATTTGTCCATTAACGAACATCCCTTACGTGTAAGAACATTTTGCCACTGCGCTTTTAGTTATCCCCTTTTCACCTACTGTCCCCTGGAATAGTCTCTCCCTTTCGTTTCTCAGGGGTCTTCTTGAGCCTGAAGCTTTTATTGGGCCTCACTTTTTGCTGCTTTGTTCCTTCGCCAGTTCTGGGCCTTTTTGCTGCGTCGACTACGGGTTGAAAAAAGGAGAAAGTGCAACCCCAAGCTACTGACCTATGAGTAACAAGGTCACCGAATTCCCCTTAGTCCTGCTGGGGTCTGATCCTCTACTCTGTGAAGACCACGGCTGGGGAAGACCTAACCTTCACTCCAGCTCGCTTGGATTTGTCAGTCTTTGATGATGGAAGCCTGAAATGCAGACCTTATACCCTAACCAATTCTTCCTCGACCAAAAAAAAAAACAACCAAAAACCAAACCAAACCAAACAAAAAAACACGGCCACCTCTTTATGACCAACCATAGTTTTGGTTTAACCCTTCAAGACGCACTTATCTACTTAATCCACAATTATATTGTAGTATCACGCTAAGCATGGAGTTATTATCAAGGATCAAATGGCCTCTGGCCTTTTGGAATCCACATGATCTTGGAACTCTGTGAAGATTGTCTTCGGATCACTTTGCCCTGCTGTGGTTCACCTCACCCCGTGCATTTTGACTTTTCTATCTCCTTCCCTATTGTTGTGTAAAGTTACATCACGATGTTGAGTGGTGTGTTTTACACCCCAATGTCCCATAAACAAATACTTTTAATACCCTTTTGTTGGTCTAATTTGTAAGTGACCATTTTATACGCCACAGTAAGTACCTGTAAAGTTGGAGAAAAAGAAAAGAGAATTGTGTTGTTCTTGTGCTAAGAAAGGGCAGCATTAAACTCCTCTGTAACCTCTTTTCTGTATTTCCCTTTTAACAAGGGTAGAGTTATCACAAAGTGGGTGAATGTAAGCATTCTTCCCTCAAACATCTGTGTTCTTCAGCCTGTCCCACTTCACCCTTTCCAAAGAAGGGCAGGTTTTTAAATAGAAGAGAAGCAATGTTGAATAAAGAGTATATCAGAACGCTCCATAATTCATATAACCTCCAGACAAGTTCTCAAGTTTATTGGTCAGAAAACACATGGTGACATTCACTACTTTTTTGTTATTATTGTAAAGATTTCTGTGAGAGTGTGGGGCTCAGTCAAACTTTGTAGGGAGAAATAAGCCACAGTCACAGAGATTCATTCATTCATTCATTCATTCAACACGTAGCTTTGTTTCTATTATGCCCCACTGTCCTAGGCTCTGGGGATTAGACAGTGACCAAAACTGACAGGTATTTAGCCTCATGGAGCTTAAAGCATATTGAAGGGAACAGACAAAACTCACATAGGAATGTGCGATGTGCATAAATAAAATACTTTCGGTAAGTGCCATGACTAAAATACACCGAGGGCTGACATACAGTTGCATGTTGCGTAAGAGAGACTTGCGTTAGGTAAGGTGTCTAGGTTAGCTGTCTCTGAGGAAATTGCATTTCAGCTGGGACCTTAAAAGATTACAGTGAGGTCAGAGAGTGTCCTAGGCAGAGATAAATAGAATGCGTAAAGGACTTTACGTTGAAAAATTCCTAAGCTGTTTGAAAAACTGATAGGGGCCAAGTTGCAGGTGAAATGGATGACAGCAAGTCAAGCTATTACCATTTTATTACAAACCACACATAGGGTCTTTAAATGTTCCAGAATTTTGATTTTTTTTATTACCTGGGAGAGAATGTAATTTTATTTTCATCAAATCTTGTTCTTATAAACTCCTTTTACATTTTGCTTTCATCTGAGTAAGCTGACCATATAGTGCCCTCGTGTGGCGTAGTGCTGTATTACACGATTAATACTGTAGACTCTTTGAGGCATGATTTTAGCAAAATTCTTTTACACCTTTTTCAGTTAATCTAAGTCACTTCTAGCTGCTCTCACTCAGACTCAAACATAGAATCTTATTTATTTGTATTGTTGTGTTTTACTACGTTCTCACATTCCACTGTGGAATGGACACGCGCTGGGAGCACAGACTCCAGTGACCTCAGGATCCAGGCAGACTGAGAACAAAAATGAGGGAGGCCAGACCAGACCTGAAACAAAGACTCCGCGAGATTTGGAGAAGCAGGTTATAGGAAAGACTTTCAATTTTATGTATTTACTTTATAAATAAGTAATGCCAAAATAAATAGCCTTGGGGACCATTGTATTTTTCAGTCTCTGTCCCTAGCTTTTTACTTTTAGCAAATGTACATGGTTAATTTCTCAGTCAACACCACAAATGCTTTGTATCCTTTTGTGCATTTTGACTATTTTAGAACTGATTATTTCGTGCATCAAGTTGTCTATTTCTGTTTCCAAGTTCAGCATTTTGCCACACGTTTATTTTGGAAAGTATTTCAGGAATCTTTGTTGCTCAAAACCAAGCACTGTAGCTGGAGCTGGTTTCTTTCCTCCTCTCCCTTCCTCTCTCTTCCTTCTTCCTTCCTAAGGCTTGAGCCATTTTTCACTAGAAGAGTTTTATTTTTAATTTTATTTTTATGTATTTTTTTGACAAATGACTGCCAGTATGCTTTATGGAATGCAGCTGTTGAACTTTATTTCCTGCTTTTCTTTGCATTAAAGTAGTCCCAAAATTGTTTTCTGAGGAACTCTTCACTTTGACTGCCAGCGCTGCTTGTGTACCTTTCAAGTCAGAAATTGAGCGGTCTGTTCAGGCCCATCTTTATCCAGCTCCTGCTTTTCACATGAGGATGTTTGTGCTACATGCAATTTTGTTGACTTTTGGAGTGTAAAGCTTTGTTTGTAAATGAAAACAGAATTACAGCTTTCCCGGTACTTGTCTGGGACTATAATCACGAATTCACTGCAGCTGGATACTTTTCAGACACGTGGATAAGATAAATAATATTTATGAAAGATGGCCTGGAGGAAACGAAGCCATCCATTCTGCCATGTTATCTAAAATCTGTTTCAAGATGAAGTGAGACCACCAAAAATGCCTAACTGGCTGGGCGCGGTGGCTCACGCCTGTAATCCCAGCACTTTGGGAGGCTGAGGCGGGCGGATCATGAGGTGAGGAGATCGAGACCATCCTGGCTAACACGGTGAAACCCCGTCTCTACTAAAAACACAAAAAATTAGCCAGGCGTGGTGGCGGCGCCTGTAGTCCCAGCTACTTGGGAGGCTGAGGCGGGAGAATGGTGTGAACCCGGGAGGCGGAGCTTGCAGTGAGCCGAGATTGCACCACTGCACTCCAGCCTGGGCGACAGAGTGAGACTCTGTCTCAAAAAAAAAAAAAAAAAAGAAAAGAAAAAAAGCCTAACTGGACCACATCGTACTGGGCCCAACACAGTCGCTTCTTACTGAACTGCTTTAGCCATCATAAAACCTTCTCTTCTTGAGGGGCCGTAGGAAATATTTTCTCTTATTTCATATTGGTGTTCTCCCAAATAACTAGAATATATCATGCACGGTCTTGTTACTGGTTATATTTTCTCCTTTCTGCATGTTAATTAGAAAACTCAAAGTCAAATTTGTGCTCTGCCCTGACTCAGTGCATGATTCGCCAGTGTCCATTTGTTCACTGACCACATTTCCGACACCATCTTGCTTCCCTATTTTTTGTATTTTCTAAAGGTTCTTTCTAAAGAGTTTAAGTATTTTATATTGCTATATTGTATGCATTTGCAAGAAACTTAAATGCATTTGGAACAGAAGTGATAGATAAGTAACAACCATGTGATCGCTATCGATTCTGTACCTAATTATAAGTACATAATTCCTGGCTTAACCGTCTGTAACCTAAATCAGTAAGAATTAATACACCCTATAATTCCTCGATAGCTGAAACCTCCCCCCAGATTAATTTTATAAGCCATGCTAATCCTATTTCTCAGTGCACAGAGGTTGAACTTGTGGACTAATAGTGCACTAATATTCCTCATGAAAAATATAGCTAAATAGGGAGAAAGGAGATGAAAAGAACCAAAAATATACTTTTAAGGATAATATTTGATCCTCTGCATCCATTCATTAAAGCTAATATTCATTCTCCATTTCTCTCTGTCCATCTGGTTCTATGAAAAGACCTAGCCTGCCCTCAACATGTGTGTGACATTAATAGATGTTAGTGATACAGAGATTGCCGTCCGTGCAGATTGACAGCACTATGTGGAGGTGAGAAGGAGTCTTGTTTACCACTTAGGATCTGGATCTCTGGTCTGCTTTGTCATGCAACACAATCCTTCTGGGATTTGTAAGTGACGACAAGCCTCAGCGATAATTATATTAAAATGCTTTTAACTTAGTGTAAACATAATTTAATAAGATGTAGATGCTCAAAAGGCTAGCCTTGAATTCAGTCTTCAGACCAGAGACAATATGCCTGTGTGCATGGTGTATGTCTGGAAAGCATGTACATTCTTTGACCCCAGTTAATTTCTACGAAGAAGTGTGTTAGTCTCTGATCTAATAATCTCATCTGCAGATTACTACATTTTTATTACGATAAAGAACACCTGGGCTTTTAAAATATAGTAAGGTTATCTTACCTGGAATATTAAATATTATTGAAGTTACAACTTTGGAGAAATTATATTTTTAATGAATATGGTTATATTATACCTGTTCGTTATTAGAGTAGCCCTCAAAGTTGGTGATTTATCAATGCGTTGCTGCTGAATAACAATAGCTTTATTGAATGTCTGCTTCATACTGAGCGTTGTATAAGAGGCTTTTCATATATTATCTCATTTAGTCATCATAAAACATTTTATGGAATGCATTGTCAACATTTTGTGAATGAAATGTGGAGTAAATTGTTTGCATTCCCATAGGTGGGCAGGTTTTTTATGCTAAAAAAAAAAGAGAATGGTTGCATTCACATCTCTTAACCTATATGCACACTTCCTTTGCACAGTGGGGTTTGGCAAAGCTCTATCTTCTGCTAGTGTTAGGGCAATTCTGATTGAAATCATACCATTTTAGATAAAATTAAAATTAAACTTGTATTTGTATAACTTGAAAATTTTGAATTTTTCCTGCACTGACAGGGAGGCACACTTCATGATTGGCACTCAGGTTTATGTTTTAGAGTAGCAAACAGACAGTGATAAGCCAGAAAAATGAGTTTGTACATAAACTGCAAATATTTTTACTTAATATAGTAAGCAGTAAATAATTAGTCAATGTTTTTGATCATATGAATGACAATTTGAACGTGGGAATATTGCAGCCCTTATGCACTGCAGATGAGATTATGGATTGTCACACTGGTTGAAAAGACAATATGAAATTATACAATATGTTTTAAGATGCTCACAACCCCTAAAAAGCTAGCAAGGAATCTCAGACACATGTGCATAAGGACACACAAGAGCATCCATGGCAGCTCTGTCTATGGTAACGGGGCACTGAAGATTAGCAGGAGAGCAAGTTAACAAATCATAGCATGTTTACAAATGGAATACTACACAGCAGTGTGAATGAGGGACCGGAACTGTAAATGTTAACAAGATTAATCTCAGGAACACAATGTTGAATGAAAATAGCACACCACAGAAAGATACATATTTCTTGAGTATACTTGAATAAAGTTCAAAGCACGCAACACTAAACAACATATTAGAGGCACATATGAAGGTACAACTATTAATAAAGATAAAGAGGAATTAAAAACCACACAAGATACAGGATAATGGTAATCTCTCTGGGGGAGAGAGTTGTCAGGATGAGGGACCCTCAGGGACCCTAAGGGTTTCGGCAACGTCTTTTATTTATTTTTTTCGAGACGGAGTCTCTCTGTCACCCAGGCTGGAGTGCAGTGGCACGATCTCGGCTCACTGCAAGCTCTGCCTCCCGGGTTCCCGCCATTCTCCTGCCTCAGCCTCTCCGAGTAGCTGGGACTACAGGCGCCGCCACCACGCCCGGCTAATTTTTTGTATTTTTAGTAGAGACGGGGTTTCACTGTGTTAGCCAGGATGGTCTCGATCTCCTGACCCCGTGATCCGCCCGCCTCGGCCTCCCAAAGTGCTGGGATTACAAGCGTGAGCCACCGTGCCCAGCCTCAGCAACTTCTTATTTTGAGCTGGGTAGCTAGGCGGTGGGTGTAAGGAACCCCCTTTTCCATTTAATCTCAGTGTCTCACATTTATCACAAGCATTTTCTGTTTTTGCTTTTGTTTTTTTGAGACAGGGTTTTGCTGTGCTGCCCAGGTTGGAGGGCAATGATGTGACCACAGCTCACTGCTACAGCCACGACCTCTTGGGCTCAAGCAGTCCTGTCACCTCAGCCTCTGGAGTAGCTGAGACCACAGGCGCATGCCACCACCCCTGGCTAATTTAAGTGTATATATATATATTTTGTGTGTGTAGAGACAGAGTTTTCCATATTGCCCAGGCTGATCTCAAACTCCTGGACTCAAGTGATCCATCTCCCTCAGTCTCCCAAAGTGCTGGGATTACAGGCGAGAGCCACAGAGCCTGGCCACAAGCGTTCCTTTAGTGTCTATGTATTCAATATTCCAACAAGGACAAACAATGAGAAAATATTTAGACCTTAAATATTTTCTAAGTAAACTTATTTATATCGCACTCTTTAGAGAAGCACCTCCTCTTACTTTATTATTTACACATATTCTTCTCTGAATTTAATTCATAAAAGTTATTGTCCACTGTCCTCTAATTTGTGCCACTTTTTCATCAAATGAGGAAGATATGTGTGTGTCCTCGTACCCTGGGTGGCATGTTGCAAATTTTTCACTCCTGGTAGTGCATAGTCCCTCTCTGGAAATCAGGTCAATTGGTAGAGTCCTCTGTATTTCTGCCTCCTGCCCCAGTGTATTAAAAATGATAAAAAGATAGGCCTCTTCTTCTTCGTGCTGTAATACAACCCAAGCATAGCAAAGCTTTGATTAAATGAGTACAGAATAGTTGGTAGCTGATGCTTGCTATTCCCCAGTGTGATGGTTAATAACGAGTGTCAACTTGATTGGGTTGAAAGATGCAAATAACTGTTCCTGGGTGTGTCTTTGAGGGTATTGCCAAAGGACATTAGCATTTGAGTCAGTGGACTAAGAGACACAGACCCACCGTCAATCTGGGTGGGCGCTGTCTAAGCAGCTGCCATTGTGGCTAAGATAAAAGCAGGCAGGAGAACGCAGAAGGACCAGACTGGCTAAGTCCTCAGGTCTCCATCTTTCTCCCGTGCTGGGTGCTTTCTGCCCTCGAACATTGGACTCTGAGTTCTTCAGCTTTCAGACTCTTGGATTACACCAGTGATTTGCCAGGGGCTCTCGCGTCTTCGGCCACACACTGAAGGGGACACTGCTGGCTTCCCTGCTTTTGCAGTTTGGGACTCAGACTGGCTTCCTGGGTCCTCAGCTTGCAGATGGCGTATTGGGGGCTTCACCTTAAGATCATGTGAGTCAATTCTCCTAATAAACTCCCTTTCATGCATACATCTATCCTATTAGTCCTGTCGCCCTAGAGAACCCTGACTAATACACCCAGCTAGGAGGTACAGTTAAGTTGTAAATACCACCCACAGGCTGGTTCTTGTGGCCACTGCCTCTTACAGTGTTTATTTCTCCATCGAGTTCGCAACGGCTGTGTGCTTGCTGTGCTCTCCCTCTTCTCTCTCAGTACCTGATGGCCAGAGCTGTTTCCAGATCTTTTGCCTTTATAAATGCCTTCTTCCCTCCTACAGCTGATTCCTTCCAACAGGGCTCAGCAGGTGAAAGGCAGTTCACACAATTCTTCTCTAATGAATACTGCTGTGATGCTTTTTGAAATTACTAACATTCCTATCGCTTTCATTAAACAGTGAAGATAGAAGATTAAAGGCCACTATCCCTGCACAAGAGCTCCTCCTTGTGGCCTGCCGATGTTTTAAATGTGCAAACCTTGGTGATATATTGATATCCTGTGATGAGTTCATTCCACATCAACAATTGAGTTTTCTTCTGTTCTTTCGTATTTTATCACGTGTATAATTATTTTTCTCCAGATGAATCTTGTACTGTTTGTTATATTTACTTGTTCTTATATATATTGCCATATTGCCTAGGCTGGAAAAAAAATTGACTTACGCACTTATTTAGTGCCTCATTTGAAAAAAATGATGGTTTCAATTATTTGAAACTCTAAAGTACATTTTCTTCATGTCCGTTTTCTATATTTTAAAAATGAAGTACTTTCATATGTATTCATGTCACTACAGTCATAAGTTCCCGTCCAAAGTTCCACTGAAGAACCACCTTATCTTACACATCTCAAAGGAATTTAGCTGATGAAATAATTTGAACTAATCAAGGAAGGGATAACATCCTACTTTTTGCAGACTTTGCTTTCACATGTATATTACACATGGACTATATTATAACAGTGTTTGCAAAAATTACTTTTAAGTACATTAATCACTGTTTCTGACAGGTAAAATGCTGAAATAAGCTTCTTGTAATGGGTGTGAATATTTTTTTGGGGCTTGCAGAATATTGCAGATTAATATCACAGAAAGCATGTCTAGTTCATGCAACAATTATTTTCATGCAAATTTTGTGGGTCTTTACAAATAATACATATTTGTTACCACTCTTCTTGATAGCGAAGAAAATAAAAATAATAAATATTTGAGAAAAGATCAGTTTCACTTATACTACATTTACCACATTATCTTTCATATCAATAGTCGCCTTGCACTTTAAACCTGTAACAAAACATGAGAAATTTTAGAAGGGAAAATATTGGAAGATAAATTAATACCTCTGAAGCCTGTATTCCTATAAATTTAGTTGATAAAGCTCAGTTTATTTAGAGTTTTGAAGAGATATTTTCTCTTCAATGAAGAAATCTCCATAATTGAATGATCTAAATTTCAATGATTAAAAGTACTAGTAAAAGAAAATATTTATAGAAAAGCATTCCTTTAACAATTTTTACGTCCAAAATATGATTTAATTTTTCATGAAATGGGAATATGAATGATCATACATTCTTTTACACACACTTCATAAGTTTAAAAGTTCTCAATCTATTTTAAAAACCCATATGTAAACAACAGTGTCATAGGATGTGTTAAGAACTACAGCAGGCAGAAAAAGTTAACAACCCTTGAAATGGCACAGGAAAGGACAGGATGTCTTCCAGGAAGAGGTGCCAATTCTGTTTAAAATTAAGAGACAACGGAGTAATGCAAATACTAACTTTACCCTGCAAATTGCAACATTTATCATCTAGCATCAAATGTGTATGCTGGGACTGACACATGCACGCATAGATGGTTTGTGTTCCATAATAAAGTTAATTGGTGAAATAAAATAATGGGTTTAATTTCTAGCAAAGAAATGCTTGGTTAATCTAAATTAGTAATATTTGCTTATGGAATTTCCTACCCCAATTATTTCAGATGCTGTCCCTGAGATTTTTTTTGTTAAACTGCATGATACACATTTTGGGTGAAGTATTTTTAAAACGTAGGGTATCTCCTTATTTTCTGATTAAAGTAAAATTTCTCAGTGTTTCTGTAAGGACTTTGGCAAATACTCTTTCTGCTTTCTAAAACAAAATATAAGAACCAGAAATCTTTGTAATCCTTCACTATGTTGATGTCTTTTACAGCAGATTTCTCAGGAAGTATTGTTTGTCGTTCCAAACTGAAATTTTCCCTTCATAATCTAACATTCATATCTTCAAATCTGACCAAACTCTGTGTAAGTGATATTTTGTAAAACTCATTCTGTGTTTAGGACAAGTGAACACAAAGTTGTCACCTTCAAAATAGCTAAGTGGTCATATCACATGTTAAATTGACTGGGGAAATTCTAAACATTGAAAGTGTTCAAATCTGGATTTTTCCTCAAGAAATATAACCTTTGGTTATTTTTATTTGAAAGAAGCTAGTTTTATGAATTAAGCTTTAATTCTGAGATAATTACATGATCATAGGCAGTTATAAGAAATAATGCAGAGATATTTTATTGCCACTTGCCTAGCTTCCCCCAGTGGTAATGTAGGCCAAACTATAGGACAGTATCGTAACAAAGATGCTGACATCGATATAATCCACTGAACTTATTCAGGGTCAGTTTTACTTTTTAAGTTAAAGTACATGATTCATTTAGTTTTTGTTTTTAAAATAAAATATCTGAGGGACAAGTCTGCTGACTTAGTTCTTTAAATTTTACAACTAATGCAAAGTTACTGAGACTTACAGAGCTTTGAGAAGTGCACTGTTATTTCCAGAGTTAAATTTAAATAAAACACTTAAACTCTGAGACTATTTTCTAGTTGTAAAAAGGTTAAAACTGCATTGTAGCTGTTCCTTTCCTTTCATTTCAAAACCTAAACAATGTTCTATTATTTAAAGGTAGTTCATTAATAAGCAAAGATTTGTTACAACCGTGATGACAATAACATGTATGTATATTTTAGCATTTGAATACATTCTACATGAAAACATTTCTTTATATTTAAACTATTATTTCATACAAATAGAAGTCAAAAGAAATGTTATCAGATGCTATAAAATAACTCTTCCATAATGTAGGATGCACTGGGAAAATAGTGAATAAAATATCATGTGCTGTTTTGGCATTAGATTTTCCATACATGAAGATAAATGGGTTCATTAACTTCTTCCACCCATCTTTTATATTTTGTAGATTGACTTCATATTACTGTGATAAGAGGCAGATTGAAATCCTGGCTTCCTGATGATATATCTTCTTGTATGAACTCTTGTTGATGTAGATTAAGTGGGCTAGCAGATACAGTAGTACTCATAAAATAGCTTTTCAGAGCTTTATATAGTTTAATAAACATTTGCCTATTTCCCAAAAATATCGTGCAAACATACTAAATATAAAGTCAACAATCTGTACTTTATGTATCTATTACCATTGTATAACAATGTAATTTATCTATTTGAAACTAAATTGACCAAAGACATTAACAAACATATAGGGAAATTTAAGTTTTATGTCTTTATGGAAATATGTTTTAAGTCCTGCCTTTTTGTAATTGAGAGTTATATTTTTACTCGAATATTTAAATGTTATATGTAATTACAATCATAAGGCAACACCTATCATGAATGAATCCTGATTTGGTGAGGTGAAATGTCTTAGTTTATGTTTGTATAAATTGTATACAATATTGTGTAATTTGTATAAAATATTTTATCTGAATTTAGTTCTTTAGGTCAGATGGAAAAACCTCTCCTGCCTAGCCCTACCTCCAATAATTGGAAAATCTACTTACTGACATGTCAAGTCACTTCTCTTGAGGAATCAACTTCTAAAAGTAGTAGTCATAGAGTGAGTTTAGACGGAAATTCAGAAACGTCAACTAAAGTTAACTATACCCCTGTTGTTCACTGTTATCATGACTTTCATTTTTCTATCCAGCCAAAAATACTTCTAGTTTTATTCCCTCCAAGTTTAATGCCTTCTTGTTTACATGCCTATTGCATGTTGTCACTTATAAGTAGGAGCTGAAGAGTAAGGACACATGGACATAAACAGGGATAACAGACACTGAGAATTCCAACAGGATTTGGATTATGTATTATATTATTCACATTAAGTCCTATGAGCCTATCAGTGGAGGTGCATAATAATTATTTCAAAAATAATTTTAAACATGGAAGTTTGAAACGCATTTTTGGCATTGTTTATCAGGGAAAGTTGGAGAGAAGAGCAGAGATTTTCTAGCTGTCCTCTTGGTATGCTTGCTTATGCATTAGCTTGAATAAACTGACACATCCCGTGTCAGCCCTGAAACCCTTAAGCTGAAGTTTGGGGAGGTGAGGAATCTCTGGACATATCCTTGAGTTGATTGATTATCAGTTTGAAAGGGCAGTGTACTAGTCTGTTCTCATGCTGCTAATAAAGACACACCCGAGACTGGGTCATTTATGAAGGAAAGAGGTTTAATGGACTCACAGTTCTACATTGCTGGAGAGGCTTCACAATCATGGCTGAAGGTGAATGAGGAGCAAAGTCACATCTTACATGGCAGCAGGGAAGAGGGCATGTGCTTTATAAAACCATCAGCTCTCATGAGACTTATTCAACATCACGAGAACAGCATGGAAAATAACCACCTCCATGATTCAGTATCTTGCACGGGGTCCCTCCCACAACCTGTGGGGATTCTGGGAGCTACAATTCAAGATGAGATTTGGGTGGGGACACAAAGCCAAACCATATCAGGCAGACCTTACTAATTGTCACCACCATCTTTTTATTGTATTTATCTTATGTTCTAATTTTAGACGCAGAGATTATTTGTTACATGGCTATTCCATGCGTGATGGTAGGGTATGTGTTCTAGTACACCTGTCACCCAAATGGTGAACATTACACTCAATAGGCAGTTTATGAACCCTCACTCCCCAGTCGCCCTCCCTGCTTTTGGAGTTTTCAGTGTCTGTTATCTCCATCTTTATGTCCATGTGTCCCCATTATTTAGCTCCTACTTGTGAGAATGTGAAATGATTTGAGTTCCTGCTTCTGGGTTTGTTCACTTAGAATAATAGCCTCCAGCTCCATCCACATTGCTGCAAAGGGCATGATTTTATTATTTTATGACTGTGTGGTATTCCATGGTGTATATATACATTTTTTAAATCTAATCAACTGTTGACCACCAGCTTTTATTTTATTTTATTTTATTTTTTTAAATTTTATTTTTTGAGACGGAGTCTCGCTCTGTTGCCAGGCTGGAGTGCAGTGGTGCCATCTCGGCTAGCTGCAACCTCCGCCTCCTGGGTTCAAGCCATTCTCCTGCTTCAGCCTCCCAAGTAGCTGGGACTACAGGCACTGCCACCACACCCGGCTGGACCACCAGCTTTTAAAAACAAACTTGATTGACTAATTTTACTAGTTTTTGTGACTCACGACTCATTCAACACTTTGGGGATTAAAAATACATCCTCTGGTTTTGCATCCATGGATTCAACCAAGTGCTAATTGAAAATATTTGAAAAAATGAAAAACAAAAAAATGATACAAATAACACAAATGATAAACAATACAGTATAACAACTACATAGCATTCACATTGTATTAAGTATTATAACAACTCTGTAGATAATTTAAAGTATACGGGAGGATGGGCATAGATTATATATACATATTACACCATTTTATGTAAAGGACTTGAGTATCTGCAGATTCTGAGGAGGGTCCGTTCTGGAAGCAGTGCCCCACAGGTACCAAGGGATGACTGTATTCAGACTGAAACAAAATATTCTTAAACAGAAATCATTGGCCCATATAATAAAGTTCTAATACTAACCCTGCTTTTAAAAACTTTAAATTACATGATATTTTCTTTATAAAATGGTGACTTTTTAAAAGGCATGATCATGTTGGTTGTATTTAATTTTAACTACGTGTTCTAAAAGGGTCTCTAAAATAAAATTGAAAAAAAAAACCCATTCACTTTTAAAATACTGAGGTTTTGTTGCCTGTTTATAGAGGAGGTTACAAAAAAAAAGAAAAAGGATCTTACGTGTATCACTACACTGAAGCAATTGCCTTCAGAATACTTAGCATAGACTTAAATTTGAGTCTTGTAACATTCTGAGGAACATTTATGATGGGAGGGTTGCAGATGTTTATGGCAATTTAAGGAGGTACAAATCTTAAACATACATCAGTAGATTATGAATTCAGAAGTGGTGATTGGTAGCACTTTATAATCTGCAAATTGATTTGCTAAAGTCTACCGTATAATAGAGGAAAGTGTAATGTCAGATGTAGCAAATTGCAATTTTGGGGCATATGTTAATAGTATGCAGTTTCAATCCCTCATTAAAACAAAACAAAACAGCTAAAATTATGGTCTTTTTTAAAAAATAATTATGTTGTGTATGCATGTGTATGTATTTAAACTATGTTATTTACCTGAATATTCTGTCTACTTAACTTTGGAGTTCCCCAAATTTTCTAAAGACCAGTTAGAAACAAAATGAGATCTTAAAATATTTTATCATGAGCATCTGGATTCCGTTCCTTTGTGTGTAATATTTTAAGTTACCATCATCTCTCACCGTCTAGGGCCTTTTATTTATACGTGCTTCAATCTGATACTAGGCGTATTCAGGCTTATTCAAATGTGTGCCACTCACAGCCTGCAGTGCCTACGACATTGCAGGAGTTTCTTAAAGTCATTTAGACTCTCCATCCTTGGGTTTATACGACACATTTTTTACTTCAGTAATTCAGTAAGAATAGTCCTCAGTACCTCAGGAGGAGCAAAGTTTCTTATGCTTAGAGATGTTAATATTTAGAAGCTTTGGAAGGTTAGAAATACTTTAAAGGAGACAAGCATTCTCCTTAAAAAGCTAGAATATTTCCATATTTACTTTATAAACATGTTCATGGTTGATAGATAAGTCAGTTTTGGGTCACAAAAAGGGGTTGTGCTGCACACTTCTGCATTTGGAATTATCCTCAACATAGTAAGCTTTCAGGGTGACACATAGATGGAACTTTTTTAGAGATACATCACTTTCTCGGGAAAGTATTGTGGAGTAGAAAAGATTTATAGAGCTGGAACCGTATTATACGGAGCTGTAGATCACTGCTGCTGACCAATGCGACCAGCTTTTTTTTTCCCTTTTTGCAAATATTCACCAAATGTCCTTTGTCTTGTCTTTCCTTTTTGAAGTAACAATTCAATTAGTTTTTTTGGTCTGAAAAATCAGATCATTCCCTGTTCTACATCATTTTTCTTGATTTTTGTTCCTAATCTCATACCATAAACAAATGTTTTTGTTTAGCTGTGTTTGTCAGGAATGACAGATTTAACAGCAAAGCATAAATGTAGATAGGTAGTTAAAAATCCAGTACAGTAAATCACTGCTTTTACCATGTGTTTGTGAAGGGTTATGATTAAAAATGGAACCTGAGTGAGGTAGATAAAAGAAATCCAATAATGTTATTTTAGGAGGATAGTGTTGTAACGTTCAGAATTGTAATCATTATAAAGAGCTTTTTTTTCTCTTTTTTTAAACTATCACTTCTGGGACACATGTGCGGAATGTGCACGTTTGTTACGTAGGTATAGACGTGCCATGGTGGATAGCTGCACCCATCAACCCGTCACCTCCATTAGGTATTTCTCCTAATGCTCTCCCTCCCATAACCCCCACCCCTGACAGGCCCCAGTGTGTGATGTCCCCTCCCTGTGTCCACGTGTTCTAATTGTTCAACTCCCACTTAGGAGTGAGAACACGCGGTGTTTGGTTTTCTGTAAAGAACATTTTTAAAAGGAAAACGGATACTATAGTTATTACTACTGAATGTATTTAGAAGTTCTAATAAGTTCATATTATGAATGTAATACTGCCTTTTGCATGAAGCACCTAGTGGGTAATTATAAAACTCATTGCGACCTAATTGATGAAATAGGTAGAGTGACAGTTTCCACTTGTTGATGAACGTTACACATGAACTATCACATGTCGAAACAGCAGAAACTCTTTTTTTTTCCTTTTTTTGTTATTTGGTTGCAAGATGGTTTCTTTGCCTTTTTCTTTTAATTATTATTATACTTTAGGTTTTAGGGTCCATGTGCACAACGTGCAGGTTTGTTACATATGTATCCATGTGCCGTGTTGTTTTGCTGCACCCATTAACTGGTCATTTAACATTAGGTATATCTCCTAATGCTGTCCCTCCCCCCACCCCACAACAGTCCCCGGAGTGTGATGTTCCCCTTCCTGTGTCCATGTGTTCTCATTGTTCAATTCCCACCTATGAGTGAGAACATGGGGTGTTTGGTTTTTTGTCCTTGTGATAGTTTACTGAGAATGATGGTTTCCAGCTTCATCCATGTCCCTACAAAGGACATGAACTCATCCTTTTTTATGGCTGCATAGTATTCCATGGTGTATATGTGCCACATTTTCTTAATACAGTCTATCATTGTTGGACGTTTGGGTTGGTTCGAAGTCTTTGCTATTGTGAATAGTGCCTCAGTAAACATACGTGTGCATATGTCTTTCTAGCAGCATGATTTATAATCCTTTGGGTATATGCCCAGTAATGGGATGGCTGGGTCAAATGGTATTTCTAGTTCTAGATCCCTGAGAAATGGCCACACTGACTTCCACAATGGTTGAACTAGTTTACAGTCCCACCAACAGTGTAAAAGTCTTCCTATTTCTCCACATCCTCTCCAGCACCTGTTGTTTCCTGACTTTTTAATGATGGCCATTCTAACTGGTGTGAGATGGTATCTCACTGTGGTTTTGATTTGCATTTCTCTGATGGCCAGTGATGATGAGCATTTTTTCATGTGTTTTTTGGCTGCATATATGTCTTCTTTTGAGAAGTGTCTGTTCATGTCCTTCACCCACTTTTTGATGGGGTTGTTTTTTTCTTGTAAATTTGTTTGAGTTCATTGTAGATTCTGGATATTAGCCCTTTGTCAGATGAATAGGTTGTGAATATTTTCTCCCATTCTGTAGGTTGCCTGTTCACTCTGATGGTGGTTTCTTTTGCTGTGCAGAAGCTCTTGAGTTTAATTAGATCCCATTTGTCAATTTTGGCTTTTGTTGCCATTGCTTTTGGTGTTTTAGACATGAAGTCCTTGCCCATGCCTATGTGCTGAATGGTATTGCCTAGGTTTTCTTCTAGGGTTTTTATGGTTTTAGGTCTAACATGTAAGTCTTTAATCCATCTTGAATTAGTTTTTGTATAAGGTGTAAGGAAGGGATCCAGTTTCAGCTTTCTACATATGGCTAGCCAGTTTTCCCAGCACCATTTATTAAATAGGGAATCCTTTCCCCATTTCTTGTTTTTGTCAGGTTTGTCAAAGATCAGATGGTTGTAGATGTGTGGTGTTATTTCTGAGGGCTCTGTTCTGTTCCATTGGTCTATATCTCTGTTTTGGTACCAGAGAAATTATTTTATATATTTTTAAGACATTATCACATCAAGGTATTTTGGTGTGATTTCCAACAGAATCGGCTAGAAAATGTTTTTTTTTTTAAAAAGACAATGTGATTTGAGTATTTGGTTATCATCACTGACCATAACTATAAATCATTTCCATTCTCTTATAAACCAAAAACTACCTGTGGGAAAATTATTAACAATCACATCTATGCTGAATGTTCATTCTTATGTAAATTAAAAAGCATTTTCACACAGAGACCTGATTTTTGTGTACATCAGATACAGAATAAAATCTAATATGGGTATTGT
The DNA here is from genome assembly GCF_028878055.3 of Symphalangus syndactylus. Taxonomy (NCBI): domain Eukaryota; kingdom Metazoa; phylum Chordata; class Mammalia; order Primates; family Hylobatidae; genus Symphalangus; species Symphalangus syndactylus. The sequence goes on from NC_072437.2 coordinate 114,781,079, forward strand.
ATTAATAATCCCATGTGGTGAAGGAACGATTAAGTATATCTGTAACCATAATCTTGAGAAATATTTTACCTTTTAGTAAATAATAAAACCCAACTGCTGTTGCAGCTCTCTGAGGTTTATAAAATTATGCTAGGGTTAGTTGTTTTAATCAGCACAGGACATTTTCGCCCCAGATCTGTTGTCTTCCGGGAAAACATTGGCTTCCACAGAAGGTGGTCGTTTTGAAGGCTGGCAGAGATTTCTGCTGGTGACTGTCACCGAGGATTTTCATCCCTAACAATGGGAAGTGTAAATATAATCTGATTGCTGTGGCTAATTTGGGTCCCTTTACAACTGTAAATAACTAGTCCAAGGTTTTTGCTTAAGGTGTCACACCAATGTTACAACTCTTGAATTTTTTCAAGTCAGGAATAGACATCTCCTTCTTACTGCTGTGTGAAAGATAATTAATAGATCTTGTCTGTGACTCTTAACTTGGAAAAATGATTTGTTATGGGCAGAGAAATAACAGAGAATAAGAAATCTCAAACTTCGCCATCTCATGATCATCCCTGTTCCCACCGTGGAATTTGATTTAATGTTCTTCCACCTTGGACAGCGGTCAGTGTTTCAACATTAGAAATTCTAGAAGCATGTTCTTGCTACAGTTTCACCCCAAGGACAAGATTATTGCAAAACTCCACTCGATTTGAGGATTTTATTTTCCCTGGTATGATTTGCAGCCACCTGGAAAATGCCATGTTTATTTATGTTATTCTTCTTTATAAAGATTGTGAAAAATCAATGTCAAGGTGAATTCACATGTGCAAATTCTCAGCAACAAGTTAATTTCATGTCAAAGTTTAAAAAAAAGTTATCATTCCTAAAACCAATTTTAGAAGCTGGAATTGTTTTACTGAGTAAATTCAGGTAAAGTGCATGCTTCCTTTGAACACCTGCATCCTGCATCTCATGGTCAGCAACCAAGTTAATAATTAGGAAACGCATCGCATTTCTGCTGAGTTGTTTGAACTCTCTATGTTTAAGTATAGTGTCATTATTCAGATTGGGTTTTTCTTTTTTTTGGTAAGATGTATTTTTTACTTTTAAAGGAACCTTTAGTCATTGTTTACTCTGTAACTAAACGTGGATACAGATATAAAATATTGCTTGCCTGTATTTTCTGTATTTGACCAGGAGTTATTAACAGAGTTGTTTGATAGCAGAGACGTGTTCTGTTGAAATTTGTGAAAAAAAACATATTTTATCTAGATGAACCTGTTTTCCAAATACTTTTTTGATATACAGCTGGAAGCACCAGAAATTTCCCTCCTGGAGAAAGTAAAGTCACACTTTTTAATTGTATTAGTTCTGTGCAGCTGCTGTAACAAATTACCTCTAATGGCTTGGTGGCTAAAACCCCAGAAATCCATTGTCTTATAATTATGTAGCTTAGAAATTCAATAAGGGTCTCAGTGGGCTGAAATCGAGGTATCAGCAGGACTGAGTTCCTTTCTGGAGGTTCTACAGGGTCCATTTCCTTTCTTTTTCTATCCGGCAGGGGCCACCCGCATTCCTGTGGTCCCACAGCATCCTCAAAGCCAGCAACACTGCTCTCTCTGTTTCTTTCTTCCTTCCATAGTCACATCTCCCTCTGACTCTCGCTCTTCAGCTTCTCTTTCCCATTTTAGAGACCATTCTGATGTCACTGGGCTTCCTGGGATGACTCTAAATAATCTACCTATTTTGAGGCCAACTGGCTAGCAACCTTAACTTTCCCTGTGGCATGTAACCTAACATATTCACAGGTGTACAGAGATTAGAATGCGGACGTTCTTGGGGGATATGGCCTAGTTCTGCCCACCACAAAGATGGAGCCAACTTTTAAAACAATCTTTGAAAGGCATAACTGACTTTTGGGTGCAACAGTAAAATTTAAATATTAATAAGATAATCAAAACAGCACGTCTAAAATAATTTGTTTTAAAAGTTAACTTGCAAATTTCAATTGAAACATAATTTTTTATCAGAAATCCTAGCAGAGTTATATGCTGTCCGACTACTTCACTAATGTGATCCCCAAACAATTACAGGTGTACGAGTCACTGTAGTTTTACAACATTAGCAAAACATTGTACCAGGTTTTGTCAGTCACAAAACGCGAAATTTCAAATCCAAGTTTCTCCCTCCTTCATTGATATGAAGTGAAGTCAACACTCAATCTTACCTGGCATTCTTCTTACTTGGGATTAGCAACATATATGAGGGTTATAGGCCTGTGTTCTAGATGCAAAGGAAATTGGGTTTGTGCTTTCATCTTAGAGACGAATTTATAAGGTGAAATTTTCCCAGACACAGGCATAGTATTCAAAGAAGTGCAGATCAAAAAGCATGAACAGTGTTAGCTATAGGGCTGTCAGAACGGAATCGTTGCTTGACCCTAGCAAATCATAGCTTTGTTCTGTTTTCCCCCAGATAATGGTGAGAAATCACAGAAAACATTGGGGGAGATTTCAAAATTGTTAAAATCATATATGTTGGAGTTAATATAGGAGAAAATAACGCCTACTGATACTAATATTTGTCTATGTCATTTTTAACAATCAGAGTTCATTTAAGTGATTTTCTATTCATAAGTTAGAAATCTATTACTGTAAGTTCTTGATTAAGCTTATTAGATGCATTCATTCTAAAAGCCTGGTTACATTTTGTCACATATCAGCTCATTTAAACAACTGGCACTCAAATACTTAACCTATGTTTATGCAAGGTAACACTAACTATAGCCTTTAAAGAGGGAATGAGTCACCATACTTGGCAGCTATGCAAAAGTTTTGCATTGTTAATCATGAGCGTAATGTAATGTGGCAGAGGGCATGGGGCCTTTTGAGTTACTGGGCGAAGTCTAAAAATAGCTGCCGTTCACTGAGTCCAGACCATAGACGTTGCTCTGAGAATTTTTTTATGCTGCCCTCCTCCCTTTTTTTTTTTTTTTTGAGACTGAGTCTCGCTCTGTAGCCCAGGCTGGAGTGCAGTGGCACAATCTTGGCTCACTGCAAACTCCACCTCCCGGGTTCCCGCCATTCTCCTGCCTCAGCCTCTGAGTAGCTGGGACTACAGGCGCCACCACAATGCCAAGCTAATTTTTTTGTATTTTTAGTAGAGATGGGGTTTCACCGTGGTCTCGATCTCCTCACCTCGTGATCCGCCCGCCTCGGCCTCCCAAAGTGGTGGGATTACAAGCGTGAGCCACCGCGCCCAGCCAAATCTGTAGTCTTACACCAATTTATAACTTAGAATGGATAATGCAAATGAATACTCAAACTTATTTAATTATTTGATAATATTTTATATAAGTTAACTTCTTTAGTTGTACAAAATATTAAATTACGAAACCAAATATTTTTTATAATGAACCATTTTCTTAAGAATAATACAATAGACATAAGACTAATAAGACTTTGCAAAAATTGAGATGTTTGTTGAACATTTTTCAAATTAGCAAGAATAAATTTAAGAGAAAACTTTATTTTAAGGATATTAGAATCCACAGAGAAGAAAGGAATAGAGAAATATGATTTAGTCTGCCAATTTTATATGTGAAAAAACATAGGCTCACCTATGTTAAGGAATGCAGTCAGTTAGACTGACAAAGAAATGAAATTAGAAATTAGGTTTTCAGACATTTATCTTAGTGGTACTTTATAATAAGTTCTTTTCTGTTCTCTTTAAAATTTCATGTTTATTGTTTTAAGAATTTCAGAAATAATATAGAAATATTAAAAGATAATTAAGCTGATAGATATAATCAATCAAGTTAGCTTAGAATGCATCAGAATCTTTTGGAATCCGGGTGTTATCTTCTTGGCTGCGTGTTTGAAGCCAGCAATTTCTTTTCAATTGTCTTTTTGCCTTAATGTGAATTCTTTATTAGCTCTTTCGAAACAAAGACACTTTCCATGGACAAATACGAGTCTCCAGCTCGATGACTGTAGGGTGCCTGAGGTTGTGTGGCTGACACAGGAAGCCCGAGGCAATAGCTGAGCAAAGTGGTTCAGGTTGTGAATTCTGGAGTCGGCTTTTTTGGTTTGAATCCCAGATTTGACACAAATCAGAAATGTGATCACAGGCCAGTTATCTGATTTTTCTAAGCCCCAGTTCCCTTCAGTTAAAAATGGGGATAATAAAGAATACAACACAGCTCACATCTGTTGTATGATTAATTATTGTATATCAAGATCAAAGGAGGACAATATCTGCATAATAATCAGCAAATAACAGCTATTGTGTATACTAGTAACAGGGACTAAGAGGAATCTTTCTGAACAAATGTTTGGAAAACATGGTAGAGATTGGCAGCCAAATTTAGTCAAATAGTTTACAGAATTCCTGCGATTCACTGCTTTTCTTTACAATAGATACCAGAGCCTTGGAAATGTTTAAAAAAAAAAAAACTATTGTTTACCTGAAGATCAATAAATATATCAGGCTCCGCACAATTAAGTAGAAAAAGAATCTTTTTTATATTATTATTATCCTGTAGCATTTATCTGTACTTGGTGTCATATCAAAAACGTTTCCGAGAGGGCCTGGTTTCTGCCAATTACGAAGTACGAACTGTATTTATTTTGTAAACTTTCACCAATGCTCTAGTTACCAATGTTTATTTTTGCCTTCTAGTCTTGTCATATGAGAAATCTCACTGAAAACTACAATACCCTCTAGTGTACATGATTGCATATAGTTTAAACATTAATGTTGTTTTAGGATTTTTATGCAAAGCAGTAAAAGTTTGAGGTTAAGCCCTAAAATATCATTTTATTCATTTATCTGGCAAACTTACTGAACATGTAATATGTGATAGATAGTAATTTAGCTGCTGGATATATAGCAGTGAACGACGGGTAAAAATTTGTGTTCTCTTAAAATCTAAAGGGGTAAGACAATTATCAAAGAAAATATTTAAAACTCTTAATATGTCGTGTATTGGTGAGTGCTAAGGAGAAGAAGTACACATGGAGGGTGGAGGGTTACAAGGTCAGGAAAGACTTCATTAAGCAGGTGAAATGTGAGCAAAGACACAAATGAAAAGAGAAGGCAAGCCATGCAGAATGGCCTAGTTGTTAAGAGCACAGACTTTGCAGGTAGAGAGGCGTGCAGGTGTCTGGTGTGTTTGAGGGAGGGTAAGGAGTTCTGTCTGACTGGGCTGTAGTCAGCAAAAGGACAGTGAGAGCAGAAGGGGACAGCGGGGTAATGGAGCCAAATTACATAGTTCCTTGTAGGCCTCCGTAACACCTCAGGCTTTTACTTTGAATGAGATGGAAAGCCACTGAGGAGTTTGTAACCAGCCATACCTTATGGTCTGGTTTAATACGAGAAACTGTCACTGTGGGTGCCATGGAGAAGGTGCCCTAAGGGTTCACAGTGTGTTCATTGGAAATGCTAAGCCTTCTACCTGTGTGCCAGACACTGTCACCTCTCACCTAATGCAGGAACATCATTCCCCCAACTTTTCCCTTTCTTCTGCATCATCAATTCTCCTCCTGCTAATTAATAATATTCTTCACATGCAAACATGCTACAATTATTCTTATTTTAAAATACCTTTCCATATTCTACAAATCTCTCAAGATACTGCCTCCTTTCTCTGACCCTCAGAGCAAAACTCCATGCACCCATTATACCCAAATCCTTTCATCTTGGTTTTTAAAGCTTCCACCCCAATCTGCCTTCTCCTTTTCTACTGTCCAAAATTTGTTGTTGCCAAGGACAACATTGATCTCCATATTCTTCAACTTTTAGTCCTTTTCACAAAATTTGACACAGGTAATCACTGACTTCTCCTTGAAACATGTTTGTCACCTGGGTTCCAGGTCACAGTATTGTCAGTTCTATTCACCATGTTATAGCTGCTGCTTCCTGCGTTCCTTCGTTCACCACCATCTTCCTGATTTCTCAGTTACAGCACAGAAGGGATGATTCTGGCATTTATTTACTTTATTTAAATGCATTTTCTTTTTTATCTCAGATGGTGTCATGCTTTAACTCCTATGCGTATACTGCCGATTTTCAAGTGTTTAATCCCCAGCCTTCATTGTGCTGTAGAACTCTAGAATTGTATATTGAGCCACCTAGTTGATATTACTTCTTGAAATCTAATAAGTAACTCAAGGTTATTATTTGCAAAATTGACCCTCTGATTTTCTCCCTAAACCTGGTTCTGCCGCAACTTGGCCAGCTCAATAAATGACAGTTTTATTCTTCGATAATTTAAACCAAACTCTATGAAGTTATCCTTACCTGCTATTTCTAGTTTTCCCAGATTCAATCCATCAGGAAATCCTGCAAGTCTACTTTTAAACTGAATGCCTGTTGAGGTAATTTGCACTGACACTACTTGGTATAAACCACCATCAGCTCTCAATGGAATATTGCCTTAGTTTCCTGTTTGCGTCTAGAGCTGATGAAGCCGGACAGCAGGCTGATGGCTAGTTTTTTTTTTTTTTTCCTGAAAGAAATAAATTATTGTAATTTAAATAACTGACTTAGAAACTATGTAATCTCATTAAAAATACATACACTATTTTTTAATGAAAATTAGAAACATCCTAAACTTTATTTAGTAAAGTCTTGACAAGTTCTTTCTGTGTGAGTTTTAATGGTGAAATCTTGTTCAAGAACAAAGAACACGTTCGGACGTGTTAGGTAAGGGAAGGTCTAAGATAAACTCAGAGAGAAGAGGCCTATTGCTTTATTAGAATTTGTGATTCTTTGAGAGTCTTAATGTCACAAAAACAAGTATAAAAAGAAACCATAGAAATACCTCATTAGCCATCTAGTTTTTAATATGCTGTCTAACCAAGGGTTGCATTTCTTGAGTCAAAGGTAGCATTTTATGATTCATAATTTCTACCATTGCTAAAATTTTAAATTTGGTCTTAACATTTGATTGGTTCTCTTTCATAATTGCAATTTCAAAGCCTATAGTTTGTCTGGGTTGATAATTATTCAGATGAATGATTTATCCATTTAGATAAATATCAACTGGTTCTAATAATTTGCAGTTACTCTTTATGTCAGGTTGCTTAATCATAAATGCTTTCTTAAGACCTCCTCTTTGTCAAAACTGTTCTTTAGATTCCCATAAAACACTTCTGGAGTTAGAATTTTCCCCATCATTTCTAAAGATAAATGGAAGAACTCAGAAATTAATTTGACCTCTTTGCTGCCTTGCCATCCTGCTTAATTACTACAGAGTTAACTATAAAAGCTATTATTTCATCAGTAACTATCTAATTTATAATATCCTATATTGAGTATAAAATGTATGAACTGGTTGGGTTATCTGGCTTTATGTTACATAATTGCCCGTTCAAATTTTTATTTCAACCTGGTTTATGTGCTTTGCGACATTTTGGATATATTCGTATTTTTAGGTATTTCTCGTTTTAGTAGAGACTGATGTTCTTAAATACAAGCTTTTACTTTGATTTCTATCAGCATTGTGAGAATTTGCTCATTTTCTAATCGGACTTTTTCAGGTCATAGAAAAATTAAGGAATGATATTGTCATTTAAATTCACTAAGAGAGTTGGAAAACACCAGCAGTGATTTACAAGTTAAGGAAAGTAAACAGATGCTTTAAAAATATATATTTTTTAATGATTATAATATTATTATTAATTGAAAGCTGATTTTCAGGAATGGAAACAAATGTTGATTTGTGGGTTCTTAATGTCAAGCTAACACCTGTTTCTGGTAGTTTAATTTACTTTGGTCCACTCTCTTCTTTATGTAAGAGTAAAAAGTGTTTTGTGGAACACACTTCAGTACCAAGAAAAGCTTGTTAATAGCTGTTCTACAGTATATATTCTCAAATCCATGTCATGCCACATCTTTTCATACGTTGTAAGTCAGTGGTTTAGGACATAAAAAAATGATGTTTCTCAAAACACTTGTTATTTACTCACACCTACTGTGTTCTAGCATTCTAGAAGTGTCTTGGTAGATTTAAAGATTGGTTTGCTCTGTCACACTATAATCTAACAAAGTTTTCTTTGGCTTTTAAATCTAATCTCTGAGGCTGGATAGTAGACTTTCTTTCCCCCGCAAAAAAAATTTCGTTGGATTTTTTTTCCTTGAGGCATATCAAATTCTTATTTCCTTTAGGTTATAAAGAAATAGAGATTCAAAACATTGTGTCGAAACTTTTTCATATTTTACCCCCTATTTTGTGGAGAAATGTTTCAAAAAGTAGCCAATGCTATATTTCTTAGTTGTATTTTATTTTTATTTTTACTTCATATTATGTTGAATATAAAATAAAACTTGAGAGATGCATTTACCAGTTTATTCAATAAGGCCTTTTCTTTATATATACTCCTAGATAAATTTTAGCAGGAAGGTCAGAAACTTGTACTAAATTAGAGCTTAGTTTTTTTGTTTTGTTTTTTTAAGACCTACAAACTCCTCTTGTATCAGCACACTTCATATTATGGCTTAAGCTGTTATCAGAAATACTATTTCTTAATATCATATATTATTCTTTAAAGCGCAACAATTTAATACAACTATATTTATTAAGACCCTCACAGATCAAGAGCTGAGGGTGTTTATAAATGAAACATAAAAGATGACAGACATAGGGCCAGTGGTCTCGAGTAATGTCCATGAAACCCCAGTGCAGGAATGCAGGCAGGCCTCAGAGGCAGTAAAGTTATACTAAGAAGTAGAAAGTTGACAATTGTTTCTCTACCTATTCAGACCTCTGTTTCCTCATTTGTCAAATGAAATCAATAATAGAAAGTACCTCCCAGGACAAACGATGGGATGGATATAAAGCATTCTCACACTTTGGCACATAATAATTTTTCAGTGTTCCACAAGAAACCTTTATTTTGTTTTATCTTATTTTGTCCCTATTCTTTCCCCAGTCACTTGAAATGTTGGAATGAAGGTGAGGGGACTGATCTGCTTACTGCTCTTGTGTTGTGGCTGAAATTTGTAGGGGAGGCTGCTCTCCATAATTAAGTCTAGTATCATTGTTTCATACGTGTGCTTTTAATATTTTTAAAACATTTATTTAAAAACTTAAGCCTAACTGATTTGTGAACTTCTCAGAATGAGTATTCTTCTTAAAATATTAAATTAATAAGAAAATTAAGCACAATATAAGGAAGACAGTTATATAAAAACTGAACAATAAGTTAAATTGGAGTGTAGTCCAAGGCACTTGGGATGCTAGAGCTGTTATAAGTGAGCTTTCAATTTATGTCAAGAGTCCTGGTAGATAGAAGATTAAGAGTCTTTGTATCTTACCATCTTATAAAGTAAGTTATACGGGTTCAACTAGAGAGATAAGCAGTGTCCTGACAAACGTGATTACGGGTTCCCTTTTAAAAACGTTTCTAATAAAGGCATTGCGTTGAGCTTGCCTCCAATGTGGCATCTCGGTGGAGACATGAAGCTGAGGCTCCAGGTCCGTGGAGGTCATTTCTCACTCTTCAGTTCCATCAGATGATACGCCAGGGGTTAGGAGAAGCTACACCCCATCTCACATTTCAACTCTGCTGCAATGAGAAGGAAATAAGTCAAGGAAAATGCCTCACTTCGTTAAGGCAGGGGCAAGAGAGAAGAAGAGCACCATGGTTTGTTCATGATTTAAAAATATTCAGCCAGATGGCTCACAAGTAAATGTGGCCCAATTAATTGGTAATGTGTAATCAGATTAGCATTTCTTGCCTTCTTAGAGGAGTATGAAATGGGCAAAGAGATGGACAGAGGTGCCAAACATATCTTCTTCCTTAATTTCTCATGAGGAAAAAGATGATGAGTAAAAAGGAAGGAATTAAATGAAGTTAAACTAATATTAAGTGAGATGTATCAATGTGTTAGGTTAAATACTTGTCATTAATCTGGAGGAATTAGTATAAAGTAAAATATAAGACTGTTCATAGTAAAATAGTCAATAAAATGAATATAAACGCAGATAGCCCACATATGCTAGTTTTTTAATGAAAAAGTTCTCTTTCAGATATGGCCCTTCACAATATATGTAAAGAAGACACAAAATAAATTGATCAAAAAATGGTAAAGTAACGTGTCAGATTATTTTTGAAAGATGTTCCTTTAAGCAAAAGTTAATGAAATGATGGTAGTTGCATATAAAGAAAGAAATATGTGACAATAGGGTCTTTCATATTCACTAGAAACATACTTGGCGATGAGACTTAACCCATTAGGCATGAATACGAACAGAAATGGAAGACATTCAGACACAAGTGATCATTTGTGAGACATGAGCTTGGTCGTATTTATCCTGCTGAGTTCTTTGTTGAAACGACATTGCTTCCCCACATGATCTTTCCCACAGCCCGTCTGAATTGTGCTGTGTGGAGCCGTGTCACCCAGGCTTTCTGTGCCAGGGCCACCTTGTGATGGCTCATCCAGTATCTACTATCCACTAGCCAGTAACTTCCAAGGCTGAGAGTGGCCATAATAAGATTATGTCCTTATTACCAGGAAAGCAAGGTACACTGGTGATATCTACAGCCTGAATGTGACCAAATGCAGAGTGGAGAATCTCTGACATCATTCCACATCTAGGAGTTCCTATACGCTGTTCCTCTGTCTTTGCCTCCCGTCTGGAGTTAAATGAGGGATATTTTAAAAAATGTTCCCCTGAAGACTTTTCCTATTTTTTTTTTTTTTTGCTAGTGTTCCTGTTTTCCATATAACAAGTATCAAAAAGCATAGATGTGCTATTTGCAAAACTAACTGAAAATTTCTTAGATTGAATTAAATGTAACATTTTACACCGTGTAGTGCCTTTTTAAACCAGGTATCGCATTCAAATCAGCGATTCGCTACAGTATCCCAGTAACGTAGACAAACAAACGAGCATCTAAAATCTGATCACATCTCTTCCTTAACGGCTCCCATGAGTCAATAGAAACAGCAAAACAGAAGGAAAAGGAACATCTATAAAGGCCGCCTTAGTGCCAAGAAATTTTTATCCATCATTATATTCAAGCATGGCAATAACACTGTGAGGCAATTGTCTTGTACTTACTTACAGAGCAGATAATAAAACAGGATCAGGAAGATACAGTAACTTTTCCTGGCTCTAAGTAACTAATTGATGAAAAAGTTTGGGTTCAAATTCAGAGCTGTCCAATTCCATATTCTGTACTAATTCCAAATTCTTTATTACTTAAAATATTATTTTAGCAAATAGCTCAACGAAAACTTTTCACAGAGCAAAAAGGTTATTGCATTAATGCTCGCATGTACATTTGACCGATAATCTGTTGTCCTTTTATGTGACTGTAATTTTACCCACATTGAAATGTTTTTCCAATGTTGGTTATAGATGGGGTTTGAATGTCCTTTACTCTGCTGCGCCTCCCTTTGAGATCAACTGCATCCATTTGCTGGATGGTTAACTTAGGTTACGTAAATCTATAACTATGTATCAGAGTTTTTTTGGTCTGAATTGCTATCTCTAAATAAGTAACCCAGAAGAAAATTGCACTGGCCTTTCACCAGCACAACTGTTTTAGTCTTAAGACACCAGCAAATATATCCTCTGTTTCAGTGACCAATGAAAGGCCATATTAACTCACAGTTGGCTATGGCTGGCATTTTAGCATGATATAAAAAATGGAAATCATAAAGAATCCTATGGACATTTTGTACTATAGATATTATTTTTATAGAGGGTGGAGGTGCTTCATTTATGCATTCTAAGGAACAAAATTTAGCTAGTAATTAACAGTATTTAACCTGTGTAAAGTCTTTTATGCAAGCTGTAAAATTAATTTTGTTACAGAAATTGCATTACACTTAACAGCTGATGACCTATCTTACCACAGTAATGTATTTTTCATTAAAATGAAACATTGTGTTTCAGAAGCAGGAGCCAGGAATCAGGGGTTGAACTGGAAACGGCCACATGTGTTATATAGAATTTCTGTCTTCCAAAAGAGCATATAACCTGGCATTTCTCAGTTTATTACTGCATCAAGATGAGCAGATTTAAACTCTAATTAAAGAGATGCCATACATTGTCTTTTTACAACTTCGGTGACGTTAACTGTTGTCCTGTCGAACTATCCCTGGTAAATTATAACTGTTGTTTTGGTCTTTTATGTAAGCTCAGACGTCTAGGTTGGATTTATCGTGAAGTTGGAGTATTGCCTAGTATTTTCCTGTTTAATTCGGGCTCTACTTCCCTACTGTAATATTTTACTCCCTGGTAGTGCAAAGTGAATTTCGTTTGTTTTTATTTTAGTTGTTGTCGATTATCCCCTAAAACATAATTTTCAGTAGTACACAATAAATGCAGTGTGGATGGCAACTTCGGTAATTAATTGAGTCCATGAATGGAGTGATTATATTTTAAACGTTTCCCATAATGTGTAGAAAAGCAAAACAACATGAAACTAGGGATTGGGGAATTTGGAAATCTTATATAAATTTGATAATGTTTTAAAATCTTAATGAGGCCGGGTGAGGTGGCTTATGCCTGTAATCTCAGCACTTTGGGAGGCCGAGTGGGAGGATCATTTGAGGTCAGGAGTTCGAGACCAGCCTGGCCAACATGGCGAAACCCTGTCTCTACCAAAGATACAAAAATTAGCCATAAGTGGTGGTGGGCACCTGTAGTCCCAGGTACCCGGGAGGCTGAGGCAGGAGAATTGCTTGAACTCCAGAGATGGAGGTTGCAGTGAAGTGAGATCGTGCCACTGCACTCCAGCCTGGGTGACAAAGTGAGACTCCGTCTCAAAATAATAATAATAACAACAATAATAAATAAAATCGTAATGAATTTTCATTATAACGATTCTTCTTGAACAATATTTTTCCTATTATTATTTAAAAAAAGAAGTAACATACAAATGGGTAAGGAGGAAACACATGTGGGTATGACAAATTAAAATTTTAAGAAACGTTAGATGTAAAGACAAAAATGGATAATTAAACATTAAAATACCTTAGATTCTGAGTTGCAGTGGAAAAGTAGGAACAAAGTGGAGATAATCAGCAAAGTGAGTTGGAAGATCAAAGAACTGATTAAAGGAGTCTATTCCAATTCTAAGACAAACACTAGTTGCCAACTTCCATTGATAACCATTCCCCCTTTGCCACCAAAATCAAACAGAAGAGCGTAATTGCCTCATTTCTTAGAATGAACCTGCAATATAAATTTACTGCTAACAACCTACTTTCCACCCCCTCTCTTCTTCCCAGAGAACTGCTTAATTTTTCAAAATTTCACAATACTGGAATATAATCTTCCTTTAGTGGCAATTAGAAGAGTGGAAAATCAATGCAACATTCGTATGACAGAGTTTGGTAGCGAGAGGATCGTAACAACCTGTGTTTTCGTTATTGGTTGTGAGGTAGGCCAGATTTTTTGTTAATGTTTCTGAGTTGAAATTCTTAAGTTGTTCCATGACTTAACCTATAACATTGTTTCATAGAAACAGATTTGGATGTATTTGGAGAATCTGAATCTGAGTCAACTTTTGCACAACTCAGTCCTAGTGTTGGATTTAGCAGTAAGCGATGTATTTATTTATGTATTTATTTACTTATTTATTTTTAATGACAGGGTCTTGTCCTGTCATCCCCAGGCTGGAGTGCAATAGCATGATCATAGTTCACTGCAGCCTTGACCTCCTAGGCTCAAGCAATCCTCCTGCTCAGCTTCCCAAGTAGCTAGGACTACAGACGCACAGCACCTTGCCCAGCTAATTCTCATTCTTTTGTAGAGACAGAGTCTCCCTATGTTGCCCAGGCTGGTCTCAAACTCCTGAACGCAAGAGATCCTCCTTCCTTGGCCTCCTAAAGTGCTGGGATTATAGGTGTGAGCCACCATGCCTGGCCTCAGTAATAAGCTTTTAAAGAACAAAACCAAATTGTTCAATATCTTAACTAATGTAACATAATACTTTAAAAATTAGAAAAACAAAAAGCTTGCTATATGTAATTGGAGTAGATGATACATAATAAAATAACTTCAATGTTGAGTTTTTTGAGGGACCTCCATGGTTTTACTGGTTTACATCTCCACTAACAGTGTGCAAGTGCCCCTTTCTCTTCATTCTCATCAAAATTCATTGTTGCCTGTGTTTTATTTTTGATAAAACCATTTTAATTGGGGTGAGATAACAAGATAACAGCTCATCGTAGTTTTGATTTGTATTTCTCTGATGACTAGTGCTGCTGAGCACATGGACGGAACTGGAAGACGCCACGTTAAGTGAAATGAGCTACGCACAGAAAGACCAGTATCTCCTGTTTTCACTCATATGTGGGAGCTAAAAAAACTGATCTTACAGAGATAGGAGAACAATGATTATAATAAACTGGGAAGGGTAGTGAAGAAACAAGTATTAAGAGGGGTTGGTTAATGAGTACAAATACGATTAGATGAAAGTAATAAAATCTAGTGTTCATTATCACAATAAGGTAACCACAGGTAACAATAATTTATTGCGTATTTCAAAGTAACTAGAAGAGTGAAGTTGGAGTGTTCCTAACACAATGAAACAATAAATGCTTGAGGTGATGAATATCCCAATAACCCTCTTGTGATCATTAAACATTGTATGTGTGTATCAAAATATCACATGTACTCCCATAAATATGTGCAATTATGATGCATCATTAAACATTGAAAATTTATTTAGTATTATTAGTTTTTTTTGTTTTTTTTTTTTTTTTTTTTTTTGTAGAGACAGAGTCTTGCTCTGTCACCCAAGCTGGAGTGCAGTGGCACAATCTGGGCTCACTGCAACCTCCGCCTCCCAGGTTCAAGCAGTTCTTCCATCTCAGCCTCCCAAGTAGCTGGGATTACAGGTGCATGCCGCCACGCCCGGCTAATTTCTTTTGTATTTTAGTGAAGACAGGACTTCACCGTGTTGCCCAGGCTGGTCTCGAAGTCCTGAGCTCAGGCAATCCGCCCGCCTTGGCCTCCCAGAGTGCCAGGTAAAATTTAGGATTTTAAATGAAGTAAAGTGTGACTAAGTAGGCAGAAATTACAAACAAGGGATGAACAACAACAAAAATGAAAGAAAGAAAAGAAAGAAAGAAAGAAATTTCTACAAAATCCTGAAAGATTGGCTTTACTAAAAATCTTGTAATTTGGAAAGTGAGAGAAGAAAAATAGAACCAATGATATGCCTGATTGTTGCCCTCAAATATTTTATAGCAGGAATGCATAAGAATGAGATAACATAATTGGCCTTCACATAGATACAATATTTAAATGCTTTTCCCTTTTGTGTAGAAACATGACACACTGATTTCTCATGTTGAAGGCGAAATTAAATCTAGCCAAGTAGTGACCCGGCTCTCCGCCTGCCGTGGTTTAGTGAAGACCAGCAATTCTAGTCCGAGCTTAGAAGCCTCGGAGAGGATGCTGACGAAAGCACCGCTGCCTAACTCTCTGACCCAGGCTCAGTGCATACTGACCACCAGAAAAATCGGCTCTATTTGTGGCTTCAGCGCTTATTATTCCTGGTTGCTTTCAAATATCCTAACATAGTGAGACCATGAAGACATTTATAATTCAGTCCTAAAGTAAAATTCAACCATGTTTTTTTCTACTGTTCCCAAAGACCAACTTGTGCAGGACTTCAGGTGGAAGAACTGGTGCCTGGATTATGTTGTAAAAAACAGTATTTTAGCCTGATGGTAGGAGGATAACACATTCTTTTTCGTTTCTGCAAAAGATGCTAATTTCTGCCATTGTTAAGTTTCAGATTCACTCTGTTTAATCAAAGAACCCCTAAATGGATCTGAGGAGTTGCTTACAAAGAATTTTTTGATCATGTATGTCTGCTCACTGTCTACTCAGTTGTCACATTTATAAATGAAAGCATTTTAAAATTAGATGTCAGTCTTTATTTTCATCATTCTCACTTATTTCAGGAGCAAATTATCTGTTAAAATTTCTTTTTCAACCATCTACAACAGATCTAAATAGGCCAAGGATATGTAGTAAGATATATGACTCTTTATGCAAACAAAGAAGAGAAAATAGATCATCTTTTTCTTTGCGGCACTGGAATTACCATATTTAAAGCATTCTTCAAACTATTTTTAATCCTTGATTTTGCCAGTATGACATGCAATCTTACAATTGTTTGTCCTATTAGTATTCCTTTATAAAAATATTCTCTCATGCTAAAGAGACTGGCTTGTTAATGGAAAAAAATTCAACCAAGTGAAATTTATAGCTCCTCTTTTAAAAACACAGCTCTTTAAGGGCTTTGTGGCAAGAAATCAGGGGCATTAGCAACCACTTTCAAGTTACTTTAAGGGAAAATTCATGAGAATCATTGAAAATTAGTTTTATAATTTTTTTACAAAATTTTATATAGATACACATATATATACACATACATATATGTGTATATATATATTCTATTCCGTGTACAAACTACATTTTTAAGCAGGCATTACTTAGATGCTTACTAGATGGAAATTAACAATCTATGGTTCTAAAACGTAGATTTATGTAGACTGATGTAGATACTTGAATTTTGCCCCAGCTCTACTTCCTAATAGATGTATGAATAGTCATGTAACTGAACCTATCTGAACCGATTTTCTCTGTAAATGGTGAAAATTATGCCTCAACAAAGGGATAGTGAAATGGGTAATATTTGATAATATGAATTTAGCTCAGCCTCACATAGTTAAGCAATCAATAAACAATAATAAAAATAATAAATAACTTGTTTTAATACTTCCCTATCTTTCAACACCTGGCATAGAATTGGATGAGAATGAAAAATTCACCTATGTCACCAAAGCAGACGTGAATTGAACACTTAGATATGTTTCACTTCACTCAGCTCCTGCAGAGAAATTTGCCATCAGAAAACAACCCATGTCTGAGGCTGTGGATAAGAGCTTAAGGTCCCCTTTTCATAGATGTTCTCATTTCTCTCGAGCTGGATACCACACCTGTCCTTTAAAGGCCTGTAAGTAGCTAAACTATCATGGTTTTAAGTCTGTACAATTTCCCTTTGTCCTGTATATAGAATACAAAATGGCACATGAAAATACACACACACATACACACACACGCACCAGAAAAACTGAAAGAAAAGATAAAGGAAAGCCTCAAGAGCAAAATACTCAGATGCAGAAGTGTAGACATGCATTTAAAATCTAACTTTATTTTGCTAATGAAAATAGAATCAAGCCACAGATTTTTGTGACTGGCAAAGGTAATTGAGCCCCCAACCGTTAATCTCCTTTCTTCACTCCAAGCTACTTGATTCATTCAACAAACATATTTACTATCTACAAGCTTCAGTCCCTGAGCCATATGCCCAAATAAATGTCAATCAACGCCCTAAAGATAGACTGATGTAAAAGGTAAGAAATTTCAATCCACTGTGTTTCATACCATGACAAAGTAGGTATAAGAGATGATGTGACTACTCTTACTACCAGAAATTAGGGAAGACTCACCAGAGAAAGTCACATTTAAGATGAGTCCTTAAGGGTTTAGCAGAAATTTAATGGATTGAGAAGAGGAAAGTTCCTTTTCGATTTTTTTACAACTAAGTGTGTAAAGGCATAAAAAGTTATGCTATGTGCAGAGATCAATGGGAAGGGTAGATGAGGAGAGTATAGGATGCCGAGTGGGAAATGAGAAGCAGGAACAAGAGGGTAAACAACTGGCAGTTTCTTAAATAGAAGAGCTACATAATTGACTCTTATCTGTATACAAAATAACTCCTGTGTTCCCTGGAAAAGATTGTTTAGGAGAGAGTGACAAGTTAGCAGAGGCCAGTAAGAGTGGAGGGAGTGACAAGCCTTTTGTCTTTACCTCCTTCAAGTCTCTGCTCAAATATTGCCACTTTACAGAGATTGATTTGAATGACCTTTAAATAACAGTCGCTGCTACTCTCTTTCCTTATTTCCTATTTTATTTTTCTTTGAAAAAATCATTACAGGATTAGTTATGATTTTCCCATTAGTATGTCATTTTTTATATCTTTTGAGATAATTGCCATAGCCTCAGTGACCAGAATGTTGCCTGGGACGTAGTAGCTACTCAGTAAATATTTTGTGAATAAATCAATGATTTTTTTCAAAATGTGAGCTCATGAAGACCCGGCCCAAGGCGATCACCACGGGCATAGAGTAGAGAGTACAGACTTAAGAAGCTTTTCCAAATTAAATCAACCAAACGTATTTGGCGATGGAATATATGTAATGAGGGAGGAAAGATCAAAAAAGGAGGTGCTTCCTTCACAGTGTGGGAGATTGGATGAATTATGATGACATTCACCGAAATGAAATGTAATATGAACACCTTTGGGAAGGAGATCATAAATTCAGTATCAGGGGTGTTAAACATCAGTTCTCTGTCAGTCAAAAGGGAATGGAATTGCAGGCCTGGGGCCCAGGAGAAAGCTCTGAGATTAAGGTAGGGATGTATAAATCATTAAAAATTGATAGCAGTAGAAGACACAAGTATAAAAGTCATATGAATAGTGAGCATAAGAATATAAATACTGCAAAGTTTAGAGCATTTGGAAAAATATTAAGGTCAGGAAATAAAACGATAATATTTTTAAAATGAGAGTTAAGGATGACAAAAATTCTATGATTCCGAAGTTGCACTGGGAGTCTTTGAGATTGGCCACTGTTCATCAGGAGAACTAGATAAGTTTTTGTTTTTGTTTTGTTTTTTAGCAACAGCATGGGAAGGAAAAAAATACACTTTTTGCTAGACTAGTTTGTGATTTTTGCACTTTAAAGTGTAGAAACTTACTAAGCTTTTAGATTTCAGAAATATGTATGTCAACATCTGAGTTTAGATTCATAGAGCACTTTTTGTCTTTCACCAGTTTCCTGATAGAACCAGCATCTGAAATGTTCCCTCCTGTCCCAAAAGTCTACACTTCCTATGGCTTCTTCTATGTACTTATTTCCCGTTTGAATGTCTTTCCTTTTATTCTATATGTTACAAAGCAGAAATAATTGAATAGCTTGTAGACTTTCTCAGGTGCACACCCTTTTCTCTCTCCTCTAAATTGGTCACCAAAATTCCATCATGGCAATGTCAACAATGATGGCAACATGACGGTTACCACAACTGCATGCTCATCAGGGAGGCATTGGAAAGCCTCACCCATCCATTGGTGAGCTTCTTCCAACTGACACCTGGGAAACGGCCACTTACCCGCTCTCAGTCTATTGTTTTTAATGGAACTGGGACTGCTGGATATTGTGTTGGGGAAAAAAATCCATGCAGAACCAATGATATGTAAGAATTAATGGAATTCCTAGAAAAAAGCAGACACTTTTGTGCTCTTTCGTGAGGGAATATGAGAAACAGCTGCTGCCATGTTGTAATCATAAAAGCAAACCTTAAGTATGAAGCCAAATATGTAGAAGAATGCAGATCTGAGAAACAAAGAAACAAAAAGAAAATAGTTATGTAAGCTCTTCATATGACTCATGTAGACTTTTTAGTCATATGAAGTAAGAAGTGGCTGTTCCTTAAGGTGGAGTTGCTTAGTCTTCTCCACAGCCACCAGAGTCCTAATTAGTCATTTGTCATGTGCCATTAATTGTGCTACATATTTTATGAACATGATGTCATTATATTATATCATTTAATTTTCAGCACAATTCTATGAGACAGTTATTACTACTGTTTTACAGATAAGAAAGCTGAGGAACAGAAAGGATGAGGAATTTACTCAAAATTACACAGTTAATTGAGGCACAGATGCAGGAATTAAACCCTAACCTATTCTAAATCCCTCAATATTATTCCACCTGTCCTGACCCGAATTTGGCTACATATTAGGGTTTCCATTATAATATCTGGCGTGCGGTTTCCTCTAAAGTCTGTCCATACTAGTGCCCTGTCTCCATCTTCTCATGTCTGTAAATGGATTTTTAAATTATGGGGTTTACATTTCTTTTCTATCTACATACACTGACAGAAGAATTACCACCTTACAGAATGAAATCACATTAATATGTCCTTGCTGCTCAGGAGGCAATTAGGGTATTCTCTGTGGACTCATTCAATCCTTGGACCACATCTTATTTTGTGAAACATATAGAAACCGAGCTTAATTAAATTAATAAAATAAAATGAAACACATAAAGGTTCAGAATGTGTCTGAATTAGTACCCAACTACATTACTTAGGTAATATTTAGGCTTTTAAAAAAAAATTTATGAAAACTCATGTAACACCTGTGTGCTTGGAAATGCTGACTATTCTTGTGTTTAAAGCTTATCCATGATCTGCTTCAGAGTTTGTTAACACAAACCCCCAGTTTACATACACACACACACACACACACACATATACATATATGATATGTATGCATGGAAAATTGAGTATATGCATATAGAAAATTTTCATTAAGTGGATTTCTAAAGTTCTTAAGAATCATTGACAAACCAATTCATTCTCAAAGACACCTTTAACAAATGTTTGATTCTTATCTTACCTTAGTTAAGTATTATAGGAATGCTATGGAAGTTTGACCTGATTTACAAAAGCTAATTTATCAGATATCAAGGAATCCCAGTTTTTGTTTCTACTTTTAAAAAGGTAAACAAAAAATCACAAGCACTGCATATCTTTATCTTTTAAATGGAAGTAAATCTAGCAGGTATTTTTTAAAATAAAAAATATACATGAGACTTGCAGTTTTCATTACAGCATGTAAAGAGCGTAGCAGTCACCACTTCATTCTAACAACAAGTTAAAAGCTTATCAAATGAAAAACTAAGTTCTTTTCAGATCCATCTAGAGGTCAGATCAAAGAGCAAACTGTTGCCCCTGAAATCGGAGAGACACACAGGCAGATACAGAGATTCAAAACCTACTTGCACAGAAACCCGTCAGCAGTAACACCTGTGGGAACCAGTGCCAGAGTAGGGAAACCTGAACCATAATTGAGGAATTGCTGGAGGCCCACTGTGGACAACTCTGAGAATTAAAAGCTCCAAGGGAGCACGTCACAAAGGGCCCCCACAGTTTTGTGAATTTGAGCTCTAAGAACTCTACCGGGTCCTCACAGTGAATATTGGATAAAAGTCTCTCAAGCTTCTGGAAGGGAGAGGGAGAAATGAACCGATTTGAAATACAAAAGGGCAACCGTTCTTAAAGACTTGTCTTCCAGAGAAACTATTTTATCAGGGACTGACCGTCTGGGGTATTGTCAAAGCCTAACTGACGTGAAGGAAGGAAAATATCCTGTGTATTAGTCTGTCCTCGCGCATCAAAAGGACATACTTGAGACTGAGTAATTTCTGAAGAAAAGGGGTTTAATTGACTCACAGTACGGCCTGGCTGCAGAAGCCTCAGGAAACTTACAATCATGGTGGAATCGGAGCAAACACATCCTTCTTCACGTGGTGGCAGCAAGAAGTGAGAGCGAAGGGGAGGAAAAGCCACTTATAAAACCACCAGATGTTAGGAGAATTCACCCACCACCATGAGAACAGCACGGAGGTAACGGCCCCCAGGATTCCATCACCTCCCGCTAAGTCCCTCCTATGACCCGTGGGGACTATGGGAACTACAGTTCAGTATGAGATTTGGGTGGGGACACAGCCAAACCATATCACCCAACTTCAGCCACTGCTTGTCATCCTATGTCACCCAATGGGCAGAGGTTGTGGATGGGGCTGAGAAGCAGGTGAAGTTCATAGTCCGAAGTCACAGGCTCAACAAAATACTAAAAACTTCCTCTACTGCAACACCTTAGCAATCTACTAAAGGCCTGTTTGCTGCAGTTCTATTTACCCAGTACATCATGTCTTCCTTTCAACACAATATTACGAGGCATACTAAAATGTAATAAGCACAATTTGAAAACAAAGAACAATCATCAAAATCAGAGTCAGATAAGGCAAGAAAGTTGGAATTATTAGACAAGAAATTTTTTATTTAGTAACTATGATCAATATGCTATGAGCTTTAATAGAAAAAGTAAATAACTTGGAAGAACACATAGACAATGTGAACAGATGAAAATTATAAAAAAGAGTCAAAAAGAAGTGTTAGAGTTTAAAAACACTAACAGCAATGGCGAGTGCCTTTGATGCGTTCATTAACAGACTAGACGTGTATGAGAAAAGCCTCTCTGAGCTGGAGAATATGACTACAGAAACATCCACAATAGAAAAGAGAAGAGACAAATGATGAAATAAATCAGAATATAATATCCAAGAAATGGGAAACAACTAAAAACTATGCATAAAGGGAATACAAGAAGAAGAAAGAAAGAAGCAGTATTTGAAGCAATAATAACAGAGTTTCTCCCAAATTAATGACAGACACCAAACCACAGATCCAGAAAGCTCAGAGAACACCAACGAGGATAAATGTCAGAAAACCTGCACGTAGGCATATTATACTCAAACTTCAGAAAAGGAAAGGCAAAGAAAAAGCCTAAAAAGATGCCAGATTTTTAAAATACCTATTTATAAAAGATCAAAGAAAAATATTATATCTGACTTCTTTTCAGAAGCAGTGTAAGCAAGAACAGAATGGGTTTAAATATTTAATGTCTTGGTAGAAATAAAAAACTCTCCAAGCTAGAATTCTGTACCCTGCAAAATTATCCTCCAAAAGTGGAAGAGAAAGAAAGACATCCTCAAACATAAATTGAGAGAATGTTTGGTCAGTAGACCTGCCTTGCAAGAAATGTTTAAAAAAAAGTTATGTAGAAAGAAGGAAAAGTATACAGGTTACAAAGTCATATCTACATAAAGAAGTGAATAGAATCAGAAAAGGCATAAGTGAAGATAAACCTTTTATTTTTGTTATTTTATCTAATAGTTGCTTCAAAATAATAATAGCAATAATGAATTAGATTGTTTACACTTCTGTTCATATATATGGCTATGTGTAAATAAAATGAGTGACACTAATGATACAAGAGACAGGAGTGAGTAATTAGGATTATTGTGTTATAAAGTTCACACACTACCCATGAGGCAGTAAAGCATTGTTTTAAAGTGCATTTGGATTAGATGTAAAGGTATATTGCAACCTGTAGGGCAAGTAATTTTAATTGTAAGTAATATGGATGATATTAACACACTATAGACAAAGACTGTAAGAATGGATCAAGAAACTATAAGCAATTATATGTTATTTATAAAAAGTCTTAAATCTAAAGACTCATAGATTAAAAGTAAAAAATAGGATGGTGAGAGATACACTATGCTAACACTAATCAAAAGAAAGCAGGAGTAGCTATATCAATTTCAGACAGAACAGACTTCAGAGCAAAGGAAGTTATCAGGGATAAAGAAAAATATTACATAATGATAAAGGGTCAATACTCCAAGAGCACATAAAAATCCTTAATGTGTATGCACCTAACATCAGAGTGTTATAACATGTGAGGCAAAAACTGATAGGACTGCAAGGAAAAATGCATAAATCCACTCTTATAATTAGAGACCTTAATACCCTGCCACCATAAGTGGACAAATCCAACAGGCAGAAAATTGGTAAGGACATGGATGTACAGCATTACCAAATCATTTGGATGTAACTGACATATAGACTACTTTATCTGACAAGAACGTATTACACAGTCTTTCAAGCTCACATAGAACATTCACCAAGATAGGTTACATCTGAACAATAAAACACACCTTAACAAATTAAAAAAGATAGAAACCATGCATTGTCTGCTATCAGACTACAATGGAATTACACTAGGTCGATCACAGAAAGACAGCTGGAAAAATCTCAAAATCTTGGAGGTTACATAACACATTTCTAAATAACCCATGGGTCAAATAAAATATCTCAAGAAAAAGTAAAAATATATTTTGAACTGAATTTAAAAGAAAATACAGTTTATCAAAATTTGTGGGAGGCAACAAAAGCAATGCATGAGGGAAATTTATAGCATCGAATGCACATGTTAGGAAAGATGAAAGAACAAGCAACAATATAAGCTTCCACATTAAGAAACTAGAAAAACAGAACAAATTAAATCCAAAGTAGGCAGAGAAAAGAAATAATAAAAATTAGTGGAGGAATCAATGAAACTAAAGACAGATTCCAATAATCAGTGAAACAAAAAACTGGTTATTTGAAAAGATCGGAGTGGAAGAGAGAACGAGAGAGACCACGCGAATTACCAATATCGGAAATGAAAAAGAGGACATCACTATAGATTTATGGGCATTAAAAGGGTAGTAAAAGAATATTACGAACAAATGTATGCTTCCAAATTGGGTAATCCAAACAAAATTGACCAATTCCATAAAAGACACCATCTGTCAAATCTTCCACTGAAAGAAACACGGTTAAAATAGGCTTATATCCATTAAGGAAATTGACTTAATCAGTTACCAAAATAGAAACACCAGACCCAGATGAGTTCAGGGAGGAATTTTAGCAAACATTTATAAAATAAATTATGCCAATTCTCCACAGCCTCTTTTGGAAGGCAAAAACAAAGGAGATACTTTCAAACTCATTATTTGAGGCCAGCTTTACCCTAATAGAAAAACCAAAGATATTATAAGAAAAGCAAACTACAAAACAATGTCTGTCAGGAAAATAGCTGCAGTAATACTCAAGAAATAATTAGCAAATTAAATTGAACATGTATAAAAAGAATTATACACCACAACCAAATTAGATTTATCGAGGCATGCAAGTCTGGTTAAATATTTAAAAATGAATTAATGTAACCCATCACATCAACAGACTGAAGAAGAAAAATTACATGATAATATTAATATATGAAGAAAAAACATTTGACAAAATCAAACACCCATTCACGATAAATTCTCAGTAAACTAGGAACACAGAACTTCTTCAAGTTGATAAAGGATATCTGGAAAAAGCTCTAAATCTACAGCTAATATCATACGTAACAGTGAGAAACTCAAAGCTTCCACGTTAAGATCAGGAAAAATGCAAGGAGATTCAATTCACCACTCTTCTCAAGATTGTACTGGAAGTTCGAGCTAATCAAATAAGAAAACAAAATTTTAAAATATAGAGTGGAAAGGAATAAAAAGAACTTTCCTTGTTTGCAAATGACATGAATGTTGACATAAAAAAAATCCAAAAGAATTCTCAGAAAAACTCCTGGAATATTAGTGATTATAGAAAGGTATCAGAATATAAGGTTAATATACAAAACTCAGTTGCTTTTCTACATATTAGCAATGAACAAGCACAATTTGAAATTACAAACACACTAACATTTACATTATTATCCCTCAAAATGATATACTTAGGTATAAATCTAACAAAATATGTACAAAATCTATGTAAGGAACACAGCGAAACTCTCATGAAAGATATCAAAGAACTAGGCTGGGTGCGGTGGCTCATGCTTGTAATCCCAACACTTTGGGAGAGTGAGGCAGGCAGACCACCTGAGGTCAGGAGTTCGAGACCAGCCTGGCTGACATGGTGAAACTCCATCTCTACTAAGAATAGTGGCAGGCGCCTATAATCCCAGCTGCCCCGCAGGCTAAGGCAGGAAAATAGCTTGAATCTGAGAGATCATGCCACTGCACTCCAGCCTGGGTAACAGAGTGAGATCCTGTAAAAAAAAAAAAAAAAAAAAAAAAAGCATATATTTCATGCTTTTGTATAAAAACCTCAAGATAGTCAAGATATCAGTTCTCCCAAAATTGATCTATAGTTTCAACACAATCCGAAATAATCATAGCAAGTTATTCTATAGATATCAACAAACTGATTCTAATGTTTATACAGAGAAGCCAAAGAATCAGAATTGCCAATTTAATATTGAAGAAGAATAAAATTGGAGGAGTGATGCTATCAAACTTTGACTTACTATAAAGCTATTGTAATCAAATTAGTGTGGTGTTGGTGAAAGAATAGACAAATAGATAAATAGAAAAGAATAGAGAGCCCAGAAATAGACCCACATAAATGGAGTTAACTGATCTTGATGAATGAGTGAAGGTAATACAGTGGAACAAATACAGTCTTCTCAGAAAATGGTGCAGTTTTCCATGTGCTACCAGTTGTGTTCCCAGGGAAGGAGAATGTCAGATGGATACTAACAAGAAGGATGTCTTTTATGGAATTCTCTTGGGATCAATACCTGGGAAAGTAGAGAGAAGCATGGTAGGACAAGGAGAGAAAGTGGGCTGGATGCAGCTTCAGCCTATGGGGACACTGGTAAAATAAAACTTCAGAGTTGTATAAAGGCCAAGTTCTAGTTGGAATGGGTAGACTTTGCCTTCATATCCGTCTGTTGATCAGTCATTGGTTGCAGGCAGTTGAAGCCACCCTTAAAGAGGGCTGTGAGGCCGGGCGCGGTGGCTCACGCTTGTAATCCCAGCACTTTGGGAGGCCGAGGCGGGCGGATCACGAGGTCAGGAGATCGAGACCACGGTGAAACCCCGTCTCTACTAAAAAATACAAAAATTTAGCCGGGCGCGGTGGCGGGCGCCTGTAGTCCCAGTTACTCGGAGGCTGAGGCAGGAGAATGGCGTGAACCCGTGAGGCGGAGCTTGCAGTGAGCGGAGATAGCGCCACTGCACTCCAGCCCGGGCGACAGAGCGAGACTCTGTCTCAAAAAAAAAAAAAAAACAGAGGGCTGTGATCACAGCACCCATCATACAATGTAACCTCATTCTGAGGATGTTCCTCACACCTCTATCATTCTTGCATCTTGATTGTTCATTACCAGGTCCTACTTTTCTACTTAATTTTAAAGTGTTGAAGTTCCTCATAATTTCCTTTCCCCACTCTTCATGCAATATACACTCAGTGCAATCTCACCTACTCCCATTCATTCCTTTAATAATGATAGACTGAAGGGACCCAAATTTATATCTGTACCAGATATTTCTTCTAGCTCTAGACATATATTTGCAAAACCTACTTGTAGAATTCTACTCACCATCTTCCCCCACTTCCTGTTCTTTCCCAAACAATCTTTCTTTTTTCTTGCTCCACAAACAGAAACTAGAATAATTTCTTTAAAAATACAAATGAGCTCAAGTTACCCTTCTGCTGAAGCTTTTCGGTATCTTCCCAGTACCCTTCAGATAAGGTAAGAACATTCTTAAAATGACTCTTTCAAAGCTCTGCACATTCTGATCTACGTTTCTTCCTTAAGTTCCTCTCTAGGTTAATTTTACTTATTCATACTTCCTCCTTGATCCCTGTCATTCGGTGAATCTTTCTTTATTTTTAAAGTATCTGTTTAAATGGCATTTCTTTAAAAACTCTTATTCATTGTCCAAAAGTACTTAAGGATTTTGTTCTATAATATCACTCTATCTTTGTGTTTATTTAAATGACAAAATTATTTACTTTATCCTTTTGTTTCATATATTTTTCTCCTGTTTGACCGTGAGTTTCAAGGGGGCAGGGCAATAGATTATCCGATTTTTTTTGTTTTTGGTCTATCCCCAGTGCCTAGAATAAGGCTTCATGCACAGAAATCATTTTATGTATGTAAATGCTGAGAAAAGCAGTATGATTGAAGAATGCATAAATAGTGACTGGAAAATGAACATGCGAATCCCAGCACTTTGGGAGTCCGAGGAGGGCAGATCACGAGGTCAAGAATTTGAGACCAGCCCAGCCCACAAGTGAAACCCCGTCTCTAGTAAAAATACAAAAATTGGCCAGGCATGGTGGTGGACACCTGTAATCCCTGCTACTTGGGAGGCTGAGGCAGCAGAATCGCTTGAAGCCAGGAGGCAGAGGTTGCAGTGAGCCAAGATCGTGCCAGTGCACTCCAGCCTGGGCAACAGAGTGATACTCTGTCTAAAAAAAAAAAAGAAAATGTACATGGATAATTTAGCATGTGTTTCTACCACTGAACACAGTGTGGGCAACATAGGAATATATATCAGGATGATGCAGATGAGTAAATAATTCTGAATTATTTAATCGTCAGGATTTACAGCTAGGATTATTTTCAAAGGCTTATTAATATACAATGGAGATGGATGAGCATGTACTACCTGAGGGGAGAAGAAAATCTCAATGAAAAATATGGAGTAGAAATCAGAAGACAACAAAGAAGATGGCAAGATAATTGCTTTTCCAGAGTAATACAAATGAACACACTGAAAAACAGGCATGGGTAAGTTCACTATGGTAAAATGTCCAAATATATACTGGGAAGCAAATGGAAAGTTTTATCTTGACTTTCGAGGTGAATAGAGATCTACAGGGATAAATAATATTTTATAGCTGAGAAAAAACATGTGAAAAAGGGGAGAAATGGCCGGGCGCAGTGGCTCACGCCTGTAATCCCAGCACTTTGGGAGGCCGAGGCGGGTGGATCACCTGACGTCAGGAGTTTGAGACCAGCCTGACCAACATGGAGAAACCCCGTCTCTACTAAAAACACGGAATTAGCTGGGCATGGTGGTGCATACCTGTAATCCCAGCTACTAGGGAAGCTGAGGCAGGGGAATCGCTTGAACCTGGGAGGCAGAGGATGTGGTGAGCGGAGATCGCGTCACTGAACTCCAGCCTGGGCAACAAGAGTGAAACTCCATTTCAAAAAAAAGAAAAACGGGAGAAACTTGCCCCAAATCATTTGGTTAAAAAGTTGCATATTTAAAATGTGAACCAGCTGGGCATGTTGGCTCACACCTGTAATACCAGCATTTTGGGAGGCCGAGGCAGGCAGATCACCTGAGGTCAGGAGTTTGAGACCAGCCTGGCCAACATGGTGAAACCCCGTCTCTACTAAAAATACAAAAATTAACTGGGTGGGGTGGCACGTGCCTGTAATCCCAGCTACTTGGGAGGCTGAGGCAGGAGAATCACTTGAACCCGGGAGGCGGTGGTTGCAGTGAGCCGGGATTGCACCACTGCTCTCCAGCCTGGGCAACAGAGTGAGATCCTGCCTCAAAAATAAATAAATAAATAAAAGTGAACCAGTTTCTTTCTAACCTCCAAATGCACAATATTCCACGACACCAACCCTACACCAAAGAAATGTGTAGAAGTTTATAAAAATGGTTATTAACTGATTTTTTTTCAGCACCAGAATCAACTATCCTGACTCTAGCTTTAGAAACGTAAGTTAAAGAGGAAAAAAACTTCGAAGGAAGTAATACTTTGAAAGCCGTTAGGACAACAAAATGATTTGAGGCTCTTGTGCTTTTCCATGAAAAGGTGGGGCTAAGTCTGTTGTAGAGGGTGAAGGAGACACAGGAGTTAAAAATGTGCCAACACCGTGGCCCTTGGAAATAACTTGTAAGATCAAATGAAAATCGCAATCGAGACTGTCACTTTTCGATCAGATTGTTTTCAATCGATAATGAGTGCAGGCCCGCAAATGTGTATGGGAATTATGTGGCGTATCAAGGTACATTTCTGCAAAACATACTCAGTGCAATATGGCTTGTGGATTCAACACTCCTTTATATAAATGCACTCAACTAATGTATGCCTTGGAAAGCAAGCACATCAAACATTATGTCTTAACAGACTTCTGAAAGAAAAACTGGAGTTCCGGGTGGCTCTTAAACAGTCTGCTGGTTATTTTATGGCATAGAGGAGAAAATTTACCCTGCAGAAATCTAGCCGAGCACATCCTCAGACTGATCACATTCACCTTCTCATCATGCTTCCAGTCTCAATTAAAAACAAAACAAAAAAGAGAATCATATATGAGTAATCTGTTCTGAATCATACAGGGATAATCCATGCTGAGATAATGCTTATGCATCTCTCTTAGAACATGCCTAGAATACTTACTAGGAAGACTCACTATCAAAAGGGATTTTGGCATATGTGCATTAATTCAGCAAGCCTCATTTCTTCAATACCAAACATGTGCCAGACATTGTCCTAGGAAGAGAGGATTTAGAAAAAAACAAAAAAAGATATATTTACATGTAGTCCAGCCATAGAAAAAGATAAGTAAGTAATTAAATGCAGGAGTATACTATAGTTTCAAAGATAAAACTTATGAAGATCTGGAAATTAGCACACATGGGATAAAACAGTCACTTCTACATAAGAGGAGGCGATTATCAAGAAGATTCACGTAAGATTCAGTATTGAGCTAAGGTTAAAGAGAGAAGCATTGTTCTTGGACCAAGTTTTCTGGGAGGTGGGAGAGTAAAAGAAGTCAGGGACCAAAGGAAGCTACAACAGAGAGCACTGAACGAGCAGCCTTGCAGGTCTGACCCAGACTGTCATCTGAGAAAATTACAGGCAGTTTGATTGGCTGGGGCACAGGCCGTGAGGTGGGGCATGATGAGTGACAGCTGGAACCAGGCAAGGCTCATAAATGTCACACTAAGGAATTTTCACTCTTTTCTGCCAGCCACTGGAAGAAATTGAAGAGCTTAAAGCAAGATAATGGCACATCACAAAACACATGGATTCGAGGTGGTAAGACAAAAAGAAGTTACTGTAGAAGAAGCATTAGGAAGTAGACTTGTATAATTTAATCGCAAAATAAGTACTTTTCCTACCCCCACAACAACATTCCAACACACAGAACTAATGTGGGTTATTAATTATTTCACACTGTTCCCTACTGAAACAACATACTTTCAACTTTATTCTTTCAGTTCTGAGCGTGCTTATCTGCAAAGATATATAACCTAGTCTCCACGTCTTATCATAGAAAATTATTACAGGTGACTTGTCTATTTTCAAACGGGGAGAAAAATATAATAGAAATAGATGCATTTAGTCCTTCTGAATTAACCAGCTAAGCTACTTGAGGAGGAAGAGATTATATCAAAATTTTAAACTTTTAAAACTAATTTAACATTATAACCACAAACGAACAGATATATGTATTTTTTTCTTCATGAAATACTTTAGAGAAAAATTAAAATCCATGCTCCTGCCTTATTCAAAGCAAAATGATATTGAGTACAGCTGTTCATTTCAAAGGCCACTGCACATCTCCCATAAAAGCAGTGTGCTAGAGTGATAAAAACTGCCCACCAATGGTCATGCCTATGCCCGTTTTCTAAGGTTTTTGCCACCCTTCTGTCAAGAGGTGAAGTCTGTTTCTTTAACTCCTGATTCTGGGTTGCCCACGTGGCTTGCTTTGATCAATGAAATGTCACAGAAGTTATGTTCTAGGACTTTTGAGCTCAGGTCTTCAGTTTCTACTTTCCCTTTCGGAACTCAGCTCCGCATAAAGAATTCCAGAATCTCCTGTTAAGGAGGGTAACCACACAGAGACACGGGAGGGTGACAGGCCACAGGCAGAAACATAATCTACATGGAAGAGACCCATGGCATTCCAGCCAACAGCAAGTACCAGGCCCCACGTGCGAATGAGGCCAATGGGTTCCACTAGCTCCAGGTGAGCTGTCCCAGCCAAAACCATGTCAATCATGGACGAGTTCTCTCTTCTTCATCCTGCCCATACTGCTGTCTCATGGCATCATACCCAATGAAATGGCTGTGATTTGAAGTCATTAAGCTTTGGGGTGCTTTATTACATAGCAACATATAAATAATAATGAGTAGTAAAATGCTTATTGCTAACTTTTCAGTGTAAAATTCCAGTGGCAGACCATGATGCCATGTAGAAAATATTTGGCTCAATTCGTACAAAAATGGCACAGCGTGTGGGACTCAGAGGAAACACCACAGTAGCAGGCCCTATGTGCACAGCAGGACACACAGGAAGCCAGTGTCCAAAGAGCTGAAGGTGACCGTGTGGCCTTTCAATATTCGCACTAAGAAGCAAAAGCAATAGCACAGCATATCCTGGTCGGTGATGTGTGTGTGTGTGTATGTGTCACAACTGCATTAGACCAGACCACGTGGTAATATTGTCTAAAGAAAGAAATAGAAAATACATAGAAAGCTCTAAACTTGTTTTTCTTTAGAAGTTATGACCAACCATGATTAAAGTGCTATTTTTTCCCCCTTGAGGAAACAAAGAAAAAACAACGATAACATTTCTACAAATTTTTTTTTTTTTGCTATTATATCCATTTTATGATGCTTTGGAAGTACTGTTTATACTTACTTTTAAAGCCAGTCAGAATGTGTTTGGGTTTCTCTTATTTCTGTCTCTTTAAAGCTTCAACATAAAAGTTCTTTAGTACATCACACATTGCAATATTGAAAGAAAACACTATCTTGCCTAAATAAGCAGTATCGTATAATATCCAGTCGAAACTAACTTCAATGTATGTGA
This sequence comes from Symphalangus syndactylus, assembly GCF_028878055.3. Taxonomy (NCBI): domain Eukaryota; kingdom Metazoa; phylum Chordata; class Mammalia; order Primates; family Hylobatidae; genus Symphalangus; species Symphalangus syndactylus. Next base: position 114,813,238 of record NC_072437.2, read on the forward strand.
TATGAATATTGCTTTCTGAAAACTTTACGGTCTGTTTGGACCACTCAATATGTAATTTTTAAACTAGGATGCCATAGTGTTTAAACAGTTTTTACATCAGAAATGTAAGAAGTACTTCTCCTCAGCAAATGTAAAAGAACACAAATCACAACAAACTATCTCTCAGACCACAGTGCAATCAAATTAGAACTCAGGATTAAGAAACTCACTCAAAACTGCACAACTACACGGAAACTGAACAACCTGCTCCTGAATGACTACTGGGTACATAACGAAATGAAGGCAGAAATAAAGATGTTCTTTGAAACCAATGAGAACAAAGACACAACATACCAGAATCTCTGGGACACACTTAAAGCAGTGTGTAGAAGGAAATTTATAGCACTAAATGCCCACAAGAGAAAGCAGGAAAGATCCAAAATCGACACCCTAACATCACTATTAAAAGAACAAGAGAAGCAAGAGCAAACACATCCCAAAGCTAGCAGAAGTCAGGAAATAACTAAGATCAGAGCAGAACTGAAGGAAATAGAGACACAAAACACCCTTCAAAAAATCAATGAATCCAGGAGCTGGTTGTTTGAAAAGATCAACAAAACTGGTAGACCGCTAGCAAGACTAATAAAGAAGAAAAGAGAGAAGAATCAAATAGACGCAATAAAAAATGATAAAGGGGATATCACCACCGGTCCCACAGAAATACAAACTACCATCAGAGAATACTATAAATGCCTCTATGCAAATAAATTAGAAAATCTAGAAGAAATGGATAAATTCCTGGACACATACACCCTCACAAAGACTAAACCAGAAAGATGCTGAATCCCTGAATAGACCAACAACAGACTCTGAAATTGAGGCAATAATTAATAGCCTACCAACCAAAAAAAGGCCAGGATTCACAGCTGAATTCTACTAGAGGTACAAAGAGGAACTGGTACCATTCCTTCTGAAACTATTCCAAACAATAGGAAAAGAGGGAATCCTCCCTAACTCATTTTATGAGGCCAGCTTCATCCTGATACCAAAGCCTGTCAGAGACACAACAAAAAAAGAGGATTTTAGACCAATATCCCTGATGAACATCGATGTGAAAATCCTCAGTAAAATACTGGCAAACCGAATCCAGCAGCACATCAAAAAGCTTATCCACCAAGATCAATTTGGCTTCATCCCTGGGATGCAATGCTGGTTTAACATACGCAAATCAATAGATATAATCCATCACATAAACAGAACCAAAGACAAAAACCACATGATTATCTCAATAGATTTAGAAAAGGCCCTTGACAGAATTCAACAGCGCTTCGTGCTAAACACTCTCAATAAATTTGGTATTGATGGGACGTATCTCAAAATAATAAGAGCTATTTATGACAAAAGCACAGCCAATATCTTACTGAATGTGCAACAACTGGAATCATGCCCTTTGAAAACCGGCACAAGACAGGGATGCCCTCTCTCACCCCTCCTATTCAACATAGTGCTGGAAGTTCTGGCCAGGGCAATCAGGCAAGAGAAAGAAATAAAGAAATAAAGAGAAATAAATATTCAATTAGGAAAAGAGAAAGTCAAATTGTCCCTGTTTGCAGACGACATGATTTATATTTAGAAAACCCCATCATCTCAGCCCAAAATCTCCTTAAGCTGATAACTTCAGCAAAGTCTCAGGATACAAAATCAATGTGCAAAAATCACAAGCATTCCTATACACCAGTAACAGACAGAGAGCTAAATCATGAGTGAACTCCCATTCACAATTGCTACAAAGAGAATAAAATACATAAGAATCCAATTCACAAGGGATGTGAAGGACCTCTTCAAGGAGAACTACAAACCACTGCTCAATGAAATAAAAGAGGATACAAACAAATGGAAGAACATTCCATGCTCATGGATAGGAAGAATCACTATTGTGAAAATGGCCATACTCCCCAAGGTAATTTATAGATTCAATGCCATCCCCATCAAGCTACCAATGACTTTCTTCACAGAATTGGAAAAAAACTACTTTAAAGTTCATATGGAACCAAAAAAGAGCCTGTATTGCCAAGCCAATCCTAAGCAAAAACAACAAAGCTGGAGGAATCATGCAACCTGACTTCCAACTATACTACAAGGCTACAGTAACCAAAACAGCATGGTACTGGTACCAAAACAGATACATAGATTAATGGAACAGAACAGAGGCCTCAGAAATACCACCAGACATCTAAAACCATCTGATCTTTGACAAACCTGACTAAAATAAGAAATGGGGAAATGATTTCCTATTTAATAAATGGTGCTGGGAAAACTGGCTAGCCATATGTAGAAAGCTGAAACTGGATCCCTTCCTGACACCTTATACAAAAATTAATTCAAGATGGATTAAAGACTTAAATGTTATATGAAAACCGTAAAAACCCAGGAGAAAACCTAGGCAATACCATTCAGGACATAGGCATGGGCAAGGACTTCATGACTAAAACACCAAAAGCAGTGGCAACAAAAGCCAAGATAGACAAATGGGATCTAATTAAACTAAAGAGCTTCTGCACAGCAAAAGAAACTACCATCAGAGTGAACAGGCAACCTACAGAGTGGGAGGAAATTTTTGCAATCTACCCATCTGACAAAGGGCTAATATCCAGAATCAACGAAGACTTTAACAAATTTACAAGAAAAAATCGAACAGCCCCAAAACGTGGGCAAAGGATATGAACAGACACTTTTCAAAAGAAGACCTTTATTCAGCCAACACACACATGAAAAAAGCCTCATCATCACTGGTCATCAGAGAAATGCAAATCAAAACCACAATGAGATACCATCTCACACCAGTTAGAATGGCCATCATTTAAAAAGTCAGGAAACAACAGGTGCTGGAGATGATGTGGAGTAATAGGAAGGATTTTACACTGTTGGTGGGACTGTAAAGTAGTTCAACCATTGTGGAAGACAGTGTGGTGATTCCTCAAGGATCTCAAACTAGAAATACCATTTGACCCAGCAATTCTATTACTGGGTATATACCCAAAGGATTATAAATCATGCTACTATAAAGACATGCACACATATGTTTATTGTGGCACTATTCACAATAGCAAAGACTTGCAACCAACCCAAGTGTCCATCAATGATAGATTAGATTAAGAAAATGTGGCACATATACACCATGGAATACTATGCAACTGTAAAAAAGGATGAGTTCATGTCCTTTGTAGGGACATGGATGAAGCTGGAAACCATCATTCTGAGCAAACTACCGCAAGAACAGAAAACCAAACACTGCATGTTCTCACTCACCGGTGGAAATTGAACAATGAGAACATTTGAACACTGGGTTGGGAATATCACACACCAGAGCCTGTCATGGGGTGGGGGGTTGGGGGAGGGATAGCATTAGGATAAATACCTAACTTAAATGAGGAGTTAATGGGTGCAGCACACCAACATGGCACATGTATACAAACCTGCACATTGTGCACATGTACCCTAGAACTTAAAGTATAATAATAATAATAATAAAGAAATGTAAGAAGTGCTAAATTACAGATTTTCAAATATTTAGGAGACATTAATATAATGCCATGTTTTTTCTGAACACTTATTAAGCACAGTTAACAAAAACAAATAGAAATGATAAGGTTTTGTTAATATTTCATGTTAACTCCCATTTTTATTTTAATTAATTTCTGGCTTGAAACCATTGGAAATTTGTTTTTAACGAACAGAATTAAATACATTAGGTCCTTGATAGAATTCTTTTCCTCCAAAGAATATCACCATCCCCCACTTTTAGCTAACTGTCATAATATGTTCTTTTTTTTCCAGATGCTTCTTGTTCCAGAACCGTATACACAAGTTGGACGACTAAACTGATATTTGCATAAAAAGAAAAGTGGTCTTTAGACAATTTGGCAAATATGCTCATAGCAGCACTGCCAGGAACTAACCCCCAAAATAGGATCACAGCAGAGTTGGAACGCCAGTGATAGGGCTTTAATTCCAAGCACACAACCAGAGTTAGAGAACACATTCAAATAACCCGGGCCTATTTTTATGTAAAAATTTTTAATAATCATGGCATTTCCAATGCAAATTTAAAATCTAGTCAGTAGCTTATTTTATTAAGAGACTTCATGGTTTTGACAGGTAATGATCTTTGCTAGAAAGGTCCCCCTCCTCCTCCTCCTCCTCTTCTTTGTCAGGTCTATTCTTGATTCTGAAATTCACACCACTGGAATTTTATACCACACCACAGTTAAACATTTTTTTCTGAATTTTACTATATTGCATTTTCCTGAAGATTTCTTTAATGCATGCCCTAGTTCTTTGGAGATTTTCAATGCCTGTTTAACAGCTTTCCTTATTCATTAGCAACTTCCTTTAGAATCTAACAAGTCTCTTATGATCCTGGAGTTCTGTCAATTGTAGTAATTTTTTATTGTTTTTATCACACGGTTGGGAATATTTCTGTTACTTTTTACCCTCACTTAGAAGCTTAATATAACTACAAAAATGTTATATAACTCTTATTAGTGTCTTCATCTTTTGTCATTATGAGTGGCCTAGCCCCTCCATAGACAATTTGAGCCTCTGATTTTTCATGGAAGAGGGCCTAGTTTAGCTTCATGTATTATTATCCTCTCTCATATTTGCTCTATCAGTATATATTTGAATATGGTTGAATTCTATAGCATGTATTTTATTGCTTTCACACGTTTTATTGCGCTTATGTTTGGATTTCTTCTCATCTGAGAAAGGATTGATTTTCTCATCTCAGTATATTTTTAATAAAATCATAGCTAAGAAAGAACATTTCATCCATCTAAAAGCTAACTTCCTTTCTTTTATTTTGTCCTGAAAAATACTACACCCACACATTTTTGCCAATAGCCTAAGACATTTAGCCATACTAATCTATCCTATTGGCTCCTTGGCTTTGATTGATGGACTAACAAAAATAGCTTGCTTGATGTTTCCAGAGAAAGTATCTTACCCTCATCTGTCTAAAGTATTCCTAACATAGGATTGTCAGATTTAGCAAATAAAAATATAGGATTTCTACTTATATTTCAATTTCATGTAAAAAACAAATCACTTTTTAGTATAAGAACATCTTAAATACTTAGAGGCTTATCTGAAGTTCACATTTAAATAGGTGCCCTGTAAGTTACCAGGCAATCCTGTCCTAAAGGAATAATATTCAAATCTCTCTTTAGCTTTTCCTCCAAATGTTGCTTAAAAATTTTCTGGGAAAATCATTAGTTTTATCTCCAGAAGCAAGACACTGTTGTCAGAAAAGGATGGGTTTCATTTTCTATTATTTTCATGTACTTGATTATTTATGATATTAGAACTGGGATCTCAGGAGTGGCCTTGTGTAGCAATCAATGGTGGCTGACCATTGGTTGCTCTTTAGGAAAAAGGGTCATAAGCCACCTTTTGCTCACTTCCCTGCCCCTTGAAATTAACTTATTGATTTAAATTAAAAGCATTGCATGCCTACTCTATGATGAATATTGTGATGTCAAGAATCCCAAACAAGCAGCAAGATTATGTCCACCAGAAATGTTAAGCATATGTAAACCGGGGGCGGGCGACTGGGAGGTACCAGAATATGCTCTTTGTATTGATTTTAGTACCTGAACTTATGTGCTTTAATTGAGTTATACTTACCTATAAATTGATGCTCCCATCATTGAAAACAGCTTATGCTGTTACAGAATACATTGCGTAAGTGTATGGATTCCTTTACAGTCAACCAAAGGGTAAAGGTGACATGAAGAAGAAAAAATACGCTAACTAAATGAAAATTGCGAGTCATAAAAACATTTTTATAGAACTATAGAAATGATCTAAATCTCTTTTGGTGGGCTTTCTTTGCATCAGTACTACAAATGTTGGATTGTCCCAGCTCTGTCCTCAGACATCTCTGTAATCAGTATCTTGTCAGAGATCCCTGAAGAGGGGTTCTGGAGAGCCCTGGAAGGTTCTTGAGACCTCTCGAGGCAATCCAAAATGTCTTCCCGAAATGCCTTGGCCCATCATTTCACTCAGATATCTATATAAAGTCTCCCCTTAGACAGATCTTCTCTGACAACCCATTAGAAAATAGCAGCCTCTGTTACTTCATCACCTTCCCTACTTCACATTTTGTATAGTTCTGTTGCAACCTGAAATAAAATAAGTTAAACCGAAATATAAATAGGACATTTGTTTATATTGGGTTTCCCACACAAGCTCAAAGAATGTAAGGACATGTACTTTTGTTTATTACTTTATCCCCAACACATTCAATAGTACATACCATATTGCATGTCTACAGAAATCGTTTGTAATTTTTTTGTACAATGAATGTATTTTATCTGATAGTTTTTCTTGGCAGTGAAAATATGCTTTTCCCTTACAGCTGCTCTTATTGAAAGACATTACTCTTAAGTGAATTTCCTCACTCCAGTAATTCAAGAAGAAAAAGTGTATATAGAGAAAAAGCATTAATAGTGTTTTATAACTTATTCCTAAAAATGGGTTGATTAAATGTTTATCATTAGTGCAGCAATGAAGTTTCTTTTAAACTCTGAAAATGGGGGCACATTCAGTGACTTATATTTTCAATGCCTTGTGTAGACCAAAAATAGATAAAAACAAGAATCAGTAGGAAAGTAATATTGTATAAGCCAATCTCTAACAGAGTCACAATAAAACAAATTAATGTTTGAAATTATCACCATTAGGTCAAATCTGTGTCTTGAGCTTCAAAATACTTCATTCATTCAATGGTTAATCGGTCACTGACTAATGTAGGCTGGGTACTGGGGAGCCAAAAGTGAAATTAATCACGGTCATCAATTTAAAAACCAAAAACTCTGTCAGCCAAGTGTATGCAACAGTTTTGCAGAATAAACACAGTGAGTTTGGTTTAAGACAAAAAGAAATTTAAGTTTCCAGAATATTGGGGAGAAAGTGTCTAATAGGATGGTGGAGTTCATGTAGAGATTCTGGACTGGAAAAATGATTTGGCCACCATTAGCACAGGACTAGATGCCACTGAAGTGGCAGAGATCACTTAGAATAAATGGCAAACAAAAAAGAGGCCTTACTTCCTTCGGACTCCTGTGACTAGGAGGCAGACACTACAGAGCATGGAAAATATTTTGTAAGGTAGAGTTACCGAAGACGGCCTTTTTCTCCGAGATATGCTGACATGCTTAATGTGGGCTTTCTTTACAACAATGTGATCATTCCAACAACTAGTAGTTCCACGATGTTTTTAGAGTTTACAAATGTATTACTACAGTGAGTTTTATTGTATCTGAGCCTCGTGAGAGATTTACGATTATCCCTATTTTATGCAAAACTTCAGAAAGTTTAAATGAAAGGTCACAAATAGATGATTGATACCTAATCCACAGCTCTTGGATGACCTATAGCGTCAATGTTTTCAATGAAGAGAAGGTGATTTTCACCCCGTCCTTCACTTCTAGTTTTCCTAATTGTTCTATATGACTTTATTGAAAGGTTCACTTCAAAATCAATCTCTCCCCTTCTCAAACTATCTTTCTTAATAAGGATAATTGTTAGGAAGTTCCCACAGCTACCTAACACCCTCTAATTCCCAAGACCTTGTGAATGCTTCTGACTATGAATTTTGAAGGCATTCCAGAAATACAGTCTCAGTTTGATTATAAAGCAAATAACATCTTGGATATTATTATATTTAAATATTTAGAATTATTTAAAATTAATTTTTTGCAAAAAATTCTTGGAGGGAAATGAGAACAAGAGTTTATTTAAGAAGTAGAATTTTATTTCTTTTTCTACAGATCGACTGACTAACACTGTGGTTCTCCATAGAAATAAATAAAATTCACATACATAAAAAACGGTAGAGAATACTAAATGTGCCAAATAACGAATTCCTTTAAGCATAGATATATATATACACATATATACACATATATATATACATATATACATACACACACATATATATACATATATACACACACACACATACATATACATGTATATATACACACATACATACTTATATACACTTTTATACCTGCCAAGAAAGGTAAGTTTGTCACTGCTTAGAGATTGCTGAAAGCAAAATGAAAGAGTTCCATCAAGTGGTCATATCAAGACACAGCAGTTAGTATTTCACCAATAGAAAGAGGAAAACAATTTCTCTGAAATCTAGTTCAGACATACATTTCTAACCGAGCTATTAATATTTTATGCCATGCAACATTAAAAAACACAATTAAATGCATTTTAAACATTATTACTAATTCATTTTCCAATTCATTTTTAAACTGCAAAGAAAATAGAAACTATGTGATTTTTATTTTTTTCTTTTTCATAACGAATACTCTCTCCATAAATTTTGCAGTTGAAAATGCGTGGTTATAATCTTAATTTGCATGTTATAGTCATTTTTTTTAAATTAGCAGGTAAACCACAGGTAATACTAAACTAAGTATTTGGATTGCACCGAAAATTCAGAAACTAACTACTTGCAAATGACCTATACATCTTAAAATAGTACAAAATAAATACAAAGAAAACTCTACTCAAGGTTGTTTTAAAAAATAACATAAGTTATAAAACATAAACATGAGTTAACTTGCTTCTTTTAACAATCTATAGTTTTTGCCTTGCCAAATTTCATCTCCTTCATAAAGACAGACAAAACAGGCATCTTTCTTTTTAAAGTATAATTGATTTAAGGGGTCATTTTCTCATTATTTTGGAAAAACCATCATGGCTTATTTTAATGTTATAAATGCTACTTCTAAATATATATTACAGATTAAGATTTGTTTCTTGCTTAATAAAGCAGTAGTTCATTTAAGCAACCATTGTTTAATTAAACTTTCTGAATATTATATATATATTACTAATGAGATGAGGTTAAACAATAGATTTTTATATAAAACCTATGAAATATATATTATCTAGACATAAAATTGGAAGCAATGTATTTAATGATTAAGATCATGGATTTTGGCATCAGAGAGATTTGATTTGAATCTAATCTCTTCCACTTTTTTTCTCTGTAACCTGGAGCAATGACAAGCGTACTTTGTTTCATTGCGCTTTTCTTGTAGATGTTGTGTTTTTTACAAATTGAAGGTTTGTGGCCAGCCTGCCTTGAGCAATTCTATCCACACCATTTTTTCCAACAGTATGTGCTCACTTTTGGTTTCTGGGTCACAGTTCAATACTTCTCACAATATTTCAGATTTTTTCATTGTCATTATATTATTTATGGTTATCTGTGATCAATGATCTTTTATGTCACTATTGTAATTGTGGGACACCATACACTCTGCACATATAAGATAGCAAACTTAATTAATATCATGTGTGTTCCCACTTCTTCAGCAGCTAGCTGTTCTTCCATCTCTCTTCTTCTCCTCAAGCCTCACTATTCCCTGAGACACAACAATATTAAAATTAGACCAAGTAATAACCCTGCAATGGCCTTTAAGTGTTCAAGTGAGAAGAAAAGCATCATACATCTTTCACTTTAAGTCAAAAGCTGGAAATGATTAAACTTAATGAAGAAGGCATGTTGAAAGCTGAGAGAGGCTAAAAGCTAGGTCTCTTATAACAAACAGCCAACTTATGAACACAAAGGAAATGTTCTTGAAGGTAATTGACAGTGCTACTACAGTGAACAAATGAACGATGAAGAATGTAAAACAGGCTTGTTGCTGATATGAAGAACGTTTTATCAGTCTGGATAGAAAATCAAACCAACTACAACAAGGCCCAAATTATCTTCAATTCTCTTCAGGCTGAGAGAAATGAAGAAGAAAAGTTGGAAACTAGAAGAAGTTGGTTGATAATTTTTAAGGAAAGAAGCCATCCCAAAATAAAAGAAAAAGTGCAAGGTGAAGTAGTAGCATGTGCTGATGTAGAAGCTTTAGCACATAATCTGGAAAATCTAGCTAAGATAATAGATGAAGTTTGTTACACTAAACAAGAGATTTTCAGTGTAGATGAAACAGACTTATATTGAAAGAAGATGCTGTCTAGGACGTTCATGGCTAGAAAATAAGTCAATGCCTGGCTTTAAAGCTTCAGTGCACAGGGTGACACTCTTGGTAGGGGCTAATGCAGCTGGTAAATTGAAGTTGAAGCCAATACTGATTAACGATTCTGAAAATAGCAAGAATTATGCTAAATCTAGTGTGCCTGTACTCTATAAATGGAGCAAAGTCTGAATGACAGCATATCTGTTAACAGTATGGTCTACTGGATATTTTTATCCCGCTCTTGAGAACTACTGCTCAGAAAAAAAACAGTCCTTTCAAAATACTGCTGTTCATTGACAATGTACCTGACCACCCAAGAGTTCCGATGGAGGTGAACAAGGATATTAGTGTTTCTAAGCTCGTTAACACAACATCCATTCTGTAGCCTCTGAATCAAGGAGTAATTTCAACTTTCAAGTTTTATTACATAAGAACTAAACATGGTAAGGTTATTGCTGCCATAATGACTACTCTGATTAATCTGGGTAAAATAAATTGAAAATCTTCAGGAAAGGATTCACCACTCTAGATGACACTAAGGACATTTGTGATTCCTGGGAGGAGCCCAAAATATCAACAATAACAGGAGTTTAGAAGAAGTTGAGTCCAACTCTCACAGATGACCTTGAGGGGTTTAACTCTTCAGTGGAAGTAAATGCGGATGTGGTGGAATCAGCAAGACAACTAGAATTAGAACTGGAGCCTGAAAATGTGACTGAGTTGCTGCAGTTTCAAGATACAATTTTAATGCATTAGGATTTGTTTCTTAGAGATGAGCAAAGAAAGTCGTTCCTTGAGATAGAATCTACTCCTGGTAATGATGCTGTGAACATTCTTCAAATAACAACAAAGAATTTAGAATATTACAGAAACTTAGTTGATAAAGCAGTGGTAGAATTTGGGTTTGAAAGAAGTTCTACTGTGGGGAAAAAGCTATCAAACAGCATCACGTTACAAAAAAAAAAAAAAAATCTTTCATGAAAGGAAAAGTCAACCAATGTGGCAAACTTCATTGCTGCCATGTTAGAAGAAATTGCCACAGCCACATTAACCTTAAGAAACCACCACCCTGATTGGTCAGCTGCCACCAACACTTGGAGCAAACCCTTTACCTGTGAAAAATCACAACTTGTTGAAGGAACAGATAATCATTAGCATTTTAGCAATAAAGTATTTTAAAATTAAAGTATGTGCATTGTTTTTTAGACATACTTCTATTGCACACTCAGCTGCTTATATTGTAATGTAAACATGACTTTTTTATGCATTGGAAAACCAACAAACTTGTATGACTCACTTTATTGCAATGTTTGCTTTACTGCAGTGGTCTGGAACTGAATCTGTAATATCTCCAAGGTATGCCTGTATATCTTCATGTATAATAGGGAAGTAATTCTACTGATACAGGTATGGTAGAGCTTAGATAATGTCTCTTATATCAAGCATCTAGATTAGTAGCTGACTATCATCAAAATGAAAACACATGTTTGGGAAATAATATTTCCACTGTTCTATCTTGTTATTGGTAGGTGAGAGTGGTGGTGAACTTTCACCTCAAATTGTTTGATTTAAATAGTTGAAAAAATATAAACAAGTAAGGAGACAAAAGACAAATGTATTGCTTCTATGATGGCAATACGATCATATTTCTTCTGAGTGCTCTATGACCTTCCTCCAATCTAAGCAATATTTCCATTTCTACTAGAAGCCAGAGAGATTCACACTGTTACCCTTCTTTCTGTCTTTTGGAAATTTGCAGTGATAATAAGCTGATTTAAAATCCTTACTTAATATCAAGAACAACTCTTCCTGTCAACATGGTAATAAAATGAACACTGAGGATGAAGAGAGAGAGAGAGAGAATGATAAAGTGCATTCAGTAAAACATAAACAAGTAAAGGATGTGGGCGCAAGGTATATAGGAAGTATTAATAGTTGTACTCCTCTCACATATTTTGTCATGTGTGAAATAATTCAAAAGTAAGATGTAAGTAAACCTAAAAGAAAATCTAAAACTCCCTTTAGGAAACCTAAAAGTGAATAGATTCACACTTCAACAAATTTTGACGATATGTCAGCAAGATGGAAAATAACTACAAAAGGAAAGCTGCAGATACAAGAAGAAATGTTGAGTGAAGAACATGGAAAGCATGTAGATAAACCACAGGGTCTGTGTGAAATAACAAAAAAATTAAATTTGGGAATACAGAAAGGATATAATTAAAATATGGGACAATAAGTAAGACTAGCAGGTGATTTGATTTTTATAATTCTAAGGTCCCTATGTTATATAAAGAAGGAATAGAGAAAATGATTAATGTAGACTTTAAGTAAATAAATCTGTTAAAATTTCATGGTAACTATTAAAAGAATAAAGAGGGAAATAGAATTTAAATAAAAACTTCATGTAAAAGATGCAGAAAAAGTGATAAAAAGTAAAAGCGATGAAGCAAAAGAGGAACATACAAAACAAGAAATAGGATGGTAATGAATCCAAATATATCAGCAATCCTAATAAATGTAAATAAATTAACTTTCTAGTTAAAGGTTAAATTCAATAAAAGATAAGATCCAGGATTATACTATCTAAGAATCACACATGAAAATAAAAACATGGAAAAACTGATACACAAAGGATAAGAAATTAGGCAGCTTAAATATTAGTCAAAGGAAAGCTGGTGTATCTATATTAATATTATAGAGTGAGGTCTTTAAGGCACAAAGCATCATATAGAATGGAAAACATCATAAAACAATGATAATTATACACTCATTTCAACTTTGATGCCTCTAATAACTTGCCTCAAATCATATAAAGAAGTCAACAAACCCATCATACCAAGGAATACACAGTGTTCTCAGGTACGCACGGAACTTCAGAGAAAGCCGAACAACATGGGGAAGACATAATGCACATATCAGCCAATTCCAAGGAATTATCAGACAGATATACTTCTCTTAGCACAACGAAGTTCAAAGTCAGAAAAAAACATTTTTTTTTGAAAAATTTGTAGATTTGGAAATAGGAAAGCATATTTAAAACATACAAGAAAGCAATAAAGTCTGAAAACAGATAAATTCAACAGTTAACTTAAGATATTAGGGAAAATATAAGAAACCGAAGCAGAAGAAATGCAATTATAAAAACCAACAATAATAATGAATGAAATAGCAAATAGAGATACAGCAGATTAAAACAAAAAGATTAACAACTCGAAAGGCTAATTCTTATATATTTAATATATGTGTGTGTCTAATCTACTCTCAATATTAAACTATTAATCCTTTCTTTCCTAAATATATATCAACAATGATTGTTATATTTTTTCTATTTTTATATTTACACAGGGAAATGTGACATTCACCATGTTTCACTTAGTGTTTTTTAACTCAGTATCATTTTTGAGGCCAATTTTGAGACCCATGTGTATAGAGAGATACTTTATTCCTTTTAACTATTGCCCAGTAATATATAGATTAAATTTTTATCCATCTATCCCCCATTTGCTATCTACTAATAGTATTTCAAAGCACATCCCTGAATTTTCCTATGCATCTCTGTTACACGTTACCCTAAAGAGAAATGACAAGCTTTTTAGAGAAGTGGCATACTCAATTTCCCTAAATGTTGGCAAATTGATTATTTAAATGGCATTTAGCAGAAAATCTAACAAAACATTTTTCTTCACATTAAAAAAGAAATCCTTAAATTGCTTCTTAGTTTCTATAAAAATGGAAGAGTGGAGAAGTATTCAGGGCTTTATGTTTTATTCAATTGGATCAATATCCTCCATAATCCTGTGAATCACCTTTTTAAAAAATTTGTAAAACTTAAGACAATATTTTATAGTTTTGCTCCACATTGTTTGAAATTTAGAAACTTTTATTTCTAATTAGATTGCTATGACATTGAGTGTGTGTGTGTGTGTGTGTGATTGGTATGTATATAAATTATCTACTACATGCAAGATATAAAAATATGATAAAGTGTTTGGACCTTACCCTTAGAAAACAATATCTCAATAACTGTGGTGTGGCTGAGATGATGTTCAGGTATCATCTCATATTTGCCTACATTTCTAAGTTTATTTCTACATTGCCAAGTTTGTAACTATAACATGGCCATTTCCTGTATAGGAGACAGATGCTCTTTAGGTGTGTCCATCATAAAACTAGTTTAATAAATCAGGACACATTGAAAATAAAATAAGCCTCAAGCATAAAGCAGGACCAATCCTTGAACAAAGTGTATATTCAATATATACTCCATTGGCTTCAATAGTGAAAATATACTGTGAGCTGTCACAAAGTTGGTAGGCTCTGATCCCCAGCGGGTACTGTGCCTGTCCTTTGCATAACTAGAGGGATTGTTAGTCCTCTTTGCATACATCACGATTGTTAATAAAGTGATATTTGTCAAAATGAGTAAGCACCTGTTGCCATGGAAGGTGCCATAAGCAAGATTATAAAACAAATTGTTGTAGTTGGCTAGGAACCAGGAGGAAGATGAACAGCAGAAGAAAAGGCATTCTTTCCTTAATTCCTCATACCCATTTTACAATGCATTGCATACAGTTGTTTATGCAGAACACAGGCTGTTTTCTTTTTTTCTGAAACCTCATGTAACCGATGGTATTTTAAATGAGCTCTAATACAAAGTGCCTCACACACTCCTAACCTATGCCTCATTTAACCCATTATATGCGTTCACTCTTGAAACATTTAGTCTTCATTTGTCTATTTTTCCTGTAACTTATTTTTAGGAATAGAAAAATCATGTCCTGGGAAGCATGTCTTCTGGCACATATTTAAAATACCTAAGGGGGCTCAGGTAACATCAAGACCCTAGTAGGTGCAGACGGGTCCCCACCAATATCTTGGCATTTTATTTCAATTATTTACTATCTTTCAATATGGCCCACAGCATGAAGATTTTGCATATACCAGTTTATTTTTTAATTGAAAATTGAAATAATACCAATACTCATAAAAAAATCCATTCAATTCTATTCAGTAAACAGTCTTCCTCTTCATGCCAGTAGATATCTGTAACTCTTTCCCCAGGTTCCTTATTTAAAGTATCTTTACCAAAAAAAGCAGACAGGCTTCAAATAACCGTCTGACATTGGAGAATGACAATATTTTTTCTTGTGAATTAGCATCCTAGCTAGGCACTGATATGAGATATACTGACATAGCTTTCCTGCCAAATCTCATTCTTGTATTGTTCATGAATAGATTCATTATTTTGGTACAAAGACTTTAAATATCAAGTTTAATTGATCTTTTATATCACACTTCTCCAGAATTTTTTACTGAAGGATAAATTTGTTCCTCTAAAAAGCACAGCCTGTCCCGAGCAGATGCATGCCATTAAAAAAAAAAATCACATAAATGTCTTCCTTTGGTTCTATCACAGCCTAACATATGAATCCATGTTTATTGTGGTAATGATTCAAACTAGTAAAATGGGGTATAATTTTTGTTTGTATTATAATTGCAGTGCTCCTCATTTCTAGGTACCCCATACTGGCTATTCTCATGTTTTATGTGAATCACATGGTGTATTTACTAGCTCTGTGATCTTGGAAAAAATGACTGGCTGCAAAAAGTTCTCTCATTTCTTCTGCTAATCCCATTCTCTGAAGAGGAAAATGTAAGACTATGTGTGCAAAAATTCTAAGACACTGAGAGTCCAAAGAAAATAGAGAATAGATATTTAAGCTTGAGACCAGAAAGCATTTGTGATTATTAAGACTGAATTCTTGTGACTTTGAGTCAGAATGGCTTGTTTTTAGCTGGAATTTATCTTCTAGATCCTTATTCTCTGATTATATGCAATTTGGAAATGTCCTACATAAAAACTGCTGCCTAACTTGTCACCTGGTTTTCTTCCAATGCACAGAAAGAACTAGACGCCCTGCAACAAATGGATTATGTGCACCATCTGGCCATTTTGTGTCGCATACTAAATTTTAAACTAAAAATGCCTTTCTTCTTCCCATACTAGAACATAAGAAATTTGCTATCTTTTCTGGCTTGATGTATAACTTAATTTAGTTGTTAATATAAGTTGTTGATGGCTAAAATTGTGTAAAATGCAGTTATACATAATTTTTAGCTTCAAAGTCACAAATTTTGTCACTTTATTATGGAGGAATTGCAAATATCTCTAGGGTATAAACTCAGCCTGATTTCTGGATATCTGTTTTTTTCTATTTGCAACTTCAAATATGTGTGTAACGCCATTGCGAACTCTCAATTTTGTTAGGTGTATTTCAAGTATATATGAGAAGTTAACATATGCATATTTTATATAATTTTTACATGTAAGTGCATATGAGTTGCTCTGAACTTTGAGAAACTAAACTGTCCAGAAAGGTATGTTTTTACATGTAGCCATTTGTAATTTGGTAACCACAGGAAATGTAAATCTGAAAATAACTATAAAACAGTTAAGGATAAGTATATAGTGTGATTCTTTTCCTTATCTAATATAAATTTTTAAAGCCACAGGAAAAGGAGCCGAAGACTGGACTATAACAGGTTTGGAGGCTATGAATACATAGAATGATACCAATTTATGGAAATACAGATTGATATTAGCTCATGTTATTGAGGGCCTACTCTTTGCCTTTTTTGTGTATGTATGTATGTATGTCTTTATTTATGTATTTCTGTATTTATTTATTTTTAGAGACAGGGTCTCACTCTGTGGTTCAGATTGGAGGGCAGTAGCGCGATCACAGCTCACTGCAACCTCAACCTCCCAGGCCTAAGCAATCCTTCTGCTACAGCCTCCCAAGTAGCTGGGACTACAGGCACGTGCCACTGCACCCAGCTAACTTTAAAAATATTTTGTAGAAACTGGGTCTTTCCCTGTTGCCCAGGCTGATCTTGAACTCCCGGGCTAAAGCGATCGTCCCACCTGGGCCTCCCAAATTGCGGGGATTACACGCACAAGCCACCGTGCCCAGCCGCCATTGCCTTTATACATATTACCTCATTTAAATATGCATTTTTCCAATGGAAGGAACTGGAGCTTAGATAAATTCTATACCTCTCAAAATAACACCACGTGGATTTTTAAAAAAATCTTTAAGCATTTACCTACTTATTTATTTGGCTAATGGGAAAAAAAAGCTCCCAGTCACAAACATCCCCCGTCATAAACATCACGATCCATGATGATAGAGCAAAATCAGATATGCTAAATTTAGCCAAATGTATTGCATACAGTAGGTCATCAATACATGCTTATTGAATTAATTAAAATCCAACTTGAAAAGGAAATTGACCCTGTCAAATATTTGTATATTTTATCTCATCAAATTTAGTTGTGTGTGAGCCAAAGAAAACATATGAAAAGTGTTTTATTTTGCAGGGACAGATGTATAAAATATTATCTAATTTTAATATACTAAAGGCATAGTTATAGTTTTCCTTTAAACATCATTTTGACCTTAATGATGTGACTTACTATTTTACCCTCCAAAAACAGTACACTTTATAATTATAATTGCTGGAACACGCCACTTTCTAGAATTACGAAAAATAATTCATTACACATAAAGGCTTTATTTTGGAATGAATAAATGAATGTTGGCTGTCATCGTAATTTGTGCCTCCCGAAAGATTGGTTTCCTACCTCTAGATAGAGAGAAAATAAAATTTAATCTTTAAGAATTCACATTTCTTGTTTGGCAAGAGTTTGTATTGCTACTAATTAGCTGAAATAGAAATTAAAGAATCTCGGCTACATTGAACAACTGGGCTTTGAATGTCTAAAACTGTTTCCTCAGAAGAGAACAGGTGATGTCATTGCATCAAGTCACTGGGATGAATTGCTGAAAGGGAGATGCATGGAAACAATATCGTACCCTCAAAACTTCCATTGAGGAGCACAATGTCTCCATATACACTATTACCAGTTTCCCTTCAGAATTTTCTCTATGTCTGCTTTTAATTATCCCAAATTCATTTATCCCCCCTATTTAAGTTCCCCCTCCCTCTTCCCCTATATTTCCCCTTGAACCTATCTTTTCTGTATCCATTGCAGAGCGATCACTTCGTTGTAACTGAATACAGATCTGAATGCTTACCACTTGCAGAGTCCAATTCACAAGAGTGAGGTCTGGTGGAAAGAAAGGGATTTTACTAACCAAAACTAGTGAAGGAGATGTGGCCGGATTCCCATCCAAAGCAACCACTTCAATTTTGGGGGTGAGGGTAGGAGTTTAAGTGTGGAAAAATTGATAAGGAAGGCGCGCAAAATTGTGCTGAGTACAATGTCTGTGTGTCTTGCTCTGGTGGCTATTTTGTGTCTCAGTCCTCCTGAATCACGAGCTGGCAGCATCTCAACAATGGCGGGGTTGTTGACTAGCCAGCCACCTTGAAATAATCTTGGGAATTTTGCAGCTGAGTCTCCAAGCTTCCTTTGTCAGACTCAAGATTAGCCCCTGCAACTTCTAAGAAGGCATATAGACGACAGCATACAATTAGATAAATGTGAAGGGAGTATACATGGTAGGAAAGGGAGGGATATGGAGTCTATTTTATGGCTAAGAGAAAAGGCTTCTACAGTTTTCTTCAAGGTTTTATCTTGAAACCCAAGACTAAAAAAAATAAAATGCATTTTGAAGTTAAGCTATCTGGTTTTTTAATGATTTATAGCTCTGGGGGTCTTCTCTTTTCTAAATATCCCCAAGCCCTAGGATGGATTTTGGGCAATAATTTGTACTAAATATGTGAGTTCAAAATGAGATATTTATTTACCTTGTACTTTATGTTGCAAATTTCCTAAAACTGTAATTTTAACAATCTACACGTTTATATTTATGTGATGGTTTTGTTAATTTCATTTCAACACTTTTCTCCAACAAGTGGATTTATACAAAACTGACAATGTGAATCTTCTTCAGCATCCCCCTTCAACATCTTAATAGGATAAAATGAATCATAATTTTAAACTACATTTCTTAATTTAAAGAAAAAAATTATGTGGACATATTCACATTCAAGGTGAGTATCCAGCAAACAGTAAATCAGGCAGGTGGTTATGTTGGGAAATGGTAGCAAAACATTTACAATTGATGCCATATAGCTTTCAGCCTAGTAGGGCCAACTAGCTGTGTTCAATGACACTGGGGAAATTAAGCTGTTTGAAGGTCATTAATGCTAATTCTAAACCTCTGGGGCAGTGACAGGAAGTTGGCAGCAATATGCAGGGAAACCATACCTCCAACTGAGTGGATAAGCCTCCTTCATAAGTGGACCGAGGATTGTTCTTGTTGGGCCTGTGCTCTGATTTGGAGACAAAGAACCAGGTATAACCACTATTGCTGCATATACACAGCAGGCAGTAACGTATATTCTGATCCTGTCATTGTCTTTCTTAAACTGACCAGGAGTCCTTATCATAAAGTTCAAATCCCCTTCCATTATCTTCCTGTTTCAGCTGATACCACTGTCCTCTGGACTAAGCCCCAGGCACATTAAGTTTCTAAGTTGACATTTTTAATTAAGTTTTAAAGACATATTTGGAGAATTTTTTAATGCACAAGTATATGTCCAGCTCAAATAATTCCACTTTCAATGTGCTTTCCTGGGTTTCTTGAATGCCATTGAGAAATTACAGTACATATAAAGAAAATAGAAAAGAAATAGTAATCACTGAATCAATGATTAGCGAAAAAAAAAACAGCAAAAGCTAAAGCTTTTCAGCAATTAAGTTCACCAATTTTCAGTAAATAACTCAAGTGAAAAAAATTAATTTATCTACTTGAAAATGGCTAATGCAGAGTCAAAGATTAAAATGTTGGAAATAAATTTTCTTCTTACACGCCAACCTTTAAGGAAAATATTATTGAACTCTTCTGGAACACAAAATCTTTGCAACCAGCATTATTATGTATATTATCCACTTACATTAAATTAAAACTCTATATGCATGAGGGAATGTTTCTTCAAATATTAACCATAAATAGAAATTAGAAAAATGTATAAAATTAGGTTGTATATTTCATTCCTAAGATTTTCTAGACTGGGTTTTCTGAAAGATGCAACACCATTCTCTTGATATTCTACAAATAGAAACACGCTACCCCAGAGCATTGGGTTCAGAACGTGCTACCCCAGAAGATGGCACCTTCACATTTGAGAAAATCACAAAGGAGAAAGGTCTCTGACCTTCTCCAATCCTTCTTCTCTGAAGCAAGCTGTAAAAGAATCTGATTTTCAGCTGGGTGCGGTGGCTCACTCCTGTAATCCCAGCACTTTGGGACGCCGAGGTGGGTGGATCACGAGGTCAGGAGATTGAGACCATCCTGGCTAACACGGTGAAACCTCGTCTCTACTAAAAATACAAAAAATTATCCGGGTGTGGTGGTGGCGCCTGTAGTCCCAGCTACTCGGGAGGCTGAGGTAGGAAAACGGTGTGAACCCGGGAGGTGGAGCTTGCAGTGAGCGGAGATCACGCCACTGCCCTCCAGCCTGGGCGACAGAGCAAGACTCTGTCTCAAAAAAAAAAAAAAAAAAGAATCTTATCTTCCTCTGAAGTATGTGATAAGAGCCTCATGTGCCTCATATCTGGAGACAAGGAATGTCACACTGGGACACAGAAAGTAATATGAACAAACAGGCCTTGCTAAGTTCCCCCAGCTTATTACCATTAGATCATACTCCCTCTGTTCAATCATGCTTCCTCATGACTGTCTACTCCCCATCCAACCTAAGCATAAATATACATAGATTTCCCCATTTCTTTGGGTCTTCATTTCTGAAGGTCCACATGTCACATAAAATTTACATTAAATAAATATGTATGCTTTTCTGTTGTTAAAATGCCTTTTGTTATAGGTGCTTCAGCCATGAACCTAGTGATGGATGAGAAAAAAAAATCCCTTCTACCCTACACTAACAAGGAAGGACGAGAGAGAGAATTCTAATTTCTTACCATAGGTATTCAATGTGATGAGAGGGTGGTCATTTGATGTATAAAATTAGGAATTCATTCTAAATCATGTTTGAAACTTTTGTTTAGTTTATTGCAGAGGAAGGGGCAAGTTTGGTGCTCCAAATTCCTGTTTTATTTGCCATCATAGAAAGGATTTGAATTTGCAAGACACTTCACAAAAGTCTGATTTTTTTTTCACTTTAAATGTGGTATTGTGGTTACTGTAATGAGGTGGCATCGACACTGCTAATACTTACCCTTTGGAGTTTACCCCAAGGCTTTACCATAAGACATCATCCAGATCACTGTGCTTTCTTTTAAAAAACAAGTCTTTATTAAAAAGAAAAGCACAAACTAGACCATCACAAATAGAAATTAGTAATAGCCAGAAACGTATTTAGCAGCGATTTTTTTTCTTTTTTTTTTTAACAGTCTTGCTCTGTCTCTCAGGCTGGAGTGCAGTGGCGTGATCTCGGCTCACTGTAACCTCCACCTCCCAGGTTCAAGCAATTCTCCTGCCTCAGCCTCCCAGAGTAGTTGTAACTAGAGGTATCCACCACCACACCCAGGTAATTTGCATATTTTTAGTAGAGTTGGGGTATCACCATGTTGGCCAAGCTGGTCTTCAACTACTGACCTCAGGTGACCCGCCTACGAAAGTGCTGGGATTACAGGAGTGAGGCACTGCACCCAGACTTATTTAACATCAGTTCTAAACATTGTTGACACATTGCAGTATCTAATTTTCTCTAGTATCCTTAATTAATTATATAATGTGACTTTTGAAGAATTCTTATATACATTAAGATAAAGTTCAAGAAGGCCATTAGCAAAGGATTTTAAAAAGAGTAGTTTTTTTCAAAGATTTTCCATTTTAAACAGATTTTTCTTATAAAATAAATTTCTCCATGTCTTTTAAAAATACGAAACTTGGCTCCCATTAAATATGCTCATTTTTAGTTACCCATGGGATACCCTTACTTATCTATGATAACAGATACTTGTCATAATTTCCTGTATACTCCTAATGTCAGAGGTATGTTTACAAGTGGTATCATTTACTTCTGGATTTCATTTCCAGCTATTTAACCTCCAGATTCATGATAAAGCATTTTTAAGATTATCTCTGAAAACAATACCTGCTTTTTATTTACTCAAAATATATCTACCCTTAACATAAGTACACTTTGGATAAGCAGTTATTTTTAGGCAAACTGTTACTAAGATAAGTATATGACAACATAAATAATGGAGGATATCCATGTGTAGCTAAAAGTGAAAATATTTACTTTACCTGGAAGATTTGTTTTTTTTAAAAAAAAACCCTGAAACAATTGATTTCATGCAAAAAAAGTGCTAAAAGAAAAATGCGTAATCTGTGTATGATAAAAACATTTTCTCGAGCTGTGCAAATGACCTTGTTGATTTTTATTTTATCTAAGAATGATTTAAATATGCAATAATACAACTTACAGCAACATATAACAATGCATTTAATAGTAATGCACAAAAGTAACAACGCAATGCAGATAAAAATGTTATACTGAACTCATCATTTGACATACTTCATGTATTAGAAAAATTTGCTGAATAATGTCAATTATCAAAACATGTAGCTGCTATGTAGTCCCTTAAAAACTGATATTTCCAGCATGTGTATAATACACATATAAGTATATTCGTGTTGAACATAGCTTTAATACTTTTTATATTTTTTTAAAAAGAAATTGTATGCCTTTTGTTGAAAACCACTATAACTTACTTGACCTGTGTGTGATTTTTATTTTCTGTTAAAATATTTAATTTCCAATATAGTTTGGATGCAGGACAGTCTGCATTTTAGGAAGCAAAAAAATAAATTTTAGAAAGGTAAAATATCAAAGGCAGTTTTGTAGTAATACTGATGTCTAAAAGTTGAAATAGTAGCTGTCATTAAATGAGCACCTACTATATTTCAGGCACTAAACTGGATTCTTATAGACTCTTTAATAATAATATCATACATTATAAATGTGAAGTTTTAGACTGCAAAGTACATAATTTGCTAAAAGTCACAGATGTAATAAACTGTCAATCCAGAATTTGAACTTAAATCTTTTGGCTGCAGAGAGGAAAACAAAAGAACGGTAGGTAAATAGCTAGATGAATCCGTTGACTGACAGTCGTATCAGCTTCCCTTTACTGAATGCTGATCTCATCACACCAGTATAACTTTGTAAAATGTGTTTATTATTTCCATGTTCAAAGTGAGTGACTTAAGGCTAAAAATGATAAGAAATGTGTCCTTGATGGCAGCTATCACTGGAAGATCCAGAATTTTAACCAATATTTCACTATCCAGTATTACTCATTTCAAAGCACTCAGCCTTTCTGCTATCACATACAATTTCCACTTCAAGTAACAAATTCAAATATAATCGGTACAAAGTTTATCCTACCCTGAAAATGAAATGTATAATATTCAAGAACAACTTGATGATTCACATCTGAGAAAACATAGTACTCTCAAAGTGACAAATACTGAATAAATAAATATTACCTCTGTATTGGATGTCTAAAAATGAGTAAGGACAAGATACTTCAAGCTGGAAAAATTAGAATGCAAACAAAAGACAACGGAGAAACCAAACATAGCTGGTCACATATGTATTTTTGTAACGATTTTTAAGTCTGGGAGTCTTGTTTCCTAAGCAAACATTTATTTTTTTGTTAGCCAGAAGTTTATATCTCCCTAGATTATGTAAAATACTGAAAAAAGAAATATGAAAACTTTATTTTTGGTTGTGTCATCAAACAGTGCCTTACATATTTGAATGACTACACTTTCAAAAGCTGCCAAACTTTAATTTCTTCTGTTAGTATCTATATCTACACATATTCAACATTCAAAGTAAGGAATCTTGTAGTGTGTGTTATATTGTTCAAGTATTGATGATTTTGTTGCAACTCTGGGAACACTTTTTAGCCCCTGAAGCCTGAATTAGGGGTATCTATATAGAGAGGAAATTATTGGCTTATCAAAAGTGTGCCTAGATTCTGTAGGTCAAGTCTATCCATCATAGACTTCCTAAAAGGTGGATTAGATTTGAAGCTCTCCCAATTTATTTTGTTATGGTTCATTGGCACATTCATTTTGCACAACTGTTTATACAAAATAAATGGCTGCTGATATCTTAAGCCCCTCCATTAGTGGAGTCCAATTCACCATCTAAGATAACAAAAACATAGGAATCTTCAGTTCCTACTGCTACCATTACAGAAGGCTCAAGCTGTAGAATATTTGATGCTTTCTGCTCTCAAAGTTCTGATCCAGTCCTTTCTCTTACATAACATCTGTCCATGTCCTTGCTCAGAGGGACCCAGTGCTCATTCAAAGATCCCTTTATTGTGGTGAATGTTTAATTTCTTACTAATATTCATTCAAATGCAATACATGTGTAGTTCCATTCAGTCTGTGCTGCTATAATGGAATATAAGAGACTGGGCAATTTGTAGAGATTCTTCATGGTTCTGGAAACTGGAAAATCCAAGATGCAAAGGCAAGTGTCTGGTGAGGACCTTCTTTCTGTGTCATCTCATGGTGGAAGGTGAGACAGCAAGAGATTGAACTCCCAGCCTTAAGTTATTTTAAATCAGCATGAATCTGTTCACAAGGCTTCTGCCTTCATGACCTAAACACCTCCCATTGGGCCCCACCTCCCAACAGTGGTTCATTGGATTATGTTCCAACACATGCCTTTTGGAGGGACACAGCCAAACGATAATGATATATAACAGCATTTTCTAAGTGTTCATTTTGATGATTTTTGACAAATGTTTACAGTAGTGTAACAACCACTTCAATGAAGACGTTTCATCCTAAAAATTCCCTTGTTCTATAGATTCAATTTTTATATTCTTCTGAAATTTTATGCTGAAATCTAATACCCAATATAATGGTATTGGGAGTTGGAGGCTTTGGAAGGTGATTAGATCATAAGAACAGAGACTTAATCAAAGGAGTTAGTGCTTTTTATAAGAGACCCTGGAGATATCCCGTCCTTCTACAATGTGAGGAGACAAAAGAATGACAGCCACCTCTGAATCAGGAAGTGAGTCATTACCAGGCACTGAGTCTGTCAGTAACGTGAATTTGAACTTCTGGTCACCAAAACTGTGAAAAATAAATTTTGGTTGTTTATAAACTACCCAGTCTATGATATTCTGTTACAGCAACCTAAAGTACTATGTTACCTGGTGCCCCTTTGTAATCAGTCCTCGCCCCCAACCTGACACCTAGCCCCTGTCTGCCCCACTCAGATTTGGGTGGCTACAGTTTTGGCTATTAAATAATGTCACAAAAATTGAATCTTATACTATGTAGCTTTGATTGTTTTTTATTGAGTTTACTTAATGCGTTGGAGATTTATTCATGCTGTTACATATGTCTATATTGTATTTTTTTATCGCAAACTAGTGTTCCATTTGATTATACCTTTACTAATACATGGGCCTCTGGATTATTTCTAGTTTAAGGCCATGCAAATAAAGTTGCTATAAACATTAACAAATGGGTCTCTGTATGAACATGCTTTTATTTCTCTTGGGTAAACATCCAGGAATTGATAGTTGAGTCATATGATAAATGTATATTTAAATTTAAAAGAAACTTCCCTATTGTTATCCAAAGCAACTATACCACTGATGTTTCTACATATCCTCATCAGTACTCCGTCTTCTGTGATTTGATTATAGCCGTCCTAGTAGCTGTATAGAGCATCTCATTGCAGTTTTAATTGCATTTTCCTAATGACTAGTGGCGTTAAGCAAATTTTCACTGCTTATTTGCCATTGGTATATACAGTGGTTCCACGTTCTCCGTGAGAGATTAGTTCTAGAACCCTGATGGATGCCAAAATCCAGAAATGCTAAAATTCCAGCATTGGTCCTGTATAACCTGGGAAAATTAAAACTGAGCCCTCTGCATCCTTGGGCTGCCCAATCTGGGAATACTATATTTTCTATCCATAGTTGGTTGAATCTGTGAATGTGGAGCTCGTACACATGAAAGGCCAACTGTATTTTTTGAAAGTCCAGTTTTTAGTCTGTTTCTACCAGTTATAAAAATTTCCAGTTCGCCTATATAGAAACTGTTTTTATGTGGATGGCTGAGGATTCTTTTGGAAAAACATACTGTCAAGAAAAGAACATAGGGATTATAAGCCTGACTCTATAGCAAAATCTGATTTTTTAAAAAGAAATTTTTATTAAAATGTCTAAAAATTACTCTGGCCCCGTTGACATCACTTGGATACCCGGCTGGTATAATCTATGACAGTATAAAGAGCCCGTCTATGTACTCTTGCATGGAATATGAGATGTTGAGGACTTTGGCATGTCGGTAGTTATGTCCACTGGTATTTATTTAGGCAGAGTATGGGAGGTTGCCAGGATTAAGAGAGGGCATAGGGTCAAGTGTGCATCCTGAGAAGCCATAAACAGAAAAGAAAGTGTAACCTAGTAAACCGTGCAGTTCCTGCAGGAATCTGGCAGGAATGGGACACAGTGGGCCCAGCATGGTCTACCAACCCCCTGCTGAATCCTTGAAATTCCTTCTGAAAACCTCCAGAAAGAAAGGACAGAGTACTGCATAGAGGGTTGAAGGTTCTGGTTTCTCCTGGCTCTTGTTTCTGTTTACGATTTGTATCTGTAGTAGTTTCCTGGGACTGCCCTAACAAAACAGCGCACAGTGGTTGGCTTAACCATAAGTGTACTGTCTCAGAGTTCTGGAAGGCAGAAGTCTAAAATCATGGTGTTGAAAAGGTGGCTCCTTCTGAGAGCCACAAGGAAAAAGCTATTCCAGAGAAGTCTCTCTCCTTATGTCATGCAGCTTTGGGTGTTTCTTGGTGTTTTAGTCTGTTCTCCTGCTGCTCATGAAGACATACCAGAGACTGGATAATTTATACAGAAAAAGAGGTTTAATGAACTCACAGTTCCATGTGCTGGGAAGGCCTCATAGTCATGGCAGAAGACGAAAGGCTCATTTCACATGGCGGCAGGCAAGAGAGAATGAGAACCAAGCAAAGAGGAGACCCCTTATCAAACCAACAGATCTTGTGAGACTCATTCACCACCACAAGAACAGTATGGGGAAAACCACCCCGTGATTCAATGATCTCTCACCAGATCCCTCCCACAACACATGGGAGTTACGGAAACTACAACCATGATTCAGTTACCTCCCCCAAATCCCTCCCACAATACATGGGAGTTACAGGAGCTAAGACAGACCATATCGCTTGGCTTATCAATGGCATTCTTCCTGTGTCTTCACATCGCCTTCTCTGTATGCCTATCTTTCCCTGTGTCCACATTTCTCCTTTTTGTAACTACAGAGTCATATTGGATTGGGCCCATCCTAATGACTTCATCCTGACTTGGTCATCTGCAAAGGCTGTATTTCCATACAAGGTCACATTCACAGCTACTGGAATTACCGCCTCATTATTTGCTGAAGGTACACAATTCAACCCATAACACTGTCAGTATAGTAATTGTGCCCTTTTAGGTAATTTCTGTTTTCTACTCATAATTTAAAATGAAAGCATCTTGAAATTATAAAAGACAATAGTGCTAAGAGAAAATTTCCATCAACCTATGATTTTAAACTCTTCAAAGTGCTAAGAGAAAATATCCATCAATCTATTATTTTAAACCTTTCTAAATTATTAAGAGTAAGATATATAAAATAAGATAATTTTCAGGACAGCCATGGTTGTTCATGCGTGTAATCTCAGCACTTTGGGAGGCTCGGGAGAGCAGACTGCTTGAGCTCAAGAGTTCAAGACCAGCCTGGACAAGATGGTGAAACTTCATTTCTACTAAAAATACAAACAATTAGCCTGGTGTGGGCATGGTGGCAAATGCCTGTAGTCCCAGTTACCCAAGAGGCTGAGGTGGGAGACCTGCTTGAGCCCAGAAAGTCAAGGCTTCAGTGAACCATGATTGCACCACAGCACTGCAGCCTGGGTGATAGCCTGAGACCTGCCACAGACACACACACACACACACACACACATTCAAATAAATGATTGAGTTTACATACCAAAGAGCACCAAAATATATGCTTCAATGAGAAGAAAAGAGTGAGATCTAAGTGGCACTGAGTTATACAGAAACTTGAAAACACGTTGGTGTATCTAAATAATCAATAACCAAAGTAACAGCAATAATAACATTAAGGATAATGACTATTTAGCTTGGAATTTAAAAAACAATACATAATTATATTTACAAATTGCAATAATATAAAAACTGGAAGAGATGATCATATCTAAAATTTTCTATAGCCCTTAAATTTTTCAGGTAGAAGGAGATGATTGATTCAAGTTGTACTTTGTTAATGCAACCTTGTGCTTCATTAGTGCTAATGCACTTTGTTCAACATTTAATAACTAAAGAGCAATGAAAAGCGACACAGATTAAATGGAAAAGGAAATATACAAACAACACACCCCCCAAAAATATGCAATCAAGTCAATGAAAAGCAGAAAACAAACGAAAAAAGTAAAGAAGTAAAAATACAGTGAAATTTTATTAAAGATGCAGAAACATATCCATATGTGTCAAAATCACATTTAGTATAAATACATTAAGTTCACTATTAAAAGACAGAGAGTACAAGCTATAATGACAAAGGATTTTTACACGCTGAGGGACATAAAATGATATGCCAAAATTTAGATTGTATAGTGACATTAATATCTCATTAAATATGCTAGAGCAAAATCTGAAATATATTCAAAAATTAACTTTGGGAGCCCGAGGTGGGTGAATCACGAGGTCAGCAGATCGAGACCATCCTGGCTAACATGGTGAAATACCGTCTCTACTAAAAATACAAAAAATTAGCCAGGCATGGTGGCAGGCGCCTGTAGTCCCAGCTACTAGGGAGGCTGAGGCAGGAGAACAGGGTGAACCCGGGAGGCGGAGCTTGCAGTGAGCCGAGATTGTGCCCCTGCACTCCAGCCTGGGTGACAGAGCCAGATTCCATCTCAAAAAAAAAAAAAAAAAAAAGCTTTCCAGTTGAAATATCTTTATAACGTAATATTGAATTCCCATGGCTAAGGAAAAATAATTTTATAATTAATCAGGTCTAAATAAAATAAATTAAATACTGAAAGGACAAAAAATTATCTTAAAGCTTTTACACTTCAATGCTCAGTTTTGCTGTGAACCTAAAACTGTTTTAAAATTAAATTATGTTAAATAGAAATAATTATTTGTGGGACATTTAATGTTTCTTGATTAACCCTTGGACTTGTAGAGATTTTAACTTAGAACAGTCATAAAAATTATAAAAATTGTTATTGTGAATAGAATAGAATATTGTTCTGAGAACAGTAAATATTTCTTGAGAATTTCGATGTGTCAGAGGCTGGAATATTTTCACATATTGTTTAACTCTTTTGTCTTATATACTATTTTGTCTTTAAAACAATCAGATGAGGAAAATGAGGCTCAGATAGCAACTAGCCTGACCCAAATCACACAGCTAGGAAACAGAGGATGCAGGATTTAAACCCAGAACCTGTTTGACTATTCACTACACTCTACCACCTCCAAGGAAAGTGGTGTGAATATGATACTTGAGGACATATCAACAGTCACGACTAAGGTTTAGTAAAACGGTGGAGAAATGAAGACAATGTTGAAAGAGAAAGAGTTCTAAGCCAACCACAATTAAAGTCTGAGTATGAAGAAGTCATGCAAAATATTTAACAATTTTACAAATGAAGAAGATGAGGCTAAGAGAGAATTCATTGCTTGCCTTATCGGACATCACAGTCCTCACTAATTATTTTAGTTCGTGTTTTCTTTCACATGTCTTGAAACTTGCATCATCCTATTATAGTCACTAGAATTTAGTACTTAATTTTTCTCTCGTTTCTGTGCATCTGTGCATGGAAAGGGATACGCCTGCTGCATGCTGATAGAAACTGACATTGTTTGAAAACACCTACTTTCATTTCCTAAATATGTGACTTCAAATATAACATAATTAAATATATAAATACTTAGGATATTTTTCTCTCTCTTAAAATTTATCTTAGCTTTGCAGGCCATAAGCCCAGAAATATGTGTTCCTTGTAAAAGCCACCATCTTGACCTCTTATTCTCCAACCATTAGCACAGTAAGTGTGCATTTAAACAGTTAACTAGCTATGAAATTGTTGGTAGAGGAGTTCTACAAAAACTGCAATGTATTAAAATCCTGTTTGGTCACAACTTTCTGAGGGAGGGAAGAAAACTTCATATGAGTTATGGCGATGTAATTTATGTTGATTATAAGAAAAAATTGCTTTAGGCCAATAAAATTCAAATTAAAAAAACACATTCAGAAACGAGGTTTAAAACATAAATAGCATGAAATAGGTGAGATTAGAGCTAATATTTTCCAGGAGCTAAATAAACACACAAGCTCATATAACATTTATTGTAAAGGTTAGAAGAGAAATCTAATTCAATATATTTTATGTACATGTAGAATGATTAGAATCTGTCTGGTTCTTGATAAATATAATCTAAAGAATTAGTTTAGACATCTTTCTCCCATCTTCAGTCAGAGTTTTATAAATTAATGAAATTATCTATTATCATTTCATCTTAGATGTCATAAGACTTTGGAAACAGGGGGTATTAGGGACTAATTTACAACACATAAATAGCTTGAACAGGTGGTACTTAATACCATCACAGATACTGGTCACTGGGTAGAGTTCACAGTTATGGAAGTGAATGCCAATTAGAAAAATGTTCATATCCTTATCACTGAGTAAACTTAAACTAAGTGAAAAGATACCACTTGCCAGGTGCAGTGGCTCAGGCCTGTAATCCCAGCACTTTGGGAGGCCGAGGCAGGCAGATCACGAGGTCAGGAGATCGAGACCATCCTGGCTAACAGGGTGAAACCCCGTCTCTACTAAAAATGCAAAAAAAATTAGCCGGGCGTGGTTGCGGACACCTGTAGTCCCAGCTACTCGGGAGGCTGAGGCAGGAGAATGGTGTGAACCCGGGAGGCGGAGCTTGCAGTAAGCCGAGATCGCACCACTGCACTCCAGCCTGGGCGACAGAGCGAGACTCCGTCTCAGGAAAAAAAAAAAAGAATGGACGAATACAAATGCCTTTAATTCCGTTCAGACTTAAGACTTCACAGTTCTCAGAGACACCAAAGAAATTCTTTCCAAAAGTTTTTTTTGCAGAGATATATTTAAAGGCATAATTATATTTTTAAGAGCTTCCCAGATTGTAACAAATATAAGTAACTTCAACTAGCAAATAAGAAATTCATAAATGTAGCTAGCTGCTCAGTATTGCTGATTTGATATCATTTGATATCTTCGAACTGTACCAACATTTAATGAGGATATAACTGAGTGAATCCTGCAACAGAAATATTAACATATGTGCTAAAATGAGCTATAATGGATATATATATTTCCAATGTCATTTAGAGCAAATACTTATATTAATCAGGCTGAATTATATGACTCCTACATTGAATCTTTGAACAATTGAGTTACAGTGGCAAATAATAGACAAATAAAGAAATGACATAATTAGATCATAAACTGATTTAGTAGTCATATAATTTTTATGTAGAGCCTGAAGGAAGAGTGCTGATCATGAAATAGTATCCTAAAAGAATGCAGCTATTACTTAATAATACAAGGAAATCAGAAAATTTGTCAAGGATCATGCAGCATAGTGAGTAGTGATGATTTACATATATCTGAATAGATGATTTACATATATCAGAATAGATGATTTACATATATCAGAACTGATGATTTACATATATCAGAATAGATGATTTACATATATCAGAATTGATGACTTACATATACGAGAATATTCATCCCTTAACTTAACTACTCATAGATAACAACTTGAGCATTGTGAAATGTTGTTTTCTCTCTGAGGTATTCTTTCAGATCCTACATACCAGTGAAACTACTGACATCAGGTCCTCCGAAGGGCTCCAGGAGAAGCTGACTCACTAAAGGGCGAAGTTTCTACATCCTGGTGATTTAAGATTTAATCCCCCTAACCCAAACCAGTCAGTGACCCCATTTATCCAGCCCCTGGTCCTCTACAATCCCTTCACCCCAACCAAGTACTCTCTGGAAAGACAGATTTGAGGGTGCTCGCATCTCCTCACTCAGCTGTCCTGCAATCATTAAACTCCTTCTTTACTGCAAACTCTGTTTATCAATTTATCAGACTGTGACTGCACAGCAGTCAGAGAATACAAACACGTGAGTCCTGTATCATTTATAAATATTTAACTTTTATATATATTTAACTTCTATACACATAATTGACTATTTTGTATATTACTATTAGTAGGTAATAATAATATTTATATTTCCTCCATAGGTAGCTTCTGGGGCATTTCTGCCTGGTAAATTTTATTCTTTAATGACAAAGACTAAAGTAAGTAACTTTAAAATATTATTGAGAATTTTTTTTCTATTGACGGGACACTGAATTTGTAGGTAGAAATAAAAACATAGCTTTTAACTAAACTTAATTTTAAACACAATTCAAAATATAAACATAAAATTAAGAATTTCCAAAATTAAACTTAGTTTTAGAAACTCACATAAGCAAGTGTAATACTGAGGAGCAAAGAAACTGTGGTCTACAAAAAAAATTATAAGCAATTCATGAAATCTAAGGGCTAATTTGTGAAGTAAATTTGGAGGATATTTTATGCTGTAGCTCCATCCTAGAGACCGAGAGAATCGCTCTAGGAAAACCTGCTCAACTCTTTTTAACCAGAAATTCTTTCTTTCTCCAGAAATCCCTTTCAGGTAATGCCTAATAATATCTCACTGAACATGTATTAGAAATCGTAGTTTAATTTTTAATTAAATAATTCAGTGAAAATATATTAATTGTAAAGATAAATTTTAACACATATGGGAATACTAGACTTACGGTGGTCATCAACCCAAAATGCTACAAAATTACATGGAATGGTTCGTTTGGCAAAAATAAGTATCACCACTACCACCAAAAACCTAGGTTTCAAAAAGAAATACAAGAAGCATTCCAAAATGTTAAAAATTTTTCATTTGTCTACTTTCTAAATGCTCTTTAAAATACTTACGTCATCATAATTTTGAAGTTTAAAAGTAAAGAAATAGTTCTCCTAGTTAATATACTGCCTTAAAGTTACTCTGGCTCACAAACAGAACAAATCAAAGCATGACTTGACAGGCGTCAAATTACAGGAAATTGAAGCTAAATGAAATTGGACACCTCACCTCATCTAAACTCCTTACTTTATAAGAAGGAAAAGCCTCACAAAATGTTGAGGTCATTTAACTTCAAGTCATCAGGTGAGTTAGAGATAATCTGAGAACACCACTTTTTTTCTCTTTGTTACTATTCTCTCATGAAGTTTTGCCTGAAAACAGGTCTACTAAAGATAGAAGAATTTGTAATGAAGATGAATATATATCATTGCCTTTCTGCTTAGGGTTGTTCAATATTTTCCCATTGATAATATATAAAATCCTACCTACTTTGACCTCCTATCATTGCCTTTCTGCTTAGGGTTGTTCAATATTTTCCCATTGATAATATATAAAATCCTACCTACTTTGACCCCCTATCATTGCCTTTCTGCTTAGGGTTGTTCAATATTTTCCCATTGATAATATATAAAATCCTACCTACTTTGACCTCCTCTCCCACCATTTCCTTGCTATCTCCTAGAACTTCATTCTTGACTCCAAAGCTGCACCCTCCTGCATCAGTTTCTTTTGTTTGAAATCTTCAGCCCTTCATAAATTTCATCCACCAAACTCCTATTTATCCTTTAACTCCCTATTATTTTTTCTTACAGTGTCACATTTTCCTTCATTAGCACATATCCAATTTAAAGTTATATAGTTTGGGTTTTTGCTTGACTTTCTGTTTCTCCATTAAAGCATAAGCTCCACAAAAGCAAGTATCATGTCTGATTTAACAGGGTATATTCTATTCTTATAAGAGTGCTGCCACGTAAGTGTCAATGAATGTTTGTGAAATAAATGAAGGACTAAAGGAGTGACTGAACAAATAAAAATAAGTTCTCTGTGTGTATTGTATGTGTGAATAAGATTTTGAGTTTGGCCAAGGCAGTTAATCACATATTAACAACTCATTAAAGTTTATTGCTATGAGGTACACAATTGGTTCAACACCAAATTCTAAGATGAAACAAGGTTTGTGTTCAGAAATATAGTGTCACTTTTTCTAATATCAGTTGCCCTCCAACTATCAGCATGACACATGCAAACCATTGATACGTGTTTTTCTGTTTTTTTTTGTATTGAAGATACAACATGAAGGAAAATTATTATATTTCTAATAGGAAGTCCTGTTCTAAATGACAACAAATCTGAGCGTGAACACATTTGTTTAAAAGAGAGAGATTAAAAAGATGAGATTCTGTTTGTACAGTATATAACTGAAGAGAGTTGTATCTAGCAATTTGACAAGAAAGGTGAAACAGAACATTAACCTGAGCACACAAGTTCAGCTAATGATCTGGGATGGGGAGTTGTGGGTAGAGAGGAGGACAAAGACGAAAGACAACCGTTTACCCCAAGTTACTCTCCAAAGATGAGAAAAAGCCCTCTTAGTAATGTTTTTCAAAATCTAACTACTTTCAAGAACACATCGATAAGATACAGACAGATAGCAATCAAGTTGGACAGTAACTTAAAATTCAGATGACTTTTTAAGCATAAGTAACTTAGAATTGTAAAGTAAAAAACACTAAATGTCATTGACTTTAAAGTGGATACTGAAGAAAAAGAAAACCCTTCTATTAAAAACTAGACTACATGCAGTAACTGATGTAGAAAACTTAGCATAAATATTTATACAAAATTGCCCTACCCTATTTTATTAAAGTATGACATTATAAATTAAGAGAAAATCATTTTAAAAATGAGTTATATTTTAGGCCTTTTTTCTCAAAATGAGTTTCATAAATTGATATGGTTATTAGCATAGGAATTTCAATAATAGGAACAAAGAAACCAAAAGAAAATGTGTGTGTGTGTGTGTATACAATTACCTGGCATTCCAACTTCAACATGTTTAAAAATATTTCAGTAAAAAATGTTAGATTTATTTTAAGGTAGTTTGTAAGATATTTATTAGGTTTATTTGTAGGCCTTGCACACTAAGTTAAGCAACACTATCATAAAATAAATTATTTAATAATGAAACAGAAACTCAAAGCTTCATATTATGATTAAATAAACTCTAAAGTATCTAGTAACTTCAACTGTATCCCTAAAATAACATCAGGTCTACAGTGTGTATCAACTTGCCCAGAGAAAACGCAACAATGAAAGAAAGAAAGAGATATCTATTTTTTCATAAAAGATCAACACACTTTGTCCAATTTTTTTGTCCAGCTGCTATCAAGTGGGCCAACGCTAATGGCAAATAAAAGAGCTGCCACTCAACATGCATTCTAGTAGTGAATATTAACTGACTACTATGTGAAAGCAGTGTTCGTTGAACAAATAAAAGAATCTTTGCCTGCGTGACGCTTATATTTTGGTCACTTTACATTTTACTGGAGGAAACGTGAAGAATAGAATACCAGCAATATTAACAACATTATCCCACTAGAAGGTCTCCAGTGACTGATACTTTCAGACTCATGTCAATGACCCTATATGATCTTTATATTCCAAGGAGCATGGCAATGGATTTTAACATTTCCAAATTAAAAGGTAATGGTAAAGTAATGATAACCAACATAAAAATGACTCCCTGGAAACGAAAGAAACTCATTTCAAATGGCTTTGGAATGCCATTAGGACAGTACCTTTTTCTTTGTAATGCAAAAGTCTCACAATCCAGAGAGCAGGTCTTGTGAATTTTGTGAATTTTGATGAGAGGTAAGGCATTACAGAAAGACCCAAAAGTCATGCTCCAGATTCCGGCAATATAGCTAGTAGGACAGACACAGAGTACATAGTTTTACTACTGATCACAGTGATTTAGAGATTGGAACCCATAGTTCTGTGAGATCAGGCATCACTTCAAGATAAATTTACATTTTTAATAAATGCAAACTTTGGCTCAGCTAAACAAGGTACCTTGGGCTATATTAACTGTAGATAGATAAATTTGGCGTAATTAACCCTTGCACAGTCTAAACATACCATGTGCCAAAAATGATGTAAAGCACTGAATATGTGAGATAAAGTATGATGAATTCCATTGACAAATACAGGCAATAGCTTCCATTTAATTGAGAAGAAACCGTATACCTAGCACAAGTCTTTTTCTGTGCATTAACTTTTCATAATACAACTATATGAAGTATATAGTATAAAATAGTATATGAAACTAATTTATATATAAATAAAGGTGTTTCCAAAGGTTAAGAAAGGGCACGGTGAGAGTGAGAAGCACAGTCTGGATGGGCAGGACAATCTAGTTGTCTATCTGTGCTTTAAACTCCAATAAACATCATCTCCCACACCACGGCATCTAACTCAGAGTCACATTTCAATTGCCAGCAAATGGAAGCCTCATAAACCCAAAATGTGAATGGCAATGAAGTTCATAGAGCACGCTTTGAGTGCACAGAGTATCTTTGCAAACATTATCTTTTTTTATTATACTTTATGTTTTAGGGTACATGTGCACAACGTGGAGGTTTGTTACATATGTATACATGTGCCATGTAGGTGTGCTGCACCCATTAACTCATCATTTAACATTAGGTATATCTCCTATTGCTATCCCTTCCCCTCCCCCCAAACATTATCTTTTAAGACTTTCACAATCACGCCATGAGATTATTCCCATATCAAAAAGTAGGAAATGAAAGCCTGGAAAGAAGTTATATTGACATTAAACTGCTCTCAAACCCAAGTGTACAAATGATTCTTCTTGCAAAGAAATTCATATTCTACACAAAGTTCTATTTCAAAATGAATTCTGGAATTCAATTAAACACTCATCTGGAAAACGAGAGCTTAAGTGGAAATTCCTCACTGGTATTCAAGCAAATAAATTAAATAATGATATTAAACCTACATCTAATCTCTTATTATTACATATTGAAAGTTTGCTATACAGCTACCACTAAGTTATACATTTCCAGTGACACAAACCATAAAATGAATTTGTTTCTATTGGTACTAGCAAAAAGAAAAAAAACCTGCATAGACAGCAAAAGGGTCAATCTACTAATTTATCTTCTAATAACTTTCCACCCAGGAACATTCGTCCCTCTCATTAGACAGTTGTTCTATGCTTCTTTTTTTCACATTCTAATTGCCTCACCTGAACCAAAAAAAGAATGTGGATCTAGGATCAATACCTTTTGAAAAGTCATTTATTTCATTATATTATTTTTTCATATATCTGCATTATTGCATAGAATACCTGATTGGTCTTATGCTAAGTTTTTCATGTAACATTACCTCTGCAAGATGTTAATAAGTATCCTTCCAAAAATGTTTGAAAAATCTTGGGTAAAACATATTAAGTAAGTTCCTGTTTTATAGTTTTCCAAGAGTTTTACTATCCTTGGCCAATGACAAAATTCAAAGCAGAGATACAGTACACAACTTTTGTAAAACTTACCTATTTTTCTTATAAGACTGTGGCTTTGTTTTGTTTTGTTTTGAACTTCTTTTCTGTGATGTGACATGAGACTGTGTGTTGAGTTAGGGGTGGGGACATACATTAACAGAGGTTTAGGAACTGCTTTGCTAAAGCAAGTTTGAGGAGAAAATGGGGAGACTAATACAAGATTTTCCTTTAAGCAGTGGGAGTTGAAGGGGTAGGTGGTTTTTGGAGAAAGAAGAGACCCATTCATGGCACAGGCTTCTTTATGTTTCTGCTCTGTGTGATACATAATGAGGATACAGACATTCACTTCCTCTATTTCCCACCCCTGGCCGGGGGTAACCCAAAGGTACCTGATAAAGACACAGCCTTATAGCTGTATCAAGTATCCCTGAGTGTGTTAGGACTGGAGAGGCCTGAGGAATAAAAAACATACATGCATTAAATGGAACAAATACAGAGAAGAAGAAAACTCAGACATGGTACATTAATTGTGTACCTTTCCTTACAACCCAGCACATCACAGGGTACATGACCTGCTTCCTTTTGACCTGCTTCCTTTACGTTCACTGCATGAACAGGGAAGGGGGTTGGGGTACACGTGGGAGATAATTGTGTTTATTATGTACCTGGTATTAATACATCTATAGAGACAATTGGAATGACTATACTGGAGAAACAGCAAGAGAAGAACTGAAAAGGCTAAAACAAATACTTGGTTCTCTAAAAAATACTACAAAAAGATTTCTCATGTCTGACAAATTACATTTTAGTCTAATAGTAATAAGTGACCAAAACTAAGGTGATTTGATAAATATCATAAGGTATTTTATTGTGAAATTGATATCTATACGTATTGCTTATAAAGCTCAGTAATCTGTTCTTGAATTGAGAAATTACTGAGACAACATCGAAAGCTGTCATTTTTGTTTCTATGTTGTCGTTGTTATTGTTTGTGAGGTGAGAGCTTCTAAACTTTATGACTGTTTGAAAGGGGCCTATATAGACCTTGCCTGAATATTAAGTCATGTGAAATGATAAAAAGCTTTCTGATTTATTGGGTTAGACAAAGAAAAAATTGAGAAATTGAGCATCATTAAAATTAAAGACTTTTGTTATTCAAACTGTGCTTAGAATGAAAACAAAAGCCACAGGTTGGGAGAAAATCTTTTCAAAACATATTCAAAACATTTTCAAAACATATCAGATAAATTACTGGTATTTAAAGTATACAGAGAACTCGAAAATAAGAAAGAAAGCAACTCATTTAAAAAACAGTCCAAAGGTCTAAATACAGCTGTCAAATGGGGATTTTGAAGTTACTAGTCATGTATCATTAGGGAACTGCAAGTCACAGCAACCGTGAGATATTATTACATGACTATTAAAATGACCAATATCCAAAAGTCTGATGATACCAAAAGCTGGCAAATGTGAGGAGAAACAGGAACTTTTATTCATTGCTGGTGAGAATGCAGAATAGTACAGCTACTTTGGCAGTCAGTTTGGCAGTTTCTTATAAAACTAAACATACTCCTACCACACAACCCAGCAATTACATTCCCTGGTATTTACTTAAAGGATTTGAAAACTTACATGCACACAAAAGCCTTCTTCCCATGAATGTTACAGGAGCCTTATTCATGATCACTAAAATCGAAATGTCCTTCAGGAAGTGAATGGAAAAATAAACTGTGGTATATCCAGGCAATGGAATAATATTCTGTCAAGCTACAGAAGACACACAGAAACCTTTAAATGCATATTGCCAAGTGAAAGAAGCCAGTCTGAAAAGTCTACATACTGTATGATTCAACTACATGACCTTCTGGAGAAAGCAAAACTATGGAGACAGTAAAGAGATCAGTGGCTATTAGGGATTTGGAGGAGATTTGTGCAGTCTAAACATGTCATGTGCCAACAATGACGTAAAGATATGTGAGATAAAGTATGACGAATTCTATTGACAAACACACGCAATGGCTTCCATTTAACTGAGACGAAACCATTTACCTAGCACAAGTCTTTTTCTGTGCATTAACTTTTTGTAATACAACTATATGAAGTTATAGCCTATTTTATATATGAATAAAAGCATTTCCAAAGGTTAAGAAAGGGCACAATGAGAGTGAGAAGCACAGTCTGGGTAGGCAGGTCAATCTAGTTTTCTATCTGTGCTTTAAACTGCTATAACCATCAACTCAATCTACTAATTTATCTTCTACATAAATTAGTAGAGGAAACGATGAACGGATGGAGCAAGGAAGAATTTTAGGAGAGTGAATCCATTATTCTGTATGACAGTGTAATGAGGATTATTTGTCATTACACATTTGACAAAACCTATAGAATTCATAAGACAAGGAGTAAACTCTAATACAAACTACATATTTTAGTCAATAATAATGTACCAATATTGACTCATCAACTATAACAAATGTACCACACTATTGCAAGATGTTAAAAATCGGGGAAATTGGGGTAGAGGCTGAGGATGACGTGTGAATGCTTATTCACTTCTTTCTACAAACCTAAAATTGCTTTTAAAGAGTCAATAAAAATTAAAACAAGGCAGAGTTTTCATGCAATGGAAAAAAACACACAACTTTAGTAAGTGACTGATAATTATGCTTATGCCACTTTGCTAGATTACACTTCATTAATAAATATAGTTTCATTCTTTATGTTATAAAGCAGAATAAAGTCAGATATCTAGAGAAATTGATTTTAATGATTAGAGTAAAAGCATTTTCACCTCCAACGTCAGAATGAGTTCTTCAGAATCAGTCCATTTTATAGTTAAATCAATCATTGGTTTTAAAAAAATATTGAGAAAAACTTTAACTTCACTTTTTCCATCAAACTCAATGTCATGACAGCATTGTGAGTCATTTCAATCTAGGATTAAAACCTATTTCTGGACCCAGTGGACTTACTGTGATAGATTCTGAAAATGTAAGACGTTAAAGTCCAGTCTTTGATCTGCTGTCCTCTGCAGTTATCAAAAGGTCAGTTTATCCTGCTTCTTTTCTCTCTTTTTCATATATCTTGCACTTCACCTTAATATTAGTATTAAGCTAAATTTCTTATTTTATTTTGATTGATAAAGGAAAACAGATTGTTTCAATACAGTTACTGAGAATAAGAAGCAAAAGGTACTTATAAAGTACACAAGAGAGCTATCAGATAAAAATGTGTTCAAAAAAACATTTGGAAATTTTTATTGCATGAATGTTCAAATGGACAGGAAAACTTTCTGGATTCTTTTTCCACCACACATGAGTAGCAGCACTAAAGTAGTGAATAATGTCCATTCAATTGGTAGTTTTCATGTATTTCTGATATCAGAAATGGACTGTTAGTAACTAGTTTTAAAAGCAGAGCATTTTTGTGCATGGCATTCCCCTGAATTCCAAAGCCCAAACTTAACTTAGGCTAATTTCTCTCTGCTGGGAGCACCATTAATTTCTCATAGATAACATTTCATATATATGCGGCATTCTGATGATGTAAAGGAATTCACACATTATGGGCCTACAAGCCAAATTTAATCAATGGCTTGCTTCATATGGCTGAGAGCTAAAAATTGTTTTGGCATTTTTGAAGTGTTTAAAGAAGGAGAAGGATGGGAGAAGAAGAATGAGTAGATGAAGGAGAGACAGAGACTACATATGGCCAGCAAAGCCTATAATATTTACTGTCTAGTTCTTTACACAAAGAACTTTTCCAATCTTGAACAAAACACACACATTTTCGTTATGCCAAAAAAGGACTACAATAAGTCTTCACTTAACATCATCGACAGGTGCTTGAAAACTGGTCATAGGTATAGATATTTATGGTCACGTGATGTTTTGATACACGCATACGGAGGGATAAATTGGGGATGGTTAATTGGTACAAAAATACAGTAAGCGAAACCCATTTTACCATAGGTTGACATCAAAAGAGTTAAGCTTCTATGGCTTTTGGTAACTAAAACGTCAACAAACTTGTAAATAAAGATCAAAACACTTCTAATATTAAATGCTGAAATAAATTTCAGCTATTCATACGTTTAAGATTAATAAAAGCTAGTAAAATCATTATTTACCTACTTATTTCAGTTTAGGGTTGCAGTTGACCGCAGCCTATCCTGTCAGCTCAGGACGCAATGTGGGAACCAGCCCTGGACAGGGCGCCGTCGCATTGCAGGTGCACTCACACATACCCACAGTTACTGAGACTGGGACCACATAGACACGTCAATCAACCTCACATGCACAGCCTTGGGAAGTGAGAGGAAACTGGAGCATCCAGAGAATATCAATGCAGACATGGGGAGAATACATAAGCTCTACACAGACAGTGAACCCCAATTGGAATCAATTTGTTTTTTCTCATCAACATTATAATGAAATGACATTGAATGAAACGTCGTTATTCAAAGACCTGTTGTACTCAGTTCTAAATATTTCAGAATTAAGAGATCTACACACATCCTCTTCTATATAATGGAGTGGGTCTCTTAAAATTTCCTGGCAACATACTCTTAGCCTGCCTAGGAAACACTTCAGAATAGAACTGCATTATAATAAATTTTCATATTCTATTTATATCTTCATATTTCTCCCTCTACTTATTAAGGTATAGTCTTGTATATGTAATCCTTCAGTTCCTGAACAAGGTGAACATATGATCTCATGATGTGTGTTTTAATTTCTTAACTTTGTTGAGATTTGGGAATGTGAGGATGATGGAAAGGAAATAAAGGAACTCAGCAGCTATAAAAGAAATCTGACCTTTAATTTTTTTATTGAATTTGTTTCTTGTTTTATTTTTCCTTCCTTTGCACAAATGAGAACTTCTAGTTTTACAAAGGGTACCACCAATTTTAGGACAAAAATTTGTATTTGTGGGATAACACAAGTTGGAGACACAATGATTTAGAGATTGCATATCAATTTTATCAAATAAATGTGATAAAGTAGGTGATATGCACACACACACACATATGTAGTGACAAAACCATTGACACAGATACCCAGATGGCAC
The DNA here is from genome assembly GCF_028878055.3 of Symphalangus syndactylus. NCBI lineage: Eukaryota > Metazoa > Chordata > Mammalia > Primates > Hylobatidae > Symphalangus > Symphalangus syndactylus. The sequence continues at coordinate 114,855,901 of NC_072437.2, forward strand.
TTAATGTACTTTCAGCCTTAAATTCTTTCTCAAGGACAAGCCATTTGTTTGCAAATGATTTAGCATTCAAAAATGATTAAACACGGGAAAAAATGCATTGCACATACAGTTCAGATTACAAGTGAATTAAAGTCACACTAATATAACTATAATTTATAATGAATTCAAATGGCTTTCAGAAGGGTCATCTGTGGAAGGTGAAGAGCAATCTGAATTTATTTTTCTGGTAACTGGTCACAGCAATGTTTTCTAGACTAGTGAGTGAGTGCTCATACAGCACCATGTGTGTTCAACAACACATAAAGTTGGATGACAAAATCTACTTTAGTGAGAAGGTAGCTATTTCCAGGGGCACCAATAGTAATGTCAGTTTTGAGTCTTGGGTTTGCTTTTGTTTGTTTACAAGGCGATGAAATGTTTAAGGAAAAAAAAAAATTCTACCAATCCATGTTGAGTGAACATTTCAATCCTTGTAAAGACCAAAGTCAGCTGCCACCATGCCATGCAAACCTTATAGTACATGACATGTTAAATCGGTAACCTCGAAAGGGACTTCTGAGAAGCTATGAGTAAAAGGCACACACAAAATGCCTCTGAGATGAATTCACAAATGAAATGGAAAAGGATATCTGTATACATCCAAGAAGAATAGTAATTAACAGAAAACAAGAACACTTCTAAATTGAAAGAATCCCTAAAGTAAAAGAAGACCAAAGAAAAAGAAATAAAGATGAGAAGTGAAATGAGGCGGAAATGGTGAGCTACAAGGAGACACACTGAGAAAAAAAGTAGCTAAAGTTAGTGTGTTATTATTTCAGCAAAATTAAGTATATCAATACTGAGAAATATGACTTGAAATAGATTCAGTACCTCAAGCAGAAACATAAACAAATAACATCGGGGTTTTTCTTTTGATAACCAGTATTTTAAATACAAAAATCTAAAAATTTTATCTTTGTGTAAGAGTTACACATTTGTCATACCAATCAATAACAAAAAGGCGCTATAAATACTGTATGGAAATAAATGTCCTAACAGATGTTAACCAGACATCAGTCTTCACCGGTAAGGATTAGATTTGAAGGTGTTTGCAGATAATTAAAACTTGTTTTTATAACATAACTTAGCAGCTAAGTAGTATAATGAAAATGGGATATTCAAATTATAAGATATAAAATATTAAAGATAGAAGAACATGTTTATTTTTTCAATATAAATATTGTTACAGCTCAGAGAAACAGTATGAAATCTCAGGGCTCATGAAAGGCCACATTCTAGAGATAGTGATTGACAGGTATGGTAATTCCCCTACAGCGTGGTGCCTGTTGTCATGGAGTAGCATGTCTCCTACAGGGTACTACCAGCAGGTTCAAGTAGGAAGAGCCAATAGTCCATGTGAGAAACCCCGGAAGGCTAAAGATAGAAGGAAATATTTGTGCCACGTTGAAGAGCAAGTTCACCAGGTGAATTGGCATGTGGCTAGGGTACAACTTCCCATACATATATAAATAATGAAACACACAAAAAATTATCAGAAAAGTATTTTATTATTATTAGAGTCACGATTAGCACTCTCCTCATCAGGAGAGTTTTAGGTTTTTTTCTAGCCCTACTCTATACTTTTTAAACACAGTCTCCAAGTTTCAAAATAAAAGTTTCTTATTTTTAATTCAAATCTCAATTAAAATAAAACAAAAACCGAAAATGTAGAAGTTCCTTATTTTGACCATCTATATATCATACACAACAAAAAGACTGATAAAATTCCACTAAACACAACAGCTAGATCCGTATTCCCGTTACTGCTTAAGCCCATTCCAATAAGGATTTTATACCAAATCTGCCCTTGCCAAGGCTACCTGGGGCCTTCATTTTATTATTTGCAATGGACAATTTTAACTTCACATCCATGTTGGCTTCCTTACATCCTAGATGCACATACAGCCAGATTTTTTCCCATCAGATGTGATTTGATCCTCCAACTTCGGAATGCCTTGATGACCTCCTCTTTATCTAAAGATCACTTTAAAAAGCCTGAAGTATTTGGCTCTTCCCTAAATCTTTGGCCAGACGTAATGTCATCCTCCCATTGGCTTTCTTTGTCCAAACTACATTAGCCTTACCTCAGATCTTCAAACAAGTTATATTTCCTGCCTAAGATCTTTCTATGAGTGAGTGAAAGGTGTGACGAAGATAGTTCCTCTTTGCCCCCAAAGGTTTCATTGATCACGCTGATAATGAATTTACTGTTAATCTCTTACTGTTATACTCAGGCTTAAATTCTCTACCCTACACACTTCAGTTGACATAATTTTAATTTCCACTATGATGCTTCTCTCTCTTCTATCAACACTCTCTCCTCATAGGGTTTCATACAGATCAGGAGTAAGCAACATTTTTGACAAAGAGCCAGATAGTAAATATTGCAGGCTTTGTGTTGCCAAGAGGCAAATTTATGGAACATTCCCTGCTGAAAAATTTCCCTGTATTTTACATTTTAGACTTATAAATGCCACACGTACTTATAACTCATGAGCCATACAAAAATAGGTGGCAGACCAGATCTGGCTCATGGGCTATAATAGTTTTCCAACCCCTCACCTAGATTCATGACTTTAGGCATGCTCTATAGGCTACGATGATCTAACTCACATCTCTAGCCAAGTCAACTTGTCAGTGCCTACTTGATGTCTCCACTTGGATTCTAACTAGCGTCTTAATTTAAGATTACAAAATGTAAAATCAATCACACATACGCACATACCCACACCTCTGTCACTTGCAAACTGCCTCATGTCATCAAGACTTTGCCATATCACTAAAAGTGACCATAATCCCCCATGTCCCTAAATCCAAATACCTTGATAAAATTCTTGCTCAGTAAATTCAATCATCTTCAAATCAACTTCCAATCTCAACTGATTTTCTCCAACTTTATTGCTACACTCATAATCCCAACTACCATCATCCTTCAACTGGACAGGTGCAATAGTCAGCTAAATGAACCCCCTTCCTTCACTAGTGTACCCTTCCACAATAGTACACCCTCCTAAGAGCTAACCTCATCGTATCACACATCCATCATACAATTCTCAATGTAGTTAATTTATATTCACACTTTGATATAAGATCTAGATTTGGTCCCTGAGAACACTCATGTAATCTCTCTCCATGCTCTTCCTTCATGGACATTCCAGCCAAACCGGCCTTCTTTTCTTTGTAAGAAACTATCAAGCTCTCTTTTTAAATTACAGAATCTTTATATCTGCCCTTCTTTCTGCTCAGAGCACCCCAGATCTTCAAAGTACCTTCCTCTTTGTCTTCACTCAACTCTCAAATGAAATATTACCTCCTCAGAGAGAAAAATGCTCTGAAATACCTACAGCCAGATCAGTGCCTTCCTCCTTGACAGTTTTACTCAGCCATGTTATCACATGTAATCTTCTTCGTAGTAGTGTACTTTATAGCCCTTCACACCATTGCTTTGTTTAGGTATTTGTATGTCTTCCTCCTCTTTCCCTCCTCACTACAGTATAGCCAATTGTGTCTTTGCCTTCTTCACTGCTATATCCCCTAGTGCCTGGTAGGCTTTCTATAAACAACCATTTATTGACTTATTGACTACATGTATATGCTAATCCTTTTTACTAATTGTTGTTACACTATAAATTTCTCTTCTCCCTCTCTTCGCTTCCCTCTTCTCATGTCCCTTGATGCTTCCTACTCAATATTAACATGGACATCATTTTGTGTCTTCAGCATTTCTCTTTTCATTATATTATGATAGGTTAATTTTCCTAAGAAAACACTATTTTGACAAAAGAAAAGCATTAAAGTAAAGCAGCATAGGATCAATTTTTTCCGATTGAAAAGGAAACACCATCTTTCCGAGAAGACAATTCCACCAGGAAACAAAACAAACACACACATTTCCGGTAAGTCCTAGTTCCCAAGACTTGAAGCCAGTATGTTTTTCCACTTTCAAGTATCCTTGACTGTAGAGATAAAAAGTATCCACTTAGAGATATTAGCTCATTACCACTGCCTAAATTTGGTTTCCAGAAACACAACTTAATATGACATCAATGGATGTGATAATCATTTGAAAGTAGCTTTATCAAAATCATCCAACAGAACAAGTTACTTTCCTAATTAGCATCCTCGGTTAAATACCTAAATCTGATGAATAATAAGTTATGCATTATGCTAAATTGCATTGGCTCACTATCTTAGAATGCTTTCAAACTAATTAAAAATGAGATATTCAGTGATGAGAAATATAAAAAGATAAAAACCTATTTCAATCAGTTAAATTAGAATTTAACATTTCTTCAATACGCTCTTTTGTAGTCAATTGCAAGAGTAATAAAGCAAAATTATTGAGTCTTTAATAGTGACCGTTCAAAATTCATAGTGAATTATTAAAAAGAAAACTAAGGTCCCTGCCAACTTTCCACCTCACTTCAAAGCATAGCCAAGGTCATTACAACAGCAAGTAAAAGACTCCACACAATTCCCACTTCTTCGCCTCTATTCTGTTACTTCTGGAATCTTCTACTACTCCAAATTGTGTGTTTGCTCCAGACTCAGCAGTTCTCACCACCTTGTTCTTCCAATTGCCATCTTCTCTGTGCGGCCTTTCTTGACTACCCAGTTAAAAATTATCCTATCAAAATTATCTGATCCCCATCCAGGATTACTTTTCACCATCTAACTTACGATACTTTGCATATTTATGTGGCTCATTGTCTGTTATCTGTCTCCCTAAGTTAGAATGCGAGCCTCATGATGGCAGAGTTTTGGTCAATTTCCTTCACTCAATAATTCCTGACCCAAAGTAAACACTTCATAAGTATTTTTTGAATATACTAATATATAGTCTGAATTATCAAGGAACTTATAAATAAATAAAGACACAACCCAGCATATAGTGCAGCTTGAGAAATATTGATAGTGTGGTACAGGAGGAGGTATGTAAACTATGAGAAGCAACAGTTAAATAAGAAGCAATCCAGAAAGACACACAGTGTGGGTGACATCTGAGTTAAAGGACAGAAGGTAAGAAGATAACCAGATGGAGAAAAGAGAGGAAGATCTTACAAACAAGCATCAGAAGTTACCATAAGAAAAGCAAGTACAAAATCATCAGAAGAAAAACAATTGCATCCCAGTTATTACCACAAACATAATTAACTATGAAAACCCAGAACAGTTCATGCTTTGATAATGCTAAAGTTGATACGTAGATTAAGATGTGATATAACAATCTGCAAATCTTAGTTTTCAGAAAACCTTTTTAGGCAAGATATGATGATTTAAGGAAGAAAAGTTGCTGATGGATGAGGCATGTTGTCCCTTAAAGACAAACACTATGAAGACTGCGTACAGCCTTTATAATGGAAAGGTGCCACGTTTTTTCTTTTTTAAGTCCTTGGAATCTCAGTTGGCAACTTTGAAATTCATGTGTAATTCATGAGTTTTTTAAAAGAAATGTAATAAATAACACAAGTGATTCTAGAGCTTGTCTTTAGGCTGAGGTAGATATTGACATTATAAATTGAAGTGCTAGAAAGGAACAATAAGAATTAAGAATAAGCAGTAATTTCTGCCAAGATCTCTGGCACCCAGTCTCACACATAAGGCTTTTTGGAATCTCTTGGTTTCCAAGGTTCAGGCTCTCATACTTTAGTTTGTACATAAAGGACTTAAGTTATTCTTAAAGCACAGTTTTAGCACTTCACACCAGGAGATGGTTATGAGACTGATCACAGGATAAAGTGAAATAGGATGTGTGCCTACTTGTAGAAGGAACCTCGTTCCTTTTGCCATTCTATTCCTACTTTTCTGGCAGGAAAGTCCTAGAAAAAATTTCATATACAGATTAATTTTAAACAATTTACATTATATTTTACTATTATTAGCTTCTAGAATATCTTAGCTTAGGCTGGCCCTGGTGGCTCACACTTGAAATCCCAGCATTTTGGGAGGCTGAAGTGGGCGGATCAACTGAAGTCAGGAGTTTGAGACTAGCCTAGCCAACATGGTCAAACCTAGTCTCTACTAAAAATCCAAAAATTAGCCGGGTGTGGTGATGCGTACCTGTAATCCCAGCTACGCAGGAGGCTGAGGCAGGAGAACCATTGAGCCTGGGAGGTGGAGGCCGCAGTGAGCCAAGATTGTGTCACTGCACTCCAGCCTGGGCAACAGAGCAAGACTCTGTCTCACAAAAACAAAAAACAAACAAACAAAAAAAGAGTATCTTAGCTTATATATTTCTCACATCTGATCCTACCACTTTACTTCTTTTTTCCTGTTTATACCAATTATTTCTATTCCTCTTTACATATAGGCAGAAAGATAAGACTAAAATATGTCATAGACAATGACATCTAGTAAATTGACATATTCTTCATGTTTAATTCCACAACAGATTTCAAATACAACCAAAATCTCCAAATAAAATCTTAATTCTAAATTGAGTGCTTGTACAGTCTTCAAATATGTTCAAATAGAACATCAAAGCTCAATAAAAATAGTTATATCACTTGGGATGGTGTTTAAAATATTTTTTCCTAAATAAATTCAGCTTCAGAGGATGAGAAAACCTTCGTTAGGAGATGTTTTAAAGAACAAATTAAGTTAAATGTGAAGGAAATCATACTTTATTTTGTTGAATAGTAAGATTTTTTTGTTGCTATTGTGAATTAATGCCATCCAAATATTGAGTGATGTAATTCAATTTAGTAAAAGAAAAAAGTCTAAATTATCAACTTCTTTCCTTATAAAAATGAAATATGCTATAACTTGCATTTTTTCCATGGCAATGACCCTGATGATCAGAGAGGTTAAAACCTAAAAACATTTAAAATCATCTAATCTAAATTATAAAAAAGAAATCCCTTTCTTCAGAAAAAATAATTTTTTAAGGAAGCACTCAAAAACCAATCTCTACTAGTAGATATACAGCATACACATCTCTTACTATCTCCCATGCAGACTGCATAAAAAGGCGTGCTGGCTACTTTTAAGAAAACAACATTCAGATGTCTGGAAAGTATCTGAAATGCATGATTAATCTACACAGATAATTTTCTCAAGAAACCAAATTTTGAAGACAAGTAATTCAAAAGTCTATTGTCTATAAAGTAAATCCGCTGGTATTCTTAAACTGCTGTAATCCTTTCTCTGTTTACCTTATACTGTGCACCTCTCAAGCTATGGGAATGCATGTCATCTCTAAGAAGAGCTGACTTCTTTTGTGGGAAAAAGCTGTTGGAAATGACTGTTAGGATTTCAAATGTTTGGGAGTGTGTATTCATGTGGGTTTTACGTGTTGAATATTTGCATTTATAATTTTAAGATGCTTAAATCAAAAACTAAAATGACCTATGCAACATAATTCTGCCATAGGATAAATTAAATTCAATTAAATGTTCCCATACAAATTATTATCTACCACAATGTAAAAATATTTATATGTCACAAAGATGTAAGAAACACTGACTTCTATTATACAGCAGAGTTCAATTTCACTACTACTTAGCTTGATGATATTTTAAGGTCATGTCTCTTGGAATACACATTCAATATTCATTGCCAAATGTCTGAGCTCACCTCTCTTGAAGCAATATTCAATTATCAAATGAAAATAATTTACCAAGCAACCTCACAAAACACAAACTCTAGGTAGCATCAAGGTTTTTCAAAGTGATTATTCCTTACTGGTCGAGATCCTAAGATATTAAAACTCATAGATCACATGATCTGAGATTTTCTAATTGAAAAGCTGTAGCTGTAAACCTTTCATTCAAAGTCGGATACTACCTTCAGCTGTCAAAAGAATTATGCAATCACTTAAACTTCTGGAATGAAAGAGAAAATGAAGGGAAAATAAAAGTAACTGAAATGCACTGAGAAATGAACATAAGGAACCAAATGGAGGCAAAGACAGAGAGAGAGAGAGAGGGCTGTTTATCTAACCTTCCCTTCTTGAGTGGGTTTTCTCTGATATCTCTAGAGAACAATTGGATGTGTAACAATGAAATACAAAACACAAGATATTGTCTTCGTATAATTACTTGTAATGATTCCAAGATGGCATAATTTGAGAACCTGCTAAATAGGACAACAAGTGATCTGCTTTTCCAAAATTTTGCCCCTTACCTTCTATATTATTTCATGGTGAAGATCAATAAAACTGAAAATTGGAATTGCCAGATATTATCAGATTTTATTTTTTGAATGCTTAACAGCTGACTCAAAATCTGGTCATAAAAATGGAAGTTAAATTAAATTGTCCTCAAAATTTAAGTTTGCTACATTTGTAAGAACCACTTGCTTCTTCAAAATCTCAAACTTTCTCATATCGAGCAGCAAATTGAAATTAGGAATTTAAGCATGTAAATTCATCGTGGAAACCAAATTGATTAAAATTTTCTGTGTATTCATGATAATGTTTAAAATTTTTGCTACATTTAAACCCTAAGTTAGTTACAAAAACTCTAAAATTATGCTTGTTTAAAAACTTGGGCTAACTTGCTTTTGAAAACATACTGACATATTCGTTCCATTCTTCTTATAATTATTTTTTTGTCACTCCCAAACAGCACACCATTGTATATATCCCCAAAATAGCACTTCTTTGTTAAAGCCATTAAGACAGAAATATTTTTGAGCCAGGTGCAATGGCTCATGCCTGTAATCTCAGTACTTTGGGAGGCCTAGGTTAGAGGACTGCTTGAGGATAGGAGTTTGTGACCTGCCTGGGCAACATAGCAAGACCCAGTCTTTACAAATGAAATGAAAATAAAATATAAAATAAACTGGCTGGGCATAGTAGTGCACACCTGTGGTCACAGCTACTAGAAGGCTGAGATGAGAGGACTATATGAACCCAGGAGTTTGGGGCTGTGAATGAGCTATGACTGCACCACTGCACTTCAGCCAGAACTATGGGTTGGTGAGTCAGAAATAAGTTCTCAGTTCTGAATATAATAACTGCTCCTGGCACTCCCCAGAATGAGCTGGGTTTTCTTTTGCCTCTCTATAGTCCCTCTTCCTCAGGAAATACCCCCATGGTTCTGCCCGCTGTGCTATTAATTACACCAATGCTTATTATATGTCAGTTCAGTTTTATCTAGATTCTCCCAAAGTCAGTGCTGAACTTAGTTGTTTGAAAATGTATATATTGTAATAGTTACCAAAAAGACAAAATACAGCTAGATATTTATGCTATTTGTTTTATTTCCATCGTAGGTATATTTCCTTTTAAAATTCATGAATATCTTTTTCTAAGGATTGTCTCCGTTTCCAGATGTTAAGCACTTTCTCATGCACACACCACCTAAGCAGCAAAGACACAGAGTCCACGTCAGGGAATGTCACATTCAGGATAAGCACCTATTATTCTGTAATTCAGAAGTAGGAAAATGGATGTCCTCAAGCAGATGCTTTTCTTGACAGATACAAAAAATTGACAAGGATCATTGACTTACTTCCAACTCACCATTCATCCCTTTTCTCTTATTTTGACCCTAAGGGTCCAAGATGGATAATGGCCCTACATTCTTATTTGGAATTCAGATTTCAGACTTCATTTCTTCTATCATTGTTTATAAGTAGTGGTTGCACACAGTTGCGATAATACTATGACATTAATCTACATTCCTCGTTAAATCGATTTTTGCCTTCCATTTTTTGAGCTTAGCTACAATTTCTCACATGGTTTCTCTAGGAAGATTCCCCAATGACTGAAACATTTAGAACATGGTCCATTCATAAATATGACATTGGGATTCCCCAACGACTGAAACATTTAGAACATGGTCCATTCATAAATATGACATTGGGATTCCCCAACGACTGAAACATTTAGAACATGGTCCATTCATAAATATGACATTGGGATTCCCCAATGACTGAAACATTTAGAACATGGTCCATTCATAAATATGACATTGGGATTCCCCAACGACTGAAACATTTAGAACATGGTCCATTCATAAATATGACATTGGGATTCCCCAACGACTGAAACATTTAGAACATGGTCCATTCATAAATATGACATTGGGATTCCCCAAAGACTGAAACATTTAGAACATGGTCCATTCATAAATAAGACATTGGGATTCCCCAACGACTGAAACATTTAGAACATGGTCCATTCATAAATATGACATTGGGATTCCCCAATGACAGAAACTTTTAGAACATGGTCCATTCATAAATATGACATTGGGATTCCTCAATGACTAAAACATTTAGAACACGGTCCATTCATAAATATGACATTGGGATTCCCCAATGACTGAAACATTTAGAACATGGTCTATTCATAAATAGGAAGAGCTTGTGTAGAAACTATAATTTACTTATCCTATTATGCTTAAGAAATTATGTGAAATAATGTGAAAATAATCTTATAACATTTGCATGCATATTTGCTGCAAGAGTCATAATTCATTGATACTTAATCATAATCTTGGATATGGTGGGTCCCAATAACCAGTATTTCATGCAAGACTGTAAACTTAATAGAGAGAAAACCTTATTTATAAATTTTCATGTGTTCTTTTCTTGACAATAAGGAGCTGTGAGATTTGTATTTTAAAAGATACTTAGTAATAAAAACTTTAATTTTTAAAACTTTTAATTTTAAATTCTGCTTAATTGCATAAAAGTTAAAAGGTAATATTTAATATTTAATGAGGCTTATTGAGCTAAATGATGATATGCAGCTTGGGTTATACTTGCAATTATAAGATTTGCTCATTATACCTAAGCAATCTCCTTCACTCAATCTAGCTACCACAAAGGAAGCAAAATTCCCTGAATCATAATATCAAAGCATTCCATTATGTTTTCTATTAAGTTGTTGTGTTCTTTGAATCATTGTCTATTTTAATTTATCCTTTTAGAAAGAAAACAAATTACTTAATTTGCATTTCCCACTAGAAGCTTCACTACAGCTAGACTTGGAATTGATTTCAGGCCATTTTTTAATAAATGATTGTCCCTAGTGAAAGATAGAATACTTGAGCCATCAATATTGAGTAAATAAAAGGGTTTGGGCAAATAAGAGAGAAGATACCTATTTTTCTCAAATATTTTAAATATCTAATAACCTATTCCTCATCTAAAACAAGCCACAATTACTGGAAATGATGGTCAGAGGAAGGTTTTAGCAACCCTGTGTAATACTACATGTCATGTTTGATCGCTATTACAGAGAAACAGTTGTCATGCTGCATTTTAGTAATTCTACACATTACCAGAGAAATAGACAACTCTTATAGCCACAGAAATCCAACGTAGCTACTGTCTACATATTCTTGTTTCAGACCTTTGGTGAAAAAAACTACTATGTGTATTGAATATATTTTATATTAGTTTTATCACAAAAAAGAAAAATGAGAATTCTATTAGATGCAAATACAAATTCTGAATGACAGGAAAGAAAAATTAAAATCAAAGCTGATCTTAATTAACAAAATGTATTATCTGCTTACATGTATATACAACTGTTCATATAAAGGCACAGATGCATTTGTGGTTTTGAAAAATATCTATTTCATTTCAAAACTTCATTGAACAATATTACATATGGCAAGAAAACTGCTTTTTTTGAAGGATCTTTTAAAAAGTGTTAAACTTTATTAGATACTTCAAACTAGCAAAGCTCAACTTCATCACAATTATATAATAACACTGCACACTTTCAATTTTATCTGGAGAAATATACCTATCCCTTGAAATAACTCTGTAAACTTCCTGCTCACAGATTTCATTTCAAGCCTTGAAAATGCAGGAAATCAATGCCGAATATACTTGCCCCGAAAGGAAAAGAAAATTTCAGCGATGTCAGGATGTTTTATCACATAAAATACAGAATTGCAATTTGTATCTGAGCAGGCAACACACCTCCAAAAATAATACAATACTTATCACAAAATACATTCACAGATACTAGATTTGGCACAAACCACTCCATACAGCTATTGATGAAATCAGTATTGAAAGCCTTATTACAAAATCTATGGCCTTTTTCTACGCTCCAACAGACATTTCAGGATGCCACAACCTTGCAGCTCCACTCTCTCATTAATTTCCCCTAAATACACTTGGCAGAAGAATGAGAAACGTCACATTTTTCATTTAATTTCTAAAGAACATCGCATCCTTTAAGAATAGGTTCTTGAAATTTTAAAATGTAAAACATAAAAACCCTAAAGAGACAAACATCCAAAAACATAAAAACCCTAAACAGACAAACGTCCAAAAACTTTTCTTCAAAATCACGACAACTTTATATGCTACGTGTTCTTGTAAAATACCACACACACAAACTCACAGGCACACCCACCCACCCAAAACCCACACACACGCATATTTATGGCCTCGTAACACCTCACATATATATACATATCACCAACTACAACAGAGACACATGCATATATATGGCTTCATAAAACCTCACATATATATACATATCATCAATTACAACAGAGAAAAGCCAATTTCAGAAAGATGGCTTCAATTTTGATGCATTTACTCACACCTAATTCTATTTCAATTTAACTGGTGCAGAGATTACAATGCCCTGTAACAAAAACCTGACGGAAGATTGTAACAAATTGCTTAAACATCAAACCAAAGACTCAACATAATTTCATCACAAAGTGAAATTCGCATCCAACTCGCAAAGAATTAGAAAATCCTTGCACTTACCTTGGCCTTGTCCATTCCCCAGATGACCCCAAAAGACCACCGTCATCATCAACAGCCCCGGAGCCCACGTCCACATCCTTCTAGTGACACGCTCATGTCTTCTGGCCATTGCATCTTAAACTCTGCATATTCAGTGGGGTGGATGTGAAAGTACAATAAATTACATTCTTAGAGAAATACACTATGACTCAAATCCCATATCTAATATGCACTGTGCATTTCTGAATTATCCTGCCTACAAGGAGGTATATTTGAAAATCATGCTTCCCTTTAGGGTTGTCATATTGATGATTAATACGAAAGCTCATTCATTTTTAATCTTTAAGCATTCATCTGAATTACATTTTTAATATCATTTTCCAAAACAGGCCACTTAACCTATGAATGTTAAAAAGTACTCCCGATATACATATTGGAGTTCAGTCAAGCAAAAGCATGGTGTATGGACACTACTTAAGTATAACTTGATATTTAGGCAAATTGATGACTTTAACATACCATGTAATCTCTACATATATACAAAAGGACTTTTCAACACATTTATGTAAGTTTTGCATAAATACCCTTGAAAATATTCTCAAGTTTTAAGTGGTATTCTAATTATGTCAGTAATTTTAACTGAATAAAGAGATGCATCATGTGCAAAAACTAATCTTGTTTACTTAAAATTGAGAGTAAAATTAATTATAGAAGGTACAAAACACTTGTAATTTTGATTTCAGATATATGACCCACAGGAACCTTCATATATACAAATATTATACACATATATGCAATGTATATTTGAATGTTCATTTTGAAACTGTTTTTCATACTGATACATGAAAATACTTAAATGTCCACCAAAGCAAGGTTATTTATTCATACATTTGAATGATATACAGTAGCTCAAAAGAATAAACTTGAGTTGCATGTACTAATATGGATAAGTGTCCAAAATGAATAGTGAAGCAAAATTAGCAAATTTAATAATGATAAGTTCAAAACTACACCTTTCATATGTAAACATGTGCAATAGTTAAAACTATATATTTTATGTTGCATAAATATATAATACAGTATAATAACGCATAAGAATGATAAACACCTTCAAGACCAAAGTTAGGAAATTACAAGACTACAATTTAGATGGTTACTAGGTGGAATTTTAAATCAGAGGTTACTCCTAAATCCCAATTTTTCCACAGTTGACAAAATACGGAGTTAAGAAAAATAAACTTAATGATTTCCAGAATGAACGCTTTATTCAAAATGCTACGTAATTACAATTCTAATAAACTTGCAAGGGAATCCAGTCACCCAGAAATTTTTTATGCCTTTCTCCTACATCACGAAAGGGGAAGATTTAATTACCAACTTTGCATTACTTAACGTCAGACACATAGTATCAGAGCTAAAGAGAAATTTAAGAAACACCTCACTCAACCTCTCTATTTTAAATGACCAAATGAGTTGAGAAGGTTACAATGGCATTTCTAAGTTCATATGTAAAAACAGAGTTTTGATGACAATGGCAGTTTAAGTACTAATAAACACTCCTTGAAAAGTTACTGTAATCCAGGTTATTTGACTGTGCTAAATGCCTTACATTCTTTACCCAATTCAGTTTTCACAGAAATCCTATGAACAAAGCACTTCCAAAATTTACCACTTCACAGCTAAGAAAACAAGGCTTAGAGAAATGCTACACGATCCCCTAGTCATGAGGTTAGTAGGTACCACTGTGGAGACTGAGGCAAAACAGGACGATTTCAAAGCCTATGCTCTGAACAAGTAAACACTAGGCAGGAATTTAGTTCTAGATCTCCCAGTTGTAGTCCAATAATCAGCCAAAAAATGGTGCTGAGAAGAGGGGAAAGAAAGATGTCTTGTATATGGAGCCTCAAATATTTGATCCCAAATAAATCTTCAAGTTGAAAATCATTAGAGCACAAGGCAATAGAATTATTAGTTTGTTTCTAAAATCATCAACCTTTCCCAAGTTGAACATACAAGTATATTTTATCATACATATTTTATATGTGTGTATAACGTGTGTTTATCTAAGTATTCCTGTGGTTTATATATCTGGATTTGGAATTACAAGTGTTTTGTGGTTTATTATTTATTTATTATTATACTTTGAGTTTTGGGGTACATGTGCACAACGTGCAGGTTTCTTACATATGTATCCATGTGCCATGTTGGTGTGCTGCACCCATTAACTCGTCATTTAGCATTAGGTGTATCTCCTAATGCTGTCCCTGCCCCCTTCCCCCACCCCACAACAGTCCCCAGAGTGTGATGTTCCCCTTCCTGTGTCCACGTGTTCTCATTGTCTCCCTCTGTTGCTCTGGCTGGAGTCAGTGGTGTGATCATAGCTCACTGCAGACTCCAAGTCCTAGGCTCAAGCGATACTTTTGCCTCGGCCTCTCAAGTAGCTCGGACTACAGGCACGCACCACCATCCCCGGCTAATTGTTTTACAGAGATGGGGTCCCACCGTGTTGCTTGACTGGTCTCAGCCTCTTTAAGTCAAGGGATCCTCCCACCTAGACTTCCGAAAGCACTGAGATTACAGGTGTCAGCCACCTTGCGTTTTTTGATTTCTTCAATTAATTTTACTTATACACTTGATTACACAAGATTAATTTTGTGTACATAATGAATCTCTTTTGAGGTTTAAGTTACTGATTAATTAGAGTACCACTTAACAAGCGTGTCATCTCAGCACTTTGGGAGGCTGAGGTGGGCGGCTCACCTGAGGTCAGGCATGAACCACTGTGCCCGGCTTACACACATTCTTTTCACTCCTGCTTTCAGATCTCTATTCCCTTCTAATTCCAGTGGAACCACTTTCACTTAGTATCAAAATATCCAGATCCACTCATCAAAGTGTAAATAATCCTTCAGCAAATTATCTTTGCAAATCTACTTTTATGTAATATTTCCTTAACTTCTTCTTACCTACATCCAGTAGTCATTTTACAAGGCAGAATATTTTCTATTTTATATAGAACTGAGGCAGTATTTGAAAAAAATCTCAAAACACTCTTCAGGAAGGACTGGCATCTAAAACACCAGTTCCAATATATATTTTAGTAACATTTTAAAGGACAGATGGTTTTCAAAATGTTATTATAATTTAAAAAAATGTAACCTTCCTCTCTGAGTTCATGTTTATGGAAAACTAATATTTCATAAATGCCAAGTTACTATGATGTATTGTCTAAATGCTGCCCCTGACATTCTATAAATGTAAAAATCATAACCTTCTAACTAACTTTGGTATTAGTCAACAACTGTGCTGATGAAAAGTAAAATCAATTCATTTAAAAAAAATTTTCCATGAAAAAAAAAACAAGTAACTTGTAAGTAGTAGCGTAGATGAACCAAAAAATAAAGTAACATTAACCAGAAAGACATGCCATGGATTTCTCTAATCTTTTTTTGGAACACACTTTTCATGCATATGAAAATAAAAATTAAATATAAAATGCCTACTTTATGTATGTACATTTACTTGTGTCTATTGTTCTTTAAAGGTTAAAATAACTCCTAAAGCCTGCATAGCTGAGCCCATTGTGCTCTTCTGCCCATAAAGTAGATTGGATGTGCAGTGAAAGAGGTATAACTTAGGCTTTCAGATTAGTTATGACGATGGAAACACAATTCTATTCAATAGTGTTCATGTTGGTCTTTGAAATGTTTAAGGTCACAAGGCAAAAGAGAACAGACTTTAAGAATGTTCGTGTATTACTTCTCGTCTTACCCAATAGCTAGATTAGTTCAATAAGGCCAGTGTTTTGGAGTAAACAGCATTGTGAAATGTGTCGCGGAGTCCGGAGGCTCCACCACCTACCTCCAGGTAGTTGTTCTGTCCGGTGGAGCCTAGACTAATACCTTAGGAGATGCATTACATCTACAGGTACCAACTAGGAAGGGTAGTCTTGAATTAAATGGCTTTAGACACGTTATAAGAGCAAATCGAAGCTTCCAGGTATTAGAACTACTTCAATCACAGAGCGTCTCTGGGTTCTATCTGTGGCCAGCATCATGTCTCTGTCTGCCCTCCCCGAATGCTTTCTCTCATCATGTGGATCTTCTAGATGGTTTTATTCTTCCCCAGCCAGCCAACTTGATCAACAAGCCTAGGTATATTAGGTATGTATAAAGTTGGTTCTTAAATAAAGTCCATTTCTGTATCTAGGTAAGTAATGTCTTCAGACTTACAATTTCATTGATATCTATAAAGAGTGACTCTAGTTAGCTTCTAGTGTCAGTTTTCCTAGCAGCTTCTTTAAAAAAAAAAATCCTCTCTGTAACAAAGCTTCCTTGCAAGTATTGCTGTTGGCAATAGTCCTGTTTACTAAAATGCTTATCCGGTGAAACTTGCGCTGTGCCAGTGAGCCTGCAGGTTGATGGTCCTTTTGTTCAACTTCTCCATTATAAAGCAACCTCTCTGATCACCCTTTTAAAACTAAAGACCAAAGAGTCAAATGAGATCAGGAAGTGACCAGAGCTCACAGGTCATCAACTCCTCTTCTTAGCATATTATAGCACACAGTCTAAGCCCGAAAAACACAGCAGAACCCATTACAGCTCTCGAGTTCCAGTTATTAACATTGATTTTTTTCAATGGAAAATTTTCATTAGAAGCTATCACAGGACTCACATTCAGTAATAACTTAGATTAGGATACATACTGGAGCCTTTGTCCTTAGAGTAGGTGCCACTGAGTCACTATTAAAAGGAGTCTTTTTGACCTTAGTAAATTCTCACAGGGCTTATCTCAGTCTAAACTGTAACTGGCCTTTACTAGTGATGTCATGTGTAATTCAAATTAATATTGTAATGTATATAAATTGTATATATAGGTATAATACATGCATGTATTTACAATTATTTATTTTATTTTATTTTTTAATAAGATGAAACTTAGAGGTTAAAATATGACTCTAGGCCATTGTGCTTTAGAATGAAGAGCACAGACATGGGTTGGAAATGTAAATTTTGGCCCAATTTAATTTCTGTGACAAATTCATTAATGTCTTCAAGGTTCAGGCTGTATGTGTGAGACAAATGAAAACAGCTCTAAGATTCCTGAAAACCCTAAAGTATTAAAATTCCACTCTGCCATTAGTTCAGATAAATCATTTGCCAATTTGCCCCACAAGAACCAGGCATCTTTAAATGGTAACATAACATGCACTTCTCTCTCCCAAAGTGTAGTGCATAAACGTTCTGCTTCTGAATAACACAGGATGCCTGCTAAAATGTGCTGTCAGGGGTATTAGTAAGGAAATGTTGTATCAAAACTTCTGCAGATGTGGCCCTGAAATACACATTGTAATAAATCCTCCAGGCCTCTCAAGTTAGGAATAACTGGTTTATAAAATTGTACTTACTTAAAAATTATAGATAAACAGATTTTACCAAAACCCAGTTTTTCTGATCTGAATGAAATAAGGCTCTATATTCAGACTGACTTTTCAGTGAAAAACAACTTAAAATAGTGACAAATCATGTATAAGTTTAAATGAATATAACTAGGAGACCTGAAAACTCAGGTTTAGCAATCATCTTCCAACAGTTTGAGAGCCCACAGGAGCCACAGAGCCCTCATGTCTCCCCAGAGAAGCGGGGTGATTCTTCCCCCTAAACACCATGCAATTCTTCTTCTTTTTTTTTTTTTTGAGACGGAGTCTCGCTCTGTCACCCAGGCTGGAGTGCAGTGGTGCAATCTCGGCTCACTGCAAGCTCCGCCTCCTGTGTTCACGCCGTTCTCCTGCCTCAGCCTCTCGAAGTAGCTGGGACTACAGGCGCCCGACACCACGACTGGCTAATTTTTTTTGTATTTTTAGTGGAGACGGGGTTTCACCGTGGTCTCGATCTTCTGCCCTCGTGATCCGCCCGCCTCGGCCTCCCAAAGTGCTGGGATTACAAGCGAGAGCCACCGCGCCCGGCCAACACCATGCAATTCTTGAAGTGAGTGAAAGCATTCCTGCTCACATTGATACCCTCTCAAGTGAACTCAAAGTTAAGCCATCTCCAGCCAGACCAGATACCCTGGCCCATATCTCATTCATTAATATATGTTGAGAAGCATTTGTTTCTTGGAAACTACATGAAGTGAATAGGCTGTGGACTCCACTGGACCTAGTGGTCTATATTTAACCAATTCCCTTCACACATATGTATCGGATGCTCTCTTAGTTACGGAGCTGCAGTGGTGAATAAGAAAGCCACAGTCCTGTACTCCTAGGGTTTCAATTCTGAAGACGAAGACAGGCACAGAAATCCAACTGAGCAAAGAGAAGAGATTATTACAAAATGTGTTCACATGCAAAGTGAAGCAAGGGACTGAATATCCAACAAGGGTGTTGGGGCGAACATTAGATATAATCTTAATTCACATTATATAAGATTCATACATATAATTTTTATATATAGATATATTAATTTGGGCCGGGCGTGGTGGCTTATGCCTGTAATGCCAGCATTTTGGGAGGCCAAGGCGGATGGATCACTTGAGTCCAGGAGTTTGAGACCAGTGTGATCAACATGGCAAAACCCCATCTCTACTAAAAGTAAAAAAGTTAGCCGGGTGTAGTGGTGTGCGCTTGTAGTCCCAGCTACTCAGGAGGCTGAGAAAGGAAAACTGCTTGAACCCAGGAGGCAGAGGTTTCCGTGAGCCAAGATTGTGGCACTGCACTCCAGCCTGGGTGACACAGCAAGACCCTGTCTCAAAAGAAAAAGAAAAAAAGTAATATTAATTTGGATTATACAGACTCTAACCACTTCTTTCAAGTGAGAATATTTAAGCTAAGACCTGAGAATAAAAAGATTTAGCTTTTCATACAATACAGAAAGATTCGTCTTATAGGAAAAACCCCCAGTGTTCAAGGACCCTAATATATGAGCAAGATCTTGGCATGTAGAAGAAACCTGTGAATTGGATGAAATGAAAAACTGAAAAGTAGGAATCTGGATGAAGTACAGAAGGGAGAAAGACTAATGTGAGACGTGGCTGAAAGAGAAGGATATGTGAAACAGTACAGGTCTTCATTAGTAATGATGAGGAACATAAATGTTAGTCCAAGTACACCAGAAAAGTGGGAGAGTTGGAAACTGAAAGACATGTTAAGAGATCACTTTGGTTTCTCTGTAGCTAACAGGGTGTCGGAGATAAGAATTAAAGTAAGTTGACTAAGGATGACCTAAGAAAATAAGCGTAGGTAAGAAAATATGTGGCTCTGGCTAGGCTGGGGACATTGGAAATCCAAATAGGTGGAGGAAATTACAGATGTATTTGGAACCAAAATATTTTTTAAATGAATGTTGAATTGGATATTGTCAGAATATTGAGGAAGGGCCAAAAATGACTTATAAGCATCTAGCATGGCTGGCAGTGCCACTTACTATCATGTGGGAAACCAGGACATGTTACCTCTGAATTATTCGAGTGCTATTGTCACGTAAATCATCAACTCCCAGAATAAAGGTCTGGACCAAACTCTAAGACTGGAAATTATGAGCTGTTTAGTAGTGTTTAGAGCTTAGAGAGAGTATGTGTGTGGAGAGAAAAGAAGAGCAATTAGGACAGAACCCTTAGAAACATCAACATTTAAAATTTGGGAAGAGAAAGAGAAACAAATAAATTGTGGGAAAATGAAGCTCAGGGTAGTTGCAAGGGAATGCTAAAAATGAACTATGGCATTTGAGGAGGAAAACGTGGAAACTGAAAGCAAGAGAGTACGGATGGATCGTGAGGGAGCAGCAGCATCTGTGTCCTAAGGAGAGTCTCAGTGAAAATGAAGGGTTGTAGGAATGAGGACATCTGGGCCAACGAGCTGGCAAGGAGTGATGTCCAGGAGGCAGAATATTTGCATCTAGATCCTGGTGGTACATACCCTTATAGAAAATATTTCAGATTTGATGACAATAAAGTGGAGGAAAGAAAAAAAGTAATGGAAATAAAGATGTCAAAAAACGGGGAACCGAGGTTTGTACTGGTCCTTTCACGTGAAAGCTGAGCCACTAAAATGATGGCTGAACTTGCCTGAAGATGATATTGAGCAAAAGATCTAAAGCCTTAAATAAATGGCAAGAGGCCAGGTGCAGTGGATCATGCCTGTAATCCCAGCACTTTGGGGGGCTGAGGCAGGCAGATCACCTGAGGTCAGGAGTTCGAGACCAGCCTGGCCAACATGGCGAAACCCCGTGTCTACCAAAAATACAAAAATTAGCTGGGTGTGGTGGTATGCACCTGTAATCCCAGTTACTCAGGAAACTGAGGCAGGAGAATCACTTGAAACCGGGAGGAGGAGGTTGCAGTGAGCCGAGATCACACCATTACACTCCAGCATGGGTGACAGAGCAAGACTCCATCTCAAAAAAAAAAAAAAATAAGACCAGAGTGCCCAGGAGGGAGGTCTGTTGATGATGGTAATACCAAAGGGGCATGGCTGATATTTCCAAGGGGTTTGAGTTTCAAAGGAACAGTCTAATTTGCAAGGAGCGGAGAAATTAACAGTCTAGAAGTTGTAACGGGAACCAAGAACAACCACCTCGGCTTCCAGCCATAGGTATGTGGAGGGTGAGAAAAAGACCTGTCTCAATTTATGAAAGCTAGAGGAAAAACTGCACTTTAGTATCAACCAACTTTTGTTTTAAGATAATTACAAACCAATATGGAACTTAGCAAGAGTCAATTTTGACAGTTTCCTGCAGCTTAGTAAATTCTGCACAAAATTAAGATTTAACACAAAAGTAGAGAAAAATTTTAATGGCATAGCACATTTCTTCACAATTCCTTAAACCAAATAATTCCCTGTTCTTCTAACTCTCACCTTACACTATCAACTAGGCTTCTTATTCAATGAACGGTTTAAGTCTACTAAGACACACACACACACACACACACACACGTCTTATCCAGCTGCAGATCTCATTTTTGAAGGTACATTGAAAGTACACAGATCATTCTATAATCATCAACTATGAAGATTGTGAGCAACTGGAACAAGTATTCTTGGAAAAGAAGTTTCCTGTGTATAAGAAAAAAAAGAGTCCAACTCTGGGAACTGACTTGGCTGAGTCACCATTATATGCCACTGGCAAGAAATCAAGAAGTAACTCAGGACTGATAAACTTTGTTAAAGGAAATGGAAACAGCCTATCTGTGAGGCTTAATTCTTGATAATCTGGCCAAGATATAGCATCTGGATAAGAGTTCACTGACTCAACTAAATTTTGTGAAGGTGAAGTACTTGTTAAAATGAAAGATCTATTTAGAGAGAAATAAGTAGACATAATGTCTGCACTATGGATAGGTGTATACCTGTTTTTTGCAAAAACAGTTTGTATCTTTGAAATGCTGGTTTGCCCTGGACAGAGCTAACTTAAATAGAGACCAGGTGCGGTGGTTCATGCCTGTAATCCCAGCACTTTGGGAGGCCGAGGAGGGTGGATCATGAGGTCAGGAGATCGAGACCATCCTGGCTAACACGGTGAAACCCCGTCTGTACTAAAAATGCAAAAAATTAGCCGGGCATGGTGGCGGGCACCTGTAGTCCCAGCTACACTGGAGGCTGAGGCAGGAGAATGGTGTGAACCCGGGAGGCGGAGCTTGCAGTGAGCCGAGATCGCGCCACTGCACTCCAGCTGGGTGACAGAGCGAAACTCCGTCCCAAAAATATATATATATAGATTTTTATATATATATGTATATATACCCAAAGGATTATAAGTCATGCTGCTATAAAGACACATGCACACGTATGTTTATTGTGGCACTATTCACAATAGCAAAGACTTGGAACCAACTCAAACGTCCAACGATGATAGACTGGATTAAGAAAATGTGGCTGGATACATATGTAACAAACCTGCACATTGTGCATATGTACCCTAAAACCTAAAGTATAATAAAAAAAAGAAAAAAAAAAAGAAAATGTGGCACATATACACCATGGAATACTATGCAGCCATAAAAAAGGATGAGTTCATATTCTTTGTAGACACATGGATGAAGCTGGAAACCATAATTCTCAGCAAACTATCACAAGGACAAAAAAAACAAACGCTGCATGTTCTCACTCATAGGTGTGAATTGAACAATGAGAACACATGGACCCAGGAAGGGGAACATCACACTCCAGGGCCTGTCATGGGGTGGGGTGAGGGGGAGGGACAGCATTTGGAGATATACCTAATGTAAATGATGAGTTACTGGGTGCAGCACACCAACATGGCACATGTATACATATGTAACAAACCTGCACGTTGTGCACATGTGTCCTAGAACTTAAAGTATATATATATATATATATATATATATATAAAGAGAAAACCATTAAAGAAAGGCTATAATACACAGGAACACACAGACATACATACACCTGTGTGTCTATATCTTCAGTTATCACACTTTTTCTATACAGACTCCACACGAGACAAACATGTTACATTTTATGAGAAACTATAAGTGGAAAGAGGAGAATTTGTGAAATCAATATAGAATGTTCCTTGTTTAGCATAATTCTAACTGTTTCTCATTAGAGGTCTGAGTATCAATCTGTATTATATGTGGCCATGCTGGCATTTGGGAAATTCCACAAGAAACTTTTTAAATATGAATTTGGAAAAGGGAAAAGGATTTTTAAAGTGTCTTTTTTTGTTCTGCATTCTATGTGGAACATCTATTTTGTGCTAACTGCTCGTGTTAGCTTGTGATTGCCTGTGACTATGTGGAAGATATACTTTACGTGACTATGTGAGCAATAGTCTTAAAGTTAAGAAATCTAAAATTTGGTTGGTTTAGTTGCTAATTAGGTAAATTACCTTGTAATGGTTACTTAACCTCTCAAAGATTAATTATCTTCAGTGGTACATTGAAGGTTCCATTCATATTGATTTTAGTAGACTTATCCTACTAAAAAGTAAATTTAACAGAAATTATTCTAGACCTCATTATTTCAGGAGACCCCACCCCAGCTTTTATTCCTAACTTCAAGAAATGCAGAGAAATTTAAAAATTCGATGTTCTCCCAATTCAACAGAATATAACTGAACTAAATCGATTTATGTATAATTCATTATTTCAACCTTTAACGCTATATCCGAGCGGTTTGTTTTCACCATAAAGTTATAGCTGTTTAGGCCAATAATTAAAGAGGACCTTGATAGAGAATGACAAGAGAGGATGATCACCCTATTGTCTATCTTCCAGCTGTTTTCAATGCCCTGAAGTTTTATTCACACCCAAATATTAGAATCTTATCTGAGAGAGCGTACTCAAATGATGAATCATGCTAATTTCTCAAGAAAAGTGTTACAGAATAATAAATGCCTTTCTGGTCAAAGCACTGATGCTCTGGAAATAATCTTTATCCAAATGAGGTACAGGAATTGTTAGGACTATTAAAAGTTTGTATATGATATCTGCCAGGTTCGACTGAGCTTCACTTAAAATCTACCATATTAGGGCCAAGTGTAATGACTCAAATTAGTGAACTTAAAAATTGTTTTAAAATGTTTCCTGGAGACATTTCAAATATTGCTCTCTGATTTATCACTGTTACTTTTGCTGAATTCAATTTGATGCCAAGATTTATTCAGATTAATCAAATGCCATAAACTCTGATACCTAATGTTCCTTAACACCTTAAGAACTTTTAAACAGATCAAATGTTGAAGATACGCTTTTAGTGAAACTGTACCTAAGCACATGAATTCTATTGAATATAGCTTTTTAGAAGACTAACAAAGAAAGAAGACTTAGGAAATTCGGAAACATTTTTTAAACCTTCTAGAGGGAATTAAACTACTGAAAAATAATTTCAATTGGTGAATCTAATGGCATTAATCAGAAGATAAGAAAAAAGTAACCATAAAACTTTATGGGGGTAATATTTGCTATGAGGATCAGGAAAAACAACTAATGGATATTAGGCTTAATATCTGGGTGATGAAATAAACTGTACAACCAATCCCATGGCATAAGCTTACCTCTGTAACAAACCTACACTTGTACCCCTGAACTTAAAAGTTAAAATTTAAGTAAATAACGTTGTGCTATTAATTTCAACCAGAGCCTTTCCAAGGTGCAGGGAACTTTTGAGAATTTTATTTCTTGCAAAAGGAAACTTGATTCCTTGCTTAGGGCCTTCCTAGGAAAACCTCTATTCTTTGGAGAAGCATCATACTCCTACAAGATTTAAGGACCATCATATTTGTCAGACTTTTTTTCTGTTTTACTGTGAGCAGTTTACAGAACATAAAGAAAAATCAAATCCGAAGGTGCACTACACGTGTTTTATCAAAAGGAACATTTTTGTGTACTTTTAAGAAAATACGACAAATTGAGTTTTCTGACCTATTACCAAGTTAGACATCTCGAGTGAATTGAATCTGTTGTAATCCTGTTTGGTTTTCATCCCATGGCTCTGGAAAACTGACATTTATCTCCAATTTTTCAACTCTGCTTCTTTCCAGTACCTCATCTATACGACTATTATAGTACTTTTCATCTGCTTTTACCACTACACTATGGCTGCATTACTTTTAACACAGTGTCCCACATGTTACCCATTTCTACCTTATATAAAGAGTAGAAATTGAATTGTAATTGAGTATGCAGTTGCCTCATATTCAGGTCTTCAACTGAAATAACTCCAGCTCTCTCAAAACTTCAACCCTCTCTGGAAGAATTGGACCAAATTATCCCAGATTATAGCACTCTCAGGCTAAAATTACTAATGCTTCTATAGTTTCAGAGACTGTATCAGGTTATTCAACACAACATTCCATGCACCATTCCAGCCTCATATAATCAGAGGACACTTAGACGACTTTAATAGCCTTCAAAAGACACCCTCCTCTTTTACTTATATATATATTTATTTATCTATTTATTTAATGGAGACAGGGTCTTACTCTGTCACCCAGACTGGAGCGCAGTGGCATAATCACGGTCCACCGCAGCCTGCACCTGCCGGGCTCCGATCCTTCCACTGCAGCCTCCTGAGTGGCTGGGACCACAGGCGCCGCCACCACGTCTGCCTGGTTTTTGTATTTTTGTGGAGATGGGGTTTCACATGTTGCCCAGGCTGATCTGAGACTCCTGGGCTCAAGAGATCCACCTGCCCCGGCCTCCCAAAGTGCTGGGATTACATGAACGAGCCATTGTGCCCAGCCGGTCCCGCCCGGTTTTTAACCTTCCTACTGTTTATATAATCATCCTTCACAAAATAGAACACTTCATTACTCGATGGTTCTCATTATTCTAATATGAAGAACTATATTAAGAAAATAAATTCCTGGCTGGGCGCGGTGGCTCACACTTGTAATCCCAGCACTTTGGGAGGCCGAGGCGGGCGGATCACGAGGTCAGGAGATCGAGACCATGGTGAAACCCCGTCTCTACTAAAAATACAGAAAATTAGCCAGCGTGGTGGCGGCGCCTGTAGTCCCAGCTACTCGGGAGGCTGAGGCAGGAGAATGGCGGGAACCCGGGAGGCAGAGCATGCAGTGAGCCGAGATCGCGCCACTGCACTCCAGCCTGGGCGACAGAGCCAGACTCCAGCTCAGACAAAAAAATAAATCAATAAATTTCCAATATTTCCTAGCATATCCAATTTAATTCTATACATCACATAAAAATAAAAGCCGTCTTACTGTGTTAGTTTCTTACTGCTGTTACAGTAAATTAACATAAACTCAGAGGCTTAAAACAACACATTTTTTTTCTTTATGCTTCTGGGGGTCAGAAGTCCAAAATGGGTCTTAGTGTGCTAAAATCAAGGTATCATCAAGTGTATATTTTGTCTAGAGATTCCAGGAGAGAATTCACCAGGTTTGAGGGGTCACATGTATCCCTGAGCTCTTGGCCTCTGCACATCTTGGACACAGCACATCACTTCAGCCTCGGCTCCAGTTTCCCCAAGCTCTTCTGCTCACTCTGGTCTCTCCGCCTTCCTGTCTGAAGGTTCTTTGTGACTACAGTGGGCCCACCTAGATAATTCAGGATAATCGCTCCAGTTTAAGGTGAGGTGATTAGCAATCTTAATTCCACCTCTAACCATAATGCTTCCATGCTGCCTAACAACACATTCAAAAGGTCATCCTGCTAAGGGTCATTATTCTACCTACACACTAAGTGACTGAGAAAAAGTAAAGTTATCTATCATGCCTTACCTATGGCGAGGAAATAATAACTTATAATGATTTATCTACGAAAACCTGTTTTTAAAAGCTTTGGTCCTAGTCTATTGATTAAAGTTTTGGTATATTCCAGATAAATTTCATGTCCTTGATGCTAACACATTGTGCACAGTAGATGGCCTTTTTAAAATAGTACTGCATAAAGGAATATTTAAGGTTGTCTGGACAATAGAAAAGGAACTTTAGTTGCTATGCCACAAAAGGCCGGATTTCTGCACATTACACCTCCTACCAGTGCACACATGTGCCAAACTCCTTCCTGAAAGCCTGGTTTATGTTTCCTATGTGCTTAGCAATAGTTTTACTCTCACGACTGTTTATATTAAGTCCTATTTTTTAAAGCATATCCTCATTTGTTTGTTTTCCTGAGCCTCTGAACTGGATTTCATCTGGTATGTATTGCACAGGTTTGCACACTTGATTGTACGCTACCTTAAAGCATCCTCTTGTGTTCTGGACACGGTTATTTTTCTCCATGGTAAGGTGATAAGTGACTTCTCTGAGGACTTGCCACCTTAGAATGCAGTGGTGACATCACCTGCTCAGGCTCTGTCTGCAATGTGGAATTTAGTATTTTCCAACTTCTGGTCTAACTTGAACTTCATAATTAAGCAGAGCCGCCTTTTGAGGGAACAGTAGGGTGTCTGCCCCTAAACGTCTGTGTAAATGCAGAGACACATTTGGGAACATAACTGACTTTTATGTACAGAAGCCAGATGCATTTCATGCCCATGCATGCTTAGGGAAGCAAGTTCATCTCATCTATCACAATAAGCATCTGTGCCACTAAATTCCACTGCAGGATACTTTTCACACTTAGACAACAAAACATTTAAGGAAATAAACGCTCTTTCCAATAAAAATGTGCATCAAATACTGTGTGTATGTTTAAAAAAAAACCTTCCTCTATAAGATAAGGCCACAGGAACTACTAAAAAAGCATTCTTGAAATACATTTTCTGATAGCAATCTAGGCCCTTGCCTTATATAAGATTTAAGGAAAGTGATGT
Source organism: Symphalangus syndactylus (assembly GCF_028878055.3). Classification (NCBI taxonomy): domain Eukaryota; kingdom Metazoa; phylum Chordata; class Mammalia; order Primates; family Hylobatidae; genus Symphalangus; species Symphalangus syndactylus. The sequence goes on from NC_072437.2 coordinate 114,883,844, forward strand.
GTGTGTCTTTATACTTGAAAGGCTGTTTTCAACAGCAAAGGGTATGCTTTGAGGTATCAATAGAGTTTTGAGAATGCAAAAGTTTAAAAGAAATGGAATGCATATTCTCCAGTTATGAACATGCAATTGTCATTATTTTCCTACCATCTACTAGATTAGAAACAGAAGAAAAATTATGGAAATGTCTGTTTTCCCTCAATAGGAGTACCTATTTATTAAAGTTAATTAATTACTATTCTTTAAACATTTTCAAAATAGACTCATAAGTGACAACTTTCAGAGAAAACAAGGGTTTTAGGATGTAAATATTTACTTATAACATGGATAAAATAATTTTGTTAAATATTAACTCCATATTCATAATGTTCTCTATTGTTTTTGCATTTTGTTTAACAATAGAGAATCTAAGACATTTAGTGTTCATGAGTTTCATACAGTTTCCTGTCAATGTACTTTGTCTTTTTTTTATTGGACTACTAATCATTTATTTATGATTTGTTGGAACTACTCATATTTTAAATATGTCAAGTGAATTGCAAGCACTTGTTGCTGATTTGATATTTGCTTTTTACACATATTCATTGTATCCTCTGAAAAAGAAAAGTTTTATATTTTAACAAATTCCAATCCATAAATTTTTTTTTAAATTTTCTGTTATTGGTTAGGGCTATGTTTGGATATTTAATTTTAACCGTAATGTTGCAAGTGATATTTGTCTATGGTATTTTTTCTTTATATTTTGAAAAAGTGTATTTGACATCCACTATGGAATTTTTATTAATGACATATTATACCTTTGTGCAACTATAAAATACATATAGCCAATTATCTGAACACCATTTTATGAACTGTTTATCACTTATCCACTGATTTGAAACACTATCTTTATCATATATTGGATTTTAGGTTTATCGAGATTATGTAACATGAAATTATTTAATTATGAAATTATGTGAATTCAAGCATGACAGTCAGCTCTTCTTCCCCACCACTACCCTGTAAAAGGATGGATGGAATAATTGCTTCCCTATGGCTTAAGTGTATGAGAGGTATACAACATGGTCTTGATGAAGTGGGAACTACACAGAAACTGTTTTTGGTCCTGAAATGTACTCCAGCTTTACCAATTTGTTCTACACATATACCATTGAGGGTAGAAGCTGAATTTTGCTAATGATTATATTTACACTACTTAACATTGTGCCAGATACTGAGTAGATGCTTAGAAACATGTTTAATGACTTGTTTTATTGCTAGAGACCTAATTATCTGCTGTAGTGGTGCTATCTCATTCAGAATCATTTTGACCAGCCTTTCTCCATCATGAATAAAACACTTATTTACACACTTGTGTACATGCACATGTGCATAGAAACACACACACCCTTTGCAGAGACAAACTGCATCGAAAGCATGTACAAACATTATAGTATTTTTGTCGATTCTGACCTGATTCTGATTCTATTGTATACATTTTCATTCTGATCACAATAACAATAAAAATAGAAAACTATAAGTTGTGAAGCTGGAAGATGCAGAACATGAAAGATCGAATTACCAATTCTTTTTTCTATTTTCTTTAGTTGGCTGCTGATAAAATCAGAAAAGAAATGGACACAAAAATGAAAGTATGCAATGTGTGTGCGTGTGTGTGTGTGTGTATCACATGCACTCGTTTCCATGATGTACATATGGAATTTCATAACCAGCCAAACTAAGCTTCATAAGTGAATGAGAAATAAAATCCTTTACAGACAAGCAGATGCTGACAGATTTAGTCACCATCAGACCTGCCTTCCAAGAGCTCCTAAAGGAAGCACTAAACATGGAAAGGAAAAACCAGTACCAGCCACTGCAAAAACACACCAAAATATATAAACCAATGAAACTAGGAAGAAACTGCTTCAACTAATGTGCAGAATAACCAGCTAACATCATGATGACAGGACCAAATTCACACATAACAATATTAACGGTAAATATAAATGAGCTAAATGCCCCAATTAAAAGACATACACTGGCAAATTGGATAAAGAGTCAATACCCACAGGTGTGCTGTATTCAGGAGACACATCTCACTTGCAAGGACACACACAGGCTCAAAATAAAGGGATGGAGGAATATTTACCAAGCAAATGGAAAGAAAGAAAAAAAAAGCAGGAGTTGCAATCCTAGTCTCTAATAAAACAGACTTTAAACCAACAAGGATAAAAAAGGACAAAGAAGGGCATTACATAGTAGTAAAGGGATCAATGCAACAAGAAGAGCTAAGTATCCTAAATATATATATATATATGCCAAATACAGGAGCACCAGGATTCATAAAACGAGTTCCTAGAGACCTACAAGGAGACTTAGACTCCCACACAATAATAGTGGGAAACTTTAACAACCCACTATCAATATTAGACAGATCAACAAGAAAGGAAATTAACAAGGATATTCAGACTTGAACTCAGCTCTGGTCCAAGTGGACCTAATAGATACCTACAGAACTCTCCACCCCAAATCAACAGAATATACATTCTTCTCAGCACCACATAGCACTTATTCTAAAATCAACCACATAATTGGAAGTAAAACACTCCTCAGCAAATGCAAAAGAATGAAAATCATAACAAACAATCTCTCAAACCACAGTGTAATCAAATTAGAACTCAGAATTAAGAAGCTCACTCAAAACTGCACAACTACATGGAAACTGAACAACCTGCTTATGAATGACTACTGGGTAAATAGCAAAATTAAGGCAGAAATAAATAAGTTCTTTGAAACCAATGAGAACAAAGACACAACATATCAGAATTTCTGGGATACAGTTAAAACAGTGTTTAGAGGGAAATTTACAGCATTAAATGTCCACATTAGAAAGTGGGAAAGATCTAAAATAGACACCCTAACATCACAATCAAAAGAAGCAATGGAAAACACATTAAAAACCTAGTATAAAACAAGAAATAACTAAGATCACAGCAGAACCGAATGGGAGAGAAACACAAAAAAAACCTTCAAAAAAAAATCAATGAATCTAGGAGTGGGTTTTTTGAAAAGATTAACAAAATAGATAGACCGGTAGCCAGACTAACAAGGAAGAAAAGAGAGAAAGATCAAATAGACACATTAAAAAACGATAAAGGGGATATCACCACTGATCCCACAGAAATACAAACTATTATTAGAGAATACTGTAAACACCTCTACACAAATAAACTAGAAAATCTAGAAGAAATGGATAAAGTCCTGGACACATACACCCTCCCAAGACTAAAGCAGGAAGAAGTCAAATCCCTGAATAGACCAATAACAAGTTCTGAAATTGACTCAGTAATTACTAGCCTACCAACCAAAAAAAGCCCAGGACCAGATGTCTTCACAGCCGAGTTCTACCAGAGGTACAAAGAGGAGCTGGTACCATTCCTTCTGAAACTATTCTGAACAATAGAAAAAGAAAGACTCCTCCCTAAATCATTTTATGAGGCCAGCATCACTCTGATTCCAAAACCTGGCGGAGACCCAATAGAAAAAGAAAATTTCAGGCCAATATCACTGATGAACATCGATGCGAAAATCCTGAATAAAATACTGGCAAGAGAATCCAGCAGCACATCAAAAACTTATCCACCACGATCAAGTTGGCTTCATGCCTGGCATGCAAGGCTGGTTCAACATATGCAAATCAATAAACATAATCCATCACATAAACAGAACCAATGACAAAAACCACATGATTATCTCAATAGATGCAGAAAAGGCCTTCAATAAAATTCAACACCCCTCATACTAAAAACTCTCAATAAACTAGGTATTGATGGAACATATCTCACAAAAATAAGAGCTATTTATGACAAATGCATAGCTAATATCATGCTAAATGGCCGAAAGCTGGAAGCATTACCTTTGAAAACTGGCCCAAGAGTAGGATGCCCTCTCTCCCCACTCTTATCAACATAGTATTGGAAGTTCTGGCCAGGGCAATCGAGTAAGAGAAAGAAATAAAAGCATGCAAATAGGAAGAGAGGAAATCAAATTGTCTCTGTCTGCAGATGACATGATTGTATATTTACAAAACGCCACCACCTCAGCCCAAAAATTCCTTAACCTGATAAGCAACTTTGGCAAAGTCTCAGGATATAAAATTAATGTGCAAAAATCACAATCATTCTTATATACCAATAACAGACAAGCAGAGAGCCAAATCATTAGTAAACTCCCCTTCACAATTGCTATAAAGAAAACAAAATACCTAGGAATACAACCTACAAGGGATGTGAAGGACCTCTTCAAGGAAAACTACAAACCAGAGCTCAAGGAAATGACAGGACACAAACATATAGAGAAACACTCCATCCTCATGGATAGGAAGACTCAATATCATGAAAATGGCCATATTGCCCAAAGTAATTTATAGATTCAATGCTATTCCCATCAAGCTACCATTGACTTTCTTCACAGAACTAGAAAAAAACTATGTTAAATTTCATATGGAAGCAAAAAAGAGCCTGTGGAGCCAAGGCTAACCTAAGCAAAAAGAACAAAGCTGGAGGCATGACGCTGCCTGACTTCAAACTATATTACAAAGCTAAAGTAACCAAAACAGCATGGTGCTAATACCAAAACAGATATATAGACCAATGAAACAGAATAGAGGCCTCAGAAATAACACCACACATCTACAACAATCTGATCTTCAACAAACCTGACAAAAGCAAGCAATGGGGAAAGGATTCCCTATGTAATTAATGGCGCTGGGAAAACTGGGTAGCCATATGCAGAAAAGAGAAACTAGACCCCTTCATTATACCTTATAAAAGAATTAACTCAAGGTGGATTAAAAACATAAATGTAAAACCTAAAACTATAAAAACCCTAGAAGAAAACCTAGGCAATATGATTCAGGACATAGGTGTGGGCAAAGACTTCATGACTAAATCACCAACAGCACTTGAAACAACAGCCAAAATTGACAGATGGAATCTAATCAAACTAAAGAGCTTCTGCTCAGTAAAATAAACTATCACAAGAGTGAACAGGCAACCTACAAAATATGAGAAAATTTTTGCAATCTATCCATCTGACAAAGGTCTAATATCCAGAATCTAGAAGGAACTTAAACAAATTTACAAGAAAAAAAAAACAAACAACCCCATCAAAAAGTGGGCAAAGGATATGAACAGACACTCCTCAAAAGAAGATATGTATATGGCCAATAAACATATGAAAAAAGCTCATTATCACTGTTCATTAGAGAAATGCAAATCAAAACCACAATGACATACCATCTCACACCAGTTAGAATGGTGATCATTAAAAATTCTGGAAACAGCAGATGCTGGAGAAGATGCAGAGAAATAGGAACACTTTTACACTGTTGGTGGGCTTGTAAAATAGTTCAACCATTGTGGAATACAATGTGGTGATTCCTCAAGGATATAAAACCAGAAATACCATTTGATCCAGCAATCCCATTACTGGGTATATACCAAAGGATTATACATCATTCTACTCTAAAGACACATGTACATATATGTTTATCATGGGACTATTTACAATAGCAAAGACTTGGAACCAACATAATGCCCATCAATGATAGACTGGATGAAGAAAATGTGGCACATATTCACCATGGAATACTACACAGCCATAAAAAAGGATGAGTTCACGTCCTTTGCGGGGATATGGATGAAGCTGGAAACCATCATCCTCAGCAAACTAACACAGGAACAGAAAACCAAACACTGCATGTTCTCACTCATAAGTGGGTGCTGAACAATGAGAACATGTTGACACAGGGAGAGGAACATCACACACTGGGGTCTGTAGGTGGGTGGGGGGAAAGGGGAGGGAGAGCATTAGGACAAATAGCTAATGCATGTGGAGCTTAAAACCTAGATGACGGGTTGATGGGTGCAGCAAATTACCATGGCACAAGTATACCTATGTAACAAACCTGCATGTTCAGCACATGTATCCCAGAACTTAAAGTAAAATTTTAAAAAATGAAAGTATGCAATATGTGTATGTGTGTGTATACATACATATAAAACAAGCACTCATTTTCATTATGTACATATATGCACATTATGAGTGTGAATATATGTTAAATAATATCCTATCAGTTTTGTATTTGTAACACATATATGTACATGCATATACAACAAATAGAGGTGTTTTGCATAATAATTTCATTTATATTCATTTCATCAGCTAAGAACTAAAAAGAATTTAAATCAAAATCAATTATTCATTTACAGGTGTTTTTAACCATCATCTCCCCCTTTATCTTCACTTTTATGCCTCCTTGTATTGCCATTTTGTGACTTTTTCGCCATAAATTATACATATTTGGAACAGTCACTTTAAGAAATTCAATCTTTGGATAAGATCTCTAAGATTGATTTAGTATGAATACGTGTGTGGGCACACACTTGACAAAGAAAGGTCAGTTATAAATATATGTGTACACTTATCAAAATAATTCACATAAAATCTCTGAATAAAATTATCTGTATGCTTTTTCTGTCAATAAAAGCAATATAGTATAATTCTTGGTAGTAAACCTGTTTGTTTTCATTCTGTTGCCTACCATGTGAGCTGCCATGTTGGTATAAAACATCGATCATTTGATATTTTACTACAGCAAATAATAGTGATCCCCACGAAATAATAAATAAATCAGTGAGTTTCACGGAAATAAGTTTTTGGATGGATCAGATAATTTGAAGTTTTTAGTTTATTCTCCATCAAGGTGAAAGAAAAAAGCTGTTAGTTTGTTCTCTATCAGGTGATCGAAGATGAAAACTAAAGTTCTCAAGGCCAGTGCATAATAATGGTGCCGTATTCTGTGCATCAATCACCATTACCAAATACCTATATTGCCAAATATTTCATGTACCGCTTTAGTGGTGATTAATCAATGTGCCATGGCACTGAAACTGAAACGAGACTTTGTAGTACAAGTGATATTCAAAGGGTTTTGAAAATTTATCAGCTCTATAGATATAGATGAAAATTTATCATCATCTATCTAGAAATCCTGTTTTTATAAATGTTACCTAGCCAAATATTGGTTTTATTTACTTAATATTTAGAAAACATGAGTTTAGTAAAAATTGTTCAGATTTTCTTAATGTAGTGTGTGAAATTACTATGTAATTATACAAGAAATATGCTACACAGCTGAATACACAAATAGGTCAGCAGAGGGAGCAAAAGGTGCCTTTCCCCTATAATCCACAGCAACATCACCTGCTCTTCTCTCTACATCATCGATGTATGTTATCTAAAGTCCTGTGCAAATGCCACCTCAACACGAGTCCCCTAGCCTTGCCTTCTTATCAGAAGCAGCTCGAAAGCCCCGATAATTCTAGAACCACTGAAAAATACACACTTGTTGCAAGGATTGAAAAGCCTCATATTGCAAATTCAGAATTCACAGTACTGAAAAAATTCATAATTTTTTAAAATTACAATACTGTGAACTATACAAAATGAATTATGCTGGGATCCGATGACTCTCTTCATTCCAGCCTATCTTATATTTTCTCATTCATTTCTCCACATAGTCACAACAACAGACTCACTATTACATTTCATTAATGGCTATTTTATAATAAATGATCTCAATAGCATTTCTGAAACCTCTGCTGTTCTGGTTTTACAGAACTCTTGAATTTTTGAATGAGTTAGTTTTTGATTGAAAAAGACCTGACTCTTATGCTTAGAAAAGCCATCATTTCTTTCTGTAAGCTTTCCGTCTTCTATAAGCTTTACATGTTCCATAAGCAAACATTCGCTGGTTTTGTGATCAAACTAGAGAGGCAAATTCAGTTAATAATAACAACGTCATTTATCATCCTCAAATCTAGTGTTATGGATAATACGATCTCCACAAGGAGACGGTTGCACGAGCGACAAGAGAAAGACAATCAACAGTCTTTTACTCATACCAAGATATGTCCACACACACTTGTTTCAACAGTCAAAGTAACGCCATATGTCCCCAGTGATGTGGGTGGGCAAAAGGAACAGTTGGCCTGCTAATGAGGGCCATATGTACACACAGCCTATCGTACCATCCTTCTTACTTATGGTTGCTGAAAACTCAGTGGAAGAGCTTGCTCTGAGGAATGGCATGGCTGGAGGAGGAGAGGCTTCCTTAACAGCAGGAAAGGACCATTTGTTGTACAACTACTGTATCTCTGAAACTGGGAGCTAAAGATATGCATGTACGTTACTCATTCTTATTAAGAGTTCCTTACGCATCCGTAGAGTTCTTTACTCCAGTTTCACCTTCTTTCACTAAATTCTTTTGCATTTATGTGCAAAGGGATTTTGGGCCCTTTTCAAAAATTACTTTTCCTAATCAATCTTGTTAATTTGATGTTCATTTACATCGGCTTCTCTTTATTTTTAGCTTGATTTCCAGAAAAATTATACTTTCTTTGACATTGTTAAATGTTACAATATTAAAAGAAATGAAAAAGACTTAAAAACTTAGAATATTTGAATGAGGGTTTCTGGAAGGCAGAGAGAACAATAAGGCAAAAGTACTTACTGCACTACTGTTCCAAAGTAAAAGAAAAACAAAGATTTTAAAAATGATTATAGCAGCTTTGTATCTCCACCAGGGTTTCCTTTGAAATTTCTACAACTGCAAACACTATTCAGCAATTTGCACTGATTATAAAATTTATTGTTTTAAGGTCAATTGTGATACTATGATCAGATAATATAATTTACTTTACTCTTAATGGCTTCATTTTGACAACGGAGGGAGCTTTCAGGAAGGACAACGCTTCCTGCACAACAACCAGTAAAGCAGGTCACATCCATTTTCAATCTAATTTTAAGAAAAATGAAGGACAAACTACTTGTGAGGCAGCAAGAATTCATTTGCATTAAATTAATTTGAACAGGGCATTTCAAGTTCTCTCTGGCAACAATGGAATAAAGGGGAAAATGAATCTATCTTATGCAATGATCCTCTTCTAGGTTACAGAAAGATTTGAAAGGCTGACATGACCATTGCTAAATTTCTTCTAGAAGTCTATGATTAGTGTCATAGATATAACTCATGAGATAAAATATTCACAAAGAATGTCTGTGAACTGCATCAATTGTGATGGAACTACTGTCTAACATCCCTTTGAAAAGTTATATTCTGCAAAGGTTAAAAAAACACCAACCTTTCGATGCTTTTTTATATGGATGAGCTTTTGTCAACAAGAACTAAGCTTCACAATTAAGCACTATGGAAGATAATGTTCTAGGTTAATTTAAACCTAACTAATCCAGGACTTGGCCTTGATAAATAATGGGTTTAATTAATATTTTTGACCCTAGCAGTGCAAATACTTTTACTTATATTTTACTAAAGCTAGTTTTGACAAATCTAAGGGTATTTAATTTATCAGTATCTGTTGTCAGATGAAAACTTCCCCATCAATACCTTCTAATGGTTCAAAAATAAACTGTTACCCCCACAGATACATTGTTTTTCCATGCGTAAGCAAGTACATTAATTTCAGGGTCTCAAGGCATAAAAGTGATATTACCACTTGTGATAGGCTGCATAATAGTCCCAAAAGATGTTCTTCACCTAATCTCCCGGCCCTGGGAATGTGCTGCCTTACACAGCCAAAGGACTTGTAGATACGATTCATTTAAGGATCTGGAGACAAGGTGATTATCCCAGATCATCCACGTGAGTCCAAAGTAATCACAGGAGTCCTTAGATGAAGTGGAGAGAAGGACTCAAAGTTAAAGGAGGAGACAGCGCGGAGACAGAAACAGAAATAAAAGCAACGCACCTTGAAAATGGAGGAATGGGGAAAAGACAATGAAGACAGGTGCCACCAGAAGCAGAAAATGCAAGAGAATGGATTCTCCCCTCAGGACCTCGAGAAGGAACCCACACTGCAGACACATTGACTTAGCCTAATTAAAGTGATTTTGGACTTCTGACCTTTGAAACTGCAAGACAATAAATATGTGTTAAGTTATGTAAATGTGTCGTAATTTGTTATAGCAGCAGTAATACAACTAATACACCACTACAATAAGCAAAGGAAATAAAGTGCAATAGTGACAAACTTAAGGGTTTCCAGGAAAGAGAAACGAAGTGGTAAACTCAATCACAGGATTATATTAGCAACTGTAGTATATGTTACTTGCTTACCCTTTCAATCACATTATTGCTGTAATTATCATTATCATCCAATCAATATGATTACACCAGTATGTATAACTTAGACATGAAAATTTTTTTCTATTTCACTCTTCCCCTAATTCCATGCAGCTACCCCTAAGCAACTATGTATCTGATGAAGCTAATATTTTCAGGGAAAATCTTCCATGTTAAGCAGAAAATTTACATCTAAAATTAAATTCTTTTAAGCCAGTCTGGGGACAATACCTAGAAAATTCAAACATTACTTCTCAAGAATACCACTAGCAGTGAGTTTGTGACGCTATCTTCCACCAACTGAATCAAAATTAATTTTAAATATTTTCAAAGCAATATTTTAAAAAATCGTGTACACATTTTTTCCTCTTGGTAAAAATAAACCACTTCTCAACCATCCATTATATTTATGTTAGTTACATGAAGTCCATACATGAATTATCATACCACAAATAGAAAACTATTTAAAGAGAAAAATCTCACTTGGTGCTGACAGAATGACAGCATAAAACTGTGAAGCATGAGGAGAAAGTTGTTTGCAGTGTAAATATCTCCCTTTTCCTATCAAAGTGTGTCCTGTGATCTAGCGCTCTTCTCTCCACATGCTTAAGTACAGCAAAAGTTATAAAAACACTCATTCTAGTTTTCTATACTTTAATGGTTGTAGAACATCAGAAGAGAATTGGGAGATGGGAATGTTTTGTGCTTGACATTGCATTTGAGGGGAAAATAAAAACTTGGACATAATATGTGGGATGTCTCCACAGTAATACATGGGAGGGCAAGAAAAAAATGCTATCAAATTTCTACCATGCGCTGAGCCCCTTATATCAACAAATATCCAGCCTTTCTAATGTACTAACAACCACTCTTCATAGCAGGTATTCTATTCCCAGCTTGTAGGTAAGAAACAAAGCTTCAGAAAGGGATCTTCACCAATTTCACACAGTCAATAAAAGGCAGAACTAGGGCAAATATCAATAATAAAAATAGCAATCTAATCCTAATTGGACCTGGCACTGTTCTAAGAAGAAAATCATTAACAAAGGATTTTGAGTTACCACACTCTTAGTCTCCCCGTTTTACAAAAGAAGCAACTGGGGTAAAGTGAAGCTATGCCGTTTCTTTTCAAGCTCATATACCTAACAAGATACCACTTTAATCATGGGTCTCTGATAGATCGTGTACCTCATTTCTAGCGTTTGCTGAGATTTTTCTTATTAACCCTAAGCAAGTATTTGATCCCTGGTAAGTATGCTGTAATTTTTTCACCGCTCATTCTTATCACGGTTCTTCAAGAAAAGTACAGTTCAACACATTTGTCCTATTTGGTTACAAATTTTGAAATTCAAAATATGTATCACACTAAGCTGTTAGCTCCATTTGGAATTTTAAAAAACTAAATTTTTCACTCAGTTAAAAAAAATTGCATTGTTTACTCCCATATCTACAATATAGCTTATAAGTGTATATTTGTATTGAAAACATAATTTTCTACAACTTTTATAATATTTAAATATTATTTAAGGTTTTAATAATATTTAAATATTTAAATAATACATTTAAAAACATAGTTCAACAAGTCCGAATAATCCATCACTTACTTATGACAGAATATTTGTTCAGTATCTTCTGTTTGTTCACTCTTGTGTAATATATCCTATTTTAAGAATCAAAAACTTCTCTTAATGTCAACACTACAGCCTCTTCACAATTCCTACTTATTCCTAATTACCCTTCAGGAGCAAATAAAATGAATTTATCCCAAATTTCTTTGCTTTGAAACAACTTCAGTGAAAATGGTGGTTGTCAACCATATCTACCATTCATATATCCCATTGTTTTCTGCATTAAATTTCATCTAATACTCCTTATGCCATCAGTGTCACTACAAAGGGGGACAGGGGATGAATCTCATCATGAACAAAGGTATATACACTAGATCTTAGGATGTTCAATCATTTCCTTACTCTATTATGTCCCATCTGAACTACTCATATTAAAATGAGCAACTATATGAACATGGTACTTTTAAGAAAGGATGTTCAAAAATTAATTCATATCTTGTACAAATTGGTATCCAAGAAATCATGACCTAATAGGCATCACATATGTGAATGAAAAAATTCACTTTCAGCAATGAATGTTGATGACACTCCTTTAGCAAGAGTTGTACCGAGCTACCCACAACTCCTCAGCACTCACTATTCTCATACATGCGGTCGGACAATGTCCAAGGGTGCAGTGATTCTGTCCAGAGGCTTTTCTGGGCCGTTAGAGCTGTCTCAGCCTGTGTACAGGGTTATACAGACACTCTAGGGCATTCATGACTCTGATCACTGGAGCAGCCCTGTACTAACTGCAAATTTATGGAGGAAACTTTCAAGTCCTCTTGCCCCCCAGTTGGGGTAACTCTGTTACCTATTTCATGTGGTCTCAGTTCTCCAACAAAAATGATCTCGGCCTGCTCATCTTACTTCCATTTCACTACATGGCATAACTAGAAGTTGACTAGGTATTCTGCTTTAATGTATATGCAAAGCCCTCTTGTTCAGGAATGTTTGTAGAATAATATTTCTAAATTAGGAATACAATTGGTCTTGTTCTTTCCTGAGGGATAAAATGTCATCTCTCTTCTTCTCTCCCTCTCTCCTTTCTTCCTAACTCAGCTAACCCTCTATCTGAAAGAATTACAAAGGAAGAAATCTAGGGCATTGTTTAGCATTCTCAGGAGGATTGGAAATGTTGGAATGACAGCGAGTATCACACATACACTGCTTGAAGTATTTTGTAGGATCCAAGGGAAGAGAAAATTTTGACATTCCAGAAAATTTAAGTCATCCTTTTAATATCAGGACCAGAAAGAAACAGGTCACACGGGCAAGAGCCATAAAACTAATTATCTTGACTCTTTCCAGAATACCTGAGCTATAAATGTACAGGGAATCCTGTAATCAGATGCAAAGTTGTGTATAATATACTTAGTTCCCAAATGTAACTAGGAATTTTATGTATATAATGTGAAAAATCGTTCCAAAGTATTTGAGACTCCAAAAACTTTCCTAGCTAGCATTCAATATTCTTGCTTAACTTCTCCTTATACCCCGAACTGTATTGAGCATGCATAGACACACAAAAGCTAGGATCAACTATTACCGCTTAAGAAAGAAAAGGAGGAAAAAGGCTGTATTATAGGGATTTAGTTTTCTTCCTCAACTCTTGAAGAAGCCTATTTGTATCAGCCCGTGTCAGACAACAAAGTACTTATCAATAAAGTTTTATGAATGTGGTCACATATGAAATATAAGAGCATTCAGTTTCTACCTCTCCTTTTCTCATAAATCCTACATCAGATAGACATTAGCTATATCTGCCAATGTTTCCACGGAATCTTAAAGACTATTCACTGCAAAGCTGGCAGTGTAGCCTGAAAGCAAGTTATGTCTGCGTTGCAACTTCACACTAAGTGGTTTAAAAATACAACTAAATGTGGCCTGTCTTTATCTTGATTATAAGACATAAATTATCCCAAGAATATTCTTAGTAAAAATTGGGTCTCCCGGTCAAGCCACTTCTATTAAGAAGGACACAGGTCAGTTTTTAGGAGTTTAGGTGTTATTTGGAAGTTAGGAGCATCTAAATATGGAATATAACTCCATTAAATTATAGTATATTTTATATCAAAGAGAAACGACAAAAATAAGAAATGTTTTAAGTATTTTTTCGTATAGCGTGTTCATATATAATTACTTCAGTAGTCTCAATGTAGTCATGCAATTGTTTGGGTAAAGAACTAAACTTGAAGTTAAATAGCATAGGTCTGAATTCTTATGGTTTATAACATTCATATATTTTATATGTTCCAGAATAATATGTAATTTCTAAGTTTATAACATAATAATTACAGAAATCTAGGTAAAGTAATACTTCTGTGACACAGTCTCTTCATCTACAAAATGGAATATTGCTTTTCTCCTTAAATTTATATTAAAAATTGGAGAAGTAATATATGTGAAAGAACCTTACATTAAATATGCAAGTTTTATTTGTTGAATTCAAACAGTCATTAAAGAACAAAATAAAACATTACATTTGGATTAACAAAGTAGATACATATATCTCAATCTGAGAAACCTTTAAGCTCTCTTGACCATAAAATGACATTGGATCCTATAAGAGAGTTTGGTAAATATTTGAAAGATATTTCAATTTCACACCTAAATGTTGATTCTGACATTTATTTCCTAAACTTATCATTTGTATACTTACCTGCTATTAAATCCACAGGGGTCATGTCACTAACTGTATGCCCACCGATTTTATTGAGAGGTATTCAGCAAGGCCCACAAAGTAAGTATTGAATTTTTTTAAAAAACAGACCCAAAACACCTAAAAGCAAAACACTTAGTAAATTCTTATAATCATGAAGATCACAAATTAGTGCTATTAGTAAGAAAGAAACTTCTAAACCAAATAAAGTCCTAATACCTCCAACGAATTTTGTCTCTCTGATACACACACACACGATTAAAAAAAAAATGAAGGAAATGTAAAAAAATAAATAAATGAAGGAAGTTCTGTGGGAAATGTCCATAATTTCATGCCCAGAATTTCCCTATCAATCTCTTTCCCCAAAGTTCTTCCGAGAAAATAAAGTTGCCTTTCTCTCAACGTTAACTCATCACTTTTCTCATAGCATTTTCAAAAGAAATATTTCCTGTCAGCCGGCCACTTAAACTTTGTGCTGTTAAAGAAATCCAAAAAGGTATCAATTTTGCAACAAAGGATAAAGAGGAGACGAAGTGAACCAACATGGCTTTTAAGCTAAATTGCCGTCACCTGTCACAGGTTGTCTAGCGAGCCTCAAGTTCCCTCTAATAAGCTTATGGAGGGTGCGGAGCAAAGGCACCTCAAGGTGCTCTGCGGGTTTTCCCCTGGTAAATTAGGCTGAAAGGAAAAGAGTCCCACCCCCCACCCCCAAACTTGGAGACCAGGGCTGCCCTGCCGAATGCTGTGCCCAGACCTCCTACTTCCACGCCCTTCCAGTCCTTTCCTCGGCTTGGAAAATTGGGCATGAGGCAAGCAAAAGGAAGGACAGAAGGCCAAAACGGGCATCCGGGAAGCCAAATTTCTGTCTCAAAAGCTCGTCTAGAAACGCGTACATAGCGCGTGCCTTGCGGACATCTCCTAAAACCCCGTTCACTGAAGCTAATTCCTCCCGAACGCCCCCACGCCGGCTGAGGATCGCAACCGCCCATCCGCCCCTCCAGCCTGTGCAGCCGCCCCCAAAACCTCCCGTGAATCGGGAAATGTCAAGGCAGCAGCGCTTGGGGAGCCGAGCAGCCTCGCCAGTTCCAAGTCTCTGGTTCGAGACCCCTCGCTTCGCCTCTTTGGGGAACTCACCTGGAGTCAGGTTTAGATGGCAGCCTCCACCCAGGGGACCGGGAAGCGGCCCCGGGAAGCGCCGCCGCGTCCTGTGAATAACGAGCACAGCGCAGCGGAGCAGCTCCCCCTGGACTGGCCGCTCCCCGATTCCTCCCGCTCTGTCCGGGAACCGTCCCTCCGTTCTTTCCTCTCCCTCCCCTGCCTGCAGCCGCCGCGCTCCCTCCTCCTGCTGGCGGCTCAGGGCTGTGCTTCCGCCTCCCTCCTGCGGGCGCACGAGCTGCCCGCGCTGCTAATGAGCAGGCTCCAGGCTCCGCCCGGCCAGGGGTGCGCACACGCCCCACGCCGGAGACGAGCTCCCGGGAGCGGAGCTATGGATACGCCTGGTGCGGCCGCTGGAGAAATGAACTGGAGGAGGCATCCAGCATCTCACACTTTCTGGCCACTCAGCTTAACTAAGCCATAACCCCAGACTTCTTCCTAAATCTCCAGTAATTTACAGGTGCTGAAAAGTCAATGAGGGGTTTGAGCACAATCTGTGTTAACAGTATTGCCAGTATAGAGATGCTAATCTGGCTAGATTCTAGGGATGAAATGTTCAAGGGACGGTATATGATTCTTTCTGGTGGTTATTTTGACATATTTTGGCTATACTTACAGATCTGTAAAATAAACCAGCAATCTTCTAATCATGACAACACAGATTCCTAATTGAAGGCAGCTGATACTTATTAAATACCAGGCTCTGTTTAATAGGCTCTTCTTTCCCAGCTGATCTTTACTACAATTCTGTGAGCACTACTAGCACCCCTATTCTATATTTTAAGAATTTGGGTTTAACTTTTAAAACAAGACGGTCTTAAAACAAGACTAAGGATCATGTCCAACCTTGCAGAGATTCTAAGTTTCTGAGCCTAAATAATAACTGAAATCTGTAGCTCCCACAACCCATAGCCTGTGTATAATGTGTTGCAGCATCTTGGATGGTACTGTGTAACTGAACCAACAAAGATAATAGGACCATCAGCAAATACACACCACGAGACTAATGAATACCTAGAATCCTAGTGAGACTTGTAAATAGTCAAGCACCCTAAGTAACAATAGTTCAAGTGCATGCTAAACATGGTGATTACTTATAAAAGAACAGCAACCAGTATGAGTGAAGACAGGCAAATAATGTTCAAAATGTTCAGAATCAATGTCCAGCCACTTATGAGTTGAATTCCCCACTCTAAAAAGGAGGCCAGATGTGATGTATTCTAAGAAGTCTACAATGGGCGTGGTCTTTTCGCAACCAAAAAGGGCTTTTTAAACACTTATTTCCCATTAAGAATATGCAATAGCTAATTAATACTAAGTCTGAAAATCAGTGATAATTTATTTCAACTAAACTTACGTGAAAAAATCATTACTCATTCAAGCTTTTAGAATTAGATTAAATAGCATTGAGTATCAAATTTACTTCAACCCATAGAAATAATAGACAGTTAATTAATAAAGTAAGTAATTTAATTAACTTTACTTTTGTGTCATGATGTATTTTTCCTTAGGAAAAGGATAAGACATTTTTTCCATGGTATAAAATACTAGAATATGACTCTTATATTTTTCTTCATGAAGATTAAAGAATTAATAAAATAAGTACAGACATATTGTCAACAAATCTATCCAGATCATTCATTCTCCACTCAAGAAATTATGCTAGGGAAGCTTTATTTCTCCATATGTACAAGGCAATTCAGAGGTCAAAAATTTGAAAACACTTCAATGAACATCAACCATTAATTAACTAAGAGTAGATTTTATTTATAAACAACTTTAAAAGACTATAAAAAAGGTATAACAAACTTCTACTTTATCAGTACTGCTACTCCTGTTGAACACAAAGATATATAATTATAGTTTTCTCCCTATTTAAAATATTTATTGATTCTGGCATAATAATGTCATACTCATCCCTCAATAATCAGTGTACATGGAACCAGAAATCTTTTCTTTCACCTAGTCAATTTAAGTATTTCTGTGTTTTGCATGTTAACACTCTATTTATTCTGTGTTTCTAGTGCTTATCCTCAAAATTTTTATAGTTCCGTTCACATATGAATTCTACCAATCAGCACTATATATAAATAATGCAACGTATAAAATGTGTTAAATAAATGGATGTAAGATTTATGCTAAATTTTTCACATAGTAAGTACTTCAAAACCCTTATTATTTTTCCTTAAGCTTTTATGTGCATATATTTTATCTCTCCAACTAAAGAATAAACTTCTAAATAAGAAGAGTTTTGTCTATAAATTTTACGCATTTTAATACATTATTAATCTAAACCTTGGACTAGAGTTTGGAATTCTTTTATGTATTCATTTATTGATTCAAAAAATAGGTGTCCATGCCATTTTTTCTAAACCTTGTGCAAGATGTAGGGTATACAATGATGTCCAGACTTTAGAGTCCTTGACCTCATGGCGTTTAAAGTGCAGTAATGTACAGTAATTTTAAAATCTATTTATTATTATTTAAAACAATCAATGAATACATTCTTGTCGAAAATAACTGAAAAGTCTGTCTGAATTCCCTGGCCAAGGCCAAAACATGAAAGCAAAAGAGCTGCCTGAAAACAGTGCAAGCCACTCTCCAGAGGGTTTCTCTGTTGAAACAGCACATCGCATTACAGAAATAATGAGAAAAATTAGTAACTGTGCAAACGACAACACATATGCATCTTTGTGGTTTCTGACCTTTTAGCATCGTCGAAGCAAGACCACAAACCTTTCAACACCAGGCGTGGTATTAATCTTGCACAGAATATAATGTTTTCACATATTTTATTCTGATTTCCTACAAAGTAATTTCAATTTCTAGCTAAAGCTAATGGATTTTTCTAGTGAAAACATTGTGTACAGAATGACTTTCCAGTGAGATCCGCGTACCATGCGCCATTTTCATGTTCGTGCTCATTTCTCTGAAGTCTGTTTGCCTTTAATTCACCATAATAAAATTCCTTGTGTACTTTTATTGGCAACCATTGCATAGTGACACTTGCATCCAAATGTAATTCCATTTGAGCTTGGCAGTGTTTGCTTTTTTATCAGAAGAGGAAAGTTAGAGGGAACAAGGGGCAAAGATGTGTGTAAGAATATCTGAGGGACCATCACAGCATCATCACAAATTCAAGATTTTTTTGAAACATTAGACAAGGGACTCACAGCCATGCCCTGGGATGGCTGAAACACTTCACAACCTGCTCATGTTTATGACCAAAATCATCACCTAAAATGAATTCAATGTGTCAATATCATAATATTGTTTGTGTATAAGTAATCATGAAGCAGTTAGGGAAGGGAGTATAATCTAGTAAGAAATTGGAACAAAAAGTGTTAGACAAAATTCAAGAAGATTTAAAAGAAGAAAATTAACCTGTCTGATCTGAACAGAATTGGAAAAGCACATCAATCATAGCTCTATACATTGACCATAGACTTAAAGCATAACATAAAAATAAAGAAGGCAGATAACTCAGGAAAACATTTCTATTAAATCTACTCCGTAAAGTTTTCCCATACTTTTATTTTACTAACAGGAGCATACATTTAAATCTGACAAAATCATATATATTTTGTTGATTCAATTTGTAGCAGATAGAGGAGCATGTCCCAGTGCTATGACAGTGAGTTGTCACTATAACATACCACTGCTTTACATCTTACCCACAGGCTAAAATGTTTACCCCTAGAGTCGTGACTTTGTATATGACAGGAAATTGCTACTAAAAGTAAATATATTTGGCTGAAGGGTAGATACAACTTTAGGCCATTATATCATTCACTAAAATTTAGCTGGCATTTATATATTTACCTGCTAAGTTCATATGACAAATATGTTTGAGAGACTGCCATATACAAAAAAAAAAAAGATGGAACCATCTTACAAATTTAGAGATTACTTAAAGAAATGGAACTGAAGGGTTAACTGTGATGGCAAGAATGAAGAGAGCAAAACCAGAGGGTACTTCAAGGAGAACAGGCATGAGAGAGGCATTATAATTTGGAGGGTGCTATGATTTGAACCTATGTGCCCATCCAAAGTTTGTATGTTGAAACTAAAATCCCAGGACAATGACATCAAGAGATGGGGCTTTTGGTTAAGTGATTAAGTGAAGAAGGATCCACCCTCATGAATGAGATAAACGTCCTCGTAAAAGATGCTTTAGAGGAATGCCGGGCTCCTCAGTCTCTTCTGCCATGTCGTTACATTGTCCGTTTTTGCCCACTTTTGTCACGTGAAGACGAAGCAAGAAGGTGCCACCTCGGGACCAACTGCCAAATCTCCACTGCCTTGATTTCGGACTTCTCAGCCCCAGAACTGTGAGAAATACATTTCTGTTTTTTAGGAATTACTCAATCTGTGGCATTTTGTTATAGCAGCATACAGACAAAAACAGGGTAAACAGCCTGGTGAGAGTGGATATTTTAGAAACTTGAGATGATTCAATGTCGCTGATTCTCCATTTTCTCATATGTAAAATGAAGGAAATAATGCTGATTACTTCATAGTTCATTGTGCAAATTAAATTAACTATGTAAATAAAGCAAGCAATATAGTTCCTTTTATCTAGTATACATTGTTTAAGTGTTGTTGTCATTACATGAGGAAAACAAGAACTTCCCCAAACAGAAGGATGTGGGAACCAAAACTAAGATATAAGAAAGGACCAAAGTTCACTGTGACAATCTGGTCAAGCGCTGGTTAGGGAAGATAGCATAATGTTACGCATAGATATTATTTGAGGATAATTTTCCTCCACCCCGAACTCCTCTAGCACTTTCCCTACGTCTTTCATTGCACTTCTTCATTTGTCTCTTTAATTACGGTTATTTATATAAATCTTTTAGCTTCCTACAAAAATAAGCTTGTAGTGGGACAGATTCTTGAGGATCTATGTCAAAGCAATTTTTCTATTTCCTACAGCAAGTAACCCAGTAGTAATCACACAGAATTTGTTAAAAGAATAAACATAGGAAGATTAATTTCCATTTTTTTCTTTGCTAATTTTTAATCAGAATTATACCATTGTTAGGGAGGGAGAAATTATAAATTGAGGACATGAGTATTAACATTTAAATCTGTTATTCTGCTTTATTTTAGAGCTTGCCATGTTTTGTGATTAAAAAAAGAAACAGGACATTCTATATAGCTGTTGCAAAACGTGTGGTCTGTTGGTGAACTAGCAGCACCAGCATTACCAAGATTTCCTTAGTTTGCAGGGCTACTGAGTCAGAATTCGCATTTTGACAAAACTCCAGGTGATTCATGCTCTGCATTTAAGTTGGAGAAGCACTGTTCTATAGTTCTCCTTATGTCCTAAATGCATTGTCAGTGAAAGAAAATACTATACGTATGATAATAATAACGGTAATATTAACAAAAATGTAACTATTAGTAATTTTCTATGCTCTCCCAGATACTAAGTCCTTTATTTAATACTTGTGATATTTCTGCGAAGTTGCAATTGATATCACCTACTAAACTGATACTCAGAAATCTGAAGTAATTCTCCAAGGTCACAAAGCTAGTGAATCACAAACCAGATTTTTAAACTCTTGCTGCTTCATTCCAAAGACTAAACCGTTTCTAACTCACGGTTAATACATTTGCTTCTGCCTTCCATTTCCTAAATATGGTTTCCTTTCTATTTCATTAGCTTTACTTATACATGACTGATTTTTAACCCTCTCTAACATTTGCAGAATATGGTGTACTATGGTTAATAAGGACAATACCAAGTAATATCATGTTGAGAAAGCGTGCAGAAGTAGCATCAAAAAACAGACTTTTTCCAAAATGTTTACTAAAAACTTTCAATAAAAACAAGACTTTCTACTTAGAATTTCTACCTTGCATAACTCAAATGGAGCATGATTATTAAAATGACAAAAAGATTCCGTAATTGCCTAAGAGCTAAGAATAAGAATTGCTATATAAAAAAGCATAAATATGCCATATGAATGACATGTATAAGAATCATGGGAGTGCTATTTGGTATTTAGTATTTAGTTCCATTCTGCAGCATGATCAAAAAGAAGCATCTGTATAGTTCACTGTGCATTATAGCACAATAAATCACCTCATTAGGCTCAGATATATGTAAAGATTTACAGTCTGGGAAAGTCCACTAGATATTCTTAATCACTTCTTAGACTGTACTGTCCCCCATATTTCTCTTTTTCTATAGAAAGGTTGCACATGGAAAGGCTTTATTTGAAATCCAGCAATGAATGGAATGTCTGTGAAGCAAGAAATAGATGGAAATTGACATTTTAAAAGAAAGTTTGGCTTCTGAAGAGATACAGCTGTGACCTTGTTCTTTTTGTTGGAGAGAAGTATTCCCTAGCCTTACTGTACTATTTTTCCCAAAGCACCCTCTCTATTGTTCTCCCTTCATCTCTGGCTCGTATCATATGGCCCCTCCCTCATTCTATCTGGTGAGTTCTGAGAAAAATGCTTAAATTCTGCAGAGAAGATTGAGAACAATGCTAAATATTCCTCAGAGAAGCAAAATATTATGTTAACAGTTTATATTTTCACATGAAATTGTCTATCTCTTCTCTCTGTCTCATGTGTGTATGTGTGTATGTGTGTATGTGTATATATATATACATATAATATACAGTAGATATGTATATATAGAGTATAATATTCAGTATATATGTATATATATACAGTGTGTGTGTGTGTATATATATATACATATATATATATATATGTATATATATACTACCATTTACCTCCCAGGCTATACGTCCTGACATCTTAAAAGTAGAAAGCCCTCACAGGCCGCGGTTGCTCATGCCTGTAATCCCAGCACTTTGAGAGGCCGAGGCGTGCAGATCACCTGAGGTCGGGAGTTCAAGACCAGCCTGACCAACATGGTGAAACCCCATCTCTACTAAAAATACAAAAAATTAGCTGGGCGTTGTGTTGCGCACCTGTAATCCCAGCTACTCAGGAGGTGGAGGCAGGAGAATCACATGAACCCGGGAGTCGGAGGTTGTGTGAGCCGAGACCATGACATTGCACTGCAGCCAGGGCAATGAGAGCAAAACTCCACCTGAAAAATAAAGGTGGATAGGCCTTAAAAGACTTTTGAAAATGAGATTTGTCAAATATTTATTAGAGATGAAGAAAATAAGTGCGGACCCACAGGTAACTTGTCTGAGGTCACAGAAGTAGGGACCCACACGTAACTTGTCTGAGGTCACAGAGGTAGTCATGCTGCAGCAGCCTTATTGGTTTTCCTCTATGACATGCATTATTATTGTTTTTGATCATTTCAAGAGGTTTCTAGTCGATAGTGGGACAAAATTTCTAATTTGGGAACCTAATTTTCTCTGCAAATCTTATTTACATCTCTAGCTTATTAATACACCTCAGAAGTGTTACAGGAATTAATTCGCAGGATTTTGAAGAATATTTTGAGGTATGCTGGGAAAAATCATGTCAAGTATCAATGATTAGAAACTAAACAATCAATATTAGATATTGTAAAATTATATTTAATCTTCCATATGGCATAAATAAGTTATTTTAATGTACAGTCGTTGTACTTTGTAAACTTGCATATAAAATATTTGAAAAAATAACTTTCAATATGTAAAATGTAAATATACAAAGGAAAGCATCGGAAAAAATAGATAAAAATAATCAGGCTAAGAAAACACTACAGTGTCACCCTCAGAAGACTATAGAAGGATTCTCACCCTCGAGAAACAGAGGAACTTGAACATGGAAATGACCCTCTGCTGGCCATACTGATTATGGTACATAATTTTAAAAGGCTTTTAGAGAGAAGGGAAATGTTTTATTATGCATTCAGCACAGTGTTATGGTGATGTTTCTTAACTATCAGCTATTTTTAAAATTCCTATAATCTTTCCATAGATGACAAAGTTACATAAATATGAATGATAAGAAGGGCCCCTGCAAACCTGATAATACAATTCTCTTTTCAATGATAACGTATTTCTAAGCGCGCATCTCCTAATCATATTGATGTGCATTTAGTGTTCTTTTACCTACACCTGTCAAAGTGGCTAAAGTAATCCTTCATGAGGAGATAATTTTTTCCTTTAGGTGATTTTTTCGGCATAATACTCTAACATTTCCAATTCCATCTTTCTCGAAAAAGTTTACATGATATACATATACAATTACTAAAATTTTGGTGGCATAAATAATTTAAATGGACTTTACTTCAAAGATAATATTTACTTTTAAAGTTGTAAACCTTTGAATCATCAATTAATTAGAATTATCTTTTTCATTATAAATAAAGTAATTTGTCCCTACATATTTATGATTTGGAAATTTTCACCTGGAAAATTTCATTTTCAGTTGGATGCCTTGTCTTTAGTATAAAATTCAGTATTTCAATTTCAATATAATTTTTTGATTGATTTTAATGCAGAGAACAGAAAGGAATATCTTCAAATATAAACTACACAGAATCATTCTGTGAAACTTCTTTCTGATCTGTGCATTCAGCTAACAGAGTTAAACCGTACTTTTGATTGAGCAGTTCTGAACACTCTTTCTGTAGAAAATGCAACTGGACATTTGGAGCGCTAAGAGGGTAGTAGTGGAAAAAGGAATATATTCAAATATAAAGTACACAGAAGCATTCTGTGAAATTTTTTTCTGTTCTCTGCAACTTCTTTCTGTTCTCTGCATTCAACTAACAGAGTTGAGCCTTACTTTTGAAGGAGCAGTTCTGAAACACTCTTTGTGTAGAAACTGAAATTGGACATTCGGAGAGCTAAGAGGATAATAGTCGAAAAAGGATTATTGTCAGCTAAATACTACACAGAAGCATTCTGTGAAACTTATTTCTGATATGCGCATTCAACTAACAGAGTAAAACCATACTTTTGATTGAGCCGTTATGAACACTCTTTCTGAAGAAAATGCAAGTGGACATGCGGAGCACTAAGAAGGTAATACTGGAAAAAGGAATATATTCAAATATAAACTACACAGAAGAATTCTGTGAAACTTCTTTCTGTTCTGTGCATTCAACTAACAGAGTTGAACCTTACTTTTGATTGAGCCGTCCTGAAACGCTCATTCTGTAGAAACAGCAATTGGACATTCTGAGCGCTAAGTGGCCTATATTGGGAAAAAGAATATCTCCAAATAAAAACTACTCAGAAGAATTCTGAGAAACTTATTTCTGATCTGTGCATTCAGCTAACAGAGTTAAACCATACTTTTGATTGAGCAGTTATTAAACACTGTTTCTGTAGGAAATGCAAGTGGACATTAGGTGCGCTAAGATTGTAATAGTGGAAAAAGGAATATCCCCAAATAAAAACTACACAGAAGCATTCTCTGAAACTCCTTTCTGTTCTCTGCATTAAACTAACAGAGTTGAGCCTTACTTTTGAAGGAGCTGTTATGAAACACTCTTTGTGTAGAAACTGCCAGTGGACATTCGGAACGCTAAGAGGGTAATAGTCGAAAAAGGAATATCTTCAACTAAATACTAAACAGAAGCATTCTGTGAAACTTCTTTCTGTTCTGTGCATTCAACTAAAAGAGTTGAACCTTACTTTTGATTGAGCCGTTCTGAAACACTCTTTCTGTAGAAAATGCAAGTGGTGATTCGGAGCGCTAAGAGGGTAATAGTGGAAAAAGGAATATCTTCAAATATAAACTACACAGAAGCATTCTGTAAAACTTCTTTCTGTTCCTTGCATTCAACCAACAATATTGAACCTTACTTTTGATTGACCAGTTCTGAAACTCTCTTTCTGTAGATACTGCAACTGGAAATTCTGAGCGCTAAGAGTCCTATATTGGAAAAAGGAATATCTTCAAATAAAAACTACACAGAAGAATTCTGTGAAACTTCTTTCTGAGCTGTGCATTCAACTAACAGAGTTAAACCATACTTTTGATTGAGCAGTTCTGAACACTCGTTCTGTAGAAAATGCAAGTGGACATTCGGAGCTCTAAGAGGGTAATAGTGGAAAAAGTAATATCGTCAAATAAGAACTACAGACAAGCATTCTGTGAAACTACTTTCTGTTCTGTGCATTCAAATAACAGAGTTGAACCTTACTTTTGATAGAGCCATTCTGAAACACTCTTTCTGTAGAAAATTCAATTGGACAATCTGAGCGATAAGAGGCCTATATTGGGAAAAAGAATATCTTCAAATAAAAACTACACAGAAGCATTCTGTGAAACTTTTTCTGATCTGTGCATTCAGCTAACAGAGTTAAATCATACATTTGATTGATCAGTTCTGAACACTCTTTCTGTAGAAAATGCAACTTGACATTTGGAGCGCTAAGAGGGTAGTAGTGCAAAAAGGAAAATATTCAAATATAAACTACACAGAAGCATTCTGTGAAACTTTTTTCTGTTCTGTGCATTCAACTAACATAGTTGAACCTTACTTTTGATTGAGCCTTTCTGAAACACTCTTTCTGTAGAAAATGCAATTGGACATTCTGAGCGCTAAGAGGCCTATACTGGTAAAAAGAATATCTTCATATAAACACTACACAGCAGCATTCTGTGAAACTTCTTTCTGATCTGTGCATTCAGCTAACAGAGTTAAACCATACTTTTGATTGAGCAGTTCTGAAACACTCTTTCTGTAGAAAATGCAACTGGACATTCAGAGCGCTAAGTGGGTAATAGTGGAAAATGGAATATCTTCAAATATAAACTACACAGAAGAATTCTGTGAAACTTATTTCTGATCTGTGCATTCACCTAACAGAGTTAAACCATACTTTTGATAGAGCAGTTCTGAACACACTTTCTGTAGAAATTGCAAGTGGACATTCGGAGATCTAAGAGGCTAACAGTGGAAAAAGGAATATCTTCAAATATAAACTACACAGAAGCAATCTGTGAAACTACATTCTGTTCTGCGCATTCAACTAACAGAGTTGAACCTTAAATTTGATTGAGCAGTTCTGAAACACTCTTTCTGTAGAAACTGTAATTGGATTTCTGAACACTAAGAGGCCTATATTGAGAAAAATAATATCTTCAAATAAAAACTACAGAGATGCATTCTCTGAAACTTCTTTCTGATCTGTGCATTCAGCTAACAGAATTAAACGATACATTTGATTTAGCAGTTCTGAAACACTCTTTCTGTAGAAAATGCAAGTGGACATTCGGTGCGCTAAGTTGGTAATTGTGGAAAAAGGAATATCTTCAAATAAAAACTACACAGAGGCATTCTCTGAAACTTCTTTCTGTTCTCTGCATTCAACTAACAGAGTTGAGCCTTATTTTTGAAGGAGCAGCCCTGAAACACACTTTCTGTAGAAACTGCAAGTGGACATTCCGAGCGCTACTAGGGTAATAGTGGAAAAAGGAATACCTTCAAATAAATACTACACAGAAGCAATCTGTGAAACTACTTTCTGTTCTGTGAATTCAACTAAAAGTGTTGAACCCTACTTTTCATTTTGCCGTTCTGAAACACTCTTTCTGTAGAAACTGCAATTGGATATTCGGAGCGCTAAGAGGCCTATATTTGAAAAAGGACTATCTTCAAAAAAAAACTACACAGAAGCATTCTGTGAAACTTCGTACTGATATGTGCATTCAGCTAACAGAGATAAACCATACTTTTGATTGAGCAGTTCTGAACACTCTTTTTGTAGAAAATGCAGGTGGACATTCGGAGCTCTAAGAGGGTAATAATGAAAAAAGGAATTTATTCAAATATAAACTACACAGAACCATTCTGTGAAACTTCTTTCTGTTCTCTGCATTCAACTTACAGTGTTGAGCATTACTTTTGAAGGAGCAGTTCTGAAAAACACTTTGTGTAGAAACTGCCAGTGGACATTCGGAGCGCTAAGAGGGTAATATTCGAAAAAGGAATATCTTCAACTAAATACTACACAGAAGCCTTCTCTGAAACTTATTTCTGATATGTGCATTTAACTAACAGAGTAAAACCATATTTTTGATTGAGCCGTTCTGAACACTCTTTATGTAGAAAATGCAAGTGGACATTCGGAGCGCTAAGAGGGTAATAGTGGAAAAAGGAATATATTCAAATATAAACTACTCAGAAGCATTCTGTGAAACTTCTTTTTGTTCTGTGCAATCAACTAACAGAGTTGAACCTTACTTTTGATTGAGCCGTTCTGAAACACTCTTTCTGTAGAAACTGAAATTTAACATACTGAGTGCCATGATGCCTATATTGGGATAAAGAATATCTTCAAATAAAAACTACACAGATGCATTCTGTGAAACTTCTTTCTTATCTGTGCATTCAACTAACAGAGTCAAACGATACTTTTGATTTAGCAGTTCTGTAACACTCTTTCTGTAGAAAATGCAAGTGGTCATTCGGTGCGCTAAGATGGTAATTGTGGAAAAAGGAATATCTTCAAATAAAAACTACACAGAGGCATTCTCTGAAACTTGTTTCTGTTCTCTGCTTTCAACTAACAGGGTTGAGCCTTATTTTTGAAGGAGCAGTCCTGAAACACTCGTTCTGTAGAAACTGCAAGTGGACATTCGGAGCGCTAAGAGGGTAATAGTGGAAACAGGAATATCTTCAAATAAATACTACACAGAAGCATTCTGTGAAACTACTTTCTGTTCTGTGCATTCAACTAAAAGAGTTGAACCCTACTTTTGATTGAGCCATTCTGAAACACTCTTTCTGTAGAAACTGCAATTGGATATTCGGAGCGCTAAGAGGCCTATATTGGAAAAAGGACTATCTTCAAATAAAAACTACACAGAAGCATTCCGTGAAACTTCGTACTGATCTGTGCATTCAGCTAACAGAATTAAACCATACTTTTGATTGAGCAGTTCGGAAACACTCTTTCTGTAGAAAATGCAAGTGGACATTCGGAGCGCTTAGAAGGTAATAGTGGATAAAGGAACATCTTCAAATATAAACTACACAGAAGCATTCTATGAAACTTCTTTCTGTTCCGTTCATTCAACTAACAGAGTTGAACCTTACATTTGATTGAGCAGTTCAGAAACACTCTTTCTGTAGATAATGCAATTGGACATTCTGAGCGCTAAGACTCCTATATTGGAGACAGGAATATCTTCAAATAAAAAGTACACAGAAGCATTCTGTGAAAATTCTTTCTGATCTGTGCATTCAGCTAACAGAGTTAAAACATACTTTTGATTGAGCAGATCTGAACACTCTTTCTGTAGAAAATGCAACTGGACATTTGGAGCGCTAAGAGGGTAGTAGTGGAAAAAGGAATATATTCAAATATAAACTACACAGAAGCATTCTGTGATACTTCTTTCTGATCTGAGCATTCAGCTAACAGAGTTAAACCATACTTTTGATTGAGCAGTTTTGAAACACTCTGTCTGTAGAAAATGCAACTGGACATTCGTAGCACTAAGTGGGTAATAGTGGAAAAAAGAATATGTTCAAATATAAACTACACAGAAGCATTGTATGAAACTCCTTTCTGTTCTGTGCATTCAACTAACAGAGTTGAACCATAATTTTGATTGAGCCGTTCTGAAACACTCTTTCTGTAGAAACTGAAATTGGACATTCTGAGCGCTAAGAGGCCTATATTGGGAAAAAAAATATCTTCAAATAAAAACTACACAGAAGCATTGTGTGAAACTTATTTCTGATATGTGCATTCAGCTAACAGAGTTAAACCATACTTTTCATTGTGCAGTTCCGAACACTCTTTCTGTAGAAAATGCAAGTGGACATTCGGAGCGCTAAGAGGGTAATAGTGGAAAAAGGAATATATTCAAATATAAACTACACAGTAGCATTCTGTGAAACTACTTTCTGTTCTGTGCATTCAACTAACAGAGTAGAACCTTACTTTTGATTGAGCCGTTCTGAAACACTCTTTCTGTAGAAACTGCAATTGGACATTCTAAGCGCTAAGAGGCCTACATTGGGAAAAAGAATATCTTCAAATAAAAACTACACAGATGCATTCTGTGAAACTTATTTCTGATCTGTAAATTCAGTTAACAGAGCTAAACCATATTTTTGATTGAGCAGTTATGAAACACTCTTTTTGTAGAAAATGCAAGTGGACATTCGGAGCGCTAAGATTGTAATACAGGAAAAAGGAATATCTCAAATTAAAAACTACACAGAAGCATTCTCTGAAACCCCTTTATGTTCTCCGCATTCAACTAAGAGATTTGAGCCTTACTTTTGAAGGAGCAGTTCTGAAACACTCTTTGTGTAGAAACTGCCAGTGGATATTCGGAGCGCTAAGTGGGTAATAGTCCAAAAAGAAGTATCTTCAACTAAATACTACACAGAAGCATTCTGTGAAACTTCTTTGTGTTCTGTGCCTTCAACTAAGAGAGTTGAACCTTACATTTGATTGAGCCGTTCTGAAACACTCTTTCTGTAGAAAGTGCAATTGGACATTCTGAGAGCTAAGAGGCCTATATTGGGAAAAATAATATCTTCAAATAAAAACTACACAGAAGCATTGTTTAAAACTTATTTCTGATATGTGAATTCAGCTAACAGAGTTAAACCATACTTTTGATTGCGCAGTCCAGAACACTCTTTCTGTAGAAAATGCAAGTGGACATTCGGAGCGCTAAGAAGGTAATAGTGGAAAAAGGAATATATTCAAATATAAACTACACAGAATCATTCTGTGAAACTTCTTTCTGTTCTGTTCATTCAACTAAAAGAGTTGAACCTTAGTTTTGATTGAGCCGTTCTGAAACACTCTTTCTGTAGAAACTGCAATTGGACATTCTGAGCGCTAAGAGGCCTACGTTGGGAAAAATAATATCTTCAAATAAAAACTACACAGAAGCATTGTGTGAAACTTATTTCTGATATGTGCATTTAGCTAACAGAGTTAAACCATACTTTTGATTGCGCAGTTCCGAACACTCTTTCTGTAGAAAATGCAAGTGGACATTCGGAGCGCTAAGGGGTTAATAGTGGAAAAAGGAATATATTCAAATATAAACTACACAGTAGCATTCTGTGAAACTACTTTCTGTTCTGTGCATTCAACTAACAGATTTGTACGTTACTTTTGATTGAGATGTTCTGAAACACTCTTTCTGTAGAAACTGCAATTGGACATTCTAAGCGCTAAGAGGCCTACATTGGGAAAAAGAATATCTTCAAATAAAAACTACACAGATGCATTCTGTGAAACTTATTTCTGATCTGCAAATTCAGTTAACAGAGCTAAACCATATTTTTGATTGAGCAGTTATGAAACACTCTTTTTGAAGAAAATGCAAGTGGACATTCGGAGCGCTAAGATTGTAATAGAGGAAAAAGGAATATCTCCAATTAAAAACTACACAGAAGCATTCTCTGAAACCCCTTTCTGTTCTCCGCATTCAACTAACAGAGTTGAGCCTTACTTTTGAAGGAGCAGTTCTGAAACACTCTTTGTGTAGGAACTGCCAGTGGATATACCGAGCGCTAAGTGGGTAATAGTCCAAAAGGTGTATCTTCAACTAAATACTACACAGAAGCATTCTGTGAAACTTCTCTCTGTTCTGTGCATTCAATTAACAGAGTTGAACCTTACATTTGATTGAGCCGTTCTGAAACACTCTTTCTGTAGAAAGTGCAATTGGACATTCTGAGCGCTAAGAGGCCTATATTGGGAAAAATAATATCTTCAAATAAAAACGACACAGAAGCATTGTTTGAAACTTATTTCTGATATGTGCATTCAGCTAACAGAGTTAAACCATACTTTTGATTGCGCAGTTCAGAACACTCTTTCTGTAGAAAATGCAAGTGGACATTCGGAGCGCTAAGAGGGTAATAGTGGAAAAAGGAATATATTCAAATATAAACTACACAGAAGCATTCTGTGAAACTTCTTTCTGTTCTGTTCATTCAACTTAAAGAGTTGAAGCTTAGTTTTGATTGAGCCGTTCTGAAACACTCTTTCTGTAGAAAATGCAAGTGGAGATTCGGAGCGCTAAGAGGGTAATAGTGGAAAAAGGAATGTCTTCAAATACAAACTACACAGAATCATTCTGTGAAACTTCTTTCTGATCTGTGTATTCACCTAACAGAGTTAAACCATACTTTTGATTGAGCAGATCTGAACACTCTTTCTGTAGAAAATGCAACTGGACATTTGGAGCGCTAAGAGGGTATTAGTGGAAAAAGGAATATATTCAAATATAAACTACACAGAAGCATTCTGTGATACTTCTTTCTGATCTGAGCATTCAGCTAACAGAGTTAAACCACACTTTTGATTGAGCAGTTTTGAAACACTCTGTCTGTAGAAAATGCAACTGGACATTCGTAGCACTAAGTGGGTAATAGTGGAAAAAAGAATATGTTCAAATATAAACTACACAGAAGCATTGTATGAAACTTCTTTCTGTTCTGTGCATTCAACTAACAGAGTTGAACCATAATTTTGAATGAGCTGTTCTGAAACACTCTTTCTGTAGAAACTGCAATTGGACATTCTGAGTGCTAAGAGGCCTATATTGGGAAAAATAATATCTTCAAATAAAAACTACACAGAAGCATTGTGCGAAACTTATTTCTGATATGTGCATTCAGCTAACAGAGTTAAACCATACTTTTGATTGCGCAGTTCCGAACACTCTTTCTGTAGAAAATGAAAGTGGACATTCGGAGCGCTAAGAGGGTAATAGTGAAAAAAGGAATATATTCATATATAAACTACACAGTAGCATTCTTTGAAACTTCTTTCTGTTCTGTGCATTCAACTAACAGAGTTGAACCTTACTTTTGATTGAGCCGTTCTGAAACACTCTTTCTGTAGAAACTGCAATTGGACATTCTGAGCGCTAAGAGGCCTATATTGGGAAAAATAATATCTTCAAATAAAAACTACACAGAAGCATTGTGTGAAACTTATTTCTGATATGTGCATTCAGCTAACAGAGTTAAACCATACTTTTGATTGCGCAGTTCCGAACACTCTTTCTGCAGAAAATGCAAGTGGACATTCCGAGCGCTAAGAGGGTAATAGTGGAAAAAGGAATATATTCAAATATAAACTACACAGTAGCATTCTGTGAAACTACTTTCTGTTCTGTGCATTCAACTAACAGAGTTGAACCTTACTTTTGATTGAGCCGTTCTGAAACACTCTTTCTGTAGAAACTGCAATTGGACGTTCTAAGGGCTAAGAGGCCTACATTGGGAAAAAGAATATCTTCAAATAAAAACTACACAGATGCATTCTGTGAGACGTATTTCTGATCTGTAAATTCAGTTAACAGAGCTAAACCATATTTTTGATTGAGCAGTTATGAAACACTCTTTTTGTAGAAAATGCAAGTGGACATTCGGAGCGGTAAGATTGTAATAGAGGAAAAAGGAATATCTCCAATTAAAAACTACACAGAAGCATTCTCTGAAACCCCTTTCTGTTCTCCGCATTCAACTAACAGATTTGAGCCTTACTTTTGAAGGAGCAGTTCTGAAACACACTTTGTGTAGAAACTGCCAGTGGATATTCCGAGCGCTAAGTGGGTAATAGTCCAAAAAGGGGTATCTTCAACTAAATACTACACAGAAGCATTCTGTGAAACTTCTCTCTGTTCTGTGCATTCAACTAACAGAGTTGAACCTTACATTTGATTGAGCCGTTCTGAAACACTCTTTCTGTAGAAAGTGCAATTGGACATTCTGAGCGCTAAGAGGCCTATATTGGGAAAAATAATATCTTCAAATAAAAACGACACAGAAGCATTGTTTGAAACTTATTTCTGATATGTGCATTCAGCTAACAGAGTTAAACCATACTTTTGATTGCGCAGTTCAGAACACTCTTTCTGTAGAAAATGCAAGTGGACATTCGGAGCGCTAAGAGGGTAATAGTAGAAAAAGGAATATATTCAAATATAAACTACACAGAAGCATTCTGTGAAACTTCTTTCTGTTCTGTTCATTCAACTTAAAGGGTTGAATCTTAGTTTTGATTGAGCCGTTCTGAAACACTCTTTCTGTAGAAAATGCAAGTGGAGATTCGGAGCGCTAAGAGGGTAATAGTGGAAAAAGGAATGTCTTCAAATACAAACTACACAGAATCATTCTGTGAAACATCTTTCTGATCTGCGTATTCAGCTAACAGAGTTAAACCATACTTTTGATTGAGCAGATCTGAACACTCTTTCTATAGAAAATGCAACTGGACAAATTTGAGCGCTAAGAGGGTAGTAGTGGAAAAAGGAATATATTCAAATATAAACTACACAGAAGCATTCTGTGATACTTCTTTCTGATCTGAGCATTCAGCTAACAGATTTAAACCATACTTTTGATTGAGCAGTTTTGAAACACTCTGTCTGTAGAAAATGCAACTGGACATTCGTAGCACTAAGTGGGTAATAGTGGAAAAAAGAATATGTTCAAATATAAACTACACAGAAGCATTGTATGAAACTTCTTTCTGTTCTGTGCATTCAACTAACAGAGTTGAACCATAATTTTGAATGAGCCGTTCTGTAACACTCTTTCTGTAGAAACTGCAATTGGACATTCTGAGTGCTAAGAGGCCTATATTGGGAAAAATAATATCTTCAAATAAAAACTACACAGAAGCATTGTGCGAAACTTATTTCTGATATGTGCATTCAGCTAACAGAGTTAAACCATACTTTTGATTGCGCAGTTCCGAACACTCTTTCTGTAGAAAATGCAAGTTTACATTCGGAGCGCTAAGAGGGTAATAGTGAAAAAAGGAATATATTCAAATATAAACTACACAGTAGCATTCTGTGAAACTTCTTTCTGTTCTGTGCATTCAACTAACAGAGTTGAACCTTACTTTTGATTGAGCCGTTCTGAAACACTCTTTCTGTAGAAACTGCAATTGGACATTCTGAGCGCTAAGAGGCCTATATTGGGAAAAATAATATCTTCAAATAAAAACTACACAGAAGCATTGTGTGAAACTTTTTTCTGATATGTGCATTCAGCTAACAGAGTTAAACCATACTTTTGATTGCGCAGTTCCGAACACTCTTTCTGTAGAAAATGCAAGTGGACATTCCGAGCGCTAAGAGGGTAATAGTGGAAAAAGGAATATATTCAAATATAAACTACACAGTAGCATTCTGTGAAACTACTTTCTGTTCTGTGCATTCAACTAACAGAGTTGAACCTTACTTTTGATTGAGCCGTTCTGAAACACTCTTTCTGTAGAAACTGCAATTGGACATTCTAAGGGCTAAGAGGCCTACATTGGGAAAAAGAATATCTTCAAATAAAAACTACACAGATCCATTCTGTGAGACGTATTTCTGATCTGTAAATTCAGTTAACAGAGCTAAACCATATTTTTGATTGAGCAGTTATGAAACACTCTTTTTGTAGAAAATGCAAGTGGACATTCGGAGCGGTAAGATTGTAATAGAGGAAAAAGGAATATCTCCAATTAAAAACTACACAGAAGCATTCTCTGAAACCCCTTTCTGTTCTCCTCATTCAACTAACAGAGTTGAGCCTTACTTTTGAAGGAACAGTTCTGAAAAACTCTTTGTGTAGAAACTGGCATTGGATATTCCGAGCGCTAAGTGGGTAATAGTCAAAAAAGGAGTATCTGCAACTAAATACTACACAGAAGCATTCTGTGAAACTTCTTTCTGTTCTGTGCATTCAACTAAGAGAGTTGAACCTTACATTTGATTGAGCCGTTCTGAAACACTCTTTCTGTAGAAAGTTCAATTGGACATTCTGAGCGCTAAGAGGCCTATATTGGGAAATATAATATCTTCAAATAAAAACTACACAGAATTATTGTTTGAAACTTATTTCTGATATGTGCATTCAGCTAACAGAGTTAAACCATACTTTTGATTGCGCAGTTCAGAACACTCTTTCTGTAGAAAATGCAAGTGGACATTCGGAGCGCTAAGAGGGTAATAGTGGAAAAAGGAATATATTCTAGTATAAACTACACAGAATCATTCTGTGAAACTTCTTTCTGTTCTGTTCATTCAACTAAAAGAGTTGAACCTTAGTTTTGATTGAGCCGTTCTGAAACACTCTTTCTGTAGAAAGTGCAATTGGACATTATGAGCGCTAAGAGGCCTATATTGGGAAAAATAATAAGTTCAAATAAAAACTACACAGAAGCATTGTTTGAAACTTATTTCTGATATGTGCATTCTGCTAACAGAGTTAAACCATACTTTTGATTGCACAGTTCAGAACACTCTTTCTGTAGAAAATGCAAGTGGACATTCGGAGCGCTAAGAGGGTAATAGTGGAAAAAGGAATATATTCATATATAAACTACACAGAAACATTCTGTGAAACTTCTTCTGTTCTGTGCATTCAACTACCAGGGTTGAACCTTACTTTTGATTGAGCAGTTCTGAAGCACTCGTTCTGTAGAAACTGCAATTGGACATTCTGAGCGCTAAGAGGCCTATATTGGGAAAAAAATATTTACAAATAAAAACTACACAGAAGCATTCTGTGAAACTTCTTTCTGTTCTGTTCATTCAACTAAAAGAGTTGTACCTTAGTTTTGATTGAGCCGTTCTGAAACACTCTTTCTGTAAAAACTGCAATTGGACATCCTAAGCGCTAAGAGGCCTACATTGGGAAAAAGAATATCTTCAAATAAAAACTACACAGATGCATTCTGTGAAACTTATTTGTGATCTGTAAATTCAGTTAACAGAGCTAAACCATATTTTTGGTTGAGCAGTTATGAAACACTATTTTTGTAGAAAATGCAAGTGGACATTCGGAGCGCTAAGAGGGTCATAGTGGAAAAAGGAATGTCTTCAAATATAAACTACACAGAATCATTCTGTGAAACTTATTTCTGATATGTGCATTCAGCTAACAGAGTTAAACCATACTTTTGATTGCGCAGTTCCGAACACACTTTCTGTAGAAAATGCAAGTGGACATTCGGAGCGCTAAGAGGGTAATAGTGGAAAAAGGAATATATTCAAATATAAACTACACAGTAGCATTCTGTGAAACTTCTTTCTGTTCTGTGCATTCAACTAACAGAGTTGAACCTTACTTTTGATTGAGCCGTTCTGAAACACTCTTTCTGTAGAAACTGCAATTGGACATTCTAAGCGCTAAGAGTTCTACATTGGGAAAACGAATATCTTCAAATAAAAACTACACAGATGCATTCTGTGAAACTTATTTCTGATCTGTAAATTCAGTTAACAGAGCTAAACCATATTTTTGATTGAGCTGTTATGAAACACTCTTTTTGTAGAAAATGCATGTGGATATTCGGAGCGCTAAGATTGTAATAGAGGAAAAAGGAATATCTCCAATTAAAAACTACACAGAAGCATTCTCTGAAACCCCTTTCTGTTCTCCGCATTCAACTAACGGAGTTGAGCCTTACTTTTGAAGGAGCAGTTCTGAAACACTCTTTGTGTAGAAACTGCCAGTGGATATTCGGAGCGCTAAGTGGGTAATAGTCAAAAAAGGAGTATCTTCAACTAAATACTACACAGAAGCATTCTGTGAAACTTCTTTCTGTTCTGTGCATTCAACTAAGAGAGTTGAACCTGACATTTTTTTTTTTTTTTTTTTTTATTATACTTTAGGGTTTTAGGGTACATGTGCACAATGTGCAGGTTTGTTACGTATGTATCTATGTGCCATGTTGATTTCCTGCACCCATTAATTCGTCATTTAGCATTAGGTGTATCTCCTAATGCTGTCCCTCCCCCCTCCCCCCACCCCACAACAGTCCCCGGAGCGTGATGTTCCCCTTCCTGTGTCCGTGAGTTCTCATTGTTCAATTCCCACCTATGAGTGAGAACATGCGGTGTTTGGTTTTTTGTCCTTGCAATAGTTTACTGAGAATGATGTTTTCCAGTTTCATCCATGTCCCTACAAAGGACGCGAACTCATCATTTTTTATGGCTGCATAGTATTCCATGGTGTATATGTGCCACATTTTCTTAATCCAGTCTATCGTTGTTGGACATTTGGGTTGGTTCCAACTCTTTGCTATTGTGAATAGTGCCGCAATAAACATACGTGTGCATGTGTCTTTATAGCAGCATGATTTATAGTCCTTTGGGTATATACCCAGTAATGGGATGGCTGGGTCAAATGGTATTTCTAGTTCGAGATCCCTGAGGAATCGCCACACTGACTTCCACAATGGTTGAACTAGTTTACAGTCCCACCAACAGTGTAAAAGTGTTCCTATTTCTCCACATCCTCTCCAGCACCTGTTGTTTCCTGATTTTTTAATGATGGCCATTCTAACTGGTGTGAGATGGTATCTCACTGTGGTTTTGATTTGCATTTCTCTGATGGCCAGTGATGAGGAGCATTTCTTCATGTGTTTTTTGGCTGCATAAATGTCTTCTTTTGAGAAGTGTCTGTTCATGTCCTCTGCCCACTTTTTGATGGGGTTGTTTGTTTTTTTCTTGTAAATTTGTTTGAGTTCATTGTAGATTCTGGATATTAGCCCTTTGTCAGATGAGTAGGTTGCAAAAATTTTCTCCCATTGTGTAGGTTGCCTGTTCACTCTGATGATAGTTTCTTTTGCTGTGCAGAAGCTCTTACATTTGATTGAGCCGTTCTGAAAAACTCTTTCTGTAGAAAGTTCAATTGGACATTCTGAGCGCTAAGAGGCCTATATTGGGAAATATAATATCTTCAAATAAAAACTACACAGAATTATTGTTTGAAACTTATTTCTGATATGTGCATTCAGCTAACAGAGTTAAACCATACTTTTGATTGCGCAGTTCAGAACACTCTTTCTGTAGAAAATGCAAGTGGACATTCGGAGCGCTAAGAGGGTAATAGTGGAAAAAGGAATATATTCAAATATAAACTACACAGAAGCATTCTGTGAAACTTCTTTCTGTTCTGTTCATTCAACTAAAAGAGTTGAACCTTAGTTTTGATTGAGCCGTTCTGAAACACTCTTTCTGTAGAAAATGCAAGTGGAGATTCGGAGCGCTAAGAGGGTAATAGTGGAAAAAGGAATGTCTTCAAATATAAACTACACAGAATCATTCTGTGAAACTTCTTTCTGATCTGTGCATTGAGCTAACAGAGTTAAACCATATTTTTGATTGAGCAGATCTGAACACTCTTTCTGTAGAAAATGCAACTGGACATTAGGAGCGCTAAGAGGGTAGTAGTGGAAAAAGGAATATATTCAAATATAAACTACACAGAAGCATTCTGTGATACTACTTTCTGATCTGAGCATTCAGCTAACAGAGTTAAACCATACTTTTGATTGAGCAGTTTTGAAACACTCTGTCTGTAGAAAATGCAACTGGACATTCGTAGCACTAAGTGGGTAATAGTGGAAAAAAGAATATGTTCAAATATAAACTACACAGAAGCATCGTATGAAACTTCTTTCTGTTCTGTGCATTCAACTACCAGGGTTGAACCTTACTTTTGATTGAGCCGTTCTGAAGCACTCTTTCTGTAGAAACTGCAATTGGACATTCTGAGCGCTAAGATGCCTATATTGGGAAAAAGAATATCTACAAATAAAAACTACACAGAAGCATTCTGTGAAAATTCTTTCTGTTCTGTTCATTCCACTAAAAGAGTTGAACCTTAGTTTTGATTGAGCCGTTCTGAAACACTCTTTCTGTAGAAAATGCAAGTGGAGATTCGGAGCGCTAAGAGGGTAGTAGTGGAAAAAGTAATGTCTTCAAATATAAACTACACAGAATCATTCTGTGAAACTTCTTTCTGATCTGTGCATTCAGCTAACAGAATTAAACCATACTTTTGATTGAGCAGAACTGAACACTCTTTCTGTAGAAAATGCAACTGGACATTTGGAGCGCTAAGAGGGTAGTAGTGGAAAAAGGAATATATTCAAATATAAACTACACAGAAGCATTCTGTGAAACTTCTTTCTGATCTGAGAATTCAGCTAACAGAGTTAAACCATACTTTTGATTGAGCAGTTTTGAAACACTCTGTCTGTAGAAAATGCAAC
Source organism: Symphalangus syndactylus (assembly GCF_028878055.3). Lineage (NCBI taxonomy): Eukaryota > Metazoa > Chordata > Mammalia > Primates > Hylobatidae > Symphalangus > Symphalangus syndactylus. The sequence continues at coordinate 114,923,390 of NC_072437.2, forward strand.
TGGACATTCGTAGCGCTAAGTGGGTAACAGTGGAAAAAAGAATATGTTCAAATATAAACTACACAGAAGCGTTGTATGAAACTTCTTTCTGTTCTGTGCATTCAACTAACAGAGTTGAACCTTACTTTTGATTGAGCCTTTCTGAAACACTCTTTCTGTAGAAACTGCAATTGGACATTCTGAGCGCTAAGAGGCCTATATTGGGAAAAATAATATCTTCAAATAAAAACTACACAGAAGCATTGTGTGAAACTTATTTCTGATACGTGCATTGAGGTAACAGAGCTAAACCATACTTTTGATTGCGCAGTCCCGAACACTCTTTCTGTAGAAAATGCAAGTGGACATTCAGAGCGCTAAGAGGGTAATAGTGGAAAAAGATATATATTCAAATATAAACTACAGAGTAGCATTCTGTGAAACTTCTTTCTGTTCTGTGCATTCAACGAACAGAGTTGAAACTTACTTTTGATTGAGCCGTTCTGAAACACTCTTTCTGTAGAAACTGCAATTGGACATCCTAAGCGCTAAGAGTCCTACATTGGGAAAAAGAATATCTTCAAATAAAAACTACACAGATGCATTCTGTGAAACATATTTCTGATCTGTAAATTCAGTTAACAGAGCTAAACCATAGTTTTGATTGAGCAGTTATGAAACACTCTTTTTGTAGAAAATGCAAGTGGACATTCGGAGCGCTAAGATTGTAATAGAGGAAAAAGGAATATCTCCAAATAAAAACTACACAGAAGCATTCTCTGAAACCCCTTTCTGTTCTACGCATTCAACTAACAGAATTGAGCCTTACTTTTGAAGGTGAAGTTCTGAAACACACTTTGTGTAGAAACTGCCAGTGGATATTCGGAGCGCTAAGTGGGTAATAGTCCAAAAAGGAGTATCTTCAACTAAATACTACACAGAAGCATTCTGTGAAAATTCTTTGTGTTCTGTGCATTCAACTAAGAGAGTTGAACCTTACATTTGATGGAGCCGTTCTGAAACACTCTTTCTGTAGAAAGTGCAATTGGACATTATGAGAGCTAAGAGGCCTATATTGGGAAAAATAATAAGTTCAAATAAAAACTACACTGAAGCATTGTTTGAAACTTATTTCTGATATGTGCATTCAGCTAACAGAGTTAAACCTTACTTTTGATTGCGCAGTTCAGAACACTCTTTCTGTAGAAAATGCAAGTGGACATTCGGAGCGCTAAGAGGCCTATATTGGGAAAAAAATATCTACAAATAAAAACTACACAGAAGCATTCTGTGAAACTTCTTTCTGTTCTGTTCATTCAACTAAAAGAGTTGAACCTTAGTTTTGATTGAGCCGTTCTGAAACACTCTTTCTGTAAAAACTGCAATTGGACATCCTAAGCGCTAAGAGGACTACATTGGGAAAAAGAATATCTTCAAATAAAAACTACACAGATGCATTCTGTGAAACTTATTTCTGATCTGTAAATTCAGTTAACAGAGCTAAACCATATTTTTGGTTGAGCAGTTATGAAACACTCTTTTTGTAGAAAATGCAAGTGGACATTCTGAGCTCTAAGAGGGTCATAGTGGAAAAAGGAATGTCTTCAAATATAAACTACACAGAATCATTCTGTGAAACTTTTTCTGATCTGTGCATTCAGCTAACAGAGTTAAACCATACTTTTGATTGAGCAGATCTGAACACTCTTTCTGTAGAAAATGCAACTGGACATTTGGAGCGCTCAGAGGGTAGTAGTGGAAAAAGGAATATATTCAAATATAAACTACACAGAAGCATTCTGTGAAACTTCTTTCTGATCTGAGCATTCAGCTAACAGAGTTAAACCATACTTTTGATTGAGCAGTTTTGAAACACTCTGTCTGTAGAAAATGCAACTGGACATTCGTAGCGCTAAGTGGGTAATAGTGGAAAAAAGAATATGTTCAAATATAAACTACACAGAAGCATTGTATGAAACTTCTTTCTGTTCTGGGCATTCAACTAACAGAGTTGAACCTTACTTTTGATTGAGCCGTTCTGAAACACTCTTTCTGTAGAAACTGCAATTGGACATTCTGAGCGCTAAGAGTCCTATATTGGGAAAAATAATATCTTCAAATAAAAACTACACAGAAGCATTGTGTGAAACTTATTTCTGATATGTGCATTCAGCTAACAGAGTTAAACCATACTTTTGATTGTGCAGTTCCGACCACTCTTTCTGTAGAAAATGAAAGTGGACATTCGGAGCGCTAAGAGGGTAATAGTGGAAAAAGGAATATATTCAAATATAAACTACACAGTAGCATTCTGTGAAACTTCTTTCTGTTCTGTGCATTCAACTAACAGAGTTGAACCTTACTTTTGATTGAGCCGTTCTGAAACACTCTTTCTGTAGAAACTGCAATTGGACATCCTAAGCGCTACGAGGCCTACTTTGGGAAAACGAATATCTTCAAATAAAAACTACACAGATGCATTCTGTGAAACTTATTTCTGATCTCTAAATTCAGTTAACAGAGCTAAACCATATATTTGATTGAGCAGTTATGAAACACTCTTTTTGTAGAAAATGCAAGTGGACATTCGTAGCGCTAAAATTGTAACAGAGGAAAAAGGAATATCTCCAATTAAAAACTACACAGAAGCATTCTCTGAAACCCCTTTCTGTTCTCCGCATTCAACTAACAGAGTTGAGCCTTACTTTTGAAGGAGCAGTTCTGAAACACTCTTTGTGTAGAAACTGCCAGTGGATATTCGGAGCGCTAAGTGGGTAATAGTCCAAAAAGGAGTATCTTCAACTAAATGCTACACAGAAGCATTCTGTGATACATCTTCCTGTTCTGTGCATTCAACTAAGAGAGTTGAACCTTACATTTGATTGGGCCGTTCTGAAACACTCTTTCTGTAGAAACTGCAATTGGACATTCTGAGCGCTAAGAGGCCTATATTGGGAAAAATAATATCTTCAAATTAAAACTACACAGAAGCATGGTTTGAAACTTATTTCTGATATGTGCATTCAGCTAACAGAGTTAAACCATACTTTTGATTGCACACTTCAGAACACTCTTTCTGTACATAATGCAAGTGGACATTCGCAGCGCTAAGAGGGTAATAGTGGAAAAAGAAATATATTCAAATATAAACTACACAGAAGCATTCTGTGAAACTTCTTACTGTTCTGTGCATTCAACTAGCAGGGTTGAACCTTACTTTTGATGGAGCCGTTCTGAAACACTCTTTCTGTAGAAACTGCAATTGGACATTCTGAGCGCTAAGAGGCCTATATTGGGAAAAAGAATATCTACAAATAAAAACTACACAGAAGCATTCTGTGAAACTTGTTTCTGTTCTGTTCATTCAACTAAAAGAGTTGAACCTTAGTTTTGATTGAGCCGTTCTGAAACACTCTTTCTGTAGAAAATGCAAGTGGAGATTCGGAGCGCTAAGAGGGTAATAGTGGAAAAAGGAATGTCTTCAAATATAAACTACACAGAATCATTCTGTGAAACTTCTTTCTGATCTGTGCATTCAGCTAACAGAGTTAAACCATACTTTTGATTGAGCAGATCTGAACACTCTTTCTGTAGAAAATGCAACTGGACATTTGGAGGGCTAAGAGTGTAGTAGTGGAAAAAGGAATATATTCAAATATAAACTACACAGAAGCATTCTGTGAAACTTCTTTCTGATCTGAGCATTCAGCTAACAGAGTTAAACCATACTTTTGATTGAGCAGTTTTAAAACCCTCTGTCTGTACAAAAGGCAACTGGACATTCGTAGCGCTAAGTGGGTAATAGTGGAAAAAAGAATATGTTCAAATATAAACTACACAGAAGCATTGAATGAAACTTCTTTCTGTTCTGTGCATTCAACTAACAGAGTTGAACCTTACTTTTGATTGAGCCGTTCTGAAACACTCTCTCTGTATAAACTGCAATTGGACATCCTAAGCGCTAAGAGGCCTACATTGGGAAAACGAATATCTTCAAATAAAAACTACACAGATGCATTCTGTGAAACTTATTTCTGATCTCTAAATTCAGTTAACAGAGCTAAACCATATTTTTGATTGAGCAGTCATGAAACACTCTTTTTGTAGAAAATGCAAGTGGACATTCGGAGCGCTAAGTTTGTAACAGAGGAAACAGGAATATCTATAATTAAAAACTACACAGAAGCATTCTCTGAAACCCCTTTCTGTTCTCCGCATTCAACTAACAGAGTTGAGCCTTACTTTTGAAGGAGCAGTTCTGAAACACTCTTTGTGTAGGACCTGCCAGTGGATATTCGGAGTGCTAAGTGGGTAATAGTCCAAAAAGGAGTATCTTCAACTAAATACTACACAGAAGCATTCTGTGAAACTACTTTCTGTTCTGTGCATTCAACTAAGAGAGTTGAACCTTACATTTGATTGAACCGTTCTGAAACACTCTTTCTGTAGAAACTGCAATTGGACATTCTGAGCGCTAAGAGGCCTATATTGGGAAAAATAATATCTTCCAATAAAAACTACACAGAAGCATTGTTTGAAACTTATTTCTGATATGTGCATTCAGCTAACAGAGTTAAACCATACTTTTGATTGCGCAGTTCAGAACACTCTTTCTGTAGAAAATGCAAGTGGACATTCGGAGCGCTAAGAGGGTAATAGTGGAAAAAGGAATATATTCAAATATAAACTACACAGAAGCATTCTGTGAAACTTCTTTCTGTTCTGTGCATTCAACTACCAGGGTTGAACCTTACTTTTGATTGAGCCGTTCTGAAGCACTCTTTCTGTAGAAACTGCAATTGGACATTCTGAGCGCTAAGAGGCCTATATTGGGAAAAAGAATATCTACAAATTAAAACTACACAGAAGCATTCTGTGAAACTTCTTTCTGTTCTGTTCATTCAACTAAAAGAGTTGAACCTTAGTTTTGATTGAGCCGTTCTGAAACACTCTTTCTGTAGAAAATGCAAGCGGAGATTCGGAGCACTAAGAGGGTAATAGTGGAAAAAGTAATGTCTTCAAATATAAACTACACAGAAACATTCTGTGAAACTTCTTTCTGATCTGTGCATTCAGCTAACAGAATTAAACCATACTTTTGATTGAGCAGATCTGAACACTCTTTCTGTAGAAAATGCAACTGGACATTTGGAGCGCTAAGAGGGTAGTAGTGGAAAAAGGAATATATTCAAATATAAACTACACAGAAGCATTCTGTGAAACTTCTTTCTGATCTGAGCATTCAGCTAACAGAGTTAAACCATACTTTTGATTGAGCAGTTTTGAAACACTCTGTCTGTAGAAAATGCAACTGGACATTCGTAGCGCTAAGTGGGTAACAGTGGAAAAAAGAATATGTTCAAATATAAACTACACAGAAGCATTGTATGAAACTTCTTTCTGTTCTGTGCATTCAACTAACAGAGTTGAACCTTACTTTTGATTGAGCCGTTCTGAAACACTCTTTCTGTAGAAACTGCAATTGGACATTCTGAGCGCTAAGAGGCCTATATTGGGAAAAATAATATCTTCAAATAAAAACTACACAGAAGCATTGTGTGAAACTTATTTCTGATATGTGCATTCAGGTAACAGAGTTAAACCATACTTTTGATTGCGCAGTCCCGAACACTCTTTCTGTAGAAAATGCAAGTGGACATTCAGAGCGCTAAGATGGTAATAGTGGAAAAAGATATATATTCAAATATAAACTACACAGTAGCATTCTGTGAAACTCCTTTCTGTTCTGTGCATTCAACGAACAGAGTTGAAACTTACTTTTGATTGAGCCGTTCTGAAACACTCTTTCTGTAGAAACTGCAATTGGACTTCCTAAGCGCTAAGAGTCCTACATTGGGAAAAAGAATATCTTCAAATAAAAACTACACAGATGCATTCTGTGAAACATATTTCTGATCTGTAAATTCAGTTAACAGAGCTAAACCATAGTTTTGATTGAGCAGTTATGAAACACTGTTTTTGTAGAAAATGCAAGTGGACATTGGGAGCGCTAAGATTGTAATAGAGGAAAAAGGAATATCTCCAAATAAAAACTACACAGAAGCACTCTCTGAAACCCCTTTCTGTTCTACGCATTCAACTAACAGAGTTGAGCCTTACTTTTGAAGGTGAAGTTCTGAAACACTCTTTGTGTAGAAACTGCCAGTGGATATTCGGAGCGCTAAGTGGGTAATAGTCCAAAAAGGAGTATCTTCAACTAAATACTACACAGAAGCATTCTGTGAAAATTCTTTCTGTTCTGTGCATTCAACTAAGAGAGTTGAACCTTACATTTGATTGAGCCATTCTGAAACACTCTTTCTGTAGAAAGTGCAATTGGACATTATGAGCGCTAAGAGGCCTATATTGGGAAAAATAATAAGTTCAAATAAAAAATACACAGAAGCATTGTTTGAAACTTATTTCTGATATGTGCATTCTGCTAACAGAGTTAAAACATACTTTTGATTGCGCAGTTCAGAACACTCTTTCTGTAGAAAATGCAAGTGGACATTCGGAGCGCTAAGAGGGTAATAGTGGAAAAAGGAATATATTCATATATAAACTACACAGAAGCATTCTGTGAAACTTCTTCTGTTCTGTGCATTCAACTACCAGGGTTGAACCTTACTTTTGATTGAGCAGTTCTGAAGCACTCTTTCTGTAGAAACTGCAATTGGACATTCTGAGCGCTAAGAGGCCTATATTGGGAAAAAAATATCTACAAATAAAAACTACACAGAAGCATTCTGTGAAACTTCTTTCTGTTCTGTTCATTCAACTAAAAGAGTTGTACCTTAGTTTTGATTGAGCCGTTCTGAAACACTCTTTCTATAAAAACTGCAATTGGACATCCTAAGCGCTAAGAGGCCTACATTGGGAAAAAGAATATCTTCAAATAAAAACTACACAGATGCATTCTGTGAAACTTATTTCTGATCTGTAAATTCAGTTAACAGAGCTAAACCATATTTTTGGTTGAGCAGTAATGAAACACTATTTTTGTAGAAAATGCAAGTGGACATTCGGAGCGCTAAGAGGGTCATAGTGGAAAAAGGAATGTCTTCAAATATAAACTACACAGAATCATTCTGTGAAACTTATTTCTGATATGTGCATTCAGCTAACAGTGTTAAACCATACTTTTGATTGCGCAGTTCCGAACACACTTTCTGTAGAAAATGCAAGTGGACATTCGGAGCGCTAAGAGGGTAATAGTGGAAAAAGGAATATATTCAAATATAAACTACACAGTAGCATTCTGTGAAACTTCTTTCTGTTCTGTGCATTCAACTAACAGAGTTGAACCTTACTTTTGATTGAGCCGTTCTGAAACAATCTTTCTGTAGAAACTGCAATTGGACATTCTAAGCGCTAAGAGTTCTACATTGGGAAAACGAATATCTTCAAATAAAAACTACACAGATGCATTCTGTGAAACTTATTTCTGATCTGTAAATTCAGTTAACAGAGCTAAACCATATTTTTGATTGAGCTGTTATGAAACACTCTTTTTGTAGAAAATGCATGTGGATATTCGGAGCGCTAAATTGTAATAGAGGAAAAAGGAATATCTCCAATTAAAAACTACACAGAAGCATTCTCTGAAACCCCTTTCTGTTCTCCGCATTCAACTAACGGAGTTGAGCCTTACTTTTGAAGGAGCAGTTCTGAAACACTCTTTGTGTAGAAACTGCCAGTGGATATTCGGAGCGCTAAGTGGGTAATAGTCCAAAAAGGAGTACCTTCAACAAAATACTACACAGAAGCATTCTGTGAAACATCTTTCTGTTATGTTCATTCAACTAAAATAGTTGAACCTTAGTTTTGATTGAGCCGTTCTGAAACACACTTTCTGTAGAAAATGCAAGTGGAGATTCGGAGCGCTAAGTGGGTAATAGTGGAAAAAGGAATGTCTTCAGACATAAACTACACAGAATCATTCTGTGAAACTTCTTTCTGATCTGTGCATTCAGCTAACAGTGTTAAACCATACTTTTGATTGAGCAGATCTGAACACTCTTTCTGTAGAAAATGCAACTGGACATTTGGAGCGCTAAGAGGGTAGTAGTGGAAAAAGGAATATATTCAAATATAAACTACACAGAAGCATTCAGTGAAACTTCTTTCTGATCTGAGCATTCAGCTAACAGAGTTAAATCATACTTTTGATTGAGCAGTTTTGAAACTGTCTGTAGAAAATGCAACTGGACATTCGTAGCGCTAAGTGGGTAATAGTGGAAAAAAGAATATTTTCAAATATAAACTACACAGAATCATTGTATGAAACTTCTTTCTGTTCTGTGCATTCAACTAACAGAGTTGAACCTTACTTTTGATTGAGCCGTTCTGAAACACTCTTTCTGTAGAAACTGCAATTGGACATTCTGAGCGCTAAGAGGCCTCTATTGGGAAAAATAATATCTTCAAATAAAAACTACACAGAAGCGTTGTGTGAAACTTATTTCTGATATGTGCATTCAGCTAACAGAGTTAAACCATACTTTTGATTGCGCAGTTCCGAACACACTTTCTGTAGAAAATGCAAGTGGACATTCGGAGCGCTAAGAGGGTAATAGTGGAAAAAGGAATATATTCAAATATAAACTACACAGTAGCATTCTGTGAAACTTCTTTCTGTTCTGTGCATTCAACTAACAGAGTTGAACCTTACTTTTCATTGAGCCGTTCTGAAACACTCTTTCTGTAGAAACTGCAATTGGACATTCTAAGCGCTAAGAGGCCTACATTGGGAAAAAGAATATCTTCAAATAAAAACTACACAGATGCATTCTGTGAAACTTATTTCTGATCTGTAAATTCAGTTAACAGAGCTAAACCACATTTTTGGTTGAGCAGTTATGAAACACTCTTTTTGTAGAAAATGCAAGTTGACATTCGGAGCGCTAAGATTGTAATAGAGGAAAAAGGAATACCTCCAATTAAAAACTACACAGAAGCATTCTCTGAAACCCCTTTCTGTTCTCCGCATTCGACTAAGAGAGTTGAGCCTTACTTTTGAAGGAGCAGTTCTGAAACACTCTTTGTGTAGAAACTGCCAGTGGATATTCGGAGCGCTAAGTGGGTAATAGTCCAAAAAGGAGTATCTTCAACTAAATACTACACAGAAGTATTCTGTGAAACTTCTTTCTGTTCTGTGCATTCAACTAAGAGAGTTGAACCTTACATTTGATTGAGCCATTCTGAAACACTCTTTCTGTTGAAACTGCAATTGGACATTCTGAGCGCTAAGAGGCCTATATTGGGAAAAATAATATCTTCAAATAAATACTACACAGAAGCATTCTGTGAAACATCTTTCTGTTCTGTTCATTCAACAAAAAGAGTTGAACCATACTTTTGATTGCACAGTTCAGAACACTCTTTCTGTAGAAAATGCAAGTGGACATTCGGAGCGCTAAGAGGGTAATAGTGGAAAAAGGAATATATTCAAATATAAACTACACAGAAGCATTCTGTGAAACTTCTGTCTGTTCAGTGCATTCAACTACCAGGGTTGAACCTTACTTTTGATTGAGCCGTTCTGAAACACTCTTTCTGTAGAAACTGCAATTGGACATTCTGAGCGCTAAGAGGACTATATTGGGAGAAAGAATATCTACAAATAAAAACTACACAGAAGCATTCTGTGAAACTTCTTTCTGTTCTGTTCGTTCAACTAAAAGAGTTGAACCTTAGTTTTGATTGAGCCGTTCTAAAACACTCTTTCTGTAGAAAATGAAAGTGGAGATTCTGAGCGCTAAGAGGGTAATAGTGGAAAAAGGAATGTCTTCAAATATAAACTACACAGAATCATTCTGTGAAACTTCTTTCTGATCTGTGCATTCAGCTAACAGAGTTAAACCATACTTTTGATTGAGCAGATCTGAACACTCTTTCTGTAGAAAATGCAACTGGACATTTGGAGCGCTAAGAGGGTAGTAGTGTAAAAAGGAATATATTCAAATATAAACTACACAGAAGCATTCTGTGAAACTTCTTTCTGATCTGAGCATTCAGCTAACAGAGTTAAACCATACTTTTGATTGAGCAGTTTTGAAACACTCTGTCTGTACAAAATGCACCTGGACATTCATAGCGCTAAGTGGGTAATAGTGGAAAAAAGAATATGTTCAAATATAAACTACACAGAATCATTGTATGAAACTTCTTTCTGTTCTGTGCATTCAACTAACAGAGTTGAACCTTACTTTTGATTGAGCCGTTCTGAAACACTCTTTCTGTAGAAACTGCAATTGGACATTCTGAGTGCTAAGAGGCCTATATTGGGAAAAATAATATCTTCAAATAAAAACTACACAGAAGCATTGTGTGAAACTTATTTCTGATATGTGCATTCAGCTAACAGAGTTAAACCATACTTTTGATTGCGCAGTTCCGAACACACTTTCTGTACAAAATGCAAGTGGACATTCGGAGCGCTAAGAGGGTAATAGTGGAAAAAGGAATATATTCAAATATAAACTACACAGTAGCATTCTGTGAAACTTCTTTCTGTTCTGTGCATTCAACTAACAGAGTTGAACCTTACTTTTGATTGAGCCGTTCTGAAACACTCTTTCTGTAGAAACTGCAATTGGACATTCTAAGCGCTAAGAGTTCTACATTGGGAAAACGAATATCTTCAAATAAAAACTACACAGATGCATTCTGTGAAACTTATTTCTGATCTGTAAATTCAGTTAACAGAGCTAAACCATATTTTTGATTGAGCTGTTATGAAACACTCTTTTTGTAGAAAATGCATGTGGATATTCGGAGCGCTAAGATTGTAATAGAGGAAAAAGGAATATCTCCAATTAAAAACTACACAGAAGCATTCTCTGAAACCCCTTTCTGTTCTCCGCATTCAACTAACAGAGTTGAGCCTTACTTTTGAAGGAGCAGTTCTGAAACACCCTTTGTGTAGAAACTGCCAGTGGATATTCGGAGCGCTAAGTGGGTAATAGTCCAAAAAGGAATACCTTCAACTAAATACTACACAGAAGCATTCTGTGAAACTTCTTTCTGTTCTGTGCATTCAACAAAGAGAGTTGAACCTTACATTTGATTGAGCCGTTCTGAAACACTCTTTCTGTAGAAACTGCAATTGGACATTCTGAGCGCTAAGAGGCCTATATTGGGAAAAATAATATCTTCAAATAAAAACTACACAGAAGCATTGATTGAAACTTATTTCTGATATGTGCATTCAGCTAACAGAGTTAAACCATACTTTTGATTGCGCAGTTCAGAACACTCTTTCTGTAGAAAATGCAAGTGCACATTTGGAGCGCTAAGAGGGTAATATTGGAAAAAGGAATATATTCATATATAAACTACACAGAAGCTTTCTGTGAAACTACTTTCTGTTCTGTGCATTCAACTACCAGGGTGGAACCTTACTTTTGATTGAGCCGTTCTGAAACACTCTTTCTGTAGAAACCGCAATTGGACAATCTGAGCGCTAAGAGGCCTATATTGGGAAAAAGAATATCTACAAATAAAAACTACACAGAAGCATTCTGTGAAACTTCTTTCTGTTCTGTTCATTCAACTAAAAGAGTTGAACTTTAGTTTTGATTTAGCCGTTCTGAAACACACTTTCTGTAGAAAATGCAAGTGGAGATTCGGAGCGCTAAGTGGGTAATAGTGGAAAAAGGAATGTCTTCAAACATAAACTACACAGAATCATTCTGTGAAACTTCTTTCTGATCTGTGCATTCAGCTAACAGAGTTAAACCATACTTTTGATTGAGCAGATCTGAACACTCTTTCTGTAGAAAATGCAACTGGACATTTGGAGCGCTAAGAGTGTAGTAGTGGAAAAAGGAATATATTCAAATATAAACTACACAGAATCATTCAGTGAAACTTCTTTCTGATCTGAGCATTCAGCTAACAGAGTTAAATCATACTTTTGATTGAGCAGTTTTGAAACTGTCTGTAGAAAATGCAACTGGACATTCGTAGCGCTAAGTGGGTAATAGTGGAAAAAAGAATATTTTCAAATATAAACTACACAGAATCATTGTATGAAACTTCTTTCTGTTCTGTGCATTCAACTAACAGAGTTGAACCTTACTTTTGATTGAGCCGTTCTGAAACACTCTTTCTGTAGAAACTGCAATTGGACATTCTGAGCGCTAAGAGGCCTATATTGGGAAAAATAATATCTTCAAATAAAAACTACACAGAAGCATTGTGTGAAACTTATTTCTGATATGTGCATTCAGCTAACAGAGTTAAACCATACTTTTGATTGCGCAGTTCCGAACACACTTTCTGTACAAAATGCAAGTGGACATTCGGAGCCCTAAGAGGGTAATAGTGGAAAAAGGAGTATATTCAAATATAAACTACACAGTAGCATTCTGTGAAACTTCTTTCTGTTCTGTGCATTCAACTAACAGAGTTGAACCTTACTTTTGATTGAGCCATTCTGAAACACTCTTTCTGTAGAAACTGCAATTGGACATTCTAAGCGCTAAGAGTTCTACATTGGGAAAACGAATATCTTCAAATAAAAACTACACAGATGCATTCTGTGAAACTTATTTCTGATCTGTAAATTCAGTTAAGAGAGCTAAACCATATTTTTGATTGAGCTCTTATGAAACACTCTTTTTGTAGAAAATGCATGTGGATATTCGGAGCACTAAGATTGTAATAGAGGAAAAAGGAATATCTCCAATTAAAAATTACACAGAAGCATTCTCTGAAACCCCTTTCTGTTCTCCGCATTCAACTAACAGAGTTGAGCCTTACTTTTGAAGGAGCAGTTCTGAAACACTCTTTGTGTAGAAACGGCCAGTGGATATTTGGAGCGCTAAGTGGGTAATAGTCCAAAAAGGAGTACCTTCAACTAAGTACTACACAGAAGCATTCTGTGAAACTTCTTTCTGTTCTGTGCATTCAACGAAGAGAGTTGAACCTTACATTTGATTGAGCCGTTCTGAAACACTCTTTCTGTAGAAACTGCAACTGGACATTCTGAGAGCTAAGAGGCCTATATTGGGAAAAATAATATCTTCAAATAAAAACTACACAGAAGCATTGTTTGAAACTTATTTCTGATATGTGCATTCAGCTAACAGAGTTAAACCATACTTTTGATTGCGCAGTTCAGAACACTCTTTCTGTAGAAAATGCAAGTGCACATTTGGAGCGCTAAGAGGGTAATACTGGAAAAAGGAATATATTCAAATATAAACTACACAGAAGCATTCTGTGAAACTACTTTCTGTTCTGTGCATTCAACTACCAGGGTTGAACCTTACTTTTCATTGAGCCGTTCTGAAACACTCTTTCTGTAGAAACCGCAATTGGACATTCTGAGCGCTAAGAGGCCTATATTGGGAAAAAGAATATCTACAAATAAAAACTACACAGAAGCATTCTGTGAAACTTCTTTCTGTTCTGTTCATTCAACTAAAAGTGTTGAACCTTAGTTTTGATTGAGCCGTTCTGAAACACACTTCCTGTAGATAATGCAAGTGGAGATTCGGAGCGCTAAGTGGGTAATAGTGGAAAAAGGAATGTCTTCAAACATAAACTACACAGAATCATTCTGTGAAACTTATTTCTGATCTGTGCATTCAGCTAACAGAGTTAAAGCATACTTTTGATTGAGCAGATCTGAACACTCTTTCTGTAGAAAATGCAACTGGACATTTGGAGCGCTAAGAGGGTAGTAGTGGAAAAAGGAATATATTCAAATATAAACTACACAGAAGCATTCAGTGAAACTTCTTTCTGATCTGAGCATTCAGCTAACAGAGTTAAATCATACTTTTGATTGAGCAGTTTTGAAACTGTCTGTAGAAAATGCAACTGGACATTCGTAGCGCTAAGTGGGTAATAGTGGAAAAAAGAATATTTTCAAATATAAACTACACAGAATCATTGTATGAAACTTCTTTCTGTTCTGTGCATTCAACTAACAGTGTTGAACCTTACTTTTGATTGAGCCGTTCTGAAACACTCTTTCTGTAGAAACTGCAATTGGACATTCTGAGCGCTAAGAGGCCTATATTGGGAAAAATAATATCTTCAAATAAAAACTATACAGAAGCATTGTGTGAAACTTATTTCTGATATGTGCATTCAGCTAACAGAGTTAAACCATACTTTTGATTGCGCAGTTCCGAACACACTTTCTGTAGAAAATGCAAGTGGACATTCGGAGCGCTAAGAGGGTAATAGTGGAAAAAGGAATATATTCAAATATAAACTACACAGTAGCATTCTGTGAAACTTCTTTCTGTTCTGTGCATTCAACTAACAGAGTTGAACCTTACTTTTGATTGAGCCGTTCTGAAACACTCTTTCTGTAGAAATTGCAATTGGACATTCTAAGCGCTAAGAGTTCTACATTGGGAAAACGAATATCTTCAAATAAAAACTACACAGATGCATTCTGTGAAACTTATTTCTGATCTGTAAATTCAGTTAACAGAGCTAAACCATATTTTTGATTGAGCTGTTATGAAACACTCTTTTTGAAGAAAATGCATGTGGATATTCGGAGCGCTAAGATTGTAATAGAGGAAAAAGGAATATCTCCAATTAAAAACTACACAGAAGCATTCTCTGAAACCCCTTTCTGTTCTCCGCATTCAACTAACAGAGTTGAGCCTTACTTTTGAAGGAGCAGTTCTGAAACACTCTTTGGGTAGAAACTGCCAGTGGATATTCGGAGGGCTAAGTGGGTAATAGTCCAAAAAGGAGTACCTTCAACTAAATACTACACAGAAGCATTCTGTGAAACTTCTTTCTGTTCTGTGCATTCAACAAAGAGAGTTGAACCTTACATTTGATTGAGCCGTTCTGAAACACTCTTTCTGTAGAAATTGCAATTGGACATTCTGAGCGCTAAGAGGCCTATATTGGGAAAAATAATATCTTCAAATAAAAACTACACAGAAGCATTGTTTGAAACTTATTTCTGATATGTGCATTCAGCTAACAGAGTTAAACCATACTTTTGATTGCGCAGTTCAGAACACTCTTTCTATAGAAAATGCAAGTGCACATTTGGAGCGCTAAGAGGGTAATAATGGAAAAAGGAATATATTCAAATATAAATTACACAGAAGCATTCTGTGAAACTACTTTCTGTTCTGTGCATTCAACTACCAGGGTTGAACCTTACTTTTGATTGAGCCGTTCTGAAACACTGTTTCTGTAGAAACCGCAATTGGACATTCTGAGCGCTAAGAGGCCTATATTGGGAAAAAGAATATCTACAAATAAAAACTACACAGAAGCATTCTGTGAAACTTCTTTCTGTTCTGTTCATTCAACTAAAAGAGTTGAACCTTAGTTTTGATTGAGCCGTTCTGAAACACACTTTCTGTAGAAAATGCAAGTGGAGATTCGGAGCGCTAAGTGGGTAATAGTGGAAAAAGGAATGTCTTCAAACATAAACTACACAGAATCATTCTGTGAATCTTCTTTCTGATCTGTGCATTCAGCTAACAGAGTTAAACCATACTTTTGATTGAGCAGATCTGAACACTCTTTCTGTAGAAAATGCAACTGGACATTTGGAGAGCTAAGAGGGTAGTAGTGGAAAAAGGAATATATTCAAATATAAACTACACAGAAGCATTCAGTGAAACTTCTTTCTGATCTGAGCATTCAGCTAACAGAGTTAAATCATACTTTTGATTGAGCAGTTTTGAAACTGTCTGTAGAAAATGCAACTGGACATTCGTAGCGCTAAGTGGGTAATAGTGGAAAAAAGAATATTTTCAAATATAAACTACACAGAATCATTGTATGAAACTTCTTTCTGTTCTGTGCATTCAACTAACAGAGTTGAACCTTACTTTTGATTGAGCCGTTCTGAAACACTCTTTCTGTAGAAACTGCAATTGGACATTCTGAGCGCTAAGAGGCCTATATTGGGAAAAATAATATCTTCAAATAAAAACTACACAGAAGCATTGTGTGAAACTTATTTCTGATATGTGCATTCAGCTAACAGAGTTAAACCATACTTTTGATTGCGCAGTTCCGAACACACTTTCTATAGAAAATGCAAGTGGACATTCGGAGCGCTAAGAGGGTAATAGTGGAAAAAGGAATATATTCAAATATAAACTACACAGTAGCATTCTGTGAAACTTCTTTCTGTTCTGTGCATTCAAGTAACAGAGTTGAACCTTACTTTTGATTGAGCCGTTCTGAAACACTCTTTCTATAGAAACTGCAATTGGACATTCTAAGCGCTAAGAGTTCTACATTAGGAAAACGAATATCTTCAAATAAAAACTACACAGATGCATTCTGTGAAACTTATTTCTGATCTGTAAATTCAGCTAAGAGAGCTAAACCATATTTTTGATTGAGCTGTTATGAAACACTCTTTTTGTAGAAAATGCATGTGGATATTCGGAGCGCTAAGATTGTAATAGAGGAAAATGGAATATCTCCAATTAAAAATTACACAGAAGCATTCTCTGAAACCCCTTTCTGTTCTCCGCATTCAACTAACAGAGTTGAGCCTTACTTTTGAAGGAGCAGTTCTGAAACACTCTTTGTGTAGAAACGGCCAGTGGATATTCGGAGCGCTAAGTGGGTAATAGTCCAAAAAGGAGTACCTTCAACTAAATACTACACAGAAGCATTCTGTGAAACTTCTTTCTGTTCTGTGCATTCAACTAAGAGAGTTGAACCTTACATTTGATTGAGCCGTTCTGAAACACTCTTTCTGTAGAAACTGCAATTGGACATTCTGAGCGCTAAGAGGCCTATATTGGGAAAAATAATATCTACAAATAAAAACTACACAGAAGCATTGTTTGAAACTTATTTCTGATATGTGCATTCAGCTAACAGAGTTAAACCATACTTTTGATTGCGCAGTTCAGAACACTCTTTCTGTAGAAAATGCAAGTGCACATTTGGAGCGCTAAGAGGGTAATATTGGAAAAAGGAATATATTCAAATATAAACTACACAGAAGCATTCTGTGAAACTACTTTCTGTTCTGTGCATTCAACTACCAGGGTTGAAACTTACTTTTGATTGAGCCGTTCTGAAACACTCTTTCTGTAGAAACCGCAATTGGACATTCTGAGCGCTAAGAGGCCTATATTGGGAAAAAGAATATCTACAAATAAAAACTACACAGAAGCATTCTGTGAAACTTCTTTCTGTTCTGTTCATTCAACTAAAAGAGTTGAACCTTAGTTTTTATTGAGCCGTTCTGAAACACACTTTCTGTAGAAAATGCAAGTGGAGATTCGGAGCGCTAAGAGGGAAATTGTGGAGAAAGTAATGTCTTCAAATATAAACTACACAGAAACATTCTGTGAAACTTCTTTCTGATCTGTGCATTCAGCTAACAGAGTTAAACCATAATTTTGATTGAGCAGATCTGAACACTCTTTCTGTAGAAAATGCAACTGGACATTTGGAACGCTAAGAGGGCAGTAGTGGAAAAAGGAATATATTCAAATATAAACTACACAGAAGCATTCTGTGAAACTTCTTTCTGATCTGAGCATTCAGCTAACAGAGTTAATCCATACTTTTGATTGAGCAGTTTTGAAACACTCTGTCTGTAGAAAATGCACCTGGACATTCATAGCGCTAAGTGGGTAATAGTGGAAAAAAGAATATGTTCAAATATAAACTACACAGAATCATTGTATGAAACTTCTTTCTGTTCTGTGCATTCAACTAACAGAGTTGAACCTTAGTTTTGATTGAGCCGTTCTGAAACACTCTTTCTGTAGAAACTGCAATTGGAAATTCTGAGCGCTAAGAGGCCTATATTGGGAAAAATAATATCTTCAAATAAAAACTACACAGAAGCATTGTGTGAAACTTATTTCTGATATGTGCATTCAGCTAACAGAGTTAAACCATACTTTTGATTGCGCAGTTCCGAACACACTTTCTGTAGAAAATGCAAGTGGACATTCGGAGCCCTAAGAGGGTAATAGTGGAAAAAGGAGTATATTCAAATATAAACTACACAGTAGCATTCTGTGAAACTTCTTTCTGTTCTGTGCATTCAACTAACAGAGTTGAACCTTACTTTTGATTGAGCCGTTCTGAAACACTCTTTCTGTAGAATCTGCAATTGGACATTCTAAGCGCTAAGAGTTCTACATTGGGAAAAAGAATATCTTCAAATAAAAACTGCACAGATGCATTCTGTGAAACTTATTTCTGATCTGTAAATTCAGTTAACAGAGCTAAACCATATTTTTGATTGAGCTGTTATGAAACACACTTTTTGTAGAAAATGCATGTGGATATTCGGAGCGCTAAGATTGTAATAGAGGAAAAAGGAATATCTCCAATTAAGAACTACACAGAAGCATTCTCTGAAACCACTTTCTGTTCTCCGCATTCAACTAACAGAGTTGAGCCTTACTTTTGAAGGAGCAGTTCTGAAACACTCTTTGTGTAGAAACTGCCAGTGGATATTCGGAGCGCTAAGTGGGTAATAGTCCAAAAAGGAGTACCTTCAACTAAATACTACACAGAAGCATTCTGTGAAACTTCTTTCTGTTCTGTGCATTCAACTAAGAGAGTTGAATCTTACATTTGATTGAGCCGTTCTGAAACAATCTTTCTGTAGAAATTGCAATTGGACATTCTGAGCGCTATGAGGCGTATATTGGGAAAAATAATATCTTCAAATAAAAACTACACAGAAGCATTGTTTGAAACTTATTTCTGATATGTGCATTCAGCTAACAGAGTTAAACCATACTTTTGATTGCGCAGTTCAGAACACTCTTTCTGTAGAAAATGCAAGTGCGCATTTGGAGCGCTAAGAGGGTAATATTGGAAAAAGGAATATATTCAAATATAAACTACACAGAAGCATTCTGTGAAACTACTTTCTGTTCTGTGCATTCAACTACCAGGGTTGAACCTTACTTTTGATTGAGCCATTCTGAAACACTCTTTCTGTAGAAACCGCAATTGGACATTCTGAGCGCTAAGAGGCCTATATTGGGAAAAAGAATATCTACAAATAAAAACTACACAGAAGCATTCTGTGAAACTTCTTTCTGTTCTGTTCATTCAACTAAAAGATTTGAACCTTAGTTTTGATTGAGCCGTTCTGAAACACACTTTCTGTAGAAAATGCAAGTGGAGATTCGGAGCGCTAAATGGGTAATAGTGGAAAAAGGAATGTCTTCAAACATAAACTACACAGAATCATTCTGTGAAACTTCTTTCTGATCTGTGCATTCAGCTAACAGAGTTAAACCATACTTTTGATTGAGCAGATCTGAACACTCTTTCTGTAGAAAATGCAACTGGACATTTGGAGCGCTAAGAGGGTAGTAGTGGAAAAAGGAATATATTCAAATATAAACTACACAGAAGCATTCAGTGAAACTTCTTTCTGATCTGAGCATTCAGCTAACAGAGTTAAATCATACTTTTGATTGAGCAGATTTGAAACTGTCTGTAGAAAATGCAACTGGACATTCGTAGCGCTAAGTGGGTAATAGTGGAATAAAGAATATTTTCAAATATAAACTACACAGAATCATTGTATGAAACTTCTTTCTGTTCTGTGCATTCAACTAACAGAGTTGAACCTTACTTTTGATTGAGCCGTTCTGAAACACTCTTTCTGTAGAAACTGCAACTGGACATTCTGAGCGCTAAGAGGCCTATATTGGGAAAAATAATGTCTTCAAATAAAAACTACACAGAAGCATTGTGTGAAACTTATTTCTGATATGTGCATTCAGCTAACAGAGTTAAACCATACTTTTGATTGCGCAGTTCCGAACACACTTTCTGTACAAAATGCAAGTGGACATTCGGAGCGCTAAGAGGGTAATAGTGGAAAAAGGAATATATTCAAATATAAACTACACAGTAGCATTCTGTGAAACTTCTTTCTGTTCTGTGCATTCAACTAACAGAGTTGAACCTTACTTTTGATTGAGCCGTTCTGAAACACTCTTTCTGTAGAAACTGCAATTGGACATTCTAAGCGCTAAGAGTTCTACATTGGGAAAACGAATATCTTCAAATAAAAACTACACAGATGCATTCTGTGAAACTTATTTCTGATATGTAAATTCAGTTAACAGAGCTAAACCATATTTTTGATTGAGCTGTTATGAAACACTCTTTTTGTAGAAAATGCATGTGGATATTCGGAGCGCTAAGATTGTAATAGAGGAAAAAGGAATATCTCCAATTAAAAACTACACAGAAGCATTCTCTGAAACCCCTTTCTGTTCTCCGCATTCAACTAACAGAGTTGAGCCTTACTTTTGAAGGAGCAGTTCTGAAACACTCTTTGTGTAGAAACTGCCAGTGGATATTCGGAGCGCTAAGTGGGTAATAGTCCAAAAAGGAGTACCTTCAACTAAATACTACACAGAAGCATTCTGTGAAACTTCTTTCTGTTCTGTGCATTCAACTAAGAGAGTTGAACCTTACATTTGATTGAGCCGTTCTGAAACACTCTTTCTGTAGGAAATGCCATTGGACATTCTGAGCGCTAAGAGGCCTATATTGGGAAAAATAATATCTTCAAATAAAAACTACACAGAAGCATTGTTTGAAACTTATTACTGATATGTGCATTCAGCTAACAGAGTTAAACCATACTTTTGATTGCGCAGTTCAGAACACTCTTTCTGTAGAAAATGCAAGTGCGCATTTGGAGCGCTAAGAGGGTAATATTGGAAAAAGGAATATATTCAAATATAAACTACACAGAAGCATTCTGTGAAACTACTTTCTGTTCTGTGCATTCAACTACCAGGGTTGAACCTTACTTTTGATTGAGCCGTTCTGAAAGACTCTTTCTGTAGAAACCGCAATTGGACATTCTGAGCGCTAAGAGGCCTATATTGGGAAAAAGAATATCTACAAATAAAAACTACACAGAAGCATTCTGTGAAACTTCTTTCTGTTCTGTTCATTCAACTAAAAGATTTGAACCTTAGTTTTGATTGAGCCGTTCTGAAACACACTTTCTGTAGAAAATGCAAGTGGAGATTCGGAGCGCTAAATGGGTAATAGTGGAAAAAGGAATGTCTTCAAACATAAACTACACAGAATCATTCTGTGAAACTTCTTTCTGATCTGTGCATTCAGCTAACAGAGTTAAAACATACTTTTGATTGAGCAGATCTGAACACTCTTTCTGTAGAAAATGCAACTGGACATTTGGAGCGCTAAGAGGGTAGTAGTGGAAAAAGGAATATATTCAAATATAAACTACACAGAAGCATTCAGTGAAACTTATTTCTGATCTGAGCATTCAGCTAACAGAGTTAAATCATACTTTTGATTGAGCAGTTTTGAAACTGTCTGTAGGAAATGCAACTGGACATTCGTAGCGCTAAGTGGGTAATAGTGGAAAAAAGAATATTTTCAAATATAAACTACACAGAATCATTGTATGAAACTTCTTTCTGTTCTGTGCATTCAACTAAGAGAGTTGAACCTTACTTTTGATTGAGCCGTTCTGAAACACTCTTTCTGTAGAAATTGCAATTGGACATTCTGAGCGCTAAGAGGCCTATATTGGGAAAAATAATATCTTCAAATAAAAACTACACAGAAGCATTGTGTGAAACTTATTTCTGATATGTGCATTCAGCTAACAGAGTTAAACCATACTTTTGATTGCGCAGTTCCGAACACTCTTTCTGTACAAAATGCAAGTGGACATTCGGAGCGCTAAGAGGGTAATAGTGGAAAAAGGAATATATTCAAATATAAACTACACAGTAGCATTCTGTGAAACTTCTTTCTGTTCTGTGCATTCAACTAACAGAGTTGAACCTTACTTTTGATTGAGCCGTTCTGAAACACTCTTTCTGTAGAAACTGCAATTGGACATTCTAAGCGCTAAGAGTTCTACATTGGGAAAACGAATATCTTCAAATAAAAACTACACAGATGCATTCTGTGAAACTTATTTCTGGTCTGTAAATTCAGTTAACAGAGCTAAACCATATTTTTGATTGAGCTGTTATGAAACACTCTTTTTGTAGAAAATGCATGTGGATATTCGGAGCGCTAAGATTGTAATAGAGGAAAAAGGAATATCTCCAATTAAAAACTACACAGAAGCATTCTCTGAAACCCCTTTCTGTTCTCCGCATTCAACTAACAGAGTTGAGCCTTACTTTTGAAGGAGCAGTTCTGAAACTCTCTTTGTGTAGAAACTGCCAGTGGAAATTCGGAGCGCTAAGTGGGTAATAGTCCAAAAAGGAGTACCTTCAACTAAATACTACACAGAAGCATTCTGTGAAACTTCTTTCTGTTCTGTGCATTCAACTAAGAGAGTTGAACCTTACATTTGATTGAGCCGTTCTGAAACACTCTTTCTGTAGAAACTGCCATTGGACATTCTGAGCGCTAAGAGGCCTATATTGGGAAAAATAATATCTTCAAATAAAAACTACACAGAAGCATTGTTTGAAACTTATTACTGATATGTGCATTCAGCTAACAGAGTTAAACCATACTTTTGATTGCGCAGTTCTGAACACTCTTTCTGTAGAAAATGCAAGTGCACATTTGGAGCGCTAAGAGGGTAATATTGGAAAAAGGAATATATTCAAATATAAACTACACAGAAGCATTCTGTGAAACTACTTTCTGTTCTGTGCATTCAACTACCAGGGTTGAACCTTACTTTTCATTGAGCCGTTCTGAAACACTCTTTCTGTAGAAACCGCAATTGGACATTCTGAGCGCTAAGAGGCCTATATTGGGAAAAAGAATATCTACAAATAAAAACTACACAGAAGCATTCTGTGAAACATCTTTCTGTTCTGTTCATTCAACTAAAAGAGTTGAACCTTAGTTTTGATTGAGCCGTTCTGAAACACACTTTCTGTAGAAAATGCAAGTGGAGATTCGGAGCGCTAAGTGGGTAATAGTGGAAAAAGGAATGTCTTCAAACTTAAACTACACAGAATCATTCTGTGAAACTTCTTTCTGATCTGTGCATTCAGCTAACAGAGTTAAAGCATACTTGTGATTGAGCAGATCTGAACACTCTTTCTGTAGAAAATGCAACTGGACATTTGGAGCGCTAAGAGGGTAGTAGTGGAAAAAGGAATATATTCAAATATAAACTACACAGAAGCATTCAGTGAAACTTCTTTCTGATCTGAGCATTCAGCTAACAGAGTTAAATCATACTTTTGATTGAGCAGTTTTGAAACTGTCTGTAGAAAATGCAACTGGACATTCGTAGCGCTAAGTGGGTAATAGTGGAAAAAAGAATATTTTCAAATATAAACTACACAGAATCATTGTATGAAACTTCTTTCTGTTCTGTGCATTCAACTAACAGAGTTGAACCTTACTTTTGATTGAGCCTTTCTGAAACACTCTTTCTGTAGAAACTGCAATTAGACATTCTAAGCGCTAAGAGGCCTATATTGGGAAAAATAATATCTTCAAATAAAAACTACACAGAAGCATTGTGTGAAACTTATTTCTGGTATGTTCATTAAGCTAACAGAGTTAAACCATACTTTTGATTGCGCAGTTCTGAACACTCTTTCTGTAGAAAATGCAAGTGGACATTCGGAGCGCTAAGAGGGTAATAGTGGAAAAAGGAATATATTCAAATATAAACTACACAGTAGCATTCTGTGAAAATACTTTCTGTTCTGTGCATTCAACTAACAGAGTTGAACCTTGCTTTTGATTGAGCCGTTCTGAAACACTCTTTCTGTAGAAACTGCAATTGGACATGCTAAGCGCTAAGAGTCCTACATTGGGAAAAAGAATATCTTCAAATAAAAACTACACAGATGCATTCTGTGACACTTATTTCTGATCTGTAAATTTAGTTAACAGATATAAAACATATTTTTGATTGAGCAGTTATGAAACACTCTTTTTGTAGAAAATGCAAGTGGAGATTCGGAGCGCTAAGAGGGTAATAGTGGAAAAAGGAATGTCTTCAAATATAAACTACACAGAATCATTCGGTGAAACTTCTTTCTGATCTGTGCATTCAGCTAACAGAGTTAAGCCATACTTTTGATTGAGCAGTTCTGAACACTCTTTCTGTAGAAAATGCAACTGGACATTTGGATCGCTCAGAGAGTAGTAGTGGAAAAAGGAATATATTCAAATATAAACTACACAGAAGCATTGTGTGAAACTTCTTTCTGATCTGAGCATTCAGCTAACAGAGTTCAACCATACTTTTGATTGAGCAGCTTTGAGACACTCTGTCTGTAGAAAATGCAACTGGACATTCGTAGCACTAAGTGGGTAATAGTGGAAAAAAGAATATGTTCAAATATAAACTACACAGAAGCATTGTATGAAACTTCTTTCTGTTCTGTGCATTCAACTAACAGAGTTGAACCTTACTTTTGATGGAGCCGTTCTGAAACACTCTTTCTGTAGAAACTGCAATTGGACATTCTGAGCGCTAAGAGGCCTATATTGGGAAAAAGAATGTCTACAAATAAAAACTACAAAGAAGAATTGTGTGAAACTCCTTTCTGTTCTGTTTGTTCAACTAAAAGAGTTGAACCTTAGTTTTGATTGAGCCGTTCTGAAACACTCTTTCTGTAGAAAATGCAAGTGGAGATTCGGAGCTCTAAGAGGGTAATAGTGAAAAAAGGAATGTCTCCAAACATAAACTACACAGAATCATTCTGTGAAACTTCTTTCTGATCTGTGCATTCAGCTAACAGAGTTAAACCATACTTTTGATTGAGCAGATCTGAACACTCTTTCTGTAGAAAATGCAACTGGACATTTGGAGCGCTAAGAGAGTAGTAGTGGAAAAAGGAATATATTCAAATATAAACTACACAGAAGCATTCTGTGAAACTTCTTTCTGATCTGAGCATTCAGCTAACAGAGTTAAACCATACTTTTGATTGAGTAGTTTTGAAACACTCTGTCTGTAGAAAATGCAACTGGACATTCGTAGCGCTAAGTGGGTAACAGTGGAAAAAAGAATATGTTCAAATAGAAACTACACAGAAGCATTGTATAAAACTTCTTTCTGTTCTGTGCATTCAACTAACAGAGTTGAACCTTACTTTTGATTGAGCCGTTCTGAAACACTCTTTCTGTAGAAACTGCAATTGGACATGCTAAGCGCTAAGAGGCCTACATTGGGAAAAAGAATATCTTCAAATAAAAACTACACAGATGCATTCTGTGAAACTTATTTCTGATCTGTAAATTCAGTTAACAGAGATAAAACATATTTTTGATTGAGCAGTTATGAAACACTCTTTTTGTAGAAAATGCAAGTGTAGATTCGGAGCGCTAAGTGGGTAATAGTGGAAAAAGGAATGTCTTCAAATATAAGCTACACAGAATCATTTGGTGAAAGTTCTTTCTGATCTGTGCATTCAGCTAACAGAGTTAAACCATACTTTTGATGGAGCAGATCTGAACACTCTTTCTGTAGGAAATGCAGCTGGACATTTGGAGCGCTAAGAGCGTAGTAGTGGAAAAAGGAATATATTCAAATATAAACTACACAGAAGTATTCTGTGAAACTTCTTTCTGATCTGAGCATTCAGCTAACAGAGTTAAACCATACTTTTGATTGAGCAGTTTTGAAACACTCTGTCTGTAGAAAATGCAACTGGACATTCGTAGCGCTAAGTGGGTAATAGTGGAAAAAAGAATATGTTCAAATATAAACTACACAGAAGCATTGTATGAAACTTCTTTCTGTTCTGTGCATTCAACTAACAGAGTTGAACCTTACTTTTGATTAAGCCGTTCTGAAACACTCTTTCTGTAGAAACTGCAATTGGACATTTTGAGCGCTAAGAGGCCTATATTGGGAAAAAGAATGTCTACAAATAAAAACTACACAGAAGAATTTTGTGAAACTTCTTTCTGTTCTGTTTGTTCAACTAAAAGAGTTGAACCTTAGTTTTGATTGAGCCGTTCTGAAACACTCTTTCTGTAGAAAATGCAAGTGGAGATTCGGTGCGCTAAGAGGGTAATAGTGGAAAAAGGAATGTCTCCAAATATAAACTACACAGAATCATTCTGTGAAACTTCTTTCTGATCTGTGCATTCAGCTAACAGAGTTAAACCATACTTTTGATTGAGCAGATCTGAACACTCTTTCTGTAGAAAATGCAACTGGACATTTGGAGCGTTAAGAGAGTAGTAGTGGAAAAAGGAATATATTCAAATATAAACTACACAGAAGCATTCTGTGAAACTTCTTTCTGATCTGAGCATTCAGCTAACAGAGTTAAACCATACTTTTGATTGAGCAGTTTTGAAACACTCTGTCTGTAGAAAATGCAACTGGACATTCGTAGCGCTTAGTGGGTAATAGTGGAAAAAAGAATATGTTCCAATATAAACTACACAGAAGCAGTGTATGAAACTTCTTTCTGTTCTGTGCATTCAACTAACAGAGTTGAACCTTACTTTTGATTGAGACTTTCTGAAACACTCTTTCTGTAGAAACTGCAATTGGACATTCTGAGCGCTAAGAGGCCTATATTGGGAAAAATAATAACTTCAAATAAAAACTACACAGAAGCATTGTGTGAAACTTATTTCTGATATGTTCATTAAGCTAACAGAGTTAAACCATACTTTTGATAGCGCAGTTCTGAACACTGTTTCTGTAGAAAATGCCAGTGGACATTCGGAGCGCTATGAGGGAAATAGTGGAAAAAGGAATATATGCAAATATAAACTACACAGTAGCATTCTGTGAAAATTCTTTCTGTTCTGTGCATTCAACTAACAGAGTTGAACCTTACTTTTGATTGAGCCGTTCTGAAACACTCTTTCTGTAGAAACTGCAATTGGACATGCTAAGCCCTAAGAGGACTACAATGGGAAAAAGAATATCTTCAAATAAAAACTACACAGATGCATTCTGTGAAACTTATTTCTGATCTGTAAATTCAGTTAACAGAGATAAAACATATTTTTGATTGAGCAGTTATGAAACACTCTTTTTGTAGAAAATGCAAGTGGAGATTCGGAGCGCTAAGTGGGTAATAGTGGAAAAAGGAATGTCTTCAAATATAAACTACACAGAATCATTGGGTGAAACTTCTTTCTGATCTGTGCATTCAGCTAAAAGAGTTAAACCATATTTTGATTGAGCAGATCTGAACACTCTTTCTGTAGAAAATGCAACTGGACATTTGGATCGCTAAGAGCGTAGTAGTGGAAAAAGGAATATATTCAAATATAAACAACACAGAAGCATTCTGTGAAACTTCTTTCTGATCTGAGCATTCAGCTAACAGAGTTAAACCATACTTTTGATTGAGCAGTTTTGAAACACTCTGTCTGTAGAAAATGCAACTGGACATTCGTAGCGCTAAGTGGGTAATAGTGGAAAAAAGAATATGTTCAAATATAAACTACACAGAAGCATTGTATGAAACTTCTTTCTGTTCTGTGCATTCAACTAACAGAGTTGAACCTTACTTTTGATTGAGCCGTTCTGAAACACTCTTTCTGTAGAAACTGCAATTGGACATTCTGAGCGCTAAGAGGCCTATATTGGGAAAAATAATATCTTCAAATAAAAACTACACAGAAGCATTGTGTGAAACTTATTTCTGATATGTTCATTAAGCTAACAGAGTTAAACCATACATTTGATTGCGCAGTTCTGAACACTCTTTCTGTAGAAAATGCAAGTGGACATTCGGAGCGCTAAGATGGTAATAGTGGAAAAAGGAATATATTCAAATATAAACTACACAGTAGCATTCTGTGAAAATACTTTCTGTTCTGTGCATTCAACTAACAGAGTTGAACCTTACTTTTGATTGAGCCGTTCTGAAACACTCTTTCTGTAGAAACTGCAATTGCACATGCTAAGCGCTAAGAGGCCTACATTGGGAAAAAGTATATCTTCAAATAAAAACTACACAGATGCATTCTGTGAAACATATTTCTGATCTGTAAATTCAGTTAACAGAGATAAAACATATTTTTGATTGAGCAGTTATGAAACACTCTTTTTGTAGAAAACGCAAATGTAGATACGGAGCGCTAAGTGGGTAATAGTGGAAAAAGGAATGTCTTCAAATATAAACTACACAGAATCATTTGGTGAAACTTCTTTCTGATCTGTGCATTCAGCTAACAGAGTTAAACCATACTTTTGATTGAACAGATCTGAACACTCTTTCTGTAGGAAATGCAGCTGGACATTTGGAGAGCTAAGAGCGTAGTAGTGGAAAAAGGAATATATTCAAATATAAACTACACAGAAACATTCTGTGAAACTTCTTTCTGATCTGAGCATTCAGCTAACAGAGTTAAACCATACTTTTTATTGAGCAGTTTTGAAACACTCTGTCTGTAGAAAATGCACCTGGACATTCGTAGCGCTAAGTGGGTAATAGTGGAAAAAAGAATATGTTCAAATAGAAACTACACAGAAGCATTGTATAAAACTTCTTTCTGTTCTGTGCATTCAACTAACAGAGTTGAACCTTACTTTTGATTGAGCCGTTCTGAAACACTCTTTCTGTAGAAACTGCAATTGGACATGCTAAGCGCTAAGAGGCCTACATTGGGAAAAAGAATATCTTCAAATAAAAACTACACAGATGCATTCTGTGAAACTTATTTCTGATCTGTAAATTCAGTTAACAGAGATAAAACATATTTTTGAATGAGCAGTTATGAAATACTCTTTTTGTAGAAAATGCAAGTGTAGATTCGGAGCGCTAAGTGAGTAATAGTGGAAAAAGGAATGTCTTCAAATATAAGCTACACAGAATCATTTGGTGAAACTTCTTTCTGATCTGTGCATTCAGCTAACAGAGTTAAACCATACTTTTGATGGAGCAGATCTGAACACTCTTTCTGTAGGAAATGCAGCTGGACATTTGGAGCGCTAAGAGCGTAGTAGTGGAAAAAGGAATATATTCAAATATAAACTACACAGAAGCATTCTGTGAAACTTCTTTCTGATCTGAGCATTCAGCTAACAGAATTAAACCATACTTTTGATTGAGCAGTTTTGAAACACTCTGTCTGTAGAAAATGCAACTGGACATTCGTAGCGCTAAGTGGGTAATAGTGGAAAAAAGAATATGTTCAAATATAAACTACACAGAAGAATTGTATGAAACTTCTTTCTGTTCTGTGCATTCAACTAACAGAGTTGAACCTTACTTTTGATTAAGCCGTTCTGAAACACTCTTTCTGTATAAACTGCAATTGGACATTTTGAGCGCTAAGAGGCCTATATTGGGAAAAAGAATGTCTACAAATAAAAACTACACAGAAGAATTTTGTGAAACTTCTTTCTGTTCTCTTTGTTCAACTAAAAGAGTTGAACCTTAGTTTTGATTGAGCCGTTCTGAAACACTCTTTCTGTAGAAAATGCAAGTGGAGATTCGGAGCGCTAAGAGGGTAATAGTGGAAAAAGGAATGTCTCCAAATATAAACTACACAGAATCATTCTGTGAAACTTCTTTCTGATCTGTGCATTCAGCTAACAGAGTTAAACCATACTTTTGATTGAGCAGATCTGAACACTCTTTCTGTAGAAAATGCAACTGGACATTTGGAGCGCTAAGAGAGTAGTAGTGGAAAAAGGAATATATTCAAATATAAACTACACAGAAGCATTCTGTGAAACTTCTTTCTGATCTGAGCATTCAGCTAACAGAGTTAAACCACACTTTTGATTGAGCAGTTTTGAAACACTCTGTCTGTAGAAAATGCAACTGGACATTCGTAGCGCTAAGTGGGTAATAGTGGAAAAAAGAATATATTCAAATATAAACTACACAGAAGCATTGAATGAAACTTCTTTCTGTTCTGTGCATTCAACTAACAGAGTTGAACCTTACTTTTGATTGAGCCGTTCTGAAACACTCTTTCTGTAGAAACTGCAATTGGACATTCTGAGCGCTAAGAGGCCTATATTGGGAAAAAGAATGTCTACAAATAAAAACTACACAGAAGAATTTTGTGAAACTATTTTCTGTTCTGTTTGTTCAACTAAAAGAGTTGAACCTTACTTTTGATTGAGCCGTTCTGAAACACTCTTTCTGTAGAAAATGCAAGTGGAGATTCGGAGCGCTAAGAGGGTAATAGTGGAAAAAGGAATGTCTCCAAATATAAACTACACATAATCATTCTGTGAAACTTCTTTCTGATCTGTGCATTCAGCTAACAGAGTTAAACCATACTTTTGATTGAGCAGATCTGAACACTCTGTAGAAAATGCAACTGGACATTTGGAGCGCTAAGAGAGTAGTAGTGGAAAAAGGAATATATTCAAATATAAACTACACAGAAGCATTCTGTGAAACTTCTTTCGGATCTGAGCATTCAGCTAACAGAGTTAAACCATACTTTTGATTGAGCAGTTTTGAAACACTCTGTCTGCAGAAAATGCAACTGGACATTCGTAGCGCTAAGTGGGTAATAGAGGAAAAAAGAATATGTTCAAATATAAACTACACAGAAGCATTGTATGAAACTACTTTCTGTTCTGTGCATTCAACTAACAGAGTTGAACCTTACTTTTGATTGAGCCTTTCTGAAACACTCTTTCTGTAGAAACTGCAATTGGACATTCTGAGCGCTAAGAGGCCTCTATTGGGAAAAATAATATCTTCAAATAAAAACTACACAGAAGCATTGTGGGAAACTTATTTCTGATATGTTCATTAAGCTAACAGAGTTAAACCATACTTTTGATTGCGCAGTTCTGAACACTCTTTCTGTAGAAAATGCAAGTGGACATTCGGAGAGCTAAGAGGGTAATAGTGGAAAAAGGAATATATTCAAATATAAACTACACAGTAGCATTCTGTGAAAATTCTTTCTGTTCTGTGCATTCAACTAACAGAGTTGAACCTTACTTTTGATTGAGCCGTTCTGAAACACTCTTTCTGTAGAAACTGCAATTGGACATGCTGAGCGCTAAGAGGCCTACATTGGGAAAAAGAATATCTTCAAACAAAAACTACACAGATGCATTCTGTGAAACTTATTTCTGATCTGTAAATTCAGTTAACAGAGATAAAACATATTTTTGATTGAGCAGTTATGAAACACTCTTTTTGTAGAAAATGCAAGTGGAGATTCGGAGCGCTAAGTGGGTAATAGTGGAAAAAGGAATGTCTTCATATATAAACTACACAGAATCATTCGGTGAAACTTCTTTCTGATCTGTGCATTCAGCTAACAGAGTTAAACCATACTTTTGATTGAGCAGATCTGAACACTCTTTCTGTAGAAAATGCAACTGGACATTTGGAGCGCTCAGAGCGTAGTAGTGGAAAAAGGAATATATTCAAATATAAACTACACAGAAGCATTCTGTGAAACTTCTTTCTGATCTGAGCATTCAGCTAACAGAGTTAAACCATACTTTTGATTGAGCAGTTTTGAAACACTCTGTCTGTAGAAAATGCAACTGCACATTCGTAGCGCTAAGTGGGTAATAGTGGAAAAAAGAATATGTTCAAATATAAACTACACAGAAGCATTGTATGAAACTTCTTTCTGTTCTGTGCATTCAACTAACAGAGTTGAACCTTACTTTTGATTGAGCCGTTCTGAAACACTCTTTCTGTAGAAACTGCAATTGGACATTCTGAGCGCTAAGAGACCTATATTGGGAAAAAGAATGTCTACAAGTAAAAACTACACAGAAGAATTGTGTGAAACTTCTTTCTGTTCTGTTTGTTCAACTAAAAGAGTTGAACCTTAGTTTTGATTGAGCCGTTCTGAAACACTCTTTCTGTAGAAAATGCAAGTGGAGATTCGGAGCGCTAAGAGGGTAATAGTGGAAAAAGGAATGTCTCCAAATATAAACTACACAGAATCATTCTGTGAAACTTCTTTCTGATCTGTGCATTCAGCTAACAGAGTTAAACCATACTTTTGATTGAGCAGATCTGAACACTCTTTCTGTAGAAAATGCAACTGGACATTTGGAGCGCTAGGAGAGTAGTAGTGGAAAAAGGAATATATTCAAATATAAACTACACAGAAGCATTCTGTGAAACTTCTTTCTGTTCTGAGCATTCAGCTAACAGAGTTAAACCATACTTTTGATTGAGCAGTTTTGAAACACTCTGTCTGTAGAAAATGCAACTGGACATTCGTAGCGCTAAGTGGGTAATAGTGGAAAAAAGAATATGTTCAAATATAAATTACACAGAAGCATTTTATGAAACTACTTTCTGTTCTGTGCATTCAAATAACAGAGTTGAAGCTTACTTTTGATTGAGCCTTTCTGAAACACTCTTTCTGTAGAAACTGCAATTGGACATTCTGAGCGCTAAGAGGCCTCTATTGGGAAAAATAATATCTTCAAATAAAAACTACACAGAAGCATTGTGTGAAACTTATTTCTGATATGTTCATTAAGCTAACAGAGTTAAACCATACTTTTGATTGCGCAGTTCTGAACACTCTTTCTGTAGAAAATGCAAGTGGACATTCGGAGCGCTAAGAGGGTAATAGTGGAAAAAGGAATATATTCAAATATAAACTACACAGTAGCATTCTGTAAAAATTCTTTCTGTTCTGTGCATTCAACTAACAGGGTTGAACCTTACTTTTGATTGAGCCGTTCTGAAACACTCTTTCTGTAGAAACTGCATTTGGACATGCTAAGCGCTAAGAGGCCTACATTGGGAAAAAGAATATCTTCAAATAAAAACTACACAGATGCATTCTGTGAAACTTATTTCTGATCTGTAAATTCAGTTAACAGAGATAAAACATATTTTTGATTGAGCAGTTATGAAACACTCTTTTTGTAGAAAATGCAAGTGGAGATTCGGAGCGCTAAGTGGGTAATAGTGGAAAAAGGAATGTCTTCAAATATAAACTACACAGAATCATTGGGTGAAACTTCTTTCTGATCTGTGCATTCAGCTAACAGAGTTAAACCATACTTTTGATTGAGCAGATCTGAACACTCTTTCTGTAGAAAATGCAACTGGACATTTGGAGCGCTAAGAGCGTAGTAGTGGAAAAAGTAATATATTCAAATATAAACTACACAGAAACATTCTGTGAAACTTCTTTCTGATCTGAGCATTCAGCTAACAGAGTTAAACCATACTTCTGTTTGAGCAGTTTTGAAACACTCTGTCTGTAGAAAATGCAACTGGACATTCGTAGCGCTAAGTGGGTAATAGTGGAAAATAATATGTTCAAATATAAACTACACAGAAGCATTGTATGAAACATCTTTCTGTTCTGTGCATTCAACTAACAGAGTTGAACCTTACTTTTGATTGAGCCGTTCTGAAACACTCTTTCTGTAGAAACTGCAATTGGACATTCTGAGCGCTAAGAGGCCTATATTGGGAAAAAGAATGTCTACAAATAAAAACTACACAGAAGAATTGTGTGAAACTTCTTTCTGTTCTGTTTGTTCAACTAAAAGAGTTGAACCTTAGTTTTGATTGAGCCGTTCTGAAACACTCTTTCTGTAGAAAATGCAAGTGGAGATTCGGAGCGCTAAGAGGGTAATAGTGGAAAAAGGAATGTCTCCAAATATAAACTACACAGAATCATTCTGTGAAACTTCTTTCTGATCTGTGCATTCAGCTAACAGAGTTAAACCATACTTTTGATTGAGGAGATCTGAACACTCTTTCTGTAGAAAATGCAACTGGACATTTGGAGCTCTAAGAGGGTAGTAGTGGAAAAAGGAATATATTCAAATATAAACTACACAGAAGCATTCTGTGAAACTTCTTTCTGATCTGAGCATGCAGCTAACAGAGTTCAACCATACTTTTGATTGAGCCTTTCTGAAACACTCTTTCTGTGGAAACTGCAATTGGACAATCTGAGCGCTAAGAGGCCTCTATTGGGAAAAATAATATCTTCAAATAAAAACTACACAGAAGCATTGTGTGAAACTTATTTCTGATATGTTCATTAAGCTAACAGAGTTAAACCATACTTTTGATTGCGCAGTTCTGTACACTCTTT
Source organism: Symphalangus syndactylus (assembly GCF_028878055.3). Classification (NCBI taxonomy): domain Eukaryota; kingdom Metazoa; phylum Chordata; class Mammalia; order Primates; family Hylobatidae; genus Symphalangus; species Symphalangus syndactylus. The sequence goes on from NC_072437.2 coordinate 114,957,308, forward strand.
CTATAGAAAATGCAAGTTTACATTCGGAGCGCTAAGAGGGTAATAGTGGAAAAAGGAATATATTCAAATATAAACTACACAGTAGCATTCTGTGAAAATTCTTTCTGTTCTGTGCATTCAACTAACAGAGTTTAACCTTACTTTTGATTGAGCCGTTCTGAAACACTCTTTCTGTAGAAACTGCAATTGGACATGCTAAGCGCTAAGAGGCCTACATTGGGAAAAAGAATATCTTCAAATAAAAACTATACAGATGCATTCTGTGAAACTTATTTCTGATCTGTAAATTCAGTTAACAGAGATAAAACATATTTTTGATTGAGCAGTTATGAAACACTCTTTTTGTAGAAAATGCAAGTGGAGATTCGGAGCGCTAAGGGGGTAATAGTGGAAAAAGGAATGTCTTCAAATATAAACTACACAGAATCATTCGGTGAAACTTCTTTCTGATCTGTGCATTCAGCTAACAGAGTTAAAACATACTTTTGATTGAGCAGATCTGAACACTCTTTCTGTAGAAAATGCAACTGGACATTTGGTGCGCTAAGAGCGTAGTAGTGGAAAAAGGAATATATTCAAATATAAACTACACAGAAGCATTCTGTGAAACTTCTTTCTGATCTGAGCATTCAGCTAACAGAGTTAAACCATACTTTTGATTGAGCAGTTTTGAAACACTCTGTCTGTAGAAAATGCAACTGGACATTCGTAGCGCTAAGTGGGTAATAGTGGAAAAAAGAATATGTTCAAATATAAACTACACAGAAGCATTGTATGAAACTACTTTCTGTTCTGTGCATTCAACTAACAGAGTTGAACCTTACTTTTGATTGAGCCGTTCTGAAACACTCTTTCTGTAGAAACTGCAATTGGACATTCTGAGCGCTAAGAGGCCTATATTGGGAAAAAGAATGTCTACAAATAAAAACTACACAGAAGAATTGTGTGAAACTTCTTTCTGTTCTGTTTGTTCAACTAAAAGAGTTGAACCTTAGTTTTGATTGAGAAGTTCTGAAACACTCTTTCTGTAGATAATGCAAGTGGAGATTCGGAGCGCTAAGAGGGTAATAGTGGAAAAAGGAATGTCTCCAAATATAAACTACACAGAATCATTCTGTGAAACTTCTTTCTGATCTGTGCATTCAGCTAACAGAGTTAAACCATACTTTTGATTGAGCAGATCTGAACACTCTTTCTGTAGAAAATGCAACTGGACATTTGGAGCGCTAAGAGAGTAGTAGTGGAAAAAGGAATATATTCAAATATAAACTACACAGAAGCATTCTATGAAACTTCTTTCTGATCTGAGCATTCAGCTAACAGAGTTAAACCATACTTTTGATTGAGCAGTTTTGAAACACTCTGTCTGTAGAAAATGCAACTGGACATTCGTAGCGCTAAGTGGGTAATAGTGGAAAAAGTATATGTTCAAATATAAACTACACAGAAGCATTGTATGAAACTTCTTTCTGTTCTGTGCATTCAACTAACAGAGTTGAACCTTACTTTTGATTGAGCCTTTCTGAAACACTCTTTCTGTAGAAACTGCAATTGGACATTCTGAGCACTAAGAGGCCTCTATTGGGAAAAATAATATCTTCAAATAAAAACTACACAGAAGCATTGTGTGAAACTTATTTCTGATATGTTCATTAAGCTAACAGAGTTAAACCATACTTTTGATTGCGCAGTTCTGAACACTCTTTCTGTAGAAAATGCAAGTGGACATTCTGAGCGCTAAGAGGGTAATAGTGGAAAAAGGAATATATTCAAATATAAACTACACAGTAGCACTCTGTGAAAATTCTTTCTGTTCTGTGCATTCAACTAACAGAGTTGAACCTTACTTTTGATTGAGCCGTTCTGAAACACTCTTTCTGTAGAAACTGCAATTGGTCATGCTAGGCGCTAAGAGGCCTGCATTGGGAAAAAGAATATCTTCAAATAAAAACTACACAGATGCATTCTGTGAAACTTATTTCTGATCTGTAAATTCAGTTAACAGAGATAAAACATATTTTTGATTGAGCAGTTATGAAACACTCTTTTTGTAGAAAATGCAAGTGGAGATTCGGAGCGCTAAGAGGGTAATAGTAAAAAAAGGAATGTCTTCAAATATAAACTACACAGAATCATTCGGTGAAACTTTTTCTGATCTGTGCATTCAGCTAACAGAGTTAAACCATACTTTTGATTGAGCAGATCTGAACACTCTTTCTGTAGAAAATGCAACTGGACATTTGGAGCGCTCAGAGCGTAGTAGTGGAAAAAGTAATATATTCAGATATAAACTACACAGAAGCATTCTGTGAAACTTCTTTCTGATCTGAGCATTCAGCTAACAGAGTTAAACCATACTTTTGATTGAGCAGTTTTGAAACACTCTGTCTGTAGAAAATGCAACTGGACATTCGTAGCGCTAAGTGGGTAATAGTGGAAAAAAGAATATGTTCAAATATAAACTACACAGAAGCATTGTATGAAACTTCTTTCTGTTCTGTGCATTCAACTAACAGAGTTGAACCTTACTTTTGATTGAGCCGTTCTGAAACACTCTTTCTGTAGAAACTGCAATTGGACATTCTGAGCGCTAAGAGGCCTATATTGGGAAGAAGAATGTCTACAAATAAAAACTACACAGAAGAATTGTGTGAAACTTCTTTCTGTTCTGTTTGTTCAACTAAAAGAGTTGAACCTTAGTTTTGATTGAGCCGTTCTGAACCACTCTTTATGCAGAAAATGCAAGTGGAGATTCGGAGCCCAAAGAGGGTAATAGTGGAAAAAGGAATGTCTCCAAATATAAACTACACAGAATCATTCTGTGAAACTTCTTTCTGATCTGTGCATTCAGCTAACAGAGTTAAACTATACTTTTGATTGAGCAGATCTGAACACTCTTTCTGTAGAAAATGCAACTGGACATTTGGAGCGCTAAGAGAGTAGTAGTGGAAAAAGGAATATATTCAAATATAAACTACACAGAAGCATTCTGTGAAACTTCTTTCTGATCTGAGCATTCAGCTAACAGAGTTAAACCATACTTTTGATTGAGCAGTTTTGAAACACTCTGTCTGTAGAAAATGCAACTGGACTTTCGTAGCGCTAAGTGGGTAATAGTGGAAAAAAGAATATGTTCAAATATAAACTACACAGAAGCATTGTATGAAACTTCTTTCTGTTCTGTGCATTCAACTAACAGAGTTGAACCTTACATTTGATTGAGCCTTTCTGAAACACTCTTTCTGTAGAAACTGCAATTGGACATTCTGAGCGCTAAGAGGCCTATATTGGGAAAAATAATATCTTCAAATAAAAACTACACAGAAGCATTGTGTGAAACTTATTTCTGATATGTTCATTAAGCTAACAGAGTTAAACCATACTTTTGATTGCGCAGTTCTGAACACTCTTTCTGTAGAAAATGCAAGTGGACATTCGGAGCGCTAAGAGGGTAATAGTGGAAAAAGGAATATATTCAAATATAAACTGCACAGTAGCATTCTGTGAAACTTCTTTCTGTTCTGTGCATTCAACTAACAGAGTTGAACCTTACTTTTGATTGAGCCGTTCTGAAACACTCTTTCTGTAGAAACTGCAATTGGACATGCTAAGCGCTAAGAGGCCTACATTGGGAAAAAGAATATCTTCAAATAAAAACTACACGGATGCATTCTGTGAAACTTATTTCTGATCTGTAAATTCAGTTAACAGAGATAAAGCATATTTTTGATTGAGCAGTTATGAAACACTCTTTTTGTAGAAAATGCAAGTGGAGATTCGGAGCGCTAAGAAGGTAATAGTGGAAAAAGGAATGTCTTCAAATATAAACTACAAAGAATCATTCGGTGAAACTTCTTTCTGATCTGTGCATTCAGCTAACAGTGTTAAACCATACTTTTGATTGAGCAGATCTGAACACTCTTTCTGTAGAAAATGCAACTGGACATTTGGTGCGCTAAGAGCGTAGTAGTGGAAAAAGGAATATATTCAAATATAAACTACACAGAAGCATTCTGTGAAACTTCTTTCTGATCTGAGCATTCAGCTAACAGAGTTAAACCATACTTCTGTTTGAGCAGTTTTGAAACACTCTGTCTGTAGAAAATGCAACTGGACATTCGTAGCGCTAAGTGGGTAATAGTGGAAAATAATATGTTCAAATATAAACTACACAGAAGCATTGTATGAAACATCTTTCTGTTCTGTGCATTCAACTAACAGAGTTGAACCTTACTTTTGATTGAGCCGTTCTGAAACACTCTTTCTGTAGAAACTGCAATTGGACATTCTGAGCGCTAAGAGGCCTATATTGGGAAAAAGAATGTCTACAAATAAAAACTACACAGAAGAATTGTGTGAAACTTCTTTCTGTTCTGTTTGTTCAACTAAAAGAGTTGAACCTTAGTTTTGATTGAGCCGTTCTGAAACACTCTTTCTGTAGAAAATGCAAGTGGAGATTCGGAGCGCTAAGAGGGTAATAGTGGAAAAAGGAATGTCTCCAAATATAAACTACACAGAATCATTCTGTGAAACTTCTTTCTGATCTGTGCATTCAGCTAACAGAGTTAAACCATACTTTTGATTGAGGAGATCTGAACACTCTTTCTGTAGAAAATGCAACTGGACATTTGGAGCTCTAAGAGGGTAGTAGTGGAAAAAGGAATATATTCAAATATAAACTACACAGAAGCATTCTGTGAAACTTCTTTCTGATCTGAGCATGCAGCTAACAGAATTCAACCATACTTTTGATTGAGCCTTTCTGAAACACTCTTTCTGTGGAAACTGCAATTGGACAATCTGAGCGCTAAGAGGCCTCTATTGGGAAAAATAATATCTTCAAATAAAAACTACACAGAAGCATTGTGTGAAACTTATTTCTGATATGTTCATTAAGCTAACAGAGTTAAACCATACTTTTGATTGCGCAGTTCTGAACACTCTTTCTGTAGAAAATGCAAGTGGACATTCGGAGCGCTAAGATGGTATTAGTGGAAAAAGGAATATATTCAAATATAAACTACACAGTAGCATTCTGTAAAAATTCTTTCTGTTCTGTGCATTCAACTAACAGAGTTGAACCTTAGTTTTGATTGAGCCGTTCTGAAACACTCTTTCTGTAGAAACTGCAATTGGACATGCTAAGCGCTAAGAGGCCTACATTGGGAAAAAGAATATCTTCAAATAAAAACTACACAGATGCATTCTGTGAAACTTATTTCTGATCTGTAAATTCAGTTAACAGAGATAAAACATATTTTTGATTGAGCAGTTATGAAACACTCTTTTTGTAGAAAATGCAAGTGGAGATTCGGAGCGCTAAGAGGGTAATAGTGGAAAAAGGAATGTCTCCAAATATAAACTACACAGAATCATTCTGTGAAACTTCTTTCTGATCTGTGCATTCAGCTAACAGAGTTAAACCATACTTTTGATTGAGCAGATCTGAACACTCTTTCTGTTGAAAATGCAACTGGACATTTGGAGCGCTAAGAGAGTAGTAGTGGAAAAAGGAATATATTCAAATATAAACTACACAGAAGCATTCTGTGAGACTTCTTTCTGATCTGAGCATTCAGCTAACAGAGTTCAACCATACTTTTGATTGAGCAGTTTTGAAACACTCTGTCTGCAGAAAATGCAACTGGACATTCGTAGCGCTAAGTTTGTAATAGTGGAAAAAAGAATATGTTCAAATATAAACTACACAGAAGCATTGTATGAAACTTCTTTCTGTTCTGTGCATTCAACTAACAGAGTTGAACCTTACTTTTGATTGAGCCTTTCTGAAACACTCTTTCTGTAGAAACTGCAATTGGACATTCTGAGCGCTAAGAGGCCTATATTGGGAAAAATAATATCTTCAAATAAAAACTACACAGAAGCATTGTGTGAAACTTATTTCTGATATGTTCATTAAGCTAACAGAGTTAAACCATACTTTTGATTGCGCAGTTCTGAACACTCTTTCTGTAGAAAATGCAAGTGGACATTCTGAGCGCTAAGAGGGTAATAGTGGAAAAAGGAATATATTCAAATATAAACTACACAGTAGCACTCTGTGAAAACTCTTTCTGTTCTGTGCATTCAACTAACAGAGTTGAACCTTACTTTTGATTGAGCCGTTCTGAAACACTCTTTCTGTAGAAACTGCAATTGGTCATGCTAGGCGCTAAGAGGCCTGCATTTTGAAAAAGAATATCTTCAAATAAAAACTACACAGATGCATTCTGTGAAACTTATTTCTGATCTGTAAATTCAGTTAACAGAGATAAAACATATTTTTGATTGAGCAGTTATGAAACACTCTTTTTGTAGAAAATGCAAGTGGAGATTCGGAGCGCTAAGAGGGTAATAGTGGAAAAAGGAATGTCTTCAAATATAAACTACACAGAATCATTCGGTGAAACTTTTTCTGATCTGTGCATTCAGCTAACAGAGTTAAACCATACTTTTGATTGAGCAGATCTGAACACTCTTTCTGTAGAAAATGCAACTGGACATTTGGAGCGCTCAGAGCGTAGTAGTGGAAAAAGTAATATATTCAGATATAAACTACACAGAAGCATTCTGTGAAACTTCTTTCTGATCTGAGCATTCAGCTAACAGAGTTAAACCATACTTTTGATTGAGCAGTTTTGAAACACTCTGTCTGTAGAAAATGCAACTGTACATTCGTAGCGCTAAGTGGGTAATAGTGGAAAAAAGAATATGTTCAAATATAAACTACACAGAAGCATTGTATGAAACTTCTTTCTGTTCTGTGCATTCAACTAACAGAGTTGAACCTTACTTTTGATTGAGCCGTTCTGAAACCCTCTTTCTGTAGAAACTGCAATTGGACATTCTGAGCGCTAAGAGGCCTATATTTGGAAGAAGAATGTCTACAAATAAAAACTACACAGAAGAATTGTGTGAAACTTCTCTCTGTTCTGTTTGTTCAACTAAAAGAGTTGAACCTTAGTTTTGATTGAGCCGTTCTGAACCACTCTTTATGCAGAAAATGCAAGTGGAGATTCGGAGCCCAAAGAGGGTAATAGTGGAAAAAGGAATGTCTCCAAATATAAACTACACAGAATCATTCTGTGAAACTTCTTTCTGATCTGTGCATTCAGCTAACAGAGTTAAACCATACTTTTGATTGAGCAGATCTGAACACTCTTTCTGTAGAAAATGCAACTGGACATTTGGAGCGCTAAGAGAGTAGTAGTGGAAAAAGGAATATATTCAAATATAAACTACACAGAAGCATTCTGTGAAACTTCTTTCTGATCTGAGCATTCAGCTAACAGAGTTAAACCATACTTTTGATTGAGCAGTTTTGAAACACTCTGTCTGTAGAAAATGCAACTGGACTTTCGTAGCGCTAAGTGGGTAATAGTGGAAAAAAGAATATGTTCAAATATAAACTACACAGAAGCATTGTATGAAACTTCTTTCTGTTCTGTGCATTCAACTAACAGAGTTGAACCTTACATTTGATTGAGCCTTTCTGAAACACTCTTTCTGTAGAAACTGCAATTGGACATTCTGAGCGCTAAGAGGCCTATATTGGGAAAAATAATATCTTCAAATAAAAACTACACAGAAGCATTGTGTGAAACTTATTTCTGATATGTTCATTAAGCTAACAGAGTTAAACCATACTTTTGATTGCGCAGTTCTGAACACTCTTTCTGTAGAAAATGCAAGTGGACATTCAGAGCGCTAAGAGGGTAATAGTGGAAAAAGGAATATATTCAAATATAAACTACACAGTAGCATTCTGTGAAACTTCTTTCTGTTCTGTGCATTCAACTAACAGAGTTGAACCTTACTTTTGATTGAGCCGTTCTGAAACACTCTTTCTGTAGAAACTGCAATTGGACATGCTAAGCGCTAAGAGGCCTACATTGGGAAAAAGAATATCTTCAAATAAAAACTACACGGATGCATTCTGTGAAACTTATTTCTGATCTGTAAATTCAGTTAACAGAGATAAAGCATATTTTTGATTGAGCAGTTATGAAACACTCCTTTTGTAGAAAATGCAAGTGGAGATTCGGAGCGCTAAGAAGGTAATAGTGGAAAAAGGAATGTCTTCAAATATAAACTACAAAGAATCATTCGGTGAAACTTCTTTCTGATCTGTGCATTCAGCTAACAGTGTTAAACCATACTTTTGATTGAGCAGATCTGAACACTCTTTCTGTAGAAAATGCAACTGGACATTTGGTGCGCTAAGAGCGTAGTAGTGGAAAAAGGAATATATTCAAATATAAACTACACAGAAGCATTCTGTGAAACTTCTTTCTGATCTGAGCATTCAGCTAACAGAGTTAAACCATACTTTTGATTGAGCAGTTTTGAAACACTCTGTCTGTAGAAAATGCAACTGGACATTCGTAGCGCTAAGTGTGTAATAGTGGAAAAAAGAATATGTTCAAATATAAACTACACAGAAGCATTGTATGAAACTTCTTTCTGTTCTGTGCATTCAACTAACAGAGTTGAACCTTACTTTTGATTGAGCCGTTCTGAAACACTCCTTCTGTAGAAACTGCAATTGGACATTCTGAGCGCTAAGAGGCCTATATTGGGAAAAAGAATGTCTACAAATAAAAACTACACAGAAGAATTGTGTGAAACTTCTTTCTGTTCTGTTTGTTCAACTAAAAGAGTTGAACCTTAGTTTTGATTGAGAAGTTCTGAAACACTCTTTCTGTAGAAAATGCAAGTGGAGATTCGGAGCGCTAAGAGGGTAATAGTGGAAAAAGGAATGTCTCCAAATATAAACTACACAGAATCATTCTGTGAAACTTCTTTCTGATCTGTGCATTCAGCTAACAGAGTTAAACCATACTTTTGATTGTGCAGATCTGAACACTCTTTCTGTAGAAAATGCAACTGGACATTTGGAGCGCTAAGAGAGTAGTAGTGGAAAAAGGAATATATTCAAATATAAACTACACAGAAGCATTCTATGAAACTTCTTTCTGATCTGAGCATTCAGGTAACAGAGTTAAACCATACTTTTGATTGAGCAGTTTTGAAACACTCTGTCTGTAGAAAATGCAACTGGACATTCGTAGCGCTAAGTGGGTAATAGTGGAAAAAGAATATGTTCAAATATAAACTACACAGAAGCATTGTATGAAACTTCTTTCTGTTCTGTGCATTCAACTAACAGAGTTGAACCTTACTTTTGATTGAGCCTTTCTGAAACACTCTTTCTGTAGAAACTGCAATTGGACATTCTGAGCACTAAGAGGCCTCTATTGGGAAAAATAATATCTTCAAATAAAAACTACACAGAAGCATTGTGTGAAACTTATTTCTGATATGTTCATTAAGCTAACAGAGTTAAACCATACTTTTGATTGCGCAGTTCTGAACACTCTTTCTGTAGAAAATGCAAGTGGACATTCGGAGTGCTAAGAGGGTATTAGTGGAAAAAGGAATATATACAAATATAAACTACACAGTAGCATTCTGTAAAAATTCTTTCTGTTCTGTGCATTCAACTAACAGAGTTGAACCTTAGTTTTGATTGAGCCGTTCTGAAACACTCTTTCTGTAGAAACTGCAATTGGACATGCTAAGCGCTAAGAGGCCTACATTGGGAAAAAGAATATCTTCAAATAAAAACTACACAGATGCATTCTGTGAAACTTATTTCTGATCTGTAAATTCAGTTAACAGAGATAAAACATATTTTTGATTGAGCAGTTATGAAACACTCTTTTTGTAGAAAATGCAAGTGGAGATTCGGAGCGCTAAGAGGGTAATAGTGGAAAAAGGAATGTCTCCAGATATAAACTACACAGAATCATTCTGTGAAACTTCTTTCTGATCTGTGCATGCAGCTAACAGAGTTAAACCATACTTTTGATTGAGCAGATCTGAACACTCTTTCTGTTGAAAATGCAACTGGACATTTGGAGCGCTAAGAGAGTAGTAGTGGAAAAAGGAATATATTCAAATATAAACTACACAGAAGCATTCTGTGAAACTTCTTTCTGATCTGAGCATTCAGCTAACAGAGTTCAACCATACTTTTGATTGAGCAGTTTTTAAACACTCTGTCTGCAGAAAATGCAACTGGACATTCGTAGCGCTAAGTGGGTAATAGTGGAAAAAAGAATATGTTCAAATATAAACTACACAGAAGCATTGTATGAAACTTCTTTCTGTTCTGTGCATTCAACTAACAGAGTTGAACCTTACTTTTGATTGAGCCTTTCTGAAACACTCTTTCTGTAGAAACTGCAATTGGACATTCTGAGCGCTAAGAGGCCTATATTGGGAAAAATAATATCTTCAAATAAAAACTACACAAAAGCATTGTGTGAAACTTATTTCTGATATGTTCATTAAGCTAACAGAGTTAAACCATACTTTTGATTGCGCAGTTCTGAACACTCTTTCTATAGAAAATGCAAGTGGACATTCTGAGCGCTAAGAGGGTAATAGTGGAAAAAGGAATATATTCAAATATAAATTACACAGTAGCACTCTGTGAAAATTCTTTCTGTTCTGTGCATTCAACTAACAGAGTTGAACCTTACTTTTGATTGAGCCGTTCTGAAACACTCTTTCTGTAGAAACTGCAATTGGTCATGCTAAGCGCTAAGAGGCCTGCATTGGGAAAAAGAATATCTTCAAATAAAAACTACACAGATGCATTCTGTGAAACTTATTTCTGATCTGTAAATTCAGTTAACAGAGATAAAACATATTTTTGATTGAGCAGTTATGAAACACTCTTTTTGTAGAAAATGCAAGTGGAGATTCGGAGCGCTAAGAGGGTAATAGTGGAAAAAGGAATGTCTTCAAATATAAACTACACAGAATCATTCGGTGAAACTTTTTCTGATCTGTGCATTCAGCTAAAAGAGTTAAACCATACTTTTGATTGAGCAGATCTGAACACTCTTTCTGTAGAAAATGCAACTGGACATTTGGAGCGCTCAGAGCGTAGTAGTGGAAAAAGTAATATATTCAGATATAAACTACACAGAAGCATTCTGTGAAACTTCTTTCTGATCTGAGCATTCAGCTAACAGAGTTAAACCATACTTTTGATTGAGCAGTTTTGAAACACTCTGTCTGTAGAAAATGCAACTGGACATTCGTAGCGCTAAGTGGGTAATAGTGGAAAAAAGAATATGTTCAAATATAAACTACACAGAAGCATTGTATGAAACTTCTTTCTGTTCTGTGCATTCAACTAACAGAGTTGAACCTTACATTTGATTGAGCCTTTCTGAAACACTCTTTCTGTAGAAACTGCAATTGGACATTCTGAGCGCTAAGAGGCCTATATTGGGAAAAAGAATGTCTACAAATAAAAACTACACAGAAGAATTGTGTGAAACTTCTTTCTGTTCTGTTTGTTCAACTAAAAGAGTTGAACCTTAGTTTTGATTGAGCCGTTCTGAACCACTCTTTATGCAGAAAATGCAAGTGGAGATTCGGAGCCCAAAGAGGGTAATAGTGGAAAAAGGAATGTCTCCAAATATAAACTACACAGAATCATTCTGTGAAACTTCTTTCTGATCTGTGCATTCAGCTAACAGAGTTAAACCATACTTTTGATTGAGCAGATCTGAACACTCTTTCTGTAGAAAATGCAACTGGACATTTGGAGCGCTAAGAGAGTAGTAGTGGAAAAAGGAATATATTCAAATATAAACTACACAGAAGCATTCTGTGAAACTTCTTTCTGATCTGAGCATTCAGCTAACAGAGTTAAACCATACTTTTGATTGAGCAGTTTTGAAACACTCTGTCTGTAGAAAATGCAACTGGACTTTCGTAGCGCTAAGTGGGTAATAGTGGAAAAAAGAATATGTTCAAATATAAACTACACAGAAGCATTGTATGAAACTTCTTTCTTTTCTGTGCATTCAACTAACAGAGTTGAACCTTACATTTGATTGAGCCTTTCTGAAACACTCTTTCTGTAGAAACTGCAATTGGACATTCTGAGCGCTAAGAGGCCTATATTGGGAAAAATAATATCTTCAAATAAAAACTACACAGAAGCATTGTGTGAAACTTATTTCTGATATGTTCATTAAGCTAACAGAGTTAAACCATACTTTTGATTGCGCAGTTCTGAACACTCTTTCTGTAGAAAATGCAAGTGGACATTCGGAGCGCTAAGAGGGTAATAGTGGAAAAAGGAATATATTCAAATATAAACTACACAGTAGCATTCTGTGAAACTTCTTTCTGTTCTGTGCATTCAACTAACAGAGTTGAACCTTACTTTTGATTGAGCCGTTCTGAAACACTCTTTCTGTAGAAACTGCAATTGGACATGCTAAGCGCTAAGAGGCCTACATTGGGAAAAAGAATATCTTCAAATAAAAACTACACGGATGCATTCTGTGAAACTTATTTCTGATCTGTAAATTCAGTTAACAGAGATAAAGCATATTTTTGATTGAGCAGTTATGAAACACTCTTTTTGTAGAAAATGCAAGTGGAGATTCGGAGCGCTAAGAAAGTAATAGTGGAAAAAGGAATGTCTTCAAATATAAACTACACAGAATCATTCGGTGAAACTTCTTTCTGATCTGTGCATTCAGCTAACAGTGTTAAACCATACTTTTGATTGAGCAGATCTGAACACTCTTTCTGTAGAAAATGCAACTGGACATTTGGAGCGCTAAGAGCGTAGTAGTGGAAAAAGGAATATATTCAAATATAAACTACAAAGAAGCATTCTGTGAAACTTCTTTCTGATCTGAGCATTCAGCTAACAGAGTTAAACCATACTTTTGATTGAGCAGTTTTGAAACACTCTGTCTGTAGAAAATGCAACTGGACATTTGTAGCGCTAAGTGGGTAATAGTGGAAAAAAGAATATGTTCAAATATAAACTACACAGAAGCATTGTATGAAACTTCTTTCTGTTCTGTGCATTCAACTAACAGAGTTGAACCTTACTTTTGATTGAGCCGTTCTGAAACACTCTTTCTGTAGAAACTGCAATTGGACATTCTGAGCGCTAAGAGGCCTATATTGGGAAAAAGAATGTCTACAAATAAAAACTACACAGAGGAATTGTGAAACTTCTTTCTGTTCTATTTGTTCAACTAAAAGAGTTGAACCTTAGTTTTGATTGAGCCGTTCTGAAACACTCTTTCTGTAGAAAATGCAAGTGGAGATTCGGAGCGCTAAGAGGGTAATAGTGGAAAATGGAATGTCTCCAAATATAAACTACACAGAATCATTCTGTGAAACTTCTTTCTGATCTGTGCATTCAACTAACAGAGTTAAAACATACTTTTGATTCAGCAGATCTGAACACTCTTTCTGTAGAAAATGCAACTGGACATTTGGAGGGCTAAGAGAGTAGTAGTGGAAAAAGGAATATATTCAAATATAAACTACACAGAAGCATTCTGTGAAACTTCTTTCTGATCTGAGCATTCAGCTAACAGAGTTACACCATACTTTGGATTGAGCAGTTTTGAAACACTCTGTCTGTAGAAAATGCAACTGGACATTCGTAGCGCTAAGTGGGTAATAGTGGAAAAAAGAATATGTTCAAATATAAACTACACAGAAGCATTGTATGAAACTTCTTTCTGTTCTGTGCATTCAACTAACAGAGTTGAACCTTACTTTTGATTGAGCCTTTCTGAAACACTCTTTCTGTAGAAACTGCAATTGGACATTCTGAGCGCTAAGAGGCCTATATTGGGAAAAAGGAATATATTCAAATAAAAACTACACAGAAGCATTGTGTGAAACTTATTTCTGATAGGTTCATTAAGCTAACAGAGTTAAACCATACTTTTGATTGCGCAGTTCTGAACACTCTTTCTGTAGAAAATGCAAGTGGACATTCGGAGCGCTAAGAGGCTAATAGTGGAAAAAGGAATATATTCAAATAAAAACTACACAGTAGCATTCTGTGAAAATTCTTTCTGTTCTGTGCATTCAACTAACAGAGTTCAACCTTACTTTTGATTGAGCCGTTCTGAAACACTCTTTCTGTAGAAACTGCAATTGGACATGCTAAGCGCTAAGAGGCCTACATTGATAAAAAGAATATCTTCAAATAAAAACTACACAGATGCATTCTGTGAAACTTATTTCTGATCTGTAAATTCAGTTAACAGAGATAAAACATATTTTTGATTGAGCAGTTATGAAACACTCTTTCTGTAGAAAATGCAAGTGGACATTCGGAGCGCTAAGAGGGTAATAGTGGAAAAAGGAATATTTTCAAATATAAACTACACAGTAGCATTCTGTGAAAATTCTTTCTGTTCTGTGCATTCAACTAACAGAGTTGAACCTTACTTTTGATTGAGCCGTTCTGAAACACTCTTTCTGTAGAAACTGCAATTGGACATGCTAAGCGCTAAGAGGCCTACATTGGGAAAAAGAATATCTTCAAATAAAAACTACACAGATGCATTCTGTGAAACTTATTTCTGATCTGTAAATTCAGTTAACAGAGATAAAACATATTTTTGATTGAGCAGTTATGAAACACTCTTTTTGTAGAAAATGCAAGTGGAGATTCGGAGCGCTAAGAGGGTAATAGTGGAAAAAGGAATGTCTTCAAATACAAACTACACAGAATCATTCGGTGAAACTTCTTCCTGATCTGTGCATTCAGCTAACAGAGTTAAACCATACTTTTGATTGAGCAGATCTGAACACTCTTTCTGTAGAAAATGCAACTGGACATTTGGAGCGCTAAGAGCGTAGTAGTGGAAAAAGGAATATATTCAAATATAAACTACACAGAAGCATTCTGTGAAACTTCTTTCTGATCTGAGCATTCAGCTAACAGAATTAAACCATACATTTGATTGAGCAGTTTTGAAACACTCTGTCTGTAGAAAATGCAACTGGACATTCGTAGCGCTAAGTGGGTAATAGTGGAAAAAATAATATGTTCAAATATAAACTACACAGAAGCATTGTATGAAACTTCTTTCTGTTCTGTGCATTGAACTAACAGAGTGGAACCTTACTTTTGATTGAGCCGTTCTGAAACACTCTTTCTGTAGAAACTGCAATTGGACATTCTGAGCGCTAAGAGGCCTATATTGGGAAAAAGAATGTCTACAAATAAAAACTACACAGAAGAATTCTGTGAAACTTCTTTCTGTTCTGTTTGTTCAACTAAAAGAGTTGAACCTTAGTTTTGATTGAGCCGTTCTGAAACACTCTTTCTGTAGAAAATGCAAGTGGAGATTCGGAGCGCTAAGAGGGTAATGGTGGAAAAAGGAATGTCTCCAAATATAAACTACACAGAATCATTCTGTGAAACATCTTTCTGATCTGTGCATTCAGCTAACAGAGTTAAACCATACTTTTGATTCAGCAGATCTGAACACTCTTTCTGTAGAAAATGCAACTGGACAATTGGAGCGCTAAGAGAGTAGTAGTGGAAAAAGGAATATATTCAAATATAAACTACACAGAAGCATTCTGTGAAACTTCTTTCTGATCTGAGCATTCAGCTAACAGAGTTAAACCATACTTTTGATTGAGCAGTTTTGAAACACTCTGTCTGTAGAAAATGCAACTGGACATTCGTAGCGATAAGTGGGTAATAGTGGAAAAAAGAATATGTTCAAATATAAACTACACAGAAGCATTGTATGAAACTTCTTTCTGTTCTGTGCATTCAACTAACAGAGTTAACCTTACTTTTGATTGAGCCTTTCTGAAACACTCTTTCTGTAGAAACTGCAATTGGACATTCTGAGCGCTAAGAGGCCTCTATTGGGAAAAATAATATCTTCAAATAAAAACTACACAGAAGCATTGTGTGAAACTTATTTCTGATATGTTCATTAAGCTAACAGAGTTAAACCATACTTTTGATTGCGCAGTTCTGAACAGTCTTTCTGTAGAAAATGCAAGTGGACAATCGGAGCGCTAAGAGGGTAATAGTGGAAAAGGGAATATATTCAAATATAAACTACACAGTAGCATTCTGTGAAACTTCTTTCTGTTCTGTGCATTCAACTAACAAAGTTGAACCGTACTTTTGATTGAGCCGTTCTGAAACACTCTTTCTGTAGAAACTGCAATTGGACATGCTAAGCGCTAAGAGGTCTACATTGGGAAAAAGAATATCTTCAAATAAAAACTACACAGATGCATTCTGTGAAACTTATTTCTGATCTGTAAATTCAGTTAACAGAGATAAAACATATTTTTGATTGAGCAGTTATGAAACACTCTTTCTGTAGAAAATGCAAGTGGACATTCGGAGCGCTAAGAGGGTAATAGTGGAAAAAGGAATATATTCAAATATAAACTACACAGTAGCATTCTCTGAAAATTCTTTCTGTTCTGTGCATTCAACTAACAGAGTTGAACCTTACTTTTGATTGAGCCGTTCTGAAACACTCTTTCTGTAGAAACTGCAATTGGACATGCTAAGCGCTAAGAGGCCTACATTGGGAAAAAGAATATCTTCAAATAAAAACTACACAGATGCATTCTGTGAAACTTATTTCTGATCTGTAAATTCAGTTAACAGAGATAAAATATATTTTTGATTGAGCAGTTATGAAACACTCTTTTTGTAGAAAAAGGAAGTGGAGATTCGGAGCGCTAAGAGGGTAATAGTGGAAAAAGGAATGTCTTCAAATATAAACTACACAGAATCATTCGGTGAAACTTCTTTCTGATCTGTGCATGCAGCTAACAGAGTTAAACCATACTTTTGATTGAGCAGATCTGAACACTCTTTCTGTAGAAAATGCAACTGGACATTTGGAGCGCTAAGAGCATAGTAGTGGAAAAAGGAATATATTCAAATATAAACTACACAGAAGCATTCTGTGAAACTTCTTTCTGATCTGAGCATTCAGCTAACAGAGTTAAACCATACTTTTGATTGAGCAGTTTTGAAACACTCTGTCTGTAGAAAATGCAACTGGACATTGGTAGCGCTAAGTGGGTAATAGTGGAAAAAAGAATATGTTCAAATATAAACTACACAGAAGCATTGTATGAAACTTCTTTCTGTTCTGTGCATTCAACTAACAGAGTTGAACCTTACTTTTGATTGAGCCGTTCTGAAACACTCTTTCTGTAGAAACTTCAATTGGACATTCTGAGCGCTAAGAGGCCTATATTGGGAAAAAGAATGTCTACAAATAAAAACTACACAGAAGAATTTTGTGAAACTTCTTTCTGTTCTGTTTGTTCAACTAAAAGAGTTGAACCTTAGTTTTGATTGAGCCGTTCTGAAACACTCTTTCTGTAGAGAATGCAAGTGGAGATTCGGAGCGCTAAGAGGGTAATAGTGGAAAAAGGAATGTCTCCAAATATAAACTACACAGAATCATTCTGTGAAACTTCTTTCTGATCTGTGCATTCAGCTAACGGAGTTAAACCATACTTTTGATTGAGCAGATCTGAACACTCTTTCTGTAGAAAATGCAACTGGACATTTGGAGCGCTAAGAGAGTAGTAGAGGAAAAAGGAATATATTCAAATATAAACTACACAGAAACATTCTGTGAAACTTCTTTGTGATATGAGCATTCAGCTAACAGAGTTAAACCATACTTTTGATTGAGCAGTTTTGAAACACTCTGTCTGTAGAAAATGCAACTGGACATTCGTAGCGCTAAGTGGGTAATAGTGGAAAAAAGAATATGTTCAAATATAAACTACACAGAAGCATTGTATGAAACTTCTTTCTGTTCTGTGCATTCAACTAACAGAGTTGAACCTTACTTTTGATTGAGCCTTTCTGAAACACTCTTTCTGTAGAAACTGCAATTGGACATTCTGAGCGCTAAGAGGCCTATATTGGGAAAAATAATATCTTCAAATAAAAACTACACAGAAGCATTGTGTGAAACTTATTTCTGATATGTTCATTAAGCTAACAGAGTTAAACCATACTTTTGATTGCGCAGTTCTGAACACTCTTTCTGTAGAAAATGCAAGTGGACATTCGGAGCGCTAAGAGGGTAATAGTGGAAAAAGGAATATATTCAAATATAAACTACACAGTAGCATTCTGTGAAACTTCTTTCTGTTCTGTGCATTCAACTAACAGAGTTGAACCTTACTTTTGATTGAGCCGTTCTGAAACACTCTTTCTGTAGAAACTGCAATTGGACATGCTAAGCGCTAAGAGGCCTACATTGGGAAAAAGAATATCTTCAAATAAAAACTACACGGATGCATTCTGTGAAACTTATTTCTGATCTGTAAATTCAGTTAACAGAGATAAAGCATATTTTTGATTGAGCAGTTATGAAACACTCTTTTTGTAGAAAATGCAAGTGGAGATTCGGAGCGCTAAGAAAGTAATAGTGGAAAAAGGAATGTCTTCAAATATAAACTACACAGAATCATTCGGTGAAACTTCTTTCTGATCTGTGCATTCAGCTAACAGTGTTAAACCATACTTTTGATTGAGCAGATCTGAACACTCTTTCTGTAGAAAATGCAACTGGACATTTGGAGCGCTAAGAGCGTAGTAGTGGAAAAAGGAATATATTCAAATATAAACTACACAGAAGCATTCTGTGAAACTTCTTTCTGATCTGAGCATTCAGCTAACAGAGTTAAACCATACTTTTGATTGAGCAGTTTTGAAACACTCTGTCTGTAGAAAATGCAACTGGACATTTGTAGCGCTAAGTGGGTAATAGTGGAAAAAAGAATATGTTCAAATATAAACTACACAGAAGCATTGTATGAAACTTCTTTCTGTTCTGTGCATTCAACTAACAGAGTTGAACCTTACTTTTGATTGAGCCGTTCTGAAACACTCTTTCTGTAGAAACTGCAATTGGACATTCTGAGCGCTAAGAGGCCTATATTGGGAAAAAGAATGTCTACAAATAAAAACTACACAGAGGAATTGTGAAACTTCTTTCTGTTCTATTTGTTCAACTAAAAGAGTTGAACATTAGTTTTGATTGAGCCGTTCTGAAACACTCTTTCTGTAGAAAATGCAAGTGGAGATTCGGAGCGCTAAGAGGGTAATAGTGGAAAATGGAATGTCTCCAAATATAAACTACACAGAATCATTCTGTGAAACTTCTTTCTGATCTGTGCATTCAACTAACAGAGTTAAAACATACTTTTGATTCAGCAGATCTGAACACTCTTTCTGTAGAAAATGCAACTGGACATTTGGAGGGCTAAGAGAGTAGTAGTGGAAAAAGGAATATATTCAAATATAAACTACACAGAAGCATTCTGTGAAACTTCTTTCTGATCTGAGCATTCAGCTAACAGAGTTACACCATACTTTGGATTGAGCAGTTTTGAAACACTCTGTCTGTAGAAAATGCAACTGGACATTCGTAGCGCTAAGTGGGTAATAGTGGAAAAAAGAATATGTTCAAATATAAACTACACAGAAGCATTGTATGAAACTTCTTTCTGTTCTGTGCATTCAACTAACAGAGTTGAACCTTACTTTTGATTGAGCCTTTCTGAAACACTCTTTCTGTAGAAACTGCAATTGGACATTCTGAGCGCTAAGAGGCCTATATTGGGAAAAAGGAATATATTCAAATAAAAACTACACAGAAGCATTGTGTGAAACTTATTTCTGATAGGTTCATTAAGCTAACAGAGTTAAACCATACTTTTGATTGCGCAGTTCTGAACACTCTTTCTGTAGAAAATGCAAGTGGACATTCGGAGCGCTAAGAGGCTAATAGTGGAAAAAGGAATATATTCAAATAAAAACTACACAGTAGCATTCTGTGAAAATTCTTTCTGTTCTGTGCATTCAACTAACAGAGTTCAACCTTACTTTTGATTGAGCCGTTCTGAAACACTCTTTCTGTAGAAACTGCAATTGGACATGCTAAGCGCTAAGAGGCCTACATTGATAAAAAGAATATCTTCAAATAAAAACTACACAGATGCATTCTGTGAAACTTATTTCTGATCTGTAAATTCAGTTAACAGAGATAAAACATATTTTTGATTGAGCAGTTATGAAACACTCTTTCTGTAGAAAATGCAAGTGGACATTCGGAGCGCTAAGAGGGTAATAGTGGAAAAAGGAATATTTTCAAATATAAACTACACAGTAGCATTCTGTGAAAATTCTTTCTGTTCTGTGCATTCAACTAACAGAGTTGAACCTTACTTTTGATTGAGCCGTTCTGAAACACTCTTTCTGTAGAAACTGCAATTGGACATGCTAAGCGCTAAGAGGCCTACATTGGGAAAAAGAATATCTTCAAATAAAAACTACACAGATGCATTCTGTGAAACTTATTTCTGATCTGTAAATTCAGTTAACAGAGATAAAACATATTTTTGATTGAGCAGTTATGAAACACTCTTTTTGTAGAAAATGCAAGTGGAGATTCGGAGCGCTAAGAGGGTAATAGTGGAAAAAGGAATGTCTTCAAATACAAACTACACAGAATCATTCGGTGAAACTTCTTCCTGATCTGTGCATTCAGCTAACAGAGTTAAACCATACTTTTGATTGAGCAGATCTGAACACTCTTTCTGTAGAAAATGCAACTGGACATTTGGAGCGCTAAGAGCGTAGTAGTGGAAAAAGGAATATATTCAAATATAAACTACACAGAAGCATTCTGTGAAACTTCTTTCTGATCTGAGCATTCAGCTAACAGAATTAAACCATACATTTGATTGAGCAGTTTTGAAACACTCTGTCTGTAGAAAATGCAACTGGACATTCGTAGCGCTAAGTGGGTAATAGTGGAAAAAATAATATGTTCAAATATAAACTACACAGAAGCATTGTATGAAACTTCTTTCTGTTCTGTGCATTGAACTAACAGAGTGGAACCTTACTTTTGATTGAGCCGTTCTGAAACACTCTTTCTGTAGAAACTGCAATTGGACATTCTGAGCGCTAAGAGGCCTATATTGGGAAAAAGAATGTCTACAAATAAAAACTACACAGAAGAATTCTGTGAAACTTCTTTCTGTTCTGTTTGTTCAACTAAAAGAGTTGAACCTTAGTTTTGATTGAGCCGTTCTGAAACACTCTTTCTGTAGAAAATGCAAGTGGAGATTCGGAGCGCTAAGAGGGTAATGGTGGAAAAAGGAATGTCTCCAAATATAAACTACACAGAATCATTCTGTGAAACATCTTTCTGATCTGTGCATTCAGCTAACAGAGTTAAACCATACTTTTGATTCAGCAGATCTGAACACTCTTTCTGTAGAAAATGCAACTGGACAATTGGAGCGCTAAGAGAGTAGTACTGGAAAAAGGAATATATTCAAATATAAACTACACAGAAGCATTCTGTGAAACTTCTTTCTGATCTGAGCATTCAGCTAACAGAGTTAAACCATACTTTTGATTGAGCAGTTTTGAAACACTCTGTCTGTAGAAAATGCAACTGGACATTCGTAGCGATAAGTGGGTAATAGTGGAAAAAAGAATATGTTCAAATATAAACTACACAGAAGCATTGTATGAAACTTCTTTCTGTTCTGTGCATTCAACTAACAGAGTTAACCTTACTTTTGATTGAGCCTTTCTGAAACACTCTTTCTGTAGAAACTGCAATTGGACATTCTGAGCGCTAAGAGGCCTCTATTGGGAAAAATAATATCTTCAAATAAAAACTACACAGAAGCATTGTGTGAAACTTATTTCTGATATGTTCATTAAGCTAACAGAGTTAAACCATACTTTTGATTGCGCAGTTCTGAACAGTCTTTCTGTAGAAAATGCAAGTGGACAATCGGAGCGCTAAGAGGGTAATAGTGGAAAAGGGAATATATTCAAATATAAACTACACAGTAGCATTCTGTGAAACTTCTTTCTGTTCTGTGCATTCAACTAACAAAGTTGAACCGTACTTTTGATTGAGCCGTTCTGAAACACTCTTTCTGTAGAAACTGCAATTGGACATGCTAAGCGCTAAGAGGTCTACATTGGGAAAAAGAATATCTTCAAATAAAAACTACACAGATGCATTCTGTGAAACTTATTTCTGATCTGTAAATTCAGTTAACAGAGATAAAACATATTTTTGATTGAGCAGTTATGAAACACTCTTTCTGTAGAAAATGCAAGTGGACATTCGGAGCGCTAAGAGGGTAATAGTGGAAAAAGGAATATATTCAAATATAAACTACACAGTAGCATTCTGTGAAAATTCTTTCTGTTCTGTGCATTCAACTAACAGAGTTGAACCTTACTTTTGATTGAGCCGTTCTGAAACACTCTTTCTGTAGAAACTGCAATTGGACATGCTAAGCGCTAAGAGGCCTACATTGGGAAAAAGAATATCTTCAAATAAAAACTACACAGATGCATTCTGTGAAACTTATTTCTGATCTGTAAATTCAGTTAACAGAGATAAAATATATTTTTGATTGAGCTGTTATGAAACACTCTTTTTGTAGAAAAAGGAAGTGGAGATTCGGAGCGCTAAGAGGGTAATAGTGGAAAAAGGAATGTCTTCAAATATAAACTACACAGAATCATTCGGTGAAACTTCTTTCTGATCTGTGCATGCAGCTAACAGAGTTAAACCATACTTTTGATTGAGCAGATCTGAACACTCTTTCTGTAGAAAATGCAACTGGACATTTGGAGCGCTAAGAGCATAGTAGTGGAAAAAGGAATATATTCAAATATAAACTACACAGAAGCATTCTGTGAAACTTCTTTCTGATCTGAGCATTCAGCTAACAGAGTTAAACCATACTTTTGATTGAGCAGTTTTGAAACACTCTGTCTGTAGAAAATGCAACTGGACATTGGTAGCGCTAAGTGGGTAATAGTGGAAAAAAGAATATGTTCAAATATAAACTACACAGAAGCATTGTATGAAACTTCTTTCTGTTCTGTGCATTCAACTAACAGAGTTGAACCTTACTTTTGATTGAGCCGTTCTGAAACACTCTTTCTGTAGAAACTTCAATTGGACATTCTGAGCGCTAAGAGGCCTATATTGGGAAAAAGAATGTCTACAAATAAAAACTACACAGAAGAATTTTGTGAAACTTCTTTCTGTTCTGTTTGTTCAACTAAAAGAGTTGAACCTTAGTTTTGATTGAGCCGTTCTGAAACACTCTTTCTGTAGAGAATGCAAGTGGAGATTCGGAGCGCTAAGAGGGTAATAGTGGAAAAAGGAATGTCTCCAAATATAAACTACACAGAATCATTCTGTGAAACTTCTTTCTGATCTGTGCATTCAGCTAACGGAGTTAAACCATACTTTTGATTGAGCAGATCTGAACACTCTTTCTGTAGAAAATGCAACTGGACATTTGGAGCGCTAAGAGAGTAGTAGAGGAAAAAGGAATATATTCAAATATAAACTACACAGAAACATTCTGTGAAACTTCTTTGTGATATGAGCATTCAGCTAACAGAGTTAAACCATACTTTTGATTGAGCAGTTTTGAAACACTCTGTCTGTAGAAAATGCAACTGGACATTCGTAGCGCTAAGTGGGTAATAGTGGAAAAAAGAATATGTTCAAATATAAACTACACAGAAGCATTGTATGAAACTTCTTTCTGTTCTGTGCATTCAACTAACAGAGTTGAACCTTACTTTTGATTGAGCCTTTCTGAAACACTCTTTCTGTAGAAACTGCAATTGGACATTCTGAGCGCTAAGAGGCCTATATTGGGAAAAATAATATCTTCAAATAAAAACTACACAGAAGCATTGTGTGAAACTTATTTCTGATATTTTCATTAAGCTAACAGCGTTAAACCATACTTTTGATTGCGCAGTTCTGAACACTCTTTCTGTAGAAAATGCAAGTGGACATTCGGAGCGCTAAGAGGGTAATAGTGGAAAAAAGAATATATTCAAATATAAACTACACAGTAGCATTCTGTGAAAATTCTTTCTGTTCTGTGCATTCAACTAACAGAGTTGAACCTTACTTTTGATTGAGCCGTTCTGAAACACTCTTTCTGTAGAAACTGCAATTGGACATGCTAAGCGCTAAGAGGCCTACATTGGGAAAAAGAATATCTTCAAATAAAAACTACACAGATGCATTCTGTGAAACTTATTTCTGATCTGTAAATTCAGTTAACAGAGATAAAACATATTTTTGATTGAGCAGTTATAAAACACTCTTTTTGTAGAAAATGCAAGTGGAGATTCGGAGCGCTAAGGGGGTAATAGTGGAAAAAGGAATGTCTTCAAAAATAAACTACACAGAATCATTCGGTGAAACTTCTTTCTGATCTGTGCATGCAGCTAACAGAGTTAAACCATACTTTTGATTGAGCAGATCTGAACACTCTTTCTGTAGAAAATGCAACTGGACATTTGGAGCGCTAAGAGCGTAGTAGTGGAAAAAGGAATATATTCAAATATAAACTACACAGAAGCATTCTGTGAAACTTCTTTCTGATCTGAGCATTCAGCTAACAGAGTTAAACCATACTTTTGATTGAGAGTTTTGAAACACTCTGTCTGTAGAAAATGCAACTGGACATTCGTAGCGCTAAGTGGGTAATAGTGGAAAAAAGAATATGTTCAAATATAAACTACACAGAAGCATTGTATGAAACTTCTTTCTGTTCTGTGCATTCAACTAACAGAGTTGAACCTTACTTTTGATTGAGCCGTTCTGAAACACTCTTTCTGTAGAAACTGCAATTGGACATTCTGAGCGCTAAGAGGCCTATATTGGGAAAAAGAATGTCTACAAATAAAAACTACACAGAAGAATTGTGTGAAACTTCTTTCTGTTCTGTTTGTTCAACAAAAAGAGTTGAACCTTAGTTTTGATTGAGCCGTTCTGAAACACTCTTTCTGTAGAGAATGCAAGTGGAGATTCGGAGCGCTAAGAGGGTAATAGTGGAAAAAGGAATGTCTCCAAATATAAACTACACAGAATCATTCTGTGAAACTTCTTTCTGATCTGTGCATTCAGCTAACGGAGTTAAACCATACTTTTGATTGAGCTGATCTGAACACTCTTTCTGTAGAAAATGCAACTGGACATTTGGAGCGCTAAGAGAGTAGTAGAGGAAAAAGGAATATATTCAAATATAAACTACACAGAAGCATTCTGTGAAACTTCTTTGTGGTATGAGCATTCAGCTAACAGAGTTAAACCATACTTTTGATTGAGCAGTTTTGAAACACTCTGTCTGTAGAAAATGCAACTGGACATTCGTAGCGCTAAGTGGGTAATAGTGGAAAAAAGAATATGTTCAAATATAAACTACACAGAAGCATTGTATGAAACTTCTTTCTGTTCTGTGCATTCAACTAACAGAGTTGAACCTTACTTTTGATTGAGCCTTTCTGAAACACTCTTTCTGTAGAAACTGCAATTGGACATTCTGAGCGCTAAGAGGCCTATATTGGGAAAAATAATATCTTCAAATAAAAACTACACTGAAGCATTGTGTGAAACTTATTTCTGATATGATCATTAAGCTAACAGAGTTAAACCATACTTTTGATTGCGCAGTTCTGAACACTCTTTCTGTAGAAAATGCAAGTGGACATTCGGAGCGCTAAGAGGGTAATAGTGGAAAAAGGAATATATTCAAATATAAACTACACAGTAGCATTCTGTGAAAATTCTTTCTGTTCTGTGCATTCAACTAACAGAGTTGAACCTTACTTTTGATTGAGCCGTTCTGAAACACTCTTTCTGTAGAAACTGCAATTGGACATGCTAAGCGCTAAGAGGCCTACATTGGGAAAAAGAATATCTTCAAATAAAAACTACACAGATGCATTCTGTGAAACATATTTCTGATCTGTAAATTCAGTTAACAGAGATAAAACATATTTTTGATTGAGCAGTTATGAAACACTCTTTTTGTAGAAAATGCAAGTGGAGATTCGGAGCGCTAAGAGGGTAATAGTGGAAAAAGGAATGTCTTCAAATATAAACTACACAGAATCATTCGGTGAAACTTCTTCCTGAACTGTGCATTCAGCTAACAGAGTTAAACCATACTTTTGATTGAGCAGATCTGAACACTCTTTCTGTAGAAAATGCAACTTGACATTTGGAGCGCTAAGTGCGTAGTAGTGGAAAAACGAATATATTCAAATATAAACTACACAGAAGCAATCTGTGAAACTTCTTTCTGATCTGAGCATTCAGCTAACAGAGTTAAACCATACTTTTGATTGAGCAGTTTTGAAACACTCTGTCTGTAGAAAATGCAACTGTACTTTCGTAGCGCTAAGTGGGTAATAGTGGAAAAAAGAATATGTTCAAATATAAACTACACAGAAGCACTGTATGAAACTACTTTCTGTTCTGTGCATTCAACTAACAGGGTTGAACCTTACTTTTGATTGAGCCGTTCTGAAACACTCTTTCTGTAGAAACTGCAATTGGACATTCTGAGCGCTAAGAGGCCTATATTGGGAAAAAGAATGTCTACAAATAAAAACTACACAGAAGAATTGTGTGAAACTTCTTTCTGTTCTGTTTGTTCAACTAAAAGAGTTGAACCTTAGTTTTGATTGAGCCGTTCTGAAACACTCTTTCTGTAGAGAATGCAAGTGGAGATTCGGAGCGCTAAGAGGGTAATAGTGGAAAAAGGAATGTCTCCAAATATAAACTACACAGAATCATTCTATGAAACTTCTTTCTGATCTGTGCATTCAGCTAACGGAGTTAAACCATACTTTTGATTGAGCAGATCTGAACACTCTTTCTGTAGAAAATGCAACTGGACATTTGGAGCGCTAAGAGAGTAGTAGTGGAAAAAGGAATATATTCAAATATAAACTACACAGAAGCATTCTGTGAAACTTCTTTCTGATCTGAGCATTCAGCTAACAGAGTTAAACCATACTTTTGATTGAGCAGTTTTGAAACACTCTGTCTGTAGAAAATGCAACTGGACATTCATAGCGCTAAGTGGGTAATAGTGGAAAAAAGAATATGTTCAAATATAAACTACACAGAAGCATTGTATGAAACTTCTTTCTGTTCTGTGCATTCAACTAACAGAGTTGAACCTTACATTTGATTGAGCCTTTCTGAAACACTCTTTCTGTAGAAACTGCAATTGGACATTCGGAGCGCTAAGAGGCCTCTATTGGGAAAAATAATATCTTCAAATAAAAACTACACAGAAGCATTGTGTGAAACTTATTTCTGATATGTTCATTAAGCTAACAGAGTTAAACCATACTTTTGATTGCGCAGTTCTGAACACTCTTTCTGTAGAAAATGCAAGTGGACATTCGGAGCGCTAAGAAGGTAACAGTGGAAAAAGGAATATATTCAAATATAAACTACACTGTAGCATTCTGTGAAAATTCTTTCTGTTCTGTGCATTCAACTAACAGAGTTGAACCTTACTTTTGATTGAGCCGTTCTGAAACACTCTTTCTGTAGAAACTGCAATTGGACATGCTAAGCGCTAAGAGGCCTACATTGGGAAAAAGAATATCTTCAAATAAAAACTACACAGATGCATTCTGTGAAAATTATTTCTGATCTGTAAATTCAGTTAACAGAGATAAAACATATTTTAGATTGAGCAGTTATGAAACACTCTTTTTGTAGAAAATGCAAGTGGAGATTCGGAGCGCTAAGTGGGTAATAGTGGAAAAAGGAATGTCTTCAAATATAAACTACACAGAATCATTCGGTGAAACTTCTTTCTGATCTGGGCATGCAGCTAACAGAGTTAAACCATACTTTTGATTGAGCAGATCTGAACACTCTTTCTGTAGAAAATGCAACTGGACATTTGGAGCGCTTAGAGCATAGTAGTGGAAAAAGGAATATATTCAAATATAAACTACACAGAAGCATTCTGTGAAACTTCTTTCTGATCTGAGCATTCAGCTATCAGAGTTAAACCATACTTTTGATTGAGCAGTTTTGAAACACTCTGTCTGTAGAAAATGCAACTGGACATTCGTAGCGCTAAGTGGGTAATAGTGGAAAAAAGAATATATTCAAATATAAACTACACAGAAGCATTGTATGAAACTTCTTTCTGTTCTGTGCATTCAACTAACAGAGTTGAACCTTACTTTTGATTGAGCCGTTCTGAAACACTCTTTCTGTAGAAACTGCAATTGGACATTCTGAGCGCTAAGAGGCCTATATTGGGAAAAATAATATCTTCACATAAAAACTACATAGAAGCATTGTGTGAAATTTATTTCTGATATGTTCATTAAGCTAACAGAGTTAAACCATACTTTTGATTGCGCAGTTCTGAACACTCTTTCTGTAGAAAATGCAAGTGGACAATCGGAGCGCTAAGAGGGTAATAGTGGAAAAGGGAATATATTCAAATATAAACTACACAGTAGCATTCTGTGAAAATACTTTCTGTTCTGTGCATTCAACTAACAGAGTTGAACCTTACTTTTGATTGAGCCGTTCTGAAACACTCTTTCTGTAGAAACTGCAATTGGACATGCTAAGCGCGAAGAGGCCTACATTGGGAAAAAGAATATCTTCAAATAAAAACTACACAGATGCATTCTGTGAAACTTATTTCTGATCTGTAAATTCAGTTAACAGAGATAAAACATATTTTTGATTGAGCAGTTATGAAACACTCTTTTTGTAGAAAATGCAAGTGGAGATTCGGAGCGCTAAGAGGGTAATAGTGGAAAAAGGAATGTCTTCAAATATAAACTACACAGAATCATTCGGTGAAACTTCTTTCTGATCTGGGCATGCAGCTAACAGAGTTAAACCATACTTTTGATTGAGCAGATCTGAACACTCTTTCTGTAGAAAATGCAACTGGACATTTGGAGCGCTTAGAGCATAGTAGTGGAAAAAGGAATATATTCAAATATAAACTACACAGAAGCATTCTGTGAAACTTCTTTCTGATCTGAGCATTCAGCTAACAGAGTTAAACCATATTTTTGATTGAGCAGTTTTGAAACACTCTGTCTGTAGAAAATGCAACTGGACATTCGTAGCGCTAAGTGGGTAATAGTGGAAAAAAGAATATATTCAAATATAAACTACACAGAAGCATTGTATGAAACTTCTTTCTGTTCTGTGCATTCAACTAACAGAGTTGAACCTTACTTTTGATTGAGCCGTTCTGAAACACTCTTTCTGTAGAAACTGCAATTGGACATTCTGAGCGCTAAGAGGCCTATATTGGGAAAAAGAATGTCTACAAATAAAAACTACACAGAAGAATTGTGTGAAACTTCTTTCTGTTCTGTTTGTTCAACTAAAAGAGTTGAACCTTAGTTTTGATTGAGCCGTTCTGAAACACTCTTTCTGTAGAGAATGCAAGTGGAGATTCGGAGCGCTAAGAGGGTAATAGTGGAAAAAGGAATGTCTCCAAATATAAACTACACAGAATCATTCTGTGAAACTTCTTTCTGATCTGTGCATTCAGCTAACGGAGTTAAACCATACTTTTGATTGAGCAGATCTGAACACTCTTTCTGTAGAAAATGCAACTGGACATTTGGAGCGCTAAGAGAGTAGTAGTGGAAAAAGGAATATATTCAAATATAAACTACACAGAAGCATTCTGTGAAACTTCTTTCTGTTCTGAGCATTCAGCTAACAGAGTTAAACCATACTTTTGATTGAGCAGTTTTGAAACACTCTGTCTGTAGAAAATGCAACTGGACATTCGTAGCGCTAAGTGGGTAATAGTGGAAAAAAGAATATGTTCAAATATAAACTACACAGAAGCATTGTATGAAACTTCTTTCTGTTCTGTGCATTCAACTAAGAGAGTTGAACCTTACTTTTGATTGAGCCTTTCTGAAACACTCTTTCTCTAGAAACTGCAATTGGACATTCTGAGCGCTAAGAGGCCTCTATTGGGAAAAATAATATCTTCAAATAAAAACTACACAGAAGCATTGTGTGAAACTTATTTCTGATATGTTCATTAAGCTAACAGAGTTAAACCATACTTTTGATTGCGCAGTTCTGAACACTCTTTCTGTAGAAAATGCAAGTGGACATTCGGAGCGCTAAGAGGGTAATAGTGGAAAAAGGAATATATTCAAATATAAACTACACAGTAGCATTCTGTGAAACTTCTTTCTGTTCTGTGCATTCAACTAACAGTGTTGAACCTTACTTTTGATTGAGCCGTTCTGAAACACTCTTTCTGTAGAAACTGCAATTGGACATGCTAAGCGCTAAGAGGCCTACATTGGGAAAAAGAATATCTTCAAATAAAAACTACACGGATGCATTCTGTGAAACTTATTTCTGATCTGTAAATTCAGTTAACAGAGATAAAGCATATTTTTGATTGAGCAGTTATGAAACACTCTTTTTGTAGAAAATGCAAGTGGAGATTCGGAGCGCTAAGAAAGTAATAGTGGAAAAAGGAATGTCTTCAAATATAAACTACACAGAATCATTCGGTGAAACTTCTTTCTGATCTGTGCATTCAGCTAACAGTGTTAAACCATACTTTTGATTGAGCAGATCTGAACACTCTTTCTGTAGAAAATGCAACTGGACATTTGGAGCGCTAAGAGCGTAGTAGTGGAAAAAGGAATATATTCAAATATAAACTACACAGAAGCATTCTGTGAAACTTCTTTCTGATCTGAGCATTCAGCTAACAGAGTAAAACCATACTTTTGTTTGAGCAGTTTTGAAACACTCTGTCTGTAGAAAATGCAACTGGACATTCGTAGCGATAAGTGGGTAATAGTGGAAAAAAGAATATGTTCAAATATAAACTACACAGAAGCATTGTATGAAACTTCTTTCTGTTCTGTGCATTCAACTAACAGAGTTGAACCATACTTTTGATTGAGCCGTTCTGAAACACTCTTTCTGTAGAAACTGCAATTGGACATTCTGAGCGCTAAGAGGCCTATATTGGGAAAAAGAATGTCTACAAATAAAAACTACACAGAGGAATTGTGAAACTTCTTTCTGTTCTATTTGTTCAACTAAAAGAGTTGAACCTTAGTTTTGATTGAGCCGTTCTGAAACACTCTTTCTGTAGAAAATGCAAGTGGAGATTCGGAGCGCTAAGAGGGTAATAGTGGAAAATGGAATGTCTCCAAATATAAACTACACAGAATCATTCTGTGAAACTTCTTTCTGATCTGTGCATTCAACTAACAGAGTTAAAACATACTTTTGATTGAGCAGATCTGAACACTCTTTCTGTAGAAAATGCAACTGGACATTTGGATGGCTAAGAGAGTAGTAGTGGAAAAAGGAATATATTCAAATATAAACTACACAGAAGCATTCTGTGAAACTTCTTTCTGATCTGAGCATTCAGCTAACAGAGTTACACCATACTTTGGATTGAGCAGTTTTGAAACACTCTGTCTGTAGAAAATGCAACTGGACATTCGTAGCGCTAAGTGGGTAATAGTGGAAAAAAGAATATGTTCAAATATAAACTACACAGAAGCATTGTATGAAACTTCTTTCTGTTCTGTGCATTCAACTAACAGAGTTGAACCTTACTTTTGATTGAGCCTTTCTGAAACACTCTTTCTGTAGAAACTGCAATTGGACATTCTGAGCGCTAAGAGGCCTATATTGGGAAAAAGGAATATATTCAAATAAAAACTACACAGAAGCATTGTGTGAAACTTATTTCTGATAGGTTCATTAAGCTAACAGAGTTAAACCATACTTTTGATTGCGCAGTTCTGAACACTCTTTCTGTAGAAAATGCAAGTGGACATTCGGAGCGCTAAGAGGCTAATAGTGGAAAAAGGAATATATTCAAATATAAACTACACAGTAGCATTCTGTGAAAATTCTTTCTGTTCTGTGCATTCAACTAACAGAGTTCAACCTTACTTTTGATTGAGCCGTTCTGAAACACTCTTTCTGTAGAAACTGCAATTGGACATGCTAAGCGCTAAGAGGCCTACATTGGGAAAAAGAATATCTTCAAATAAAAACTACACAGATGCATTCTGTGAAACTTATTTCTGATCTGTAAATTCAGTTAACAGAGATAAAACATATTTTTGATTGAGCAGTTATGAAACACTCTTTCTGTCGAAAATGCAAGTGGACATTCGGAGCGCTAAGAGGGTAATAGTGGAAAAAGGAATATTTTCAAATATAAACTACACAGTAGCATTCTGTGAAAATTCTTTCTGTTCTGTGCATTCAACTAACAGAGTTGAACCTTACTTTTGATTGAGCCGTTCTGAAACACTCTTTCTGTAGAAACTGCAATTGGACATGCTAAGCGCTAAGAGGCCTACATTGGGAAAAAGAATATCTTCAAATAAAAACTACACAGATGCATTCTGTGAAACTTATTTCTGATCTGTAAATTCAGTTAACAGAGATAAAATATATTTTTGATTGAGCAGTTATGAAACACTCTTTTTGTAGAAAATGCAAGTGGAGATTCGGAGCGCTAAGAGGGTAATAGTGGAAAAAGGAATGTCTTCAAATACAAACTACACAGAATCATTCGGTGAAACTTCTTCCTGATCTGTGCATTCAGCTAACAGAGTTAAACCATACTTTTGATTGAGCAGATCTGAACACTCTTTCTGTAGAAAATGCAACTGGACATTTGGAGCGCTAAGAGCGTAGTAGTGGAAAAAGGAATATATTCAAATATAAACTACACAGACCATTCTGTGAAACTTCTTTCTGATCTGAGCATTCAGCTAACAGAATTAAACCATACATTTGATTGAGCAGTTTTGAAACACTCTGTCTGTAGAAAATGCAACTGGACATTCGTAGCGCTAAGTGGGTAATAGTGGAAAAAATAATATGTTCAAATATAAACTACACAGAAGCATTGTATGAAACTTCTTTCTGTTCTGTGCATTGAACTAACAGAGTGGAACCTTACTTTTGATTGAGCCGTTCTGAAACACTCTTTCTGTAGAAACTGCAATTGGACATTCTGAGCGCTAAGAGGCCTATATTGGGAAAAAGAATGTCTACAAATAAAAACTACACAGAAGAATTCTGTGAAACTTCTTTCTGTTCTGTTTGTTCAACTAAAAGAGTTGAACCTTAGTTTTGATTGAGCCGTTCTGAAACACTCTTTCTGTAGAAAATGCAAGTGGAGATTCGGAGCGCTAAGAGGGTAATGGTGGTAAAAGGAATGTCTCCAAATATAAACTACACAGAATCATTCTGTGAAACATCTTTCTGATCTGTGCATTCAGCTAACAGAGTTAAACCATACTTTTGATTCAGCAGATCTGAACACTCTTTCTGTAGAAAATGCAACTGGACAATTGGAGCGCTAAGAGAGTAGTAGTGGAAAAAGGAATATATTCAAATATAAACTACACAGAAGCATTCTGTGAAACTTCTTTCTGATCTGAGCATTCAGCTAACAGAGTTAAACCATACTTTTGATTGAGCGGTTTTGAAACACTCTGTCTGTAGAAAATGCAACTGGACATTCGTAGCGATAAGTGGGTAATAGTGGAAAAAAGAATATGTTCAAATATAAACTACACAGAAGCATTGTATGAAACTTCTTTCTGTTCTGTGCATTCAACTAACAGAATTAACCTTACTTTTGATTGAGCCTTTCTGAAACACTCTTTCTGTAGAAACTGCAATTGGACATTCTGAGCGCTAAGAGGCCTCTATTGGGAAAAATAATATCTTCAAATAAAAACTACACAGAAGCATTGTGTGAAACTTATTTCTGATATGTTCATTAAGCTAACAGAGTTAAACCATACTTTTGAATGCGCAGTTCTGAACAGTCTTTCTGTAGAAAATGCAAGTGGACAATCGGAGCGCTAAGAGGGTAATAGTGGAAAAGGGAATATATTCAAATATAAACTACACAGTAGCATTCTGTGAAACTTCTTTCTGTTCTGTGCATTCAACTAACAAAGTTGAACCGTACTTTTGATTGAGCCGTTCTGAAACACTCTTTCTGTAGAAACTGCAATTGGACATGCTAAGCGCTAAGAGGTCTACATTGGGAAAAAGAATATCTTCAAATAAAAACTACACAGATGCAATCTGTGAAACTTATTTCTGATCTGTAAATTCAGTTAACAGAGATAAAACATATTTTTGATTGAGCAGTTATGAAACACTCTTTCTGTAGAAAATGCAAGTGGACATTCGGAGCGCTAAGAGGGTAATAGTGGAAAAAGGAATATATTCAAATATAAACTACACAGTAGCATTCTGTGAAAATTCTTTCTGTTCTGTGCATTCAACTAACAGAGTTGAACCTTACTTTTGATTGAGCCGTTCTGAAACACTCTTTCTGTAGAAACTGCAATTGGACATGCTAAGCGCTAAGAGGCCTACATTGGGAAAAAGAATATCTTCAAATAAAAACTACACAGATGCATTCTGTGAAACTTATTTCTGATCTGTAAATTCAGTTAACAGAGATAAAATATATTTTTGATTGAGCAGTTAAGAAACACTCTTTTTGTAGAAAAAGGAAGTGGAGATTCGGAGCGCTAAGAGGGTAATAGTGGAAAAAGGAATGTCTTCAAATATAAACTACACAGAATCATTCGGTGAAACTTCTTTCTGATCTGTGCATGCAGCTAACAGAGTTAAACCATACTTTTGATTGAGCAGATCTGAACACTCTTTCTGTAGAAAATGCAACTGGACATTTGGAGCGCTAAGAGCATAGTAGTGGAAAAAGGAATATATTCAAATATAAACTACACAGAAGCATTCTGTGAAACTTCTTTCTGATCTGAGCATTCAGCTAACAGAGTTAAACCATACTTTTGATTGAGCAGTTTTGAAACACTCTGTCTGTAGAAAATGCAACTGGACATTGGTAGCGCTAAGTGGGTAATAGTGGAAAAAAGAATATGTTCAAATATAAACTACACAGAAGCATTGTATGAAACTTCTTTCTGTTCTGTGCATTCAACTAACAGAGTTGAACCTTACTTTTGATTGAGCCGTTCTGAAACACTCTTTCTGTAGAAACTTCAATTGGACATTCTGAGCGCTAAGAGGCCTATATTGGGAAAAAGAATGTCTACAAATAAAAACTACACAGAAGAATTTTGTGAAACTTCTTTCTGTTCTGTTTGTTCAACTAAAAGAGTTGAACCTTAGTTTTGATTGAGCCGTTCTGAAACACTCTTTCTGTAGAGAATGCAAGTGGAGATTCAGAGCGCTAAGAGGGTAATAGTGGAAAAAGGAATGTCTCCAAATATAAACTACACAGAATCATTCTGTGAAACTTCTTTCTGATCTGTGCATTCAGCTAACGGAGTTAAACCATACTTTTGATTGAGCAGATCTGAACACTCTTTCTGTAGAAAATGCAACTGGACATTTGGAGCGCTAAGAGAGTAGTAGAGGAAAAAGGAATATATTCAAATATAAACTACACAGAAACATTCTGTGAAACTTCTTTGTGATATGAGCATTCAGCTAACAGAGTTAAACCATACTTTTGATTGAGCAGTTTTTAAACACTCTGTCTGTAGAAAATGCAACTGGACATTGGTAGCGCTAAGTGGGTAATAGTGGAAAAAAGAATATGTTCAAATATAAACTACACAGAAGCATTGTATGAAACTTCTTTCTGTTCTGTGCATTCAACTAAGAGAGTTGAACCTTACTTTTGATTGAGCCTTTCTGAAACACTCTTTCTCTAGAAACTGCAATTGGACATTCTGAGCGCTAAGAGGCCTCTATTGGGAAAAATAATATCTTCAAATAAAAACTACACAGAAGCATTGTGTGAAACTTATTTCTGATATGTTCATTAAGCTAACAGAGTTAAACCATACTTTTGATTGCGCAGTTCTGAACACTCTTTCTGTAGAAAATGCAAGTGGACATTCGGAGCGCTAAGAGGGTAATAGTGGAAAAAGGAATATATTCAAATATAAACTACACAGTAGCATTCTGTGAAACTTCTTTCTGTTCTGTGCATTCAACTAACAGAGTTGAACCTTACTTTTGATTGAGCCGTTCTGAAACACTCTTTCTGTAGAAACTGCAATTGGACATGCTAAGCGCTAAGAGGCCTACATTGGGAAAAAGAATATCTTCAAATAAAAACTACACGGATGCATTCTGTGAAACTTATTTCTGATCTGTAAATTCAGTTAACAGAGATAAAGCATATTTTTGATTGAGCAGTTATGAAACACTCTTTTTGTAGAAAATGCAAGTGGAGATTCGGAGCGCTAAGAGGGTAATAGTGGAAAAAGGAATGTCTTCAAATATAAACTACACAGAATCATTCGGTGAAACTTCCTTCTGATCTGTGCATTCAGCTAACAGAGTTAAACCATACTTTTGATTGAGCCGTTCTGAAACACTCTTTCTGTAGAAACTGCAATTGGACATTCTGAGCGCTAAGAGGCCTATATTGGGAAAAAGAATGTCTACAAATAAAAACTACACAGAGGAATTGTGAAACTTCTTTCTGTTCTATTTGTTCAACTAAAAGAGTTGAACCTTAGTTTTGATTGAGCCGTTCTGAAACACTCTTTCTGTAGAAAATGCAAGTGGAGATTCGGAGCGCTAAGAGGGTAATAGTGGAAAATGGAATGTCTCCAAATATAAACTACACAGAATCATTCTGTGAAACTTCTTTCTGATCTGTGCATTCAACTAACAGAGTTAAAACATACTTTTGATTGAGCAGATCTGAACACTCTTTCTGTAGAAAATGCAACTGGACATTTGGATGGCTAAGAGAGTAGTAGTGGAAAAAGGAATATATTCAAATATAAACTACACAGAAGCATTCTGTGAAACTTCTTTCTGATCTGAGCATTCAGCTAACAGAGTTACACCATACTTTGGATTGAGCAGTTTTGAAACACTCTGTCTGTAGAAAATGCAACTGGACATTCGTAGCGCTAAGTGGGTAATAGTGGAAAAAAGAATATGTTCAAATATAAACTACACAGAAGCATTGTATGAAACTTCTTTCTGTTCTGTGCATTCAACTAACAGAGTTGAACCTTACTTTTGATTGAGCCTTTCTGAAACACTCTTTCTGTAGAAACTGCAATTGGACATTCTGAGCGCTAAGAGGCCTATATTGGGAAAAAGGAATATATTCAAATAAAAACTACACAGAAGCATTGTGTGAAACTTATTTCTGATAGGTTCATTAAGCTAACAGAGTTAAACCATACTTTTGATTGCGCAGTTCTGAACACTCTTTCTGTAGAAAATGCAAGTGGACATTCGGAGCGCTAAGAGGCTAATAGTGGAAAAAGGAATATATTCAAATATAAACTACACAGTAGCATTCTGTGAAAATTCTTTCTGTTCTGTGCATTCAACTAACAGAGTTCAACCTTACTTTTGATTGAGCCGTTCTGAAACACTCTTTCTGTAGAAACTGCAATTGGACATGCTAAGCGCTAAGAGGCCTACATTGGGAAAAAGAATATCTTCAAATAAAAACTACACAGATGCATTCTGTGAAACTTATTTCTGATCTGTAAATTCAGTTAACAGAGATAAAACATATTTTTGATTGAGCAGTTATGAAACACTCTTTCTGTAGAAAATGCAAGTGGACATTCGGAGCGCTAAGAGGGTAATAGTGGAAAAAGGAATATTTTCAAATATAAACTACACAGTAGCATTCTGTGAAAATTCTTTCTGTTCTGTGCATTCAACTAACAGAGTTGAACCTTACTTTTGATTGAGCCGTTCTGAAACACTCTTTCTGTAGAAACTGCAATTGGACATGCTAAGCGCTAAGAGGCCTACATTGGGAAAAAGAATATCTTCAAATAAAAACTACACAGATGCATTCTGTGAAACTTATTTCTGATCTGTAAATTCAGTTAACAGAGATAAAATATATTTTTGATTGAGCAGTTATGAAACACTCTTTTTGTAGAAAATGCAAGTGGAGATTCGGAGCGCTAAGAGGGTAATAGTGGAAAAAGGAATGTCTTCAAATACAAACTACACAGAATCATTCGGTGAAACTTCTTCCTGATCTGTGCATTCAGCTAACAGAGTTAAACCATACTTTTGATTGAGCAGATCTGAACACTCTTTCTGTAGAAAATGCAACTGGACATTTGGAGCGCTAAGAGCGTAGTAGTGGAAAAAGGAATATATTCAAATATAAACTACACAGACCATTCTGTGAAACTTCTTTCTGATCTGAGCATTCAGCTAACAGAATTAAACCATACATTTGATTGAGCAGTTTTGAAACACTCTGTCTGTAGAAAATGCAACTGGACATTCGTAGCGCTAAGTGGGTAATAGTGGAAAAAATAATATGTTCAAATATAAACTACACAGAAGCATTGTATGAAACTTCTTTCTGTTCTGTGCATTGAACTAACAGAGTGGAACCTTACTTTTGATTGAGCCGTTCTGAAACACTCTTTCTGTAGAAACTGCAATTGGACATTCTGAGCGCTAAGAGGCCTATATTGGGAAAAAGAATGTCTACAAATAAAAACTACACAGAAGAATTCTGTGAAACTTCTTTCTGTTCTGTTTGTTCAACTAAAAGAGTTGAACCTTAGTTTTGATTGAGCCGTTCTGAAACACTCTTTCTGTAGAAAATGCAAGTGGAGATTCGGAGCGCTAAGAGGGTAATGGTGGAAAAAGGAATGTCTCCAAATATAAACTACACAGAATCATTCTGTGAAACATCTTTCTGATCTGTGCATTCAGCTAACAGAGTTAAACCATACTTTTGATTCAGCAGATCTGAACACTCTTTCTGTAGAAAATGCAACTGGACAATTGGAGTGCTAAGAGAGTAGTAGTGGAAAAAGGAATATATTCAAATATAAACTACACAGAAGCATTCTGTGAAACTTCTTTCTGATCTGAGCATTCAGCTAACAGAGTTAAACCATACTTTTGATTGAGCGGTTTTGAAACACTCTGTCTGTAGAAAATGCAACTGGACATTCGTAGCGATAAGTGGGTAATAGTGGAAAAAAGAATATGTTCAAATATAAACTACACAGAAGCATTGTATGAAACTTCTTTCTGTTCTGTGCATTCAACTAACAGAATTAACCTTACTTTTGATTGAGCCTTTCTGAAACACTCTTTCTGTAGAAACTGCAATTGGACATTCTGAGCGCTAAGAGGCCTCTATTGGGAAAAATAATATCTTCAAATAAAAACTACACAGAAGCATTGTGTGAAACTTATTTCTGATATGTTCATTAAGCTAACAGAGTTAAACCATACTTTTGAATGCGCAGTTCTGAACAGTCTTTCTGTAGAAAATGCAAGTGGACAATCGGAGCGCTAAGAGGGTAATAGTGGAAAAGGGAATATATTCAAATATAAACTACACAGTAGCATTCTGTGAAACTTCTTTCTGTTCTGTGCATTCAACTAACAAAGTTGAACCGTACTTTTGATTGAGCCGTTCTGAAACACTCTTTCTGTAGAAACTGCAATTGGACATGCTAAGCGCTAAGAGGTCTACATTGGGAAAAAGAATATCTTCAAATAAAAACTACACAGATGCAATCTGTGAAACTTATTTCTGATCTGTAAATTCAGTTAACAGAGATAAAACATATTTTTGATTGAGCAGTTATGAAACACTCTTTCTGTAGAAAATGCAAGTGGACATTCGGAGCGCTAAGAGGGTAATAGTGGAAAAAGGAATATATTCAAATATAAACTACACAGTAGCATTCTGTGAAAATTCTTTCTGTTCTGTGCATTCAACTAACAGAGTTGAACCTTACTTTTGATTGAGCCGTTCTGAAACACTCTTTCTGTAGAAACTGCAATTGGACATGCTAAGCGCTAAGAGGCCTACATTGGGAAAAAGAATATCTTCAAATAAAAACTACACAGATGCATTCTGTGAAACTTATTTCTGATCTGTAAATTCAGTTAACAGAGATAAAATATATTTTTGATTGAGCAGTTAAGAAACACTCTTTTTGTAGAAAAAGGAAGTGGAGATTCGGAGCGCTAAGAGGGTAATAGTGGAAAAAGGAATGTCTTCAAATATAAACTACACAGAATCATTCGGTGAAACTTCTTTCTGATCTGTGCATGCAGCTAACAGAGTTAAACCATACTTTTGATTGAGCAGATCTGAACACTCTTTCTGTAGAAAATGCAACTGGACATTTGGAGCGCTAAGAGCATAGTAGTGGAAAAAGGAATATATTCAAATATAAACTACACAGAAGCATTCTGTGAAACTTCTTTCTGATCTGAGCATTCAGCTAACAGAGTTAAACCATACTTTTGATTGAGCAGTTTTGAAACACTCTGTCTGTAGAAAATGCAACTGGACATTGGTAGCGCTAAGTGGGTAATAGTGGAAAAAAGAATATGTTCAAATATAAACTACACAGAAGCATTGTATGAAACTTCTTTCTGTTCTGTGCATTCAACTAACAGAGTTGAACCTTACTTTTGATTGAGCCGTTCTGAAACACTCTTTCTGTAGAAACTTCAATTGGACATTCTGAGCGCTAAGAGGCCTATATTGGGAAAAAGAATGTCTACAAATAAAAACTACACAGAAGAATTTTGTGAAACTTCTTTCTGTTCTGTTTGTTCAACTAAAAGAGTTGAACCTTAGTTTTGATTGAGCCGTTCTGAAACACTCTTTCTGTAGAGAATGCAAGTGGAGATTCGGAGCGCTAAGAGGGTAATAGTGGAAAAAGGAATGTCTCCAAATATAAACTACACAGAATCAT
This sequence comes from Symphalangus syndactylus, assembly GCF_028878055.3. Classification (NCBI taxonomy): domain Eukaryota; kingdom Metazoa; phylum Chordata; class Mammalia; order Primates; family Hylobatidae; genus Symphalangus; species Symphalangus syndactylus. The sequence continues at coordinate 114,997,839 of NC_072437.2, forward strand.
TCTGTGAAACTTCTTTCTGATCTGTGCATTCAGCTAACGGAGTTAAACCATACTTTTGATTGAGCAGATCTGAACACTCTTTCTGTAGAAAATGCAACTGGACATTTGGAGCGCTAAGAGAGTAGTAGAGGAAAAAGGAATATATTCAAATATAAACTACACAGAAACATTCTGTGAAACTTCTTTGTGATATGAGCATTCAGCTAACAGAGTTAAACCATACTTTTGATTGAGCAGTTTTTAAACACTCTGTCTGTAGAAAATGCAACTGGACATTGGTAGCGCTAAGTGGGTAATAGTGGAAAAAAGAATATGTTCAAATATAAACTACACAGAAGCATTGTATGAAACTTCTTTCTGTTCTGTGCATTCAACTAAGAGAGTTGAACCTTACTTTTGATTGAGCCTTTCTGAAACACTCTTTCTCTAGAAACTGCAATTGGACATTCTGAGCGCTAAGAGGCCTCTATTGGGAAAAATAATATCTTCAAATAAAAACTACACAGAAGCATTGTGTGAAACTTATTTCTGATATGTTCATTAAGCTAACAGAGTTAAACCATACTTTTGATTGCGCAGTTCTGAACACTCTTTCTGTAGAAAATGCAAGTGGACATTCGGAGCGCTAAGAGGGTAATAGTGGAAAAAGGAATATATTCAAATATAAACTACACAGTAGCATTCTGTGAAACTTCTTTCTGTTCTGTGCATTCAACTAACAGAGTTGAACCTTACTTTTGATTGAGCCGTTCTGAAACACTCTTTCTGTAGAAACTGCAATTGGACATGCTAAGCGCTAAGAGGCCTACATTGGGAAAAAGAATATCTTCAAATAAAAACTACACGGATGCATTCTGTGAAACTTATTTCTGATCTGTAAATTCAGTTAACAGAGATAAAGCATATTTTTGATTGAGCAGTTATGAAACACTCTTTTTGTAGAAAATGCAAGTGGAGATTCGGAGCGCTAAGAGGGTAATAGTGGAAAAAGGAATGTCTTCAAATATAAACTACACAGAATCATTCGGTGAAACTTCTTTCTGATCTGTGCATTCAGCTAACAGTGTTAAACCATACTTTTGATTGAGCAGATCTGAACACTCTTTCTGTAGAAAATGCAACTGGACATTTGGAGCGCTAAGAGCGTAGTAGTGGAAAAAGGAATATATTCAAATATAAACTACACAGAAGCATTCTGTGAAACTTCTTTCTGATCTGAGCATTCAGCTAACAGAGTAAAACCATACTTTTGTTTGAGCAGTTTTGAAACACTCTGTCTGTAGAAAATGCAACTGGACATTCGTAGCGATAAGTGGGTAATAGTGGAAAAAAGAATATGTTCAAATATAAACTACACAGAAGCATTGTATGAAACTTCTTTCTGTTCTGTGCATTCAACTAACAGAGTTGAACCTTACTTTTGATTGAGCCGTTCTGAAACACTCTTTCTGTAGAAACTGCAATTGGACATTCTGAGCGCTAAGAGGCCTATATTGGGAAAAAGAATGTCTACAAATAAAAACTACACAGAGGAATTGTGAAACTTCTTTCTGTTCTATTTGTTCAACTAAAAGAGTTGAACCTTAGTTTTGATTGAGCCGTTCTGAAACACTCTTTCTGTAGAAAATGCAAGTGGAGATTCGGAGCGCTAAGAGGGTAATAGTGGAAAATGGAATGTCTCCAAATATAAACTACACAGAATCATTCTGTGAAACTTCTTTCTGATCTGTGCATTCAATTAACAGAGTTAAAACATACTTTTGATTGAGCAGATCTGAACACTCTTTCTGTAGAAAATGCAACTGGACATTTGGAGGGCTAAGAGAGTAGTAGTGGAAAAAGGAATATATTCAAATATAAACTACACAGAAGCATTCTGTGAAACTTCTTTCTGATCTGAGCATTCAGCTAACAGAGTTACACCATACTTTGGATTGAGCAGTTTTGAAACACTCTGTCTGTAGAAAATGCAACTGGACATTCGTAGCGCTAAGTGGGTAATAGTGGAAAAAAGAATATGTTCAAATATAAACTACACAGAAGCATTGTATGAAACTTCTTTCTGTTCTGTGCATTCAACTAACAGAGTTGAACCTTACTTTTGATTGAGCCTTTCTGAAACACTCTTTCTGTAGAAACTGCAATTGGACATTCTGAGCGCTAAGAGGCCTATATTGGGAAAAAGGAATATATTCAAATAAAAACTACACAGAAGCATTGTGTGAAACTTATTTCTGATAGGTTCATTAAGCTAAGAGAGTTAAACCATACTTTTGATTGCGCAGTTCTGAACACTCTTTCTGTAGAAAATGCAAGTGGACATTCGGAGCGCTAAGAGGCTAATAGTGGAAAAAGGAATATATACAAATATAAACTACACAGTAGCATTCTGTGAAAATTCTTTCTGTTCTGTGCATTCAACTAACAGAGTTCAACCTTACTTTTGATTGAGCCGTTCTGAAACACTCTTTCTGTAGAAACTGCAATTGGACATGCTAAGCGCTAAGAGGCCTACATTGGGAAAAAGAATATCTTCAAATAAAAACTACACAGATGCATTCTGTGAAACTTATTTCTGATCTGTAAATTCAGTTAACAGAGATAAAACATATTTTTGATTGAGCAGTTATGAAACACTCTTTCTGTAGAAAATGCAAGTGGACATTCGGAGCGCTAAGAGGGTAATAGTGGAAAAAGGAATATTTTCAAATATAAACTACACAGTAGCATTCTGTGAAAATTCTTTCTGTTCTGTGCATTCAACTAACAGAGTTGAACCTTACTTTTGATTGAGCCGTTCTGAAACACTCTTTCTGTAGAAACTGCAATTGGACATGCTAAGCGCTAAGAGGCCTACATTGGGAAAAAGAATATCTTCAAATAAAAACTACACAGATGCATTCTGTGAAACTTATTTCTGATCTGTAAATTCAGTTAACAGAGATAAAACATATTTTTGATTGAGCAGTTATGAAACACTCTTTTTGTAGAAAATGCAAGTGGAGATTCGGAGCGCTAAGAGGGTAATAGTGGAAAAAGGAATGTCTTCAAATACAAACTACACAGAATCATTCGGTGAAACTTCTTCCTGATCTGTGCATTCAGCTAACAGAGTTAAACCATACTTTTGATTGAGCAGATCTGAACACTCTTTCTGTAGAAAATGCAACTGGACATTTGGAGCGCTAAGAGCGTAGTAGTGGAAAAAGGAATATATTCAAATATAAACTACACAGAAGCATTCTGTGAAACTTCTTTCTGATCTGAGCATTCAGCTAACGGAATTAAACCATATATTTGATTGAGCAGTTTTGAAACACTCTGTCTGTAGAAAATGCAACTGGACATTCGTAGCGCTAAGTGGGTAATAGTGGAAAAAATAATATGTTCAAATATAAACTACACAGAAGCATTGTATGAAACTTCTTTCTGTTCTGTGCATTGAACTAACAGAGTGGAACCTTACTTTTGATTGAGCCGTTCTGAAACACTCTTTCTGTAGAAACTGCAATTGGACATTCTGAGCGCTAAGAGGCCTATATTGGGAAAAAGAATGTCTACAAATAAAAACTACACAGAAGAATTCTGTGAAACTTCTTTCTGTTCTGTTTGTTCAACTAAAAGAGTTGAACCTTAGTTTTGATTGAGCCGTTCTGAAACACTCTTTCTGTAGAAAATGCAAGTGGAGATTCGGAGCGCTAAGAGGGTAATGGTGGAAAAAGGAATGTCTCCAAATATAAACTACACAGAATCATTCTGTGAAACATCTTTCTGATCTGTGCATTCAGCTAACAGAGTTAAACCATACTTTTGATTCAGCAGATCTGAACACTCTTTCTGTAGAAAATGCAACTGGACAATTGGAGCGCTAAGAGAGTAGTAGTGGAAAAAGGAATATATTCAAATATAAACTACACAGAAGCATTCTGTGAAACTTCTTTCTGATCTGAGCATTCAGCTAACAGAGTTAAACCATACTTTTGATTGAGCAGTTTTGAAACACTCTGTCTGTAGAAAATGCAACTGGACATTCGTAGCGATAAGTGGGTAATAGTGGAAAAAAGAATATGTTCAAATATAAACTACACAGAAGCATTGTATGAAACTTCTTTCTGTTCTGTGCATTCAACTAACAGAGTTAACCTTACTTTTGATTGAGCCTTTCTGAAACACTCTTTCTGTAGAAACTGCAATTGGACATTCTGAGCGCTAAGAGGCCTCTATTGGGAAAAATAATATCTTCAAATAAAAACTACACAGAAGCATTGTGTGAAACTTATTTCTGATATGTTCATTAAGCTAACAGAGTTAAACCATACTTTTGATTGCGCAGTTCTGAACAGTCTTTCTGTAGAAAATGCAAGTGGACAATCGGAGCGCTAAGAGGGTAATAGTGGAAAAGGGAATATATTCAAATATAAACTACACAGTAGCATTCTGTGAAACTTCTTTCTGTTCTGTGCATTCAACTAACAAAGTTGAACCGTACTTTTGATTGAGCCGTTCTGAAACACTCTTTCTGTAGAAACTGCAATTGGACATGCTAAGCGCTAAGAAGTCTACATTGGGAAAAAGAATATCTTCAAATAAAAACTACACAGATGCATTCTGTGAAACTTATTTCTGATCTGTAAATTCAGTTAACAAAGATAAAACATATTTTTGATTGAGCAGTTATGAAACACTCTTTCTGTAGAAAATGCAAGTGGACTTTCGGAGCGCTAAGAGGGTAATAGTGGAAAAAGGAATATATTCAAATATAAACTACACAGTAGCATTCTGTGAAAATTCTTTCTGTTCTGTGCATTCAACTAACAGAGTTGAACCTTACTTTTGATTGAGCCGTTCTGAAACACTCTTTCTGTAGAAACTGCAATTGGACATGCTAAGCGCTAAGAGGCCTACATTGGGAAAAAGAATATCTTCAAATAAAAACTACACAGATGCATTCTGTGAAACTTATTTCTGATCTGTAAATTCAGTTAACAGAGATAAAATATATTTTTGATTGAGCAGTTAAGAAACACTCTTTTTGTAGAAAAAGGAAGTGGAGATTCGGAGCGCTAAGAGGGTAATAGTGGAAAAAGGAATGTCTTCAAATATAAACTACACAGAATCATTCGGTGAAACTTCTTTCTGATCTGTGCATGCAGCTAACAGAGTTAAACCATACTTTTGATTGAGCAGATCTGAACACTCTTTCTGTAGAAAATGCAACTGGACATTTGGAGCGCTAAGAGCATAGTAGTGGAAAAAGGAATATATTCAAATATAAACTACACAGAAGCATTCTGTGAAACTTCTTTCTGATCTGAGCATTCAGCTAACAGAGTTAAACCATACTTTTGATTGAGCAGTTTTGAAACACTCTGTCTGTAGAAAATGCAACTGGACATTCGTAGCGCTAAGTGGGTAATAGTGGAAAAAAGAATATGTTCAAATATAAACTACACAGAAGCATTGTATGAAACTTCTTTCTGTTCTGTGCATTCAACTAACAGAGTTGAACCTTACTTTTGATTGAGCCTTTCTGAAACACTCTTTCTGTAGAAACTGCAATTGGACATGCTAAGCGCTAAGAGGCCTACATTGGGAAAAAGAATATCTTCAAATAAAAACTACACGGATGCATTCTGTGAAACTTATTTCTGATCTGTAAATTCAGTTAACAGAGATAAAGCATATTTTTGATTGAGCAGTTATGAAACACTCTTTTTGTAGAAAATGCAAGTGGAGATTCGGAGCGCTAAGAGGGTAATAGTGGAAAAAGGAATGTCTTCAAATATAAACTACACAGAATCATTCGGTGAAACTTCCTTCTGATCTGTGCATTCAGCTAACAGAGTTAAACCATACTTTTGATTGAGCCGTTCTGAAACACTCTTTCTGTAGAAACTGCAATTGGACATTCTGAGCGCTAAGAGGCCTATATTGGGAAAAAGAATGTCTACAAATAAAAACTACACAGAGGAATTGTGAAACTTCTTTCTGTTCTATTTGTTCAACTAAAAGAGTTGAACCTTAGTTTTGATTGAGCCGTTCTGAAACACTCTTTCTGTAGAAAATGCAAGTGGAGATTCGGAGCGCTAAGAGGGTAATAGTGGAAAATGGAATGTCTCCAAATATAAACTACACAGAATCATTCTGTGAAACTTCTTTCTGATCTGTGCATTCAACTAACAGAGTTAAAACATACTTTTGATTGAGCAGATCTGAACACTCTTTCTGTAGAAAATGCAACTGGACATTTGGATGGCTAAGAGAGTAGTAGTGGAAAAAGGAATATATTCAAATATAAACTACACAGAAGCATTCTGTGAAACTTCTTTCTGATCTGAGCATTCAGCTAACAGAGTTACACCATACTTTGGATTGAGCAGTTTTGAAACACTCTGTCTGTAGAAAATGCAACTGGACATTCGTAGCGCTAAGTGGGTAATAGTGGAAAAAAGAATATGTTCAAATATAAACTACACAGAAGCATTGTATGAAACTTCTTTCTGTTCTGTGCATTCAACTAACAGAGTTGAACCTTACTTTTGATTGAGCCTTTCTGAAACACTCTTTCTGTAGAAACTGCAATTGGACATTCTGAGCGCTAAGAGGCCTATATTGGGAAAAAGGAATATATTCAAATAAAAACTACACAGAAGCATTGTGTGAAACTTATTTCTGATAGGTTCATTAAGCTAACAGAGTTAAACCATACTTTTGATTGCGCAGTTCTGAACACTCTTTCTGTAGAAAATGCAAGTGGACATTCGGAGCGCTAAGAGGCTAATAGTGGAAAAAGGAATATATTCAAATATAAACTACACAGTAGCATTCTGTGAAAATTCTTTCTGTTCTGTGCATTCAACTAACAGAGTTCAACCTTACTTTTGATTGAGCCGTTCTGAAACACTCTTTCTGTAGAAACTGCAATTGGACATGCTAAGCGCTAAGAGGCCTACATTGGGAAAAAGAATATCTTCAAATAAAAACTACACAGATGCATTCTGTGAAACTTATTTCTGATCTGTAAATTCAGTTAACAGAGATAAAACATATTTTTGATTGAGCAGTTATGAAACACTCTTTCTGTAGAAAATGCAAGTGGACATTCGGAGCGCTAAGAGGGTAATAGTGGAAAAAGGAATATTTTCAAATATAAACTACACAGTAGCATTCTGTGAAAATTCTTTCTGTTCTGTGCATTCAACTAACAGAGTTGAACCTTACTTTTGATTGAGCCGTTCTGAAACACTCTTTCTGTAGAAACTGCAATTGGACATGCTAAGCGCTAAGAGGCCTACATTGGGAAAAAGAATATCTTCAAATAAAAACTACACAGATGCATTCTGTGAAACTTATTTCTGATCTGTAAATTCAGTTAACAGAGATAAAATATATTTTTGATTGAGCAGTTATGAAACACTCTTTTTGTAGAAAATGCAAGTGGAGATTCGGAGCGCTAAGAGGGTAATAGTGGAAAAAGGAATGTCTTCAAATACAAACTACACAGAATCATTCGGTGAAACTTCTTCCTGATCTGTGCATTCAGCTAACAGAGTTAAACCATACTTTTGATTGAGCAGATCTGAACACTCTTTCTGTAGAAAATGCAACTGGACATTTGGAGCGCTAAGAGCGTAGTAGTGGAAAAAGGAATATATTCAAATATAAACTACACAGACCATTCTGTGAAACTTCTTTCTGATCTGAGCATTCAGCTAACAGAATTAAACCATACATTTGATTGAGCAGTTTTGAAACACTCTGTCTGTAGAAAATGCAACTGGACATTCGTAGCGCTAAGTGGGTAATAGTGGAAAAAATAATATGTTCAAATATAAACTACACAGAAGCATTGTATGAAACTTCTTTCTGTTCTGTGCATTGAACTAACAGAGTGGAACCTTACTTTTGATTGAGCCGTTCTGAAACACTCTTTCTGTAGAAACTGCAATTGGACATTCTGAGCGCTAAGAGGCCTATATTGGGAAAAAGAATGTCTACAAATAAAAACTACACAGAAGAATTCTGTGAAACTTCTTTCTGTTCTGTTTGTTCAACTAAAAGAGTTGAACCTTAGTTTTGATTGAGCCGTTCTGAAACACTCTTTCTGTAGAAAATGCAAGTGGAGATTCGGAGCGCTAAGAGGGTAATGGTGGAAAAAGGAATGTCTCCAAATATAAACTACACAGAATCATTCTGTGAAACATCTTTCTGATCTGTGCATTCAGCTAACAGAGTTAAACCATACTTTTGATTCAGCAGATCTGAACACTCTTTCTGTAGAAAATGCAACTGGACAATTGGAGCGCTAAGAGAGTAGTAGTGGAAAAAGGAATATATTCAAATATAAACTACACAGAAGCATTCTGTGAAACTTCTTTCTGATCTGAGCATTCAGCTAACAGAGTTAAACCATACTTTTGATTGAGCGGTTTTGAAACACTCTGTCTGTAGAAAATGCAACTGGACATTCGTAGCGATAAGTGGGTAATAGTGGAAAAAAGAATATGTTCAAATATAAACTACACAGAAGCATTGTATGAAACTTCTTTCTGTTCTGTGCATTCAACTAACAGAATTAACCTTACTTTTGATTGAGCCTTTCTGAAACACTCTTTCTGTAGAAACTGCAATTGGACATTCTGAGCGCTAAGAGGCCTCTATTGGGAAAAATAATATCTTCAAATAAAAACTACACAGAAGCATTGTGTGAAACTTATTTCTGATATGTTCATTAAGCTAACAGAGTTAAACCATACTTTTGAATGCGCAGTTCTGAACAGTCTTTCTGTAGAAAATGCAAGTGGACAATCGGAGCGCTAAGAGGGTAATAGTGGAAAAGGGAATATATTCAAATATAAACTACACAGTAGCATTCTGTGAAACTTCTTTCTGTTCTGTGCATTCAACTAACAAAGTTGAACCGTACTTTTGATTGAGCCGTTCTGAAACACTCTTTCTGTAGAAACTGCAATTGGACATGCTAAGCGCTAAGAGGTCTACATTGGGAAAAAGAATATCTTCAAATAAAAACTACACAGATGCAATCTGTGAAACTTATTTCTGATCTGTAAATTCAGTTAACAGAGATAAAACATATTTTTGATTGAGCAGTTATGAAACACTCTTTCTGTAGAAAATGCAAGTGGACATTCGGAGCGCTAAGAGGGTAATAGTGGAAAAAGGAATATATTCAAATATAAACTACACAGTAGCATTCTGTGAAAATTCTTTCTGTTCTGTGCATTCAACTAACAGAGTTGAACCTTACTTTTGATTGAGCCGTTCTGAAACACTCTTTCTGTAGAAACTGCAATTGGACATGCTAAGCGCTAAGAGGCCTACATTGGGAAAAAGAATATCTTCAAATAAAAACTACACAGATGCATTCTGTGAAACTTATTTCTGATCTGTAAATTCAGTTAACAGAGATAAAATATATTTTTGATTGAGCAGTTAAGAAACACTCTTTTTGTAGAAAAAGGAAGTGGAGATTCGGAGCGCTAAGAGGGTAATAGTGGAAAAAGGAATGTCTTCAAATATAAACTACACAGAATCATTCGGTGAAACTTCTTTCTGATCTGTGCATGCAGCTAACAGAGTTAAACCATACTTTTGATTGAGCAGATCTGAACACTCTTTCTGTAGAAAATGCAACTGGACATTTGGAGCGCTAAGAGCATAGTAGTGGAAAAAGGAATATATTCAAATATAAACTACACAGAAGCATTCTGTGAAACTTCTTTCTGATCTGAGCATTCAGCTAACAGAGTTAAACCATACTTTTGATTGAGCAGTTTTGAAACACTCTGTCTGTAGAAAATGCAACTGGACATTGGTAGCGCTAAGTGGGTAATAGTGGAAAAAAGAATATGTTCAAATATAAACTACACAGAAGCATTGTATGAAACTTCTTTCTGTTCTGTGCATTCAACTAACAGAGTTGAACCTTACTTTTGATTGAGCCGTTCTGAAACACTCTTTCTGTAGAAACTTCAATTGGACATTCTGAGCGCTAAGAGGCCTATATTGGGAAAAAGAATGTCTACAAATAAAAACTACACAGAAGAATTTTGTGAAACTTCTTTCTGTTCTGTTTGTTCAACTAAAAGAGTTGAACCTTAGTTTTGATTGAGCCGTTCTGAAACACTCTTTCTGTAGAGAATGCAAGTGGAGATTCGGAGCGCTAAGAGGGTAATAGTGGAAAAAGGAATGTCTCCAAATATAAACTACACAGAATCATTCTGTGAAACTTCTTTCTGATCTGTGCATTCAGCTAACGGAGTTAAACCATACTTTTGATTGAGCAGATCTGAACACTCTTTCTGTAGAAAATGCAACTGGACATTTGGAGCGCTAAGAGAGTAGTAGAGGAAAAAGGAATATATTCAAATATAAACTACACAGAAACATTCTGTGAAACTTCTTTGTGATATGAGCATTCAGCTAACAGAGTTAAACCATACTTTTGATTGAGCAGTTTTTAAACACTCTGTCTGTAGAAAATGCAACTGGACATTGGTAGCGCTAAGTGGGTAATAGTGGAAAAAAGAATATGTTCAAATATAAACTACACAGAAGCATTGTATGAAACTTCTTTCTGTTCTGTGCATTCAACTAAGAGAGTTGAACCTTACTTTTGATTGAGCCTTTCTGAAACACTCTTTCTCTAGAAACTGCAATTGGACATTCTGAGCGCTAAGAGGCCTCTATTGGGAAAAATAATATCTTCAAATAAAAACTACACAGAAGCATTGTGTGAAACTTATTTCTGATATGTTCATTAAGCTAACAGAGTTAAACCATACTTTTGATTGCGCAGTTCTGAACACTCTTTCTGTAGAAAATGCAAGTGGACATTCGGAGCGCTAAGAGGGTAATAGTGGAAAAAGGAATATATTCAAATATAAACTACACAGTAGCATTCTGTGAAACTTCTTTCTGTTCTGTGCATTCAACTAACAGAGTTGAACCTTACTTTTGATTGAGCCGTTCTGAAACACTCTTTCTGTAGAAACTGCAATTGGACATGCTAAGCGCTAAGAGGCCTACATTGGGAAAAAGAATATCTTCAAATAAAAACTACACGGATGCATTCTGTGAAACTTATTTCTGATCTGTAAATTCAGTTAACAGAGATAAAGCATATTTTTGATTGAGCAGTTATGAAACACTCTTTTTGTAGAAAATGCAAGTGGAGATTCGGAGCGCTAAGAGGGTAATAGTGGAAAAAGGAATGTCTTCAAATATAAACTACACAGAATCATTCGGTGAAACTTCTTTCTGATCTGTGCATTCAGCTAACAGTGTTAAACCATACTTTTGATTGAGCAGATCTGAACACTCTTTCTGTAGAAAATGCAACTGGACATTTGGAGCGCTAAGAGCGTAGTAGTGGAAAAAGGAATATATTCAAATATAAACTACACAGAAGCATTCTGTGAAACTTCTTTCTGATCTGAGCATTCAGCTAACAGAGTAAAACCATACTTTTGTTTGAGCAGTTTTGAAACACTCTGTCTGTAGAAAATGCAACTGGACATTCGTAGCGATAAGTGGGTAATAGTGGAAAAAAGAATATGTTCAAATATAAACTACACAGAAGCATTGTATGAAACTTCTTTCTGTTCTGTGCATTCAACTAACAGAGTTGAACCTTACTTTTGATTGAGCCGTTCTGAAACACTCTTTCTGTAGAAACTGCAATTGGACATTCTGAGCGCTAAGAGGCCTATATTGGGAAAAAGAATGTCTACAAATAAAAACTACACAGAGGAATTGTGAAACTTCTTTCTGTTCTATTTGTTCAACTAAAAGAGTTGAACCTTAGTTTTGATTGAGCCGTTCTGAAACACTCTTTCTGTAGAAAATGCAAGTGGAGATTCGGAGCGCTAAGAGGGTAATAGTGGAAAATGGAATGTCTCCAAATATAAACTACACAGAATCATTCTGTGAAACTTCTTTCTGATCTGTGCATTCAATTAACAGAGTTAAAACATACTTTTGATTGAGCAGATCTGAACACTCTTTCTGTAGAAAATGCAACTGGACATTTGGAGGGCTAAGAGAGTAGTAGTGGAAAAAGGAATATATTCAAATATAAACTACACAGAAGCATTCTGTGAAACTTCTTTCTGATCTGAGCATTCAGCTAACAGAGTTACACCATACTTTGGATTGAGCAGTTTTGAAACACTCTGTCTGTAGAAAATGCAACTGGACATTCGTAGCGCTAAGTGGGTAATAGTGGAAAAAAGAATATGTTCAAATATAAACTACACAGAAGCATTGTATGAAACTTCTTTCTGTTCTGTGCATTCAACTAACAGAGTTGAACCTTACTTTTGATTGAGCCTTTCTGAAACACTCTTTCTGTAGAAACTGCAATTGGACATTCTGAGCGCTAAGAGGCCTATATTGGGAAAAAGGAATATATTCAAATAAAAACTACACAGAAGCATTGTGTGAAACTTATTTCTGATAGGTTCATTAAGCTAACAGAGTTAAACCATACTTTTGATTGCGCAGTTCTGAACACTCTTTCTGTAGAAAATGCAAGTGGACATTCGGAGCGCTAAGAGGCTAATAGTGGAAAAAGGAATATATACAAATATAAACTACACAGTAGCATTCTGTGAAAATTCTTTCTGTTCTGTGCATTCAACTAACAGAGTTCAACCTTACTTTTGATTGAGCCGTTCTGAAACACTCTTTCTGTAGAAACTGCAATTGGACATGCTAAGCGCTAAGAGGCCTACATTGGGAAAAAGAATATCTTCAAATAAAAACTACACAGATGCATTCTGTGAAACTTATTTCTGATCTGTAAATTCAGTTAACAGAGATAAAACATATTTTTGATTGAGCAGTTATGAAACACTCTTTCTGTAGAAAATGCAAGTGGACATTCGGAGCGCTAAGAGGGTAATAGTGGAAAAAGGAATAGTTTCAAATATAAACTACACAGTAGCATTCTGTGAAAATTCTTTCTGTTCTGTGCATTCAACTAACAGAGTTGAACCTTACTTTTGATTGAGCCGTTCTGAAACACTCTTTCTGTAGAAACTGCAATTGGACATGCTAAGCGCTAAGAGGCCTACATTGGGAAAAAGAATATCTTCAAATAAAAACTACACAGATGCATTCTGTGAAACTTATTTCTGATCTGTAAATTCAGTTAACAGAGATAAAACATATTTTTGATTGAGCAGTTATGAAACACTCTTTTTGTAGAAAATGCAAGTGGAGATTCGGAGCGCTAAGAGGGTAATAGTGGAAAAAGGAATGTCTTCAAATACAAACTACACAGAATCATTCGGTGAAACTTCTTCCTGATCTGTGCATTCAGCTAACAGAGTTAAACCATACTTTTGATTGAGCAGATCTGAACACTCTTTCTGTAGAAAATGCAACTGGACATTTGGAGCGCTAAGAGCGTAGTAGTGGAAAAAGGAATATATTCAAATATAAACTACACAGAAGCATTCTGTGAAACTTCTTTCTGATCTGAGCATTCAGCTAACAGAATTAAACCATATATTTGATTGAGCAGTTTTGAAACACTCTGTCTGTAGAAAATGCAACTGGACATTCGTAGCGCTAAGTGGGTAATAGTGGAAAAAATAATATGTTCAAATATAAACTACACAGAAGCATTGTATGAAACTTCTTTCTGTTCTGTGCATTGAACTAACAGAGTGGAACCTTACTTTTGATTGAGCCGTTCTGAAACACTCTTTCTGTAGAAACTGCAATTGGACATTCTGAGCGCTAAGAGGCCTATATTGGGAAAAAGAATGTCTACAAATAAAAACTACACAGAAGAATTCTGTGAAACTTCTTTCTGTTCTGTTTGTTCAACTAAAAGAGTTGAACCTTAGTTTTGATTGAGCCGTTCTGAAACACTCTTTCTGTAGAAAATGCAAGTGGAGATTCGGAGCGCTAAGAGGGTAATGGTGGAAAAAGGAATGTCTCCAAATATAAACTACACAGAATCATTCTGTGAAACATCTTTCTGATCTGTGCATTCAGCTAACAGAGTTAAACCATACTTTTGATTCAGCAGATCTGAACACTCTTTCTGTAGAAAATGCAACTGGACAATTGGAGCGCTAAGAGAGTAGTAGTGGAAAAAGGAATATATTCAAATATAAACTACACAGAAGCATTCTGTGAAACTTCTTTCTGATCTGAGCATTCAGCTAACAGAGTTAAACCATACTTTTGATTGAGCAGTTTTGAAACACTCTGTCTGTAGAAAATGCAACTGGACATTCGTAGCGATAAGTGGGTAATAGTGGAAAAAAGAATATGTTCAAATATAAACTACACAGAAGCATTGTATGAAACTTCTTTCTGTTCTGTGCATTCAACTAACAGAGTTAACCTTACTTTTGATTGAGCCTTTCTGAAACACTCTTTCTGTAGAAACTGCAATTGGACATTCTGAGCGCTAAGAGGCCTCTATTGGGAAAAATAATATCTTCAAATAAAAACTACACAGAAGCATTGTGTGAAACTTATTTCTGATATGTTCATTAAGCTAACAGAGTTAAACCATACTTTTGATTGCGCAGTTCTGAACAGTCTTTCTGTAGAAAATGCAAGTGGACAATCGGAGCGCTAAGAGGGTAATAGTGGAAAAGGGAATATATTCAAATATAAACTACACAGTAGCATTCTGTGAAACTTCTTTCTGTTCTGTGCATTCAACTAACAAAGTTGAACCGTACTTTTGATTGAGCCGTTCTGAAACACTCTTTCTGTAGAAACTGCAATTGGACATGCTAAGCGCTAAGAAGTCTACATTGGGAAAAAGAATATCTTCAAATAAAAACTACACAGATGCATTCTGTGAAACTTATTTCTGATCTGTAAATTCAGTTAACAAAGATAAAACATATTTTTGATTGAGCAGTTATGAAACACTCTTTCTGTAGAAAATGCAAGTGGACTTTCGGAGCGCTAAGAGGGTAATAGTGGAAAAAGGAATATATTCAAATATAAACTACACAGTAGCATTCTGTGAAAATTCTTTCTGTTCTGTGCATTCAACTAACAGAGTTGAACCTTACTTTTGATTGAGCCGTTCTGAAACACTCTTTCTGTAGAAACTGCAATTGGACATGCTAAGCGCTAAGAGGCCTACATTGGGAAAAAGAATATCTTCAAATAAAAACTACACAGATGCATTCTGTGAAACTTATTTCTGATCTGTAAATTCAGTTAACAGAGATAAAATATATTTTTGATTGAGCAGTTAAGAAACACTCTTTTTGTAGAAAAAGGAAGTGGAGATTCGGAGCGCTAAGAGGGTAATAGTGGAAAAAGGAATGTCTTCAAATATAAACTACACAGAATCATTCGGTGAAACTTTTTTCTGATCTGTGCATGCAGCTAACAGAGTTAAACCATACTTTTGATTGAGCAGATCTGAACACTCTTTCTGTAGAAAATGCAACTGGACATTTGGAGCGCTAAGAGCATAGTAGTGGAAAAAGGAATATATTCAAATATAAACTACACAGAAGCATTCTGTGAAACTTCTTTCTGATCTGAGCATTCAGCTAACAGAGTTAAACCATACTTTTGATTGAGCAGTTTTGAAACACTCTGTCTGTAGAAAATGCAACTGGACATTCGTAGCGCTAAGTGGGTAATAGTGGAAAAAAGAATATGTTCAAATATAAACTACACAGAAGCATTGTATGAAACTTCTTTCTGTTCTGTGCATTCAACTAACAGAGTTGAACCTTACTTTTGATTGAGCCGTTCTGAAACACTCTTTCTGTAGAAACTTCAATTGGACATTCTGAGCGCTAAGAGGCCTATATTGGGAAAAAGAATGTCTACAAATAAAAACTACACAGAAGAATTTTGTGAAACTTCTTTCTGTTCTGTTTGTTCAACTAAAAGAGTTGAACCTTAGTTTTGATTGAGCCGTTCTGAAACACTCTTTCTGTAGAGAATGCAAGTGGAGATTCGGAGCGCTAAGAGGGTAATAGTGGAAAAAGGAATGTCTCCAAATATAAACTACACAGAATCATTCTGTGAAACTTCTTTCTGATCTGTGCATTCAGCTAACGGAGTTAAACCATACTTTTGATTGAGCAGATCTGAACACTCTTTCTGTAGAAAATGCAACTGGACATTTGGAGCGCTAAGAGAGTAGTAGAGGAAAAAGGAATATATTCAAATATAAACTACACAGAAACATTCTGTGAAACTTCTTTGTGATATGAGCATTCAGCTAACAGAGTTAAACCATACTTTTGATTGAGCAGTTTTGAAACACTCTGTCTGTAGAAAATGCAACTGGACATTCGTAGCGCTAAGTGGGTAATAGTGGAAAAAAGAATATGTTCAAATATAAACTACACAGAAGCATTGTATGAAACTTCTTTCTGTTCTGTGCATTCAACTAACAGAGTTGAACCTTACTTTTGATTGAGCCTTTCTGAAACACTCTTTCTGTAGAAACTGCAATTGGACATTCTGAGCGCTAAGAGGCCTATATTGGGAAAAATAATATCTTCAAATAAAAACTACACAGAAGCATTGTGTGAAACTTATTTCTGATATTTTCATTAAGCTAACAGAGTTAAACCATACTTTTGATTGCGCAGTTCTGAACACTCTTTCTGTAGAAAATGCAAGTGGACATTCGGAGCGCTAAGAGGGTAATAGTGGAAAAAAGAATATATTCAAATATAAACTACACAGTAGCATTCTGTGAAAATTCTTTCTGTTCTGTGCATTCAACTAACAGAGTTGAACCTTACTTTTGATTGAGCCGTTCTGAAACACTCTTTCTGTAGAAACTGCAATTGGACATGCTAAGCGCTAAGAGGCCTACATTGGGAAAAAGAATATCTTCAAATAAAAACTACACAGATGCATTCTGTGAAACTTATTTCTGATCTGTAAATTCAGTTAACAGAGATAAAACATATTTTTGATTGAGCAGTTATAAAACACTCTTTTTGTAGAAAATGCAAGTGGAGATTCGGAGCGCTAAGGGGGTAATAGTGGAAAAAGGAATGTCTTCAAAAATAAACTACACAGAATCATTCGGTGAAACTTCTTTCTGATCTGTGCATGCAGCTAACAGAGTTAAACCATACTTTTGATTGAGCAGATCTGAACACTCTTTCTGTAGAAAATGCAACTGGACATTTGGAGCGCTAAGAGCGTAGTAGTGGAAAAAGGAATATATTCAAATATAAACTACACAGAAGCATTCTGTGAAACTTTTTTCTGATCTGAGCATTCAGCTAACAGAGTTAAACCATACTTTTGATTGAGAGTTTTGAAACACTCTGTCTGTAGAAAATGCAACTGGACATTCGTAGCGCTAAGTGGGTAATAGTGGAAAAAAGAATATGTTCAAATATAAACTACACAGAAGCATTGTATGAAACTTCTTTCTGTTCTGTGCATTCAACTAACAGAGTTGAACCTTACTTTTGATTGAGCCGTTCTGAAACACTCTTTCTGTAGAAACTGCAATTGGACATTCTGAGCGCTAAGAGGCCTATATTGGGAAAAAGAATGTCTACAAATAAAAACTACACAGAAGAATTGTGTGAAACTTCTTTCTGTTCTGTTTGTTCAACAAAAAGAGTTGAACCTTAGTTTTGATTGAGCCGTTCTGAAACACTCTTTCTGTAGAGAATGCAAGTGGAGATTCGGAGCGCTAAGAGGGTAATAGTGGAAAAAGGAATGTCTCCAAATATAAACTACACAGAATCATTCTGTGAAACTTCTTTCTGATCTGTGCATTCAGCTAACGGAGTTAAACCATACTTTTGATTGAGCAGATCTGAACACTCTTTCTGTAGAAAATGCAACTGGACATTTGGAGCGCTAAGAGAGTAGTAGAGGAAAAAGGAATATATTCAAATATAAACTACACAGAAGCATTCTGTGAAACTTCTTTGTGGTATGAGCATTCAGCTAACAGAGTTAAACCATACTTTTGATTTTGCAGTTTTGAAACACTCTGTCTGTAGAAAATGCAACTGGACATTCGTAGCGCTAAGTGGGTAATAGTGGAAAAAAGAATATGTTCAAATATAAACTACACAGAAGCATTGTATGAAACTTCTTTCTGTTCTGTGCATTCAACTAACAGAGTTGAACCTTACTTTTGATTGAGCCTTTCTGAAACACTCTTTCTGTAGAAACTGCAATTGGACATTCTGAGCGCTAAGAGGCCTATATTGGGAAAAATAATATCTTCAAATAAAAACTACACAGAAGCATTGTGTGAAACTTATTTCTGATATGATCATTAAGCTAACAGAGTTAAACCATACTTTTGATTGCGCAGTTCTGAACACTCTTTCTGTAGAAAATGCAAGTGGACATTCGGAGCGCTAAGAGGGTAATAGTGGAAAAAGGAATATATTCAAATATAAACTACACAGTAGCATTCTGTGAAAATTCTTTCTGTTCTGTGCATTCAACTAACAGAGTTGAACCTTACTTTTGATTGAGCCGTTCTGAAACACTCTTTCTGTAGAAACTGCAATTGGACATGCTAAGCGCTAAGAGGCCTACATTGGGAAAAAGAATATCTTCAAATAAAAACTACACAGATGCATTCTGTGAAACTTATTTCTGATCTGTAAATTCAGTTAACAGAGATAAAACATATTTTTGATTGAGCAGTTATGAAACACTCTTTTTGTAGAAAATGCAAGTGGAGATTCGGAGCGCTAAGAGGGTAATAGTGGAAAAAGGAATGTCTTCAAATATAAACTACACAGAATCATTCGGTGAAACTTCTTCCTGATCTGTGCATTCAGCTAACAGAGTTAAACCATACTTTTGATTGAGCAGATCTGAACACTCTTTCTGTAGAAAATGCAACTTGACATTTGGAGCGCTAAGAGCGTAGTAGTGGAAAAACGAATATATTCAAATATAAACTACACAGAAGCAATCTGTGAAACTTCTTTCTGATCTGAGCATTCAGCTAACAGAGTTAAACCATACTTTTGATTGAGCAGTTTTGAAACACTCTGTCTGTAGAAAATGCAACTGTACTTTCGTAGCGCTAAGTGGGTAATAGTGGAAAAAAGAATATGTTCAAATATAAACTACACAGAAGCACTGTATGAAACTTCTTTCTGTTCTGTGCATTCAACTAACGGGGTTGAACCTTACTTTTGATTGAGCCGTTCTGAAACACTCTTTCTGTAGAAACTGCAATTGGACATTCTGAGCGCTAAGAGGCCTATATTGGGAAAAAGAATGTCTACAAATAAAAACTACACAGAAGAATTGTGTGAAACTTCTTTCTGTTCTGTTTGTTCAACTAAAAGAGTTGAACCTTAGTTTTGATTGAGCCGTTCTGAAACACTCTTTCTGTAGAGAATGCAAGTGGAGATTCGGAGCGCTAAGAGGGTAATAGTGGAAAAAGGAATGTCTCCAAATATAAACTACACAGAATCATTCTGTGAAACTTCTTTCTGATCTGTGCATTCAGCTAACGGAGTTAAACCATACTTTTGATTGAGCAGATCTGAACACTCTTTCTGTAGAAAATGCAACTGGACATTTGGAGCGCTAAGAGAGTAGTAGTGGAAAAAGGAATATATTCAAATATAAACTACACAGAAGCATTCTGTGAAACTTCTTTCTGATCTGAGCATTCAGCTAACAGAGTTAAACCATACTTTTGATTGAGCAGTTTTGAAACACTCTGTCTGTAGAAAATGCAACTGGACATTCATAGCGCTAAGTGGGTAATAGTGGAAAAAAGAATATGTTCAAATATAAACTACACAGAAGCATTGTATGAAACTTCTTTCTGTTCTGTGCATTCAACTAACAGAGTTGAACCTTACATTTGATTGAGCCTTTCTGAAACACTCTTTCTGTAGAAACTGCAATTGGACATTCGGAGCGCTAAGAGGCCTCTATTGGGAAAAATAATATCTTCAAATAAAAACTACACAGAAGCATTGTGTGAAACTTATTTCTGATATGTTCATTAAGCTAACAGAGTTAAACCATACTTTTGATTGCGCAGTTCTGAACACTCTTTCTGTAGAAAATGCAAGTGGACATTCGGAGCGCTAAGAAGGTAACAGTGGAAAAAGGAATATATTCAAATATAAACTACACTGTAGCATTCTGTGAAAATTCTTTCTGTTCTGTGCATTCAACTAACAGAGTTGAACCTTACTTTTGATTGAGCCGTTCTGAAACACTCTTTCTGTAGAAACTGCAATTGGACATGCTAAGCGCTAAGAGGCCTACATTGGGAAAAAGAATATCTTCAAATAAAAACTACACAGATGCATTCTGTGAAACTTATTTCTGATCTGTAAATTCAGTTAACAGAGATAAAACATATTTTAGATTGAGCAGTTATGAAACACTCTTTTTGTAGAAAATGCAAGTGGAGATTCGGAGCGCTAAGAGGGTAATAGTGGAAAAAGGAATGTCTTCAAATATAAACTACACAGAATCATTCGGTGAAACTTCTTTCTGATCTGGGCATGCAGCTAACAGAGTTAAACCATATTTTTGATTGAGCAGATCTGAACACTCTTTCTGTAGAAAATGCAACTGGACATTTGGAGCGCTTAGAGCATAGTAGTGGAAAAAGGAATATATTCAAATATAAACTACACAGAAGCATTCTGTGAAACTTCTTTCTGATCTGAGCATTCAGCTATCAGAGTTAAACCATACTTTTGATTGAGCAGTTTTGAAACACTCTGTCTGTAGAAAATGCAACTGGACATTCGTAGCGCTAAGTGGGTAATAGTGGAAAAAAGAATATATTCAAATATAAACTACACAGAAGCATTGTATGAAACTTCTTTCTGTTCTGTGCATTCAACTAACAGAGTTGAACCTTACTTTTGATTGAGCCGTTCTGAAACACTCTTTCTGTAGAAACTGCAATTGGACATTCTGAGCGCTAAGAGGCCTATATTGGGAAAAATAATATCTTCACATAAAAACTACATAGAAGCATTGTGTGAAATTTATTTCTGATATGTTCATTAAGCTAACAGAGTTAAACCATACTTTTGATTGCGCAGTTCTGAACACTCTTTCTGTAGAAAATGCAAGTGGACAATCGGAGCGCTAAGAGGGTAATAGTGGAAAAGGGAATATATTCAAATATAAACTACACAGTAGCATTCTGTGAAAATTCTTTCTGTTCTGTGCATTCAACTAACAGAGTTGAACCTTACTTTTGATTGAGCCGTTCTGAAACACTCTTTCTGTAGAAACTGCAATTGGACATGCTAAGCGCTAAGAGGCCTACATTGGGAAAAAGAATATCTTCAAATAAAAACTACACAGATGCATTCTGTGAAACTTATTTCTGATCTGTAAATTCAGTTAACAGAGATAAAACATATTTTTGATTGAGCAGTTATGAAACACTCTTTTTGTAGAAAATGCAAGTGGAGATTCGGAGCGCTAAGAGGGTAATAGTGGAAAAAGGAATGTCTTCAAATATAAACTACACAGAATCATTCGGTGAAACTTCTTTCTGATCTGGGCATGCAGCTAACAGAGTTAAACCATACTTTTGATTGAGCAGATCTGAACACTCTTTCTGTAGAAAATGCAACTGGACATTTGGAGCGCTTAGAGCATAGTAGTGGAAAAAGGAATATATTCAAATATAAACTACACAGAAGCATTCTGTGAAACTTCTTTCTGATCTGAGCATTCAGCTAACAGAGTTAAACCATACTTTTGATTGAGCAGTTTTGAAACACTCTGTCTGTAGAAAATGCAACTGGACATTCGTAGCGCTAAGTGGGTAATAGTGGAAAAAAGAATATATTCAAATATAAACTACACAGAAGCATTGTATGAAACTTCTTTCTGTTCTGTGCATTCAACTAACAGAGTTGAACCTTACTTTTGATTGAGCCGTTCTGAAACACTCTTTCTGTAGAAACTGCAATTGGACATTCTGAGCGCTAAGAGGCCTATATTGGGAAAAAGAATGTCTACAAATAAAAACTACACAGAAGAATTGTGTGAAACTTCTTTCTGTTCTGTTTGTTCAACTAAAAGAGTTGAACCTTAGTTTTGATTGAGCCGTTCTGAAACACTCTTTCTGTAGAGAATGCAAGTGGAGATTCGGAGCGCTAAGAGGGTAATAGTGGAAAAAGGAATGTCTCCAAATATAAACTACACAGAATCATTCTGTGAAACTTCTTTCTGATCTGTGCATTCAGCTAACGGAGTTAAACCATACTTTTGATTGAGCAGATCTGAACACTCTTTCTGTAGAAAATGCAACTGGACATTTGGAGCGCTAAGAGAGTAGTAGTGGAAAAAGGAATATATTCAAATATAAACTACACAGAAGCATTCTGTGAAACTTCTTTCTGTTCTGAGCATTCAGCTAACAGAGTTAAACCATACTTTTGATTGAGCAGTTTTGAAACACTCTGTCTGTAGAAAATGCAACTGGACATTCGTAGCGCTAAGTGGGTAATAGTGGAAAAAAGAATATGTTCAAATATAAACTACACAGAAGCATTGTATGAAACTTCTTTCTGTTCTGTGCATTCAAATAAGAGAGTTGAACCTTACTTTTGATTGAGCCTTTCTGAAACACTCTTTCTGTAGAAACTGCAATTGGACATTCTGAGCGCTAAGAGGCCTCTATTGGGAAAAATAATATCTTCAAATAAAAACTACACAGAAGCATTGTGTGAAACTTATTTCTGATATGTTCATTAAGCTAACAGAGTTAAACCATACTTTTGATTGCGCAGTTCTGAACACTCTTTCTGTAGAAAATGCAAGTGGACATTCGGAGCGCTAAGAGGGTAATAGTGGAAAAAGGAATATATTCAAATATAAACTACACAGTAGCATTCTGTGAAAATTCTTTCTGTTCTGTGCATTCAACTAACAGAGTTGAACCTTACTTTTGATTGAGCCGTTCTGAAACACTCTTTCTGTAGAAACTGCAATTGGACATGCTAAGCGCTAAGAGGCCTTCATTGGGAAAAAGAATATCTTCAAATAAAAACTACACAGATGCATTCTGTGAAACTTATTTCTGATCTGTAAATTCAGTTAACAGAGATAAAACATATTTTTGATTGAGCAGTTTTGAAACACTCTTTTTGTAGAAAATGCAAGTGGAGATTCGGAGCGCTAAGAGGGTAATAGTGGAAAAAGGAATGTCTTCAAATACAAACTACACAGAATCATTCGGTGAAAATTCTTCCTGATCTGTGCATTCAGCTAACAGAGTTAAACCATACTTTTGATTGAGCAGATCTGAACACTCTTTCTGTAGAAAATGCAACTGGACATTTGGAGCGCTAAGAGAGTATTAGTGGAAAAAGGAATATATTCAAATATAAACTACACAGAAGCATTCTGTGAAACTTCTTTCTGATCTGAGCATTCAGCTAACAGAGTTAAACCATACTTTTGATTGAGCAGTTTTGAAACACTCTGTCTGTAGAAAATGCAACTGGACATTCGTAGCGCTAAGTGGGTAATAGTGGAAAAAAGAATATGTTCAAATATAAACTACACAGAAGCATTGTATGAAACTTCTTTCTGTTCTGTGCATTCAACTAACAGAGTTGAACCTTACTTTTGATTGAACCTTTCTGAAACACTCTTTCTGTAGAAATTGCAATTGGACATTCTGAGCGCTAAGAGGCCTATATTGGGAAAAATAATATCTTCAAATAAAAACTACACATAAGCATTGTGTGAAACTTATTTCTGATACGTTCATTAAGCTAACAGAGTTAAACCATACTTTTGATTGCGCAGTTCTGAACACTCTTTCTGTAGAAAATGCAAGTGGACATTCGGACCGCTAAGTGGGTAATAGTGGAAAAAGGAATATATTCAAATATAAACTACACAGTAGCATTCTGTGAAAATTCTTTCTGTTCTGTGCATTCAACTAACAGAGTTGAACCTTACTTTTGATTGAGCCGTTCTGAAACACTCTTTCTGTAGAAACTGCAATTGGACATGCTAAGCGCTAAGAGGACTACATTGGGAAAAAGAATATCTTCAAATAAAAACTACACAGATGCATTCTGTGAAACTTATTTCTGATCTGTAAATTCAGTTAACAGAGATAAAACATATTTTTGATTGAGCAGTTATGAAACACTCTTTTTGTAGAAAATGCAAGTGGAGATTCGGAGCGCTAAGAGGGTAATAGTGGAAAAAGGAATGTCTTCAAATATAAACTACACAGAATCATTCGGTGAAACTTCTTTCTGATCTGGGCATGCAGCTAACAGAGTTAAACCATACTTTTGATTGAGCAGATCTGAACACTCTTTCTGTAGAAAATGCAACTGGACATTTGGAGCGCTTAGAGCATAGTAGTGGAAAAAGGAATATATTCAAATATAAACTACACAGAAGCATTCTGTGAAACTTCTTTCTGATCTGAGCATTCAGCTAACAGAGTTAAACCATACTTTTGATTGAGCAGTTTTGAAACACTCTGTCTGTAGAAAATGCAACTGGACATTCGTAGCGCTAAGTGGGTAATAGTGGAAAAAAGAATATATTCAAATATAAACTACACAGAAGCATTGTATGAAACTTCTTTCTGTTCTGTGCATTCAACTAACAGAGTTGAACCTTACTTTTGATTGAGCCGTTCTGAAACACTCTTTCTGTAGAAACTGCAATTGGACATTCTGAGCGCTAAGAGGCCTATATTGGGAAAAAGAATGTCTACAAATAAAAACTACACAGAAGAATTGTGTGAAACTTCTTTCTGTTCTGTTTGTTCAACTAAAAGAGTTGAACCTTAGTTTTGATTGAGCCGTTCTGAAACACTCTTTCTGTAGAGAATGCAAGTGGAGATTCGGAGCGCTAAGAGGGTAATAGTGGAAAAAGGAATGTCTCCAAATATAAACTACACAGAATCATTCTGTGAAACTTCTTTCTGATCTGTGCATTCAGCTAACGGAGTTAAACCATACTTTTGATTGAGCAGATCTGAACACTCTTTCTGTAGAAAATGCAACTGGACATTTGGAGCGCTAAGAGAGTAGTAGTGGAAAAAGGAATATATTCAAATATAAACTACACAGAAGCATTCTGTGAAACTTCTTTCTGTTCTGAGCATTCAGCTAACAGAGTTAAACCATACTTTTGATTGAGCAGTTTTGAAACACTCTGTCTGTAGAAAATGCAACTGGACATTCGTAGCGCTAAGTGGGTAATAGTGGAAAAAAGAATATGTTCAAATATAAACTACACAGAAGCATTGTATGAAACTTCTTTCTGTTCTGTGCATTCAAATAAGAGAGTTGAACCTTACTTTTGATTGAGCCTTTCTGAAACACTCTTTCTGTAGAAACTGCAATTGGACATTCTGAGCGCTAAGAGGCCTCTATTGGGAAAAATAATATCTTCAAATAAAAACTACACAGAAGCATTGTGTGAAACTTATTTCTGATATGTTCATTAAGCTAACAGAGTTAAACCATACTTTTGATTGCGCAGTTCTGAACACTCTTTCTGTAGAAAATGCAAGTGGACATTCGGAGCGCTAAGAGGGTAATAGTGGAAAAAGGAATATATTCAAATATAAACTACACAGTAGCATTCTGTGAAAATTCTTTCTGTTCTGTGCATTCAACTAACAGAGTTGAACCTTACTTTTGATTGAGCCGTTCTGAAACACTCTTTCTGTAGAAACTGCAATTGGACATGCTAAGCGCTAAGAGGCCTTCATTGGGAAAAAGAATATCTTCAAATAAAAACTACACAGATGCATTCTGTGAAACTTATTTCTGATCTGTAAATTCAGTTAACAGAGATAAAACATATTTTTGATTGAGCAGTTTTGAAACACTCTTTTTGTAGAAAATGCAAGTGGAGATTCGGAGCGCTAAGAGGGTAATAGTGGAAAAAGGAATGTCTTCAAATACAAACTACACAGAATCATTCGGTGAAAATTCTTCCTGATCTGTGCATTCAGCTAACAGAGTTAAACCATACTTTTGATTGAGCAGATCTGAACACTCTTTCTGTAGAAAATGCAACTGGACATTTGGAGCGCTAAGAGCGTAGTAGTGGAAAAAGGAATATTTTCAAATATAAACTACACAGAAGCATTCTGTGAAACTTCTTTCTGATCTGAGCATTCAGCTAACAGAATTAAACCATACATTTGATTGAGCAGTTTTGAAACACTCTGTCTGTAGAAAATGCAACTGGACATTCGTAGCGCTAAGTGGGTAATAGTGGAAAAAATAATATGTTCAAATATAAACTACACAGAAGCATTGTATGAAACTTCTTTCTGTTCTGTGCATTCAACTAACAGAGTGGAACCTTACTTTTGATTGAGCCGTTCTGAAACACTTTTTCTGTAGAAACTGCAATTGGACATTCTGAGCGCTAAGAGGCCTATATTGGGAAAAAGAATGTCTACAAATAAAAACTACACAGAAGAATTGTGTGAAACTTCTTTCTGTTCTGTTTGTTCAACTAAAAGAGTTGAACCTTAGTTTTGATTGAGCCGTTCTGAAACACTCTTTCTGTAGAAACTGCAATTGGACATTCTGAGCGCTAAGAGGCCTATATTGGGAAAAATAATATCTTCAAATAAAAACTACATAGAAGCATTGTGTGAAATTTATTTCTGATATGTTCATTAAGCTAACAGAGTTAAACCATACTTTTGATTGCGCAGTTCTGAACACTCTTTCTGTAGAAAATGCAAGTGGACAATCGGAGCGCTAAGAGGGTAATAGTGGAAAAGGGAATATATTCAAATATAAACTACACAGTAGCATTCTGTGAAAATTCTTTCTGTTCTGTGCATTCAACTAACAGAGTTGAACCTTACTTTTGATTGAGCCGTTCTGAAACACTCTTTCTGTAGAAAATGCAAATGGACATGCTAAGCGCTAAGAGGCCTACATTGGGAAACAGAATATCTTCAAATAAAAACTACACAGATGCATTCTGTGAAACTTATTTCTGATCTGTAAATTCAGTTAACAGAGATAAAACATATTTTTGATTGAGCAGTTATGAAACACTCTTTTTGTAGAAAAAGGAAGTGGAGATTCGGAGCGCTAAGAGGGTAATAGTGGAAAAAGGAATGTCTTCAAATATAAACTACACAGAATCATTCGGTGAAACTTCTTTCTGATCTGTGCATGCAGCTGACAGAGTTAAACCATACTTTTGATTGAGCAGATCTGAACACTCTTTCTGTAGAAAATGCAACTGGACATTTGGAGCGCTAAGAGCATAGTAGTGGAAAAAGGAATATATTCAAATATAAACTACACAGAAGCATTCTGTGAAACTTCTTTCTGATCTGAGCATTCAGCTAACAGAGTTAAACCATACTTTTGATTGAGCAGTTTTGAAACACTCTGTCTGTAGAAAATGCAACTGGACATTGGTAGCGCTAAGTGGGTAATAGTGGAAAAAAGAATATGTTCAAATATAAACTACACAGAAGCATTGTATGAAACTTCTTTCTGTTCTGTGCATTCAACTAACAGAGTTGAACCTTACTTTTGATTGAGCCGTTCTGAAACACTCTTTCTGTAGAAACTGCAATTGGACATTCTGAGCGCTAAGAGGCCTATATTGGGAAAAAGAATGTCTACAAATAAAAACTACACAGAAGAATTGTGTGAAACTTCTTTCTGTTCTGTTTGTTCAACTAAAAGAGTTGAACCTTAGTTTTGATTGAGCCGTTCTGAAACACTCTTTCTGTAGAGAATGCAAGTGGAGATTCGGAGCGCTAAAAGGGTAATAGTGGAAAAAGGAATGTCTCCAAATATAAACTACACAGAATCATTCTGTGAAACTTCTTTCTGATCTGTGCATTCAGCTAACGGAGTTAAACCATACTTTTGATTGAGCAGATCTGAACACTCTTTCTGTAGAAAATGCAACTGGACATTTGGAGCGCTAAGAGAGTAGTAGAGGAAAAAGGAATATATTCAAATATAAACTACACAGAAGCATTCTGTGAAACTTCTTTGTGATATGAGCATTCAGCTAACAGAGTTAAACCTTACTTTTGATTGAGCAGTTTTGAAACACTCTGTCTGTAGAAAATGCAACTGGACATTCGTAGCGCTAAGTGGGTAATAGTGGAAAAAAGAATATGTTCAAATATAAACTACACAGAAGCATTGTATGAAACTTCTTTCTGTTCTGTGCATTCAACTAACAGAGTTGAACCTTACTTTTGATTGAGCCATTCTGAAACACTCTTTCTGTAGAAACTGCAATTGGACATTCTGAGCGCTAAGAGGCCTATATTGGGAAAAATAATATCTTCAAATAAAAACTACACAGAAGCATTGTGTGAAACTTATTTCTGATATGTTCATTAAGCTAACAGAGTTAAACCATACTTTTGATTGCGCAGTTCTGAACACTCTTTCTGTAGAAAATGCAAGTGGACATTCGGAGCGCTACGAGGGTAATAGTGGAAAAAAGAATATATTCAAATATAAACTACACAGTAGCATTCTGTGAAAATTCTTTCTGTTCTGTGCATTCAACTAACAGAGTTGAACCTTACTTTTGATTGAGCCGTTCTGAAACACTCTTTCTGTAGAAACTGCAATTGGACATGCTAAGCGCTAAGAGGCCTACATTGGGAAAAAGAATATCTTCAAATAAAAACTACACAGATGCATTCTGTGAAACTTATTTCTGATCTGTAAATTCAGTTAACAGAGATAAAACATATTTTTGATTGAGCAGTTATGAAACACTCTTTTTGTAGAAAATGCAAGTGGAGATTCGGAGCGCTAAGAGGGTAATAGTGGAAAAAGGAATGTCTTCAAATATAAACTACACAGAATCATTCGATGAAACTTCTTTCTGATCTGGGCATGCAGCTAACAGAGTTAAACCATACTTTTGATTGAGCAGATCTGAACACTCTTTCTGTAGAAAATGCAACTGGACATTTGGAGCGCTTAGAGCATAGTAGTGGAAAAAGGAATATATTCAAATATAAACTACACAGAAGCATTCTGTGAAACTTCTTTCTGATCTGAGCATTCAGCTAACAGAGTTAAACCATACTTTTGATTGAGCAGTTTTGAAACACTCTGTCTGTAGAAAATGCAACTGGACATTCGTAGCGCTAAGTGGGTAATAGTGGAAAAAAGAATATATTCAAATATAAACTACACAGAAGCATTGTATGAAACTTCTTTCTGTTCTGTGCATTCAACTAACAGAGTTGAACCTTACTTTTGATTGAGCCGTTCTGAAACACTCTTTCTGTAGAAACTGCAATTGGACATTCTGAGCGCTAAGAGGCCTATATTGGGAAAAATAATATCTTCAAATAAAAACTACATAGAAGCATTGTGTGAAATTTATTTCTGATATGTTCATTAAGCTAACAGAGTTAAACCATACTTTTGATTGCGCAGTTCTGAACACTCTTTCTGTAGAAAATGCAAGTGGACAATCGGAGCGCTAAGAGGGTAATAGTGGAAAAGGGAATATATTCAAATATAAACTACACAGTAGCATTCTGTGAAAATTCTTTCTGTTCTGTGCATTCAACTAACAGAGTTGAACCTTACTTTTGATTGAGCCGTTCTGAAACACTCTTTCTGTAGTAACTGCAATTGGACATGCTAAGCGCTAAGAGGCCTACATTGGGAAACAGAATATCTTCAAATAAAAACTACACAGATGCATTCTGTGAAACTTATTTCTGATCTGTAAATTCAGTTAACAGAGATAAAACATATATTTGATTGAGCAGTTATGATACACTCTTTTTGAAGAAAAAGTAAGTGGAGATTCGGAGCGCTAAGTGGGTAATAGTGGAAAAAGGAATGTCTTCAAATATAAACTACACAGAATCATTCGGTGAAACTTCTTTCTGATCTGTGCATGCAGCTAACAGAGTTAAACCATACTTTTGATTGAGCAGATCTGAACACTCTTTCTGTAGAAAATGCAACTGGACATTTGGAGCGCTAAGAGCATAGTAGTGGAAAAAGGAATATATTCAAATATAAACTACACAGAAGCATTCTGTGAAACTTCTTTCTGATCTGAGCATTCAGCTAACAGAGTTAAACCATACTTTTGATTGAGCAGTTTTGAAACACTCTGTCTGTAGAAAATGCAACTGGACATTCGTAGCGCTAAGTGGGTAATAGTGGAAAAAAGAATATGTTCAAATATAAACTACACAGAAGCATTGTATGAAACTTCTTTCTGTTCTGTGCATTCAACTAACAGAGTTGAACCTTACTTTTGATTGAGCCGTTCTGAAACACTCTTTCTGTAGAAACTGCAATTGGACATTCTGAGCGCTAAGAGGCCTATATTGGGAAAAAGAATGTCTACAAATAAAAACTACACAGAAGAATTGTGTGAAACTTCTTTCTGTTCTGTTTGTTCAACTAAAAGAGTTGAACCTTAGTTTTGATTGAGCCGTTCTGAAACACTCTTTCTGTAGAGAATGCAAGTGGAGATTCGGAGCGCTAAGAGGGTAATAGTGGAAAAAGGAATGTCTCCAAATATAAACTACACAGAATCATTCTGTGAAACTTCTTTCTGATCTGTGCATTCAGCTAACGGAGTTAAACCATACTTTTGATTGAGCAGATCTGAACACTCTTTCTGTAGAAAATGCAACTGGACATTTGGAGCGCTAAGAGAGTAGTAGAGGAAAAAGGAATATATTCAAATATAAACTACACAGAAGCATTCTGTGAAACTTCTTTGTGATATGAGCATTCAGCTAACAGAGTTAAACCATACTTTTGATAGAGCAGTTTTGAAACACTCTGTCTGTAGAAAATGCAACTGGACATTCGTAGCGCTAAGTGGGTAATAGTGGAAAAAAGAATATGTTCAAATATAAACTACACAGAAGCATTGTATGAAACTTCTTTCTGTTCTGTGCATTCAACTAACAGAGTTGAACCTTACTTTTGATTGAGCCTTTCTGAAACACTCTTTCTGTAGAAAGTGCAATTGGACATTCTGAGCGCTAAGAGTCCTATATTGGGAAAAATAATATCTTCAAATAAAAACTACACAGAAGCATTGTGTGAAACTTATTTCTGATATGTTCATTAAGCTAACAGAGTTAAACCATACTTTTGATTGCGCAGTTCTGAACACTCTTTCTGTAGAAAATGCAAGTGGACATTCGGAGCGCTACGAGGGTAATAGTGGAAAAAAGAATATATTCAAATATAAACTACACAGTAGCATTCTGTGAAAATTCTTTCTGTTCTGTGCATTCAACTAACAGAGTTGAACCTTACTTTTGATTGAGCCGTTCTGAAACACTCTTTCTGTAGAAACTGCAATTGGACATGCTAAGCGCTAAGAGGCCTACATTGGGAAAAAGAATATCTTCAAATAAAAACTACACAGATGCATTCTGTGAAACTTATTTCTGATCTGTAAATTCAGTTAACAGAGATAAAACATATTTTTGATTGAGCAGTTATGAAACACTCTTTTTGTAGAAAATGCAAGTGGAGATTCGGAGCGCTAAGAGGGTAATAGTGGAAAAAGGAATGTCTTCAAATATAAACTACACAGAATCATTCGGTGAAACTTCTTCCTGATCTGTGCATGCAGCTAACAGAGTTAAACCATACTTTTGATTGAGGAGATCTGAACACCCTTTCTGTAGAAAATGCAACTTGACATTTGGAGCGCTAAGAGCGTAGTAGTGGAAAAACGAATATATTCAAATATAAACTACACAGAAGCATTCTGTGAAACTTCTTTCTGATCTGAGCATTCAGCTAACAGAGTTAAACCATACTTTTGATTGAGCAGTTTTGAAACACTCTGTCTGTAGAAAATGCAACTGGACATTCGTAGCGCTAAGTGGGTAATAGTGGAAAAAAGAATATGTTCAAATATAAACTACACAGAAGCATTGTATGAAACTTCTTTCTGTTCTGTGCATTCAACTAACAGGGTTGAACCTTACTTTTGATTGAGCCGTTCTGAAACACTCTTTCTGTAGAAACTGCAATTGGACATTCTGAGCGCTAAGAGGCCTATATTGGGAAAAAGAATGTCTACAAATAAAAACTACACAGAAGAATTGTGTGAAACTTCTTTCTGTTCTGTTTGTTCAACTAAAAGAGTTGAACCTTAGTTTTGATTGAGCCGTTCTGAAACACTCTTTCTGTAGAGAATGCAAGTGGAGATTCGGAGCGCTAAGAGGGTAATAGTGGAAAAAGGAATGTCTCCAAATATAAACTACACAGAATCATTCTGTGAAACTTCTTTCTGATCTGTGCATTCAGCTAACGGAGTTAAACCATACTTTTGATTGAGCAGATCTGAACACTCTTTCTGTAGAAAATGCAACTGGACATTTGGAGCGCTAAGAGAGTAGTAGAGGAAAAAGGAATATATTCAAATATAAACTACACAGAAGCATTCTGTGAAACTTCTTTGTGATATGAGCATTCAGCTAACAGAGTTAAACCATACTTTTGATTGAGCAGTTTTGAAACACTCTGTCTGTAGAAAATGCAACTGGACATTCGTAGCGCTAAGTGGGTAATAGTGGAAAAAAGAATATGTTCAAATATAAACTACACAGAAGCATTGTATGAAACTTCTTTCTGTTCTGTGCATTCAACTAACAGAGTTGAACCTTACTTTTGATTGAGCGTTTCTGAAACACTCTTTCTGTAGAAACTGCAATTGGACATTCTGAGCGCTAAGAGGCCTATATTGGGAAAAATAATATCTTCAAATAAAAACTACACAGAAGCATTGTGTGAAACTTATTTCTGATATGTTCATTAAGCTAACAGAGTTAAACCATACTTTTGATTGCGCAGTTCTGAACACTCTTTCTGTAGAAAATGCAAGTGGACATTCGGAGCGCTACGAGGGTAATAGTGGAAAAAAGAATATATTCAAATATAAACTACACAGTAGCATTCTGTGAAAATTCTTTCTGTTCTGTGCATTCAACTAACAGAGTTGAACCTTACTTTTGATTGAGCCGTTCTGAAACACTCTTTCTGTAGAAACTGCAATTGGACATGCTAAGCGCTAAGAGGCCTACATTGGGAAAAAATATCTTCAAATAAAAACTACACAGATGCATTCTGTGAAACTTATTTCTGATCTGTAAATTCAGTTAACAGAGATAAAACATATTTTTGATTGAGCAGTTATGAAACACTCTTTTTGTAGAAAATGCAAGTGGAGATTCGGAGCGCTAAGAGGGTAATAGTGGAAAAAGGAATGTCTTCAAATATAAACTACACAGAATCATTCGGTGAAACTTCTTTCTGATCTGTGCATGCAGCTAACAGAGTTAAACCATACTTTTGATTGAGCAGATCTGAACACTCTTTCTGTAGAAAATGCAACTGGACATTTGGAGCGCTAAGAGCATAGTAGTGGAAAAAGGAATATATTCAAATATAAACTACACAGAAGCATTCTGTGAAATTTCTTTCTGATCTGAGCATTCAGCTAACAGAGTTAAACCATACTTTTGATTGAGCAGTTTTGAAACACTCTGTCTGTAGAAAATGCAACTGGACATTGGTAGCGCTAAGTGGGTAATAGTGGAAAAAAGAATATGTTCAAATATAAACTACACAGAAGCATTGTATGAAACTTCTTTCTGTTCTGTGCATTCAACTAACAGAGTTGAACCTTACTTTTGATTGAGCCGTTCTGAAACACTCTTTCTGTAGAAACTGCAATTGTACATTCTGAGCGCTAAGAGGCCTATATTGGGAAAAAGAATGTCTACAAATAAAAACTACACAGAAGAATTGTGTGAAACTTCTTTCTGTTCTGTTTGTTCAACAAAAAGAGTTGAACGTTAGTTTTGATTGAGCCGTTCGGAAACACTCTTTCTGTAGAGAATGCAAGTGGAGATTCGGAGCGCTAAGAGGGTAATAGTGGAAAAAGGAATGTCTCCAAATATAAACTACACAGAATCATTCTGTGAAACTTCTTTCTGATCTGTGCATTCAGCTAACGGAGTTAAACCATACTTTTGATTGAGCAGATCTGAACACTCTTTCTGTAGAAAATGCACCTGGACATTTGGAGCGCTAAGAGAATAGTAGAGGAAAAAGGAATATATTCAAATATAAACTACACAGAAGCATTCTGTGAAACTTCTTTGTGATATGAGCATTCAGCTAACAGAGTTAAACCATACTTTTGATTGAGCAGTTTTGAAACACTCTGTCTGTAGAAAATGCAACTGGACATTCGTAGCGCTAAGTGGGTAATAGTGGAAAAAAGAATATGTTCAAATATAAACTACACAGAAGCATTGTATGAAACTTCTTTCTGTTCTGTGCATTCAACTAACAGAGTTGAACCTTACTTTTGATTGAGCCTTTCTGTAACTCTCTTTCTGTAGAAACTGCAATTGGACATTCTGAGCGCTAAGAGGCCTATATTGGGAAAAATAATATCTTCAAATAAAAACTACACAGAAGCATTGTGTGAAACTTATTTCTGATATGTTCATTAAGCTAACAGAGTTAAACCATACTTTTGATTGCGCAGTTCTGAACACTCTTTCTGTAGAAAATGCAAGTGGACATTCGGAGCGCTAAGAGGGTAATAGTGGAAAAAGGAATATATTCAAATATAAACTACACAGTAGCATTCTGTGAAAATTCTTTCTGTTCTGTGCATTCAACTAACAGAGTTGAACCTTACTTTTGATTGAGCCGTTCTGAAACACTCTTTCTGTAGAAACTGCAATTGGACATGCTAAGCGCTAAGAGGCCTACATTGGGAAAAAGAATATCTTCAAATAAAAACTACACAGATGCATTCTGTGAAACTTATTTCTGATCTGTAAATTCAGTTAACAGAGATAAAACATATTTTTGATTGAGCAGTTATGAAACACTCTTTTTGTAGAAAATGCAAGTGGAGATTCGGAGCGCTAAGAGGGTAATAGTGGAAAAAGGAATGTCTTCAAATATAAACTACACAGAATAATTTGGTGAAACTTCTTCCTGATCTGTGCATGCAGCTAACAGAGTTAAACCATACTTTTGATTGAGGAGATCTGAACACTCTTTCTGTAGAAAATGCAACTTGACATTTGGAGCGCTAAGAGCGTAGTAGTGGAAAAACGAATATATTCAAATATAAACTACACAGAAGCATTCTGTGAAACTTCTTTCTGATCTGAGCATTCAGCTAACAGAGTTAAACCATACTTTTGATTGAGCAGTTTTGAAACACTCTGTCTGTAGAAAATGCAACTGGACATTCGTAGCGCTAAGTGGGTAATAGTGGAAAAAAGAATATGTTCAAATATAAACTACACAGAAGCATTGTATGAAACTTCTTTCTGTTCTGTGCATTCAACTAACAGGGTTGAACCTTACTTTTGATTGAGCCGTTCTGAAACACTCTTTCTGTAGAAACTGCAATTGGACATTCTGAGCGCTAAAAGGCCTATATTGGGAAAAAGAATGTCTACAAATAAAAACTACACAGAAGAATTGTGTGAAACTTCTTTCTGTTCTGTTTGTTCAACTAAAAGAGTTGAACCTTAGTTTTGATTGAGCCGTTCTGAAACACTCTTTCTGTAGAAAATGCAAGTGGAGATTCGGAGCGCTAAGAGGGTAATAGTGGAAAAAGGAATGTCTCCAAACATAAACTACACAGAATCATTCTGTGAAACTTATTTCTGATCTGTGCATTCAGCTAACAGAGTTAAACCATACTTTTGATTGAGCAGATCTGAACACTCTTTCTGTAGAAAATGCAACTGGACTTTTGGAGCGCTAAGAGAGTAGTAGTGGAAAAAGGAATATATTCAAATATAAACTACACAGAAGCATTCTGTGAAACTTCTTTCTGATCTGAGCATTCAGCTAACAGAGTTAAACCATACTTTTGATTGAGCAGTTTTGAAACACTCTGTCTGTAGAAAATGCAACTGGACATTCGTAGCGCTAAGTGGGTAATAGTGGAAAAAAGAATATGTTCAAATATAAACTACACAGAAGCATTGTATGAAACTTCTTTCTGTTCTGTGCATTCAACTAACAGAGTTGAACCTTACATTTGATTGAGCCTTTCTGAAACACTCTTTCTGTAGAAACTGCAATTGGACATTCTGAGCGCTAAGAGGCCTCTATTGGGAAAAATAATATCTTCAAATAAAAACTACACAGAAGCATTGTGTGAAACTTATTTCTGTTATGTTCATTAAGCTAACAGAGTTAAACCATACTTTTGATTGCGCAGTTCTGAACACTCTTTCTGTAGAAAATGCAAGTGGACATTCGGAGCGCTAAGAGGGTAATAGTGGAAAAAGGAATATATTCAAATATAAACTACACAGTAGCATTCTGTGAAAATTCTTTCTGTTCTGTGCATTCAACTAACAGAGTTGAACCTTACTTTTGATTGAGCCGTTCTGAAACACTCTTTCTGTAGAAACTGCAATTGGACATGCTAAGCGCTAAGAGGCCTACATTGGGAAAAAGAATATCTTCAAATAAAAACTACACAGATGCATTCTGTGAAACTTATTTCTGATCTGTAAATTCAGTTAACAGAGATAAAACATATTTTTGATTGAGCAGTTATGAAACACTCTTTTTGTAGAAAATGCAAGTGGAGATTCGGAGCGCTAAGAGGGTAATAGTGGAAAAAGGAATGTCTTCAAATATAAACTACACAGAATCATTCGGTGAAACTTCTTTCTGATCTGTGCATGCAGCTAACAGAGTTAAACCATACTTTTGATTGAGCAGATCTGAACACTCTTTCTGTAGAAAATGCAACTGGACATTTGGAGCGCTAAGAGCATAGTAGTGGAAAAAGGAATATATTCAAATATAAACTACACAGAAGCATTCTGTGAAACTTCTTTCTGATCTGAGCATTCAGCTAACAGAGTTAAACCATACTTTTGATTGAGCAGTTTTGAAACACTCTGTCTGTAGAAAATGCAACTGGACATTCGTAGCGCTAAGTGGGTAATAGTGGAAAAAAGAATATGTTCAAATATAAACTACACAGAAGCATTGTATGAAACTTCTTTCTGTTCTGTGCATTCAACTAACAGATTTGAACCTTACTTTTGATTGAGCCGTTCTGAAACACTCTTTCTGTAGAAACTGCAATTGGACATTCTGAGCGCTAAGAGGCCTATATTGGGAAAAATAATGTCTACATATAAAAACTACACAGAAGAATTGTGTGAAACATATTTCTGTTCTGTTTGTTCAACTAAAAGAGTTGAACCTTAGTTTTGATTGAGCCGTTCTGAAACACTGTTTCTGTAGAAAATGCAAGTGGAGATTCGGAGCGCTAAGAGGGTAATAGTGGAAAAAGGAATGTCTCCAAATATAAACTACACAGAATCATTCGGTGAAACTTCTTTCTGATCTGAGCATTCAGCTAACAGAGTTAAACCATACTTTTGATTGAGCAGATCTGAACACTCTTTCTGTAGAAAATGCAACTGGACATTTGGAGCGCTAAGAGAGTAGTAGTGGAAAAAGGAATATATTCAAATATAAACTACACAGAAGCATTCTGTGAAACTTCTTTCTGATCTGAGCAGTCAGCTAACAGAGTTAAACCATACTTTTGATTGAGCAGTTTTGAAACACTCTGTCTGTAGAAAATGCAACTGGACATTCGTAGCGCTAAGTGGGTAATAGTGGAAAAAAGAATATATTCAAATATAAACTACACAGAAGCATTGTATGAAACTTCTTTCTGTTCTGTGCATTCAACTAACAGAGTTGAACCTTACTTTTGATTGAGCCGTTCTGAAACACTCTTTCTGTAGAAACTGCAATTGGACATTCTGAGCGCTAAGAGGCCTATATTGGGAAAAAGAATGTCTACAAATAAAAACTACACAGAAGAATTGTGTGAAACTTCTTTCTGTTCTGTTTGTTCAACTAAAAGAGTTGAACCTTAGTTTTGATTGAGCCGTTCTGAAACACTCTTTCTGTAGAGAATGCAAGTGGAGATTCGGAGCGCTAAGAGGGTAATAGTGGAAAAAGGAATGTCTCCAAATATAAACTACACAGAATCATTCTGTGAAACTTCTTTCTGATCTGTGCATTCAGCTAACGGAGTTAAACCATACTTTTGATTGAGCAGATCTGAACACTCTTTCTGTAGAAAATGCAACTGGACATTTTGAGCGCTAAGAGAGTAGTAGAGGAAAAAGGAATATATTCAAATATAAACTACACAGAAGCATTCTGTGAAACTTCTTTGTGATATGAGCATTCAGCTAACAGAGTTAAACCATACTTTTGATTGAGCAGTTTTGAAACACTCTGTCTGTAGAAAATGCAACTGGACATTCGTAGCGCTAAGTGGGTAATAGTGGAAAAAAGAATATGTTCAAATATAAACTACACAGAAGCATTGTATGAAACTTCTTTCTGTTCTGTGCATTCAACTAACAGAGTTGAACCTTACTTTTGATTGAGCCGTTCTGAAACACTCTTTCTATAGAAACTGCAATTGGACATTCTGAGCGCTAAGAGGCCTATATTGGGAAAAAGAATGTCTACAAATAAAAACTACACAGAAGAATTGTGTGAAACTTCTTTCTGTTCTGTTTGTTCAACTAAAAGAGTTGAACCTTAGTTTTGATTGAGCCGTTCTGAAACACTCTTTCTGTAGAGAATGCAAGTGGAGATTCGGAGCGCTAAGAGGGTAATAGTGGAAAAAGGAATGTCTCCAAATATAAACTACACAGAATCATTCTGTGAAACTTCTTTCTGATCTGTGCATTCAGCTAACGGAGTTAAACCATACTTTTGATTGAGCAGATCTGAACACTCTTTCTGTAGAAAATGCAACTGGACATTTGGAGCGCTAAGAGAGTAGTAGAGGAAAAAGGAATATATTCAAATATAAACTACACAGAAGCATTCTGTGAAACTTCTTTGTGATATGAGCATTCAGCTAACAGAGTTAAACCATACTTTTGATTGAGCAGTTTTGAAACACTCTGTCTGTAGAAAATGCAACTGGACATTCGTAGCGCTAAGTGGGTAATAGTGGAAAAAAGAATATGTTCAAATATAAACTACACAGAAGCATTGTATGAAACTTCTTTCTGTTCTGTGCATTCAACTAACAGAGTTGAACCTTACTTTTGATTGAGCCTTTCTGAAACACTCTTTCTGTAGAAACTGCAATTGGACATTCTGAGCGCTAAGAGGCCTATATTGGGAAAAATAATATCTTCAAATAAAAACTACACAGAAGCATTGTGTGAAACTTATTTCTGATATGTTCATTAAGCTAACAGAGTTAAACCATACTTTTGATTGCGCAGTTCTGAACACTCTTTCTGTAGAAAATGCAAGTGGACATTCGGAGCGCTAAGAGGGTAATAGTGGAAAAAGGAATATATTCAAATATAAACTACACAGTAGCATTCTGTGAAAATTCTTTCTGTTCTGTGCATTCAACTAACAGAGTTGAACCTTACTTTTGATTGAGCCGTTCTGAAACACTCTTTCTGTAGAAACTGCAATTGGACATGCTAAGCGCTAAGAGGCCTACATTGGGAAAAAGAATATCTTCAAATAAAAACTACACAGATGCATTCTGTGAAACTTATTTCTGATCTGTAAATTCAGTTAACAGTGATAAAACATATTTTTGATTGAGCAGTTATGAAACACTCTTTTTGTAGAAAATGCAAGTGGAGATTCGGAGCGCTAAGAGGGTAATAGTGGAAAAAGGAATGTCTTCAAATATAAACTACACAGAATCATTCGGTGAAACTTCTTTCTGATCTGTGCATGCAGCTAACAGAGTTAAACCATACTTTTGATTGAGCAGATCTGAACACTCTTTCTGTAGAAAATGCAACTGGACATTTGGAGCGCTAAGAGAGTAGTAGAGGAAAAAGGAATATATTCAAATATAAACTACACAGAAGCATTCTGTGATACTTCTTTATGATCTGAGCATTCAGCTAACAGAGTTAAACCATACTTTTGATTGAGCAGTTTTGAAACACTCTGTCTGTAGAAAATGCAACTGGACATTCGTAGCGCTAAGTGGGTAATAGTGGAAAAAAGAATATGTTCAAATATAAACTACACAGAAGCATTGTATGAAACTTCTTTCTGTTCTGTGCATTCAACTAACAGAGTTGAACCTTACTTTTGATTGAGCTTTTCTGAAACACTCTTTCTGTAGAAACTGCAATTGGACATTCTGAGCGCTAAGAGGCCTATATTGGGAAAAATAATATCTTCAAATAAAAACTACACAGAAGCATTGTGTGAAACTTATTTCTGTTATGTTCATTAAGCTAACAGAGTTAAACCATACTTTTGATTGCGCAGTTCTGAACACTCTTTCTGTAGAAAATGCAAGTGGACATTCGGAGCGCTAAGAGGGTAATAGTGGAAAAAGGAATATATTCAAATATAAACTACACAGTAGCATTCTGTGAAAATTCTTTCTGTTCTGTGCATTCAACTAACAGAGTTGAACCTTACTTTTGATTGAGCCGTTCTGAAACACTCTTTCTGTAGAAACTGCAATTGGACATGCTAAGCGCTAAGAGGCCTACATTGGGAAAAAGAATATCTTCAAATAAAAACTACACAGATGCATTCTGTGAAACTTATTTCTGATCTGTAAATTCAGTTAACAGAGATAAAACATATTTTTGATTGAGCAGTTATGAAACACTCTTTTTGTAGAAAATGCAAGTGGAGATTCGGAGCGCTAAGAGGGTAATAGTGGAAAAAGGAATGTCTTCAAATATAAACTACACAGAATCATTCGGTGAAACTTCTTTCTGATCTGTGCATGCAGCTAACAGAGTTAAACCATACTTTTGATTGAGCAGATCTGAACACTCTTTCTGTAGAAAATGCAACTGGACATTTGGAGCGCTAAGAGCATAGTAGTGGAAAAAGGAATATATTCAAATATAAACTACACAGAAGCATTCTGTGAAACTTCTTTCTGATCTGAGCATTCAGCTAACAGAGTTAAACCATACTTTTGATTGAGCAGTTTTGAAACACTCTGTCTGTAGAAAATGCAACTGGACATTCGTAGCGCTAAGTGGGTAATAGTGGAAAAAAGAATATATTCAAATATAAACTACACAGAAGCATTGTATGAAACTTCTTTCTGTTCTGTGCATTCAACTAACAGAGTTGAACCTTACTTTTGATTGAGCCGTTCTGAAACACTCTTTCTGTAGAAACTGCAATTGGACATTCTGAGCGCTAAGAGGCCTATATTGGGAAAAAGAATGTCTACAAATAAAAACTACACAGAAGAATTGTGTGAAACTTCTTTCTGTTCTGTTTGTTCAACTAAAAGAGTTGA
The DNA here is from genome assembly GCF_028878055.3 of Symphalangus syndactylus. NCBI lineage: Eukaryota > Metazoa > Chordata > Mammalia > Primates > Hylobatidae > Symphalangus > Symphalangus syndactylus. Next base: position 115,039,188 of record NC_072437.2, read on the forward strand.
ACCTTAGTTTTGATTGAGCCGTTCTGAAACACTCTTTCTGTAGAGAATGCAAGTGGAGATTCGGAGCGCTAAGAGGGTAATAGTGGAAAAAGGAATGTCTCCAAATATAAACTACACAGAATCATTCTGTGAAACTTCTTTCTGATCTGTGCATTCAGCTAACGGAGTTAAACCATACTTTTGATTGAGCAGATCTGAACACTCTTTCTGTAGAAAATGCAACTGGACATTTTGAGCGCTAAGTGAGTAGTAGAGGAAAAAGGAATATATTCAAATATAAACTACACAGAAGCATTCTGTGAAACTTCTTTGTGATATGAGCATTCAGCTAACAGAGTTAAACCATACTTTTGATTGAGCAGTTTTGAAACACTCTGTCTGTAGAAAATGCAACTGGACATTCGTAGCGCTAAGTGGGTAATAGTGGAAAAAAGAATATGTTCAAATATAAACTACACAGAAGCATTGTATGAAACTTCTTTCTGTTCTGTGCATTCAACTAACAGAGTTGCACCTTACTTTTGATTGAGCCGTTCTGAAACACTCTTTCTATAGAAACTGCAATTGGACATTCTGAGCGCTAAGAGGCCTATATTGGGAAAAAGAATGTCTACAAATAAAAACTACACAGAAGAATTGTGTGAAACTTCTTTCTGTTCTGTTTGTTCAACTAAAAGAGTTGAACCTTAGTTTTGATTGAGCCGTTCTGAAACACTCTTTCTGTAGAGAATGCAAGTGGAGATTCGGAGCGCTAAGAGGGTAATAGTGGAAAAAGGAATGTCTCCAAATATAAACTACACAGAATCATTCTGTGAAACTTCTTTCTGATCTGTGCATTCAGCTAACGGAGTTAAACCATACTTTTGATTGAGCAGATCTGAACACTCTTTCTGTAGAAAATGCAACTGGACATTTGGAGCGCTAAGAGAGTAGTAGAGGAAAAAGGAATATATTCAAATATAAACTACACAGAAGCATTCTGTGAAACTTCTTTGTGATATGAGCATTCAGCTAACAGAGTTAAACCATACTTTTGATTGAGCAGTTTTGAAACACTCTGTCTGTAGAAAATGCAACTGGACATTCGTAGCGCTAAGTGGGTAATAGTGGAAAAAAGAATATGTTCAAATATAAACTACACAGAAGCATTGTATGAAACTTCTTTCTGTTCTGTGCATTCAACTAACAGAGTTGAACCTTACTTTTGATTGAGCCTTTCTGAAACACTCTTTCTGTAGAAACTGCAATTGGACATTCTGAGCGCTAAGAGGCCTATATTGGGAAAAATAATATCTTCAAATAAAAACTACACAGAAGCATTGTGTGAAACTTCTTTCTGATATGTTCATTAAGCTAACAGAGTTAAACCATACTTTTGATTGCGCAGTTCTGAACACTCTTTCTGTAGAAAATGCAAGTGGACATTCGGAGCGCTAAGAGGGTAATAGTGGAAAAAGGAATATATTCAAATATAAACTACACAGTAGCATTCTGTGAAAATTCTTTCTGTTCTGTGCATTCAACTAACAGAGTTGAACCTTACTTTTGATTGAGCCGTTCTGAAACACTCTTTCTGTAGAAACTGCAATTGGACATGCTAAGCGCTAAGAGGCCTACATTGGGAAAAAGAATATCTTCAAATAAAAACTACACAGATGCATTCTGTGAAACTTATTTCTGATCTGTAAATTCAGTTAACAGAGATAAAACATATTTTTGATTGAGCAGTTATGAAACACTCTTTTTGTAGAAAATGCAAGTGGAGATTCGGAGCGCTAAGAGGGTAATAGTGGAAAAAGGAATGTCTTCAAATATAAACTACACAGAATCATTCGGTGAAACTTCTTTCTGATCTGTGCATGCAGCTAACAGAGTTAAACCATACTTTTGATTGAGCAGATCTGAACACTCTTTCTGTAGAAAATGCAACTGGACATTTGGAGCGCTAAGAGCATAGTAGTGGAAAAAGGAATATATTCAAATATAAACTACACAGAAGCATTCTGTGAAACTTCTTTCTGATCTGAGCATTCAGCTAACAGAGTTAAACCATACTTTTGATTGAGCAGTTTTGAAACACTCTGTCTGTAGAAAATGCAACTGGACATTCGTAGCGCTAAGTGGGTAATAGTGGAAAAAAGAATATATTCAAATATAAACTACACAGAAGCATTGTATGAAACTTCTTTCTGTTCTGTGCATTCAACTAACAGAGTTGAACCTTACTTTTATTTGAGCCGTTCTGAAACACTCTTTCTGTAGAAACTGCAATTGGACATTCTGAGCGCTAAGAGGCCTATATTGGGAAAAAGAATGTCTACAAATAAAAACTACACAGAAGAATTGTGTGAAACTTCTTTCTGTTCTGTTTGTTCAACTAAAAGAGTTGAACCTTAGTTTTGATTGAGCCGTTCTGAAACACTCTTTCTGTAGAGAATGCAAGTGGAGATTCGGAGCGCTAAGAGGGTAATAGTGGAAAAAGGAATGTCTCCAAATATAAACTACACAGAATCATTCTGTGAAACTTCTTTCTGATCTGTGCATTCAGCTAACGGAGTTAAACCATACTTTTGATTGAGCAGATCTGAACACTCTTTCTGTAGAAAATGCAACTGGACATTTGGAGCGCTAAGAGAGTAGTAGAGGAAAAAGGAATATATTCAAATATAAACTACACAGAAGCATTCTGTGAAACTTTTTGTGATATGAGCATTCAGCTAACAGAGTTAAACCATACATTTGATTGAGCAGTTTTGAAACACTCTGTCTGTAGAAAATGCAACTGGACATTCGTAGCGCTAAGTGGGTAATAGTGGAAAAAAGAATATGTTCAAATATAAACTACACAGAAGCATTGTATGAAACTTCTTTCTGTTCTGTGCATTCAACTAACAGAGTTGAACCTTACTTTTGATTGAGCCGTTCTGAAACACTCTTTCTATAGAAACTGCAATTGGACATTCTGAGCGCTAAGAGGCCTATATTGGGAAAAAGAATGTCTACAAATAAAAACTACACAGAAGAATTGTGTGAAACTTCTTTCTGTTCTGTTTGTTCAACTAAAAGAGTTGAACCTTAGTTTTGATTGAGCCGTTCTGAAACACTCTTTCTGTAGAGAATGCAAGTGGAGATTCGGAGCGCTAAGAGGGTAATAGTGGAAAAAGGAATGTCTCCAAATATAAACTACACAGAATCATTCTGTGAAACTTCTTTCTGATCTGTGCATTCAGCTAACGGAGTTAAACCATACTTTTGATTGAGCAGATCTGAACACTCTTTCTGTAGAAAATGCAACTGGACATTTGGAGCGCTAAGAGAGTAGTAGAGGAAAAAGGAATATATTCAAATATAAACTACACAGAAGCATTCTGTGATACTTCTTTATGATCTGAGCATTCAGCTAACAGAGTTAAACCATACTTTTGATTGAGCAGTTTTGAAACACTCTGTCTGTAGAAAATGCAACTGGACATTCGTAGCGCTAAGTGGGTAATAGTGGAAAAAAGAATATGTTCAAATATAAACTACACAGAAGCATTGTATGAAACTTCTTTCTGTTCTGTGCATTCAACTAACAGAGTTGAACCTTACTTTTGATTGAGCTTTTCTGAAACACTCTTTCTGTAGAAACTGCAATTGGACATTCTGAGCGCTAAGAGGCCTATATTGGGAAAAATAATATCTTCAAATAAAAACTACACAGAAGCATTGTGTGAAACTTATTTCTGTTATGTTCATTAAGCTAACAGAGTTAAACCATACTTTTGATTGCGCAGTTCTGAACACTCTTTCTGTAGAAAATGCAAGTGGACATTCGGAGCGCTAAGAGGGTAATAGTGGAAAAAGGAATATATTCAAATATAAACTACACAGTAGCATTCTGTGAAAATTCTTTCTGTTCTGTGCATTCAACTAACAGAGTTGAACCTTACTTTTGATTGAGCCGTTCTGAAACACTCTTTCTGTAGAAACTGCAATTGGACATGCTAAGCGCTAAGAGGCCTACATTGGGAAAAAGAATATCTTCAAATAAAAACTACACAGATGCATTCTGTGAAACTTATTTCTGATCTGTAAATTCAGTTAACAGAGATAAAACATATTTTTGATTGAGCAGTTATGAAACACTCTTTTTGTAGAAAATGCAAGTGGAGATTCGGAGCGCTAAGAGGGTAATAGTGGAAAAAGGAATGTCTTCAAATATAAACTACACAGAATCATTCGGTGAAACTTCTTTCAGATCTGTGCATGCAGCTAACAGAGTTAAACCATACTTTTGATTGAGCAGATCTGAACACTCTTTCTGTAGAAAATGCAACTGGACATTTGGAGCGCTAAGAGCATAGTAGTGGAAAAAGGAATATATTCAAATATAAACTACACAGAAGCATTCTGTGAAACTTCTTTCTGATCTGAGCATTCAGCAAACAGAGTTAAACCATACTTTTGATTGAGCAGTTTTGAAACACTCTGTCTGTAGAAAATGCAACTGGACATTCGTAGCGCTAAGTGGGTAATAGTGGAAAAAAGAATATATTCAAATATAAACTACACAGAAGCATTGTATGAAACTTCTTTCTGTTCTGTGCATTCAACTAACAGAGTTGAACCTTACTTTTATTTGAGCCGTTCTGAAACACTCTTTCTGTAGAAACTGCAATTGGACATTCTGAGCGCTAAGAGGCCTATATTGGGAAAAAGAATGTCTACAAATAAAAACTACACAGAAGAATTGTGTGAAACTTCTTTCTGTTCTGTTTGTTCAACTAAAAGAGTTGAACCTTAGTTTTGATTGAGCCGTTCTGAAACACTCTTTCTGTAGAGAATGCAAGTGGAGATTCGGAGCGCTAAGAGGGTAATAGTGGAAAAAGGAATGTCTCCAAATATAAACTACACAGAATCATTCTGTGAAACTTCTTTCTGATCTGTGCATTCAGCTAACGGAGTTAAACCATACTTTTGATTGAGCAGATCTGAACACTCTTTCTGTAGAAAATGCAACTGGACATTTGGAGCGCTAAGAGAGTAGTAGAGGAAAAAGGAATATATTCAAATATAAACTACACAGAAGCATTCTGTGAAACTTTTTGTGATATGAGCATTCAGCTAACAGAGTTAAACCATAGTTTTGATTGAGCAGTTTTGAAACACTCTGTCTGTAGATAATGCAACTGGACATTCGTAGCGCTAAGTGGGTAATAGTGGAAAAAAGAATATGTTCAAATATAAACTACACAGAAGCATTGTATGAAACTTCTTTCTGTTCTGTGCATTCAACTAACAGAGTTGAACCTTACTTTTGATTGAGCCGTTCTGAAACACTCTTTCTATAGAAACTGCAATTGGACATTCTGAGCGCTAAGAGGCCTATATTGGGAAAAAGAATGTCTACAAATAAAAACTACACAGAAGTATTGTGTGAAACTTCTTTCTGTTCTGTTTGTTCAACTAAAAGAGTTGAACCTTAGTTTTGATTGAGCCGTTCTGAAACACTCTTTCTGTAGAGAATGCAAGTGGAGATTCGGAGCGCTAAGAGGGTAATAGTGGAAAAAGGAATGTCTCCAAATATAAACTACACAGAATCATTCTGTGAAACTTCTTTCTGATCTGTGCATTCAGCTAACGGAGTTAAACCATACTTTTGATTGAGCAGATCTGAACACTCTTTCTGTAGAAAATGCAACTGGACATTTGGAGCGCTAAGAGAGTAGTAGAGGAAAAAGGAATATATTCAAATATAAACTACACAGAAGCATTCTGTGAAACTTCTTTATGATCTGAGCATTCAGCTAACAGAGTTAAACCATACTTTTGATTGAGCAGTTTTGAAACACTCTGTCTGTAGAAAATGCAACTGGACATTCGTAGCGCTAAGTGGGTAATAGTGGAAAAAAGAATATGTTCAAATATAAACTACACAGAAGCATTGTATGAAACTTCTTTCTGTTCTGTGCATTCAACTAACAGAGTTGAACCTTACTTTTGATTGAGCTTTTCTGAAACACTCTTTCTGTAGAAACTGCAATTGGACATTCTGAGCGCTAAGAGGCCTATATTGGGAAAAATAATATCTTCAAATAAAAACTACACAGAAGCATTGTGTGAAACTTATTTCTGTTATGTTCATTAAGCTAACAGAGTTAAACCATACTTTTGATTGCGCAGTTCTGAACACTCTTTCTGTAGAAAATGCAAGTGGACATTCGGAGCGCTGAGAGGGTAATAGTGGAAAAAGGAATATATTCAAATATAAACTACACAGTAGCATTCTGTGAAAATTCTTTCTGTTCTGTGCATTCAACTAACAGAGTTGAACCTTACTTTTGATTGAGCCGTTCTGAAACACTCTTTCTGTAGAAACTGCAATTGGACATGCTAAGCGCTAAGAGGCCTACATTGGGAAAAAGAATATCTTCAAATAAAAACTACACAGATGCATTCTGTGAAACTTATTTCTGATCTGTAAATTCAGTTAACAGAGATAAAACATATTTTTGATTGAGCAGTTATGAAACACTCTTTTTGTAGAAAATGCAAGTGGAGATTCGGAGCGCTAAGAGGGTAATAGTGGAAAAAGGAATGTCTTCAAATATAAACTACACAGAATCATTCGGTGAAACTTCTTTCTGATCTGTGCATGCAGCTAACAGAGTTAAACCATACTTTTGATTGAGCAGATCTGAACACTCTTTCTGTAGAAAATGCAACTGGACATTTGGAGCGCTAAGAGCATAGTAGTGGAAAAAGGAATATATTCAAATATAAACTACACAGAAGCATTCTCTGAAACTTCTTTCTGATCTGAGCATTCAGCTAACAGAGTTAAACCATACTTTTGTTTGAGCAGTTTTGAAACACTCTGTCTGTAGAAAATGCAACTGGACATTCGTAGCGCTAAGTGGGTAATAGTGGAAAAAAGAATATATTCAAATATAAACTACACAGAAGCATTGTATGAAACTTCTTTCTGTTCTGTGCATTCAACTAACAGAGTTGAACCTTACTTTTGATTGAGCCGTTCTGAAACACTCTTTCTGTAGAAACTGCAATTGGACATTCTGAGCGCTAAGAGGCCTATATTGGGAAAAAGAATGTCTACAAATAAAAACTACACAGAAGAATTGTGTGAAACTTCTTTCTGTTCTGTTTGTTCAACTAAAAGAGTTGAACCTTAGTTTTGATTGAGCCGTTCTGAAACACTCTTTCTGTAGAGAATGCAAGTGGAGATTCGGAGCGCTAAGAGGGTAATAGTGGAAAAAGGAATGTCTCCAAATATAAACTACACAGAATCATTCTGTGAAACTTCTTTCTGATCTGTGCATTCAGCTAACGGAGTTAAACCATACTTTTGATTGAGCAGATCTGAACACTCTTTCTGTAGAAAATGCAACTGGACATTTTGAGCGCTAAGAGAGTAGTAGAGGAAAAAGGAATATATTCAAATATAAACTACACAGAAGCATTCTGTGAAACTTCTTTGTGATATGAGCATTCAGCTAACAGAGTTAAACCATACTTTTGATTGAGCAGTTTTGAAACACTCTGTCTGTAGAAAATGCAACTGGACATTCGTAGCGCTAAGTGGGTAATAGTGGAAAAAAGAATATGTTCAAATATAAACTACACAGAAGCATTGTATGAAACTTCTTTCTGTTCTGTGCATTCAACTAACAGAGTTGAACCTTACTTTTGATTGAGCCGTTCTGAAACACTCTTTCTATAGAAACTGCAATTGGACATTCTGAGCGCTAAGAAGCCTATATTGGGAAAAAGAATGTCTACAAATAAAAACTACACAGAAGAATTGTGTGAAACTTCTTTCTGTTCTGTTTGTTCAACTAAAAGAGTTGAACCTTAGTTTTGATTGAGCCGTTCTGAAACACTCTTTCTGTAGAGAATGCAAGTGGAGATTCGGAGCGCTAAGAGGGTAATAGTGGAAAAAGGAATGTCTCCAAATATAAACTACACAGAATCATTCTGTGAAACTTCTTTCTGATCTGTGCATTCAGCTAACGGAGTTAAACCATACTTTTGATTGAGCAGATCTGAACACTCTTTCTGTAGAAAATGCAACTGGACATTTGGAGCGCTAAGAGAGTAGTAGAGGAAAAAGGAATATATTCAAATATAAACTACACAGAAGCATTCTGTGAAACATCTTTGTGATATGAGCATTCAGCTAACAGAGTTAAACCATACTTTTGATTGAGCAGTTTTGAAACACTCTGTCTGTAGAAAATGCAACTGGACATTCGTAGCGCTAAGTGGGTAATAGTGGAAAAAAGAATATGTTCAAATATAAACTACACAGAAGCATTGTATGAAACTTCTTTCTGTTCTGTGCATTCAACTAACAGAGTTGAACCTTACTTTTGATTGAGCCTTTCTGAAACACTCTTTCTGTAGAAACTGCAATTGGACATTCTGAGCGCTAAGAGGCCTATATTGGGAAAAATAATATCTTCAAATAAAAACTACACAGAAGCATTGTGTGAAACTTCTTTCTGATATGTTCATTAAGCTAACAGAGTTAAACCATACTTTTGATTGCGCAGTTCTGAACACTCTTTCTGTAGAAAATGCAAGTGGACATTCGGAGCGCTAAGAGGGTAATAGTGGAAAAAGGAATATATTCAAATATAAACTACACAGTAGCATTCTGTGAAAATTCTTTCTGTTCTGTGCATTCAACTAACAGAGTTGAACCTTACTTTTGATTGAGCCGTTCTGAAACACTCTTTCTGTAGAAACTGCAATTGGACATGCTAAGCGCTAAGAGGCCTACATTGGGAAAAAGAATATCTTCAAATAAAAACTACACAGATGCATTCTGTGAAACTTATTTCTGATCTGTAAATTCAGTTAACAGAGATAAAACATATTTTTGATTGAGCAGTTATGAAACACTCTTTTTGTAGAAAATGCAAGTGGAGATTCGGAGCGCTAAGAGGGTAATAGTGGAAAAAGGAATGTCTTCAAATATAAACTACACAGAATCATTCGGTGAAACTTCTTTCTGATCTGTGCATGCAGCTAACAGAGTTAAACCATACTTTTGATTGAGCAGATCTGAACACTCTTTCTGTAGAAAATGCAACTGGACATTTGGAGCGCTAAGAGCATAGTAGTGGAAAAAGGAATATATTCAAATATAAACTACACAGAAGCATTCTGTGAAACTTCTTTCTGATCTGAGCATTCAGCTAACAGAGTTAAACCATACTTTTGATTGAGCAGTTTTGAAACACTCTGTCTGTAGAAAATGCAACTGGACATTCGTAGCGCTAAGTGGGTAATAGTGGAAAAAAGAATATATTCAAATATAAACTACACAGAAGCATTGTATGAAACTTCTTTCTGTTCTGTGCATTCAACTAACAGAGTTGAACCTTACTTTTGATTGAGCCGTTCTGAAACACTCTTTCTGTAGAAACTGCAATTGGACATTCTGAGCGCTAAGAGGCCTATATTGGGAAAAAGAATGTCTACAAATAAAAACTACACAGAAGAATTGTGTGAAACTTCTTTCTGTTCTGTTTGTTCAACTAAAAGAGTTGAACCTTAGTTTTGATTGAGCCGTTCTGAAACACTCTTTCTGTAGAGAATGCAAGTGGAGATTCGGAGCGCTAAGAGGGTAATAGTGGAAAAAGGAATGTCTCCAAATATAAACTACACAGAATCATTCTGTGAAACTTCTTTCTGATCTGTGCATTCAGCTAACGGAGTTAAACCATACTTTTGATTGAGCAGATCTGAACACTCTTTCTGTAGAAAATGCAACTGGACATTTTGAGCGCTAAGAGAGTAGTAGAGGAAAAAGGAATATATTCAAATATAAACTACACAGAAGCATTCTGTGAAACTTCTTTGTGATATGAGCATTCAGCTAACAGAGTTAAACCATACTTTTGATTGAGCAGTTTTGAAACACTCTGTCTGTAGAAAATGCAACTGGACATTCGTAGCGCTAAGTGGGTAATAGTGGAAAAAAGAATATGTTCAAATATAAACTACACAGAAGCATTGTATGAAACTTCTTTCTGTTCTGTGCATTCAACTAACAGAGTTGAACCTTACTTTTGATTGAGCCGTTCTGAAACACTCTTTCTATAGAAACTGCAATTGGACATTCTGAGCGCTAAGAGGCCTATATTGGGAAAAAGAATGTCTACAAATAAAAACTACACAGAAGAATTGTGTGAAACTTCTTTCTGTTCTGTTTGTTCAACTAAAAGAGTTGAACCTTAGTTTTGATTGAGCCGTTCTGAAACACTCTTTCTGTAGAGAATGCAAGTGGAGATTCGGAGCGCTAAGAGGGTAATAGTGGAAAAAGGAATGTCTCCAAATATAAACTACACAGAATCATTCTGTGAAACTTCTTTCTGATCTGTGCATTCAGCTAACGGAGTTAAACCATACTTTTGATTGAGCAGATCTGAACACTCTTTCTGTAGAAAATGCAACTGGACATTTGGAGCGCTAAGAGAGTAGTAGAGGAAAAAGGAATATATTCAAATATAAACTACACAGAAGCATTCTGTGAAACTTCTTTGTGATATGAGCATTCAGCTAACAGAGTTAAACCATACTTTTGATTGAGCAGTTTTGAAACACTCTGTCTGTAGAAAATGCAACTGGACATTCGTAGCGCTAAGTGGGTAATAGTGGAAAAAAGAATATGTTCAAATATAAACTACACAGAAGCATTGTATGAAACTTCTTTCTGTTCTGTGCATTCAACTAACAGAGTTGAACCTTACTTTTGATTGAGCCTTTCTGAAACACTCTTTCTGTAGAAACTGCAATTGGACATTCTGAGCGCTAAGAGGCCTATATTGGGAAAAATAATATCTTCAAATAAAAACTACACAGAAGCATTGTGTGAAACTTCTTTCTGATATGTTCATTAAGCTAACAGAGTTAAACCATACTTTTGATTGCGCAGTTCTGAACACTCTTTCTGTAGAAAATGCAAGTGGACATTCGGAGCGCTAAGAGGGTAATAGTGGAAAAAGGAATATATTCAAATATAAACTACACAGTAGCATTCTGTGAAAATTCTTTCTGTTCTGTGCATTCAACTAACAGAGTTGAACCTTACTTTTGATTGAGCCGTTCTGAAACACTCTTTCTGTAGAAACTGCAATTGGACATGCTAAGCGCTAAGAGGCCTACATTGGGAAAAAGAATATCTTCAAATAAAAACTACACAGATGCATTCTGTGAAACTTATTTCTGATCTGTAAATTCAGTTAACAGTGATAAAACATATTTTTGATTGAGCAGTTATGAAACACTCTTTTTGTAGAAAATGCAAGTGGAGATTCGGAGCGCTAAGAGGGTAATAGTGGAAAAAGGAATGTCTTCAAATATAAACTACACAGAATCATTCGGTGAAACTTCTTTCTGATCTGTGCATGCAGCTAACAGAGTTAAACCATACTTTTGATTGAGCAGATCTGAACACTCTTTCTGTAGAAAATGCAACTGGACATTTGGAGCGCTAAGAGAGTAGTAGAGGAAAAAGGAATATATTCAAATATAAACTACACAGAAGCATTCTGTGATACTTCTTTATGATCTGAGCATTCAGCTAACAGAGTTAAACCATACTTTTGATTGAGCAGTTTTGAAACACTCTGTCTGTAGAAAATGCAACTGGACATTCGTAGCGCTAAGTGGGTAATAGTGGAAAAAAGAATATGTTCAAATATAAACTACACAGAAGCATTGTATGAAACTTCTTTCTGTTCTGTGCATTCAACTAACAGAGTTGAACCTTACTTTTGATTGAGCTTTTCTGAAACACTCTTTCTGTAGAAACTGCAATTGGACATTCTGAGCGCTAAGAGGCCTATATTGGGAAAAATAATATCTTCAAATAAAAACTACACAGAAGCATTGTGTGAAACTTATTTCTGTTATGTTCATTAAGCTAACAGAGTTAAACCATACTTTTGATTGCGCAGTTCTGAACACTCTTTCTGTAGAAAATGCAAGTGGACATTCGGAGCGCTAAGAGGGTAATAGTGGAAAAAGGAATATATTCAAATATAAACTACACAGTAGCATTCTGTGAAAATTCTTTCTGTTCTGTGCATTCAACTAACAGAGTTGAACCTTACTTTTGATTGAGCCGTTCTGAAACACTCTTTCTGTAGAAACTGCAATTGGACATGCTAAGCGCTAAGAGGCCTACATTGGGAAAAAGAATATCTTCAAATAAAAACTACACAGATGCATTCTGTGAAACTTATTTCTGATCTGTAAATTCAGTTAACAGAGATAAAACATATTTTTGATTGAGCAGTTATGAAACACTCTTTTTGTAGAAAATGCAAGTGGAGATTCGGAGCGCTAAGAGGGTAATAGTGGAAAAAGGAATGTCTTCAAATATAAACTACACAGAATCATTCGGTGAAACTTCTTTCTGATCTGTGCATGCAGCTAACAGAGTTAAACCATACTTTTGATTGAGCAGATCTGAACACTCTTTCTGTAGAAAATGCAACTGGACATTTGGAGCGCTAAGAGCATAGTAGTGGAAAAAGGAATATATTCAAATATAAACTACACAGAAGCATTCTGTGAAACTTCTTTCTGATCTGAGCATTCAGCTAACAGAGTTAAACCATACTTTTGATTGAGCAGTTTTGAAACACTCTGTCTGTAGAAAATGCAACTGGACATTCGTAGCGCTAAGTGGGTAATAGTGGAAAAAAGAATATATTCAAATATAAACTACACAGAAGCATTGTATGAAACTTCTTTCTGTTCTGTGCATTCAACTAACAGAGTTGAACCTTACTTTTGATTGAGCCGTTCTGAAACACTCTTTCTGTAGAAACTGCAATTGGACATTCTGAGCGCTAAGAGGCCTATATTGGGAAAAAGAATGTCTACAAATAAAAACTACACAGAAGAATTGTGTGAAACTTCTTTCTGTTCTGTTTGTTCAACTAAAAGAGTTGAACCTTAGTTTTGATTGAGCCGTTCTGAAACACTCTTTCTGTAGAGAATGCAAGTGGAGATTCGGAGCGCTAAGAGGGTAATAGTGGAAAAAGGAATGTCTCCAAATATAAACTACACAGAATCATTCTGTGAAACTTCTTTCTGATCTGTGCATTCAGCTAACGGAGTTAAACCATACTTTTGATTGAGCAGATCTGAACACTCTTTCTGTAGAAAATGCAACTGGACATTTTGAGCGCTAAGTGAGTAGTAGAGGAAAAAGGAATATATTCAAATATAAACTACACAGAAGCATTCTGTGAAACTTCTTTGTGATATGAGCATTCAGCTAACAGAGTTAAACCATACTTTTGATTGAGCAGTTTTGAAACACTCTGTCTGTAGAAAATGCAACTGGACATTCGTAGCGCTAAGTGGGTAATAGTGGAAAAAAGAATATGTTCAAATATAAACTACACAGAAGCATTGTATGAAACTTCTTTCTGTTCTGTGCATTCAACTAACAGAGTTGCACCTTACTTTTGATTGAGCCGTTCTGAAACACTCTTTCTATAGAAACTGCAATTGGACATTCTGAGCGCTAAGAGGCCTATATTGGGAAAAAGAATGTCTACAAATAAAAACTACACAGAAGAATTGTGTGAAACTTCTTTCTGTTCTGTTTGTTCAACTAAAAGAGTTGAACCTTAGTTTTGATTGAGCCGTTCTGAAACACTCTTTCTGTAGAGAATGCAAGTGGAGATTCGGAGCGCTAAGAGGGTAATAGTGGAAAAAGGAATGTCTCCAAATATAAACTACACAGAATCATTCTGTGAAACTTCTTTCTGATCTGTGCATTCAGCTAACGGAGTTAAACCATACTTTTGATTGAGCAGATCTGAACACTCTTTCTGTAGAAAATGCAACTGGACATTTGGAGCGCTAAGAGAGTAGTAGAGGAAAAAGGAATATATTCAAATATAAACTACACAGAAGCATTCTGTGAAACTTCTTTGTGATATGAGCATTCAGCTAACAGAGTTAAACCATACTTTTGATTGAGCAGTTTTGAAACACTCTGTCTGTAGAAAATGCAACTGGACATTCGTAGCGCTAAGTGGGTAATAGTGGAAAAAAGAATATGTTCAAATATAAACTACACAGAAGCATTGTATGAAACTTCTTTCTGTTCTGTGCATTCAACTAACAGAGTTGAACCTTACTTTTGATTGAGCCTTTCTGAAACACTCTTTCTGTAGAAACTGCAATTGGACATTCTGAGCGCTAAGAGGCCTATATTGGGAAAAATAATATCTTCAAATAAAAACTACACAGAAGCATTGTGTGAAACTTCTTTCTGATATGTTCATTAAGCTAACAGAGTTAAACCATACTTTTGATTGCGCAGTTCTGAACACTCTTTCTGTAGAAAATGCAAGTGGACATTCGGAGCGCTAAGAGGGTAATAGTGGAAAAAGGAATATATTCAAATATAAACTACACAGTAGCATTCTGTGAAAATTCTTTCTGTTCTGTGCATTCAACTAACAGAGTTGAACCTTACTTTTGATTGAGCCGTTCTGAAACACTCTTTCTGTAGAAACTGCAATTGGACATGCTAAGCGCTAAGAGGCCTACATTGGGAAAAAGAATATCTTCAAATAAAAACTACACAGATGCATTCTGTGAAACTTATTTCTGATCTGTAAATTCAGTTAACAGAGATAAAACATATTTTTGATTGAGCAGTTATGAAACACTCTTTTTGTAGAAAATGCAAGTGGAGATTCGGAGCGCTAAGAGGGTAATAGTGGAAAAAGGAATGTCTTCAAATATAAACTACACAGAATCATTCGGTGAAACTTCTTTCTGATCTGTGCATGCAGCTAACAGAGTTAAACCATACTTTTGATTGAGCAGATCTGAACACTCTTTCTGTAGAAAATGCAACTGGACATTTGGAGCGCTAAGAGCATAGTAGTGGAAAAAGGAATATATTCAAATATAAACTACACAGAAGCATTCTGTGAAACTTCTTTCTGATCTGAGCATTCAGCTAACAGAGTTAAACCATACTTTTGATTGAGCAGTTTTGAAACACTCTGTCTGTAGAAAATGCAACTGGACATTCGTAGCGCTAAGTGGGTAATAGTGGAAAAAAGAATATATTCAAATATAAACTACACAGAAGCATTGTATGAAACTTCTTTCTGTTCTGTGCATTCAACTAACAGAGTTGAACCTTACTTTTATTTGAGCCGTTCTGAAACACTCTTTCTGTAGAAACTGCAATTGGACATTCTGAGCGCTAAGAGGCCTATATTGGGAAAAAGAATGTCTACAAATAAAAACTACACAGAAGAATTGTGTGAAACTTCTTTCTGTTCTGTTTGTTCAACTAAAAGAGTTGAACCTTAGTTTTGATTGAGCCGTTCTGAAACACTCTTTCTGTAGAGAATGCAAGTGGAGATTCGGAGCGCTAAGAGGGTAATAGTGGAAAAAGGAATGTCTCCAAATATAAACTACACAGAATCATTCTGTGAAACTTCTTTCTGATCTGTGCATTCAGCTAACGGAGTTAAACCATACTTTTGATTGAGCAGATCTGAACACTCTTTCTGTAGAAAATGCAACTGGACATTTGGAGCGCTAAGAGAGTAGTAGAGGAAAAAGGAATATATTCAAATATAAACTACACAGAAGCATTCTGTGAAACTTTTTGTGATATGAGCATTCAGCTAACAGAGTTAAACCATACATTTGATTGAGCAGTTTTGAAACACTCTGTCTGTAGAAAATGCAACTGGACATTCGTAGCGCTAAGTGGGTAATAGTGGAAAAAAGAATATGTTCAAATATAAACTACACAGAAGCATTGTATGAAACTTCTTTCTGTTCTGTGCATTCAACTAACAGAGTTGAACCTTACTTTTGATTGAGCCGTTCTGAAACACTCTTTCTATAGAAACTGCAATTGGACATTCTGAGCGCTAAGAGGCCTATATTGGGAAAAAGAATGTCTACAAATAAAAACTACACAGAAGAATTGTGTGAAACTTCTTTCTGTTCTGTTTGTTCAACTAAAAGAGTTGAACCTTAGTTTTGATTGAGCCGTTCTGAAACACTCTTTCTGTAGAGAATGCAAGTGGAGATTCGGAGCGCTAAGAGGGTAATAGTGGAAAAAGGAATGTCTCCAAATATAAACTACACAGAATCATTCTGTGAAACTTCTTTCTGATCTGTGCATTCAGCTAACGGAGTTAAACCATACTTTTGATTGAGCAGATCTGAACACTCTTTCTGTAGAAAATGCAACTGGACATTTGGAGCGCTAAGAGAGTAGTAGAGGAAAAAGGAATATATTCAAATATAAACTACACAGAAGCATTCTGTGATACTTCTTTATGATCTGAGCATTCAGCTAACAGAGTTAAACCATACTTTTGATTGAGCAGTTTTGAAACACTCTGTCTGTAGAAAATGCAACTGGACATTCGTAGCGCTAAGTGGGTAATAGTGGAAAAAAGAATATGTTCAAATATAAACTACACAGAAGCATTGTATGAAACTTCTTTCTGTTCTGTGCATTCAACTAACAGAGTTGAACCTTACTTTTGATTGAGCTTTTCTGAAACACTCTTTCTGTAGAAACTGCAATTGGACATTCTGAGCGCTAAGAGGCCTATATTGGGAAAAATAATATCTTCAAATAAAAACTACACAGAAGCATTGTGTGAAACTTATTTCTGTTATGTTCATTAAGCTAACAGAGTTAAACCATACTTTTGATTGCGCAGTTCTGAACACTCTTTCTGTAGAAAATGCAAGTGGACATTCGGAGCGCTAAGAGGGTAATAGTGGAAAAAGGAATATATTCAAATATAAACTACACAGTAGCATTCTGTGAAAATTCTTTCTGTTCTGTGCATTCAACTAACAGAGTTGAACCTTACTTTTGATTGAGCCGTTCTGAAACACTCTTTCTGTAGAAACTGCAATTGGACATGCTAAGCGCTAAGAGGCCTACATTGGGAAAAAGAATATCTTCAAATAAAAACTACACAGATGCATTCTGTGAAACTTATTTCTGATCTGTAAATTCAGTTAACAGAGATAAAACATATTTTTGATTGAGCAGTTATGAAACACTCTTTTTGTAGAAAATGCAAGTGGAGATTCGGAGCGCTAAGAGGGTAATAGTGGAAAAAGGAATGTCTTCAAATATAAACTACACAGAATCATTCGGTGAAACTTCTTTCAGATCTGTGCATGCAGCTAACAGAGTTAAACCATACTTTTGATTGAGCAGATCTGAACACTCTTTCTGTAGAAAATGCAACTGGACATTTGGAGCGCTAAGAGCATAGTAGTGGAAAAAGGAATATATTCAAATATAAACTACACAGAAGCATTCTGTGAAACTTCTTTCTGATCTGAGCATTCAGCAAACAGAGTTAAACCATACTTTTGATTGAGCAGTTTTGAAACACTCTGTCTGTAGAAAATGCAACTGGACATTCGTAGCGCTAAGTGGGTAATAGTGGAAAAAAGAATATATTCAAATATAAACTACACAGAAGCATTGTATGAAACTTCTTTCTGTTCTGTGCATTCAACTAACAGAGTTGAACCTTACTTTTATTTGAGCCGTTCTGAAACACTCTTTCTGTAGAAACTGCAATTGGACATTCTGAGCGCTAAGAGGCCTATATTGGGAAAAAGAATGTCTACAAATAAAAACTACACAGAAGAATTGTGTGAAACTTCTTTCTGTTCTGTTTGTTCAACTAAAAGAGTTGAACCTTAGTTTTGATTGAGCCGTTCTGAAACACTCTTTCTGTAGAGAATGCAAGTGGAGATTCGGAGCGCTAAGAGGGTAATAGTGGAAAAAGGAATGTCTCCAAATATAAACTACACAGAATCATTCTGTGAAACTTCTTTCTGATCTGTGCATTCAGCTAACGGAGTTAAACCATACTTTTGATTGAGCAGATCTGAACACTCTTTCTGTAGAAAATGCAACTGGACATTTGGAGCGCTAAGAGAGTAGTAGAGGAAAAAGGAATATATTCAAATATAAACTACACAGAAGCATTCTGTGAAACTTTTTGTGATATGAGCATTCAGCTAACAGAGTTAAACCATAGTTTTGATTGAGCAGTTTTGAAACACTCTGTCTGTAGATAATGCAACTGGACATTCGTAGCGCTAAGTGGGTAATAGTGGAAAAAAGAATATGTTCAAATATAAACTACACAGAAGCATTGTATGAAACTTCTTTCTGTTCTGTGCATTCAACTAACAGAGTTGAACCTTACTTTTGATTGAGCCGTTCTGAAACACTCTTTCTATAGAAACTGCAATTGGACATTCTGAGCGCTAAGAGGCCTATATTGGGAAAAAGAATGTCTACAAATAAAAACTACACAGAAGTATTGTGTGAAACTTCTTTCTGTTCTGTTTGTTCAACTAAAAGAGTTGAACCTTAGTTTTGATTGAGCCGTTCTGAAACACTCTTTCTGTAGAGAATGCAAGTGGAGATTCGGAGCGCTAAGAGGGTAATAGTGGAAAAAGGAATGTCTCCAAATATAAACTACACAGAATCATTCTGTGAAACTTCTTTCTGATCTGTGCATTCAGCTAACGGAGTTAAACCATACTTTTGATTGAGCAGATCTGAACACTCTTTCTGTAGAAAATGCAACTGGACATTTGGAGCGCTAAGAGAGTAGTAGAGGAAAAAGGAATATATTCAAATATAAACTACACAGAAGCATTCTGTGAAACTTCTTTATGATCTGAGCATTCAGCTAACAGAGTTAAACCATACTTTTGATTGAGCAGTTTTGAAACACTCTGTCTGTAGAAAATGCAACTGGACATTCGTAGCGCTAAGTGGGTAATAGTGGAAAAAAGAATATGTTCAAATATAAACTACACAGAAGCATTGTATGAAACTTCTTTCTGTTCTGTGCATTCAACTAACAGAGTTGAACCTTACTTTTGATTGAGCTTTTCTGAAACACTCTTTCTGTAGAAACTGCAATTGGACATTCTGAGCGCTAAGAGGCCTATATTGGGAAAAATAATATCTTCAAATAAAAACTACACAGAAGCATTGTGTGAAACTTATTTCTGTTATGTTCATTAAGCTAACAGAGTTAAACCATACTTTTGATTGCGCAGTTCTGAACACTCTTTCTGTAGAAAATGCAAGTGGACATTCGGAGCGCTGAGAGGGTAATAGTGGAAAAAGGAATATATTCAAATATAAACTACACAGTAGCATTCTGTGAAAATTCTTTCTGTTCTGTGCATTCAACTAACAGAGTTGAACCTTACTTTTGATTGAGCCGTTCTGAAACACTCTTTCTGTAGAAACTGCAATTGGACATGCTAAGCGCTAAGAGGCCTACATTGGGAAAAAGAATATCTTCAAATAAAAACTACACAGATGCATTCTGTGAAACTTATTTCTGATCTGTAAATTCAGTTAACAGAGATAAAACATATTTTTGATTGAGCAGTTATGAAACACTCTTTTTGTAGAAAATGCAAGTGGAGATTCGGAGCGCTAAGAGGGTAATAGTGGAAAAAGGAATGTCTTCAAATATAAACTACACAGAATCATTCGGTGAAACTTCTTTCTGATCTGTGCATGCAGCTAACAGAGTTAAACCATACTTTTGATTGAGCAGATCTGAACACTCTTTCTGTAGAAAATGCAACTGGACATTTGGAGCGCTAAGAGCATAGTAGTGGAAAAAGGAATATATTCAAATATAAACTACACAGAAGCATTCTCTGAAACTTCTTTCTGATCTGAGCATTCAGCTAACAGAGTTAAACCATACTTTTGTTTGAGCAGTTTTGAAACACTCTGTCTGTAGAAAATGCAACTGGACATTCGTAGCGCTAAGTGGGTAATAGTGGAAAAAAGAATATATTCAAATATAAACTACACAGAAGCATTGTATGAAACTTCTTTCTGTTCTGTGCATTCAACTAACAGAGTTGAACCTTACTTTTGATTGAGCCGTTCTGAAACACTCTTTCTGTAGAAACTGCAATTGGACATTCTGAGCGCTAAGAGGCCTATATTGGGAAAAAGAATGTCTACAAATAAAAACTACACAGAAGAATTGTGTGAAACTTCTTTCTGTTCTGTTTGTTCAACTAAAAGAGTTGAACCTTAGTTTTGATTGAGCCGTTCTGAAACACTCTTTCTGTAGAGAATGCAAGTGGAGATTCGGAGCGCTAAGAGGGTAATAGTGGAAAAAGGAATGTCTCCAAATATAAACTACACAGAATCATTCTGTGAAACTTCTTTCTGATCTGTGCATTCAGCTAACGGAGTTAAACCATACTTTTGATTGAGCAGATCTGAACACTCTTTCTGTAGAAAATGCAACTGGACATTTTGAGCGCTAAGAGAGTAGTAGAGGAAAAAGGAATATATTCAAATATAAACTACACAGAAGCATTCTGTGAAACTTCTTTGTGATATGAGCATTCAGCTAACAGAGTTAAACCATACTTTTGATTGAGCAGTTTTGAAACACTCTGTCTGTAGAAAATGCAACTGGACATTCGTAGCGCTAAGTGGGTAATAGTGGAAAAAAGAATATGTTCAAATATAAACTACACAGAAGCATTGTATGAAACTTCTTTCTGTTCTGTGCATTCAACTAACAGAGTTGAACCTTACTTTTGATTGAGCCGTTCTGAAACACTCTTTCTATAGAAACTGCAATTGGACATTCTGAGCGCTAAGAAGCCTATATTGGGAAAAAGAATGTCTACAAATAAAAACTACACAGAAGAATTGTGTGAAACTTCTTTCTGTTCTGTTTGTTCAACTAAAAGAGTTGAACCTTAGTTTTGATTGAGCCGTTCTGAAACACTCTTTCTGTAGAGAATGCAAGTGGAGATTCGGAGCGCTAAGAGGGTAATAGTGGAAAAAGGAATGTCTCCAAATATAAACTACACAGAATCATTCTGTGAAACTTCTTTCTGATCTGTGCATTCAGCTAACGGAGTTAAACCATACTTTTGATTGAGCAGATCTGAACACTCTTTCTGTAGAAAATGCAACTGGACATTTGGAGCGCTAAGAGAGTAGTAGAGGAAAAAGGAATATATTCAAATATAAACTACACAGAAGCATTCTGTGAAACATCTTTGTGATATGAGCATTCAGCTAACAGAGTTAAACCATACTTTTGATTGAGCAGTTTTGAAACACTCTGTCTGTAGAAAATGCAACTGGACATTCGTAGCGCTAAGTGGGTAATAGTGGAAAAAAGAATATGTTCAAATATAAACTACACAGAAGCATTGTATGAAACTTCTTTCTGTTCTGTGCATTCAACTAACAGAGTTGAACCTTACTTTTGATTGAGCCTTTCTGAAACACTCTTTCTGTAGAAACTGCAATTGGACATTCTGAGCGCTAAGAGGCCTATATTGGGAAAAATAATATCTTCAAATAAAAACTACACAGAAGCATTGTGTGAAACTTCTTTCTGATATGTTCATTAAGCTAACAGAGTTAAACCATACTTTTGATTGCGCAGTTCTGAACACTCTTTCTGTAGAAAATGCAAGTGGACATTCGGAGCGCTAAGAGGGTAATAGTGGAAAAAGGAATATATTCAAATATAAACTACACAGTAGCATTCTGTGAAAATTCTTTCTGTTCTGTGCATTCAACTAACAGAGTTGAACCTTACTTTTGATTGAGCCGTTCTGAAACACTCTTTCTGTAGAAACTGCAATTGGACATGCTAAGCGCTAAGAGGCCTACATTGGGAAAAAGAATATCTTCAAATAAAAACTACACAGATGCATTCTGTGAAACTTATTTCTGATCTGTAAATTCAGTTAACAGAGATAAAACATATTTTTGATTGAGCAGTTATGAAACACTCTTTTTGTAGAAAATGCAAGTGGAGATTCGGAGCGCTAAGAGGGTAATAGTGGAAAAAGGAATGTCTTCAAATATAAACTACACAGAATCATTCGGTGAAACTTCTTTCTGATCTGTGCATGCAGCTAACAGAGTTAAACCATACTTTTGATTGAGCAGATCTGAACACTCTTTCTGTAGAAAATGCAACTGGACATTTGGAGCGCTAAGAGCATAGTAGTGGAAAAAGGAATATATTCAAATATAAACTACACAGAAGCATTCTGTGAAACTTCTTTCTGATCTGAGCATTCAGCTAACAGAGTTAAACCATACTTTTGATTGAGCAGTTTTGAAACACTCTGTCTGTAGAAAATGCAACTGGACATTCGTAGCGCTAAGTGGGTAATAGTGGAAAAAAGAATATATTCAAATATAAACTACACAGAAGCATTGTATGAAACTTCTTTCTGTTCTGTGCATTCAACTAACAGAGTTGAACCTTACTTTTGATTGAGCCGTTCTGAAACACTCTTTCTGTAGAAACTGCAATTGGACATTCTGAGCGCTAAGAGGCCTATATTGGGAAAAAGAATGTCTACAAATAAAAACTACACAGAAGAATTGTGTGAAACTTCTTTCTGTTCTGTTTGTTCAACTAAAAGAGTTGAACCTTAGTTTTGATTGAGCCGTTCTGAAACACTCTTTCTGTAGAGAATGCAAGTGGAGATTCGGAGCGCTAAGAGGGTAATAGTGGAAAAAGGAATGTCTCCAAATATAAACTACACAGAATCATTCTGTGAAACTTCTTTCTGATCTGTGCATTCAGCTAACGGAGTTAAACCATACTTTTGATTGAGCAGATCTGAACACTCTTTCTGTAGAAAATGCAACTGGACATTTTGAGCGCTAAGAGAGTAGTAGAGGAAAAAGGAATATATTCAAATATAAACTACACAGAAGCATTCTGTGAAACTTCTTTGTGATATGAGCATTCAGCTAACAGAGTTAAACCATACTTTTGATTGAGCAGTTTTGAAACACTCTGTCTGTAGAAAATGCAACTGGACATTCGTAGCGCTAAGTGGGTAATAGTGGAAAAAAGAATATGTTCAAATATAAACTACACAGAAGCATTGTATGAAACTTCTTTCTGTTCTGTGCATTCAACTAACAGAGTTGAACCTTACTTTTGATTGAGCCGTTCTGAAACACTCTTTCTATAGAAACTGCAATTGGACATTCTGAGCGCTAAGAGGCCTATATTGGGAAAAAGAATGTCTACAAATAAAAACTACACAGAAGAATTGTGTGAAACTTCTTTCTGTTCTGTTTGTTCAACTAAAAGAGTTGAACCTTAGTTTTGATTGAGCCGTTCTGAAACACTCTTTCTGTAGAGAATGCAAGTGGAGATTCGGAGCGCTAAGAGGGTAATAGTGGAAAAAGGAATGTCTCCAAATATAAACTACACAGAATCATTCTGTGAAACTTCTTTCTGATCTGTGCATTCAGCTAACGGAGTTAAACCATACTTTTGATTGAGCAGATCTGAACACTCTTTCTGTAGAAAATGCAACTGGACATTTGGAGCGCTAAGAGAGTAGTAGAGGAAAAAGGAATATATTCAAATATAAACTACACAGAAGCATTCTGTGAAACTTCTTTGTGATATGAGCATTCAGCTAACAGAGTTAAACCATACTTTTGATTGAGCAGTTTTGAAACACTCTGTCTGTAGAAAATGCAACTGGACATTCGTAGCGCTAAGTGGGTAATAGTGGAAAAAAGAATATGTTCAAATATAAACTACACAGAAGCATTGTATGAAACTTCTTTCTGTTCTGTGCATTCAACTAACAGAGTTGAACCTTACTTTTGATTGAGCCTTTCTGAAACACTCTTTCTGTAGAAACTGCAATTGGACATTCTGAGCGCTAAGAGGCCTATATTGGGAA
The DNA here is from genome assembly GCF_028878055.3 of Symphalangus syndactylus. Classification (NCBI taxonomy): domain Eukaryota; kingdom Metazoa; phylum Chordata; class Mammalia; order Primates; family Hylobatidae; genus Symphalangus; species Symphalangus syndactylus. The sequence continues at coordinate 115,063,002 of NC_072437.2, forward strand.
AAATAATATCTTCAAATAAAAACTACACAGAAGCATTGTGTGAAACTTCTTTCTGATATGTTCATTAAGCTAACAGAGTTAAACCATACTTTTGATTGCGCAGTTCTGAACACTCTTTCTGTAGAAAATGCAAGTGGACATTCGGAGCGCTAAGAGGGTAATAGTGGAAAAAGGAATATATTCAAATATAAACTACACAGTAGCATTCTGTGAAAATTCTTTCTGTTCTGTGCATTCAACTAACAGAGTTGAACCTTACTTTTGATTGAGCCGTTCTGAAACACTCTTTCTGTAGAAACTGCAATTGGACATGCTAAGCGCTAAGAGGCCTACATTGGGAAAAAGAATATCTTCAAATAAAAACTACACAGATGCATTCTGTGAAACTTATTTCTGATCTGTAAATTCAGTTAACAGTGATAAAACATATTTTTGATTGAGCAGTTATGAAACACTCTTTTTGTAGAAAATGCAAGTGGAGATTCGGAGCGCTAAGAGGGTAATAGTGGAAAAAGGAATGTCTTCAAATATAAACTACACAGAATCATTCGGTGAAACTTCTTTCTGATCTGTGCATGCAGCTAACAGAGTTAAACCATACTTTTGATTGAGCAGATCTGAACACTCTTTCTGTAGAAAATGCAACTGGACATTTGGAGCGCTAAGAGAGTAGTAGAGGAAAAAGGAATATATTCAAATATAAACTACACAGAAGCATTCTGTGATACTTCTTTATGATCTGAGCATTCAGCTAACAGAGTTAAACCATACTTTTGATTGAGCAGTTTTGAAACACTCTGTCTGTAGAAAATGCAACTGGACATTCGTAGCGCTAAGTGGGTAATAGTGGAAAAAAGAATATGTTCAAATATAAACTACACAGAAGCATTGTATGAAACTTCTTTCTGTTCTGTGCATTCAACTAACAGAGTTGAACCTTACTTTTGATTGAGCTTTTCTGAAACACTCTTTCTGTAGAAACTGCAATTGGACATTCTGAGCGCTAAGAGGCCTATATTGGGAAAAATAATATCTTCAAATAAAAACTACACAGAAGCATTGTGTGAAACTTATTTCTGTTATGTTCATTAAGCTAACAGAGTTAAACCATACTTTTGATTGCGCAGTTCTGAACACTCTTTCTGTAGAAAATGCAAGTGGACATTCGGAGCGCTAAGAGGGTAATAGTGGAAAAAGGAATATATTCAAATATAAACTACACAGTAGCATTCTGTGAAAATTCTTTCTGTTCTGTGCATTCAACTAACAGAGTTGAACCTTACTTTTGATTGAGCCGTTCTGAAACACTCTTTCTGTAGAAACTGCAATTGGACATGCTAAGCGCTAAGAGGCCTACATTGGGAAAAAGAATATCTTCAAATAAAAACTACACAGATGCATTCTGTGAAACTTATTTCTGATCTGTAAATTCAGTTAACAGAGATAAAACATATTTTTGATTGAGCAGTTATGAAACACTCTTTTTGTAGAAAATGCAAGTGGAGATTCGGAGCGCTAAGAGGGTAATAGTGGAAAAAGGAATGTCTTCAAATATAAACTACACAGAATCATTCGGTGAAACTTCTTTCTGATCTGTGCATGCAGCTAACAGAGTTAAACCATACTTTTGATTGAGCAGATCTGAACACTCTTTCTGTAGAAAATGCAACTGGACATTTGGAGCGCTAAGAGCATAGTAGTGGAAAAAGGAATATATTCAAATATAAACTACACAGAAGCATTCTGTGAAACTTCTTTCTGATCTGAGCATTCAGCTAACAGAGTTAAACCATACTTTTGATTGAGCAGTTTTGAAACACTCTGTCTGTAGAAAATGCAACTGGACATTCGTAGCGCTAAGTGGGTAATAGTGGAAAAAAGAATATATTCAAATATAAACTACACAGAAGCATTGTATGAAACTTCTTTCTGTTCTGTGCATTCAACTAACAGAGTTGAACCTTACTTTTGATTGAGCCGTTCTGAAACACTCTTTCTGTAGAAACTGCAATTGGACATTCTGAGCGCTAAGAGGCCTATATTGGGAAAAAGAATGTCTACAAATAAAAACTACACAGAAGAATTGTGTGAAACTTCTTTCTGTTCTGTTTGTTCAACTAAAAGAGTTGAACCTTAGTTTTGATTGAGCCGTTCTGAAACACTCTTTCTGTAGAGAATGCAAGTGGAGATTCGGAGCGCTAAGAGGGTAATAGTGGAAAAAGGAATGTCTCCAAATATAAACTACACAGAATCATTCTGTGAAACTTCTTTCTGATCTGTGCATTCAGCTAACGGAGTTAAACCATACTTTTGATTGAGCAGATCTGAACACTCTTTCTGTAGAAAATGCAACTGGACATTTTGAGCGCTAAGTGAGTAGTAGAGGAAAAAGGAATATATTCAAATATAAACTACACAGAAGCATTCTGTGAAACTTCTTTGTGATATGAGCATTCAGCTAACAGAGTTAAACCATACTTTTGATTGAGCAGTTTTGAAACACTCTGTCTGTAGAAAATGCAACTGGACATTCGTAGCGCTAAGTGGGTAATAGTGGAAAAAAGAATATGTTCAAATATAAACTACACAGAAGCATTGTATGAAACTTCTTTCTGTTCTGTGCATTCAACTAACAGAGTTGCACCTTACTTTTGATTGAGCCGTTCTGAAACACTCTTTCTATAGAAACTGCAATTGGACATTCTGAGCGCTAAGAGGCCTATATTGGGAAAAAGAATGTCTACAAATAAAAACTACACAGAAGAATTGTGTGAAACTTCTTTCTGTTCTGTTTGTTCAACTAAAAGAGTTGAACCTTAGTTTTGATTGAGCCGTTCTGAAACACTCTTTCTGTAGAGAATGCAAGTGGAGATTCGGAGCGCTAAGAGGGTAATAGTGGAAAAAGGAATGTCTCCAAATATAAACTACACAGAATCATTCTGTGAAACTTCTTTCTGATCTGTGCATTCAGCTAACGGAGTTAAACCATACTTTTGATTGAGCAGATCTGAACACTCTTTCTGTAGAAAATGCAACTGGACATTTGGAGCGCTAAGAGAGTAGTAGAGGAAAAAGGAATATATTCAAATATAAACTACACAGAAGCATTCTGTGAAACTTCTTTGTGATATGAGCATTCAGCTAACAGAGTTAAACCATACTTTTGATTGAGCAGTTTTGAAACACTCTGTCTGTAGAAAATGCAACTGGACATTCGTAGCGCTAAGTGGGTAATAGTGGAAAAAAGAATATGTTCAAATATAAACTACACAGAAGCATTGTATGAAACTTCTTTCTGTTCTGTGCATTCAACTAACAGAGTTGAACCTTACTTTTGATTGAGCCTTTCTGAAACACTCTTTCTGTAGAAACTGCAATTGGACATTCTGAGCGCTAAGAGGCCTATATTGGGAAAAATAATATCTTCAAATAAAAACTACACAGAAGCATTGTGTGAAACTTCTTTCTGATATGTTCATTAAGCTAACAGAGTTAAACCATACTTTTGATTGCGCAGTTCTGAACACTCTTTCTGTAGAAAATGCAAGTGGACATTCGGAGCGCTAAGAGGGTAATAGTGGAAAAAGGAATATATTCAAATATAAACTACACAGTAGCATTCTGTGAAAATTCTTTCTGTTCTGTGCATTCAACTAACAGAGTTGAACCTTACTTTTGATTGAGCCGTTCTGAAACACTCTTTCTGTAGAAACTGCAATTGGACATGCTAAGCGCTAAGAGGCCTACATTGGGAAAAAGAATATCTTCAAATAAAAACTACACAGATGCATTCTGTGAAACTTATTTCTGATCTGTAAATTCAGTTAACAGAGATAAAACATATTTTTGATTGAGCAGTTATGAAACACTCTTTTTGTAGAAAATGCAAGTGGAGATTCGGAGCGCTAAGAGGGTAATAGTGGAAAAAGGAATGTCTTCAAATATAAACTACACAGAATCATTCGGTGAAACTTCTTTCTGATCTGTGCATGCAGCTAACAGAGTTAAACCATACTTTTGATTGAGCAGATCTGAACACTCTTTCTGTAGAAAATGCAACTGGACATTTGGAGCGCTAAGAGCATAGTAGTGGAAAAAGGAATATATTCAAATATAAACTACACAGAAGCATTCTGTGAAACTTCTTTCTGATCTGAGCATTCAGCTAACAGAGTTAAACCATACTTTTGATTGAGCAGTTTTGAAACACTCTGTCTGTAGAAAATGCAACTGGACATTCGTAGCGCTAAGTGGGTAATAGTGGAAAAAAGAATATATTCAAATATAAACTACACAGAAGCATTGTATGAAACTTCTTTCTGTTCTGTGCATTCAACTAACAGAGTTGAACCTTACTTTTATTTGAGCCGTTCTGAAACACTCTTTCTGTAGAAACTGCAATTGGACATTCTGAGCGCTAAGAGGCCTATATTGGGAAAAAGAATGTCTACAAATAAAAACTACACAGAAGAATTGTGTGAAACTTCTTTCTGTTCTGTTTGTTCAACTAAAAGAGTTGAACCTTAGTTTTGATTGAGCCGTTCTGAAACACTCTTTCTGTAGAGAATGCAAGTGGAGATTCGGAGCGCTAAGAGGGTAATAGTGGAAAAAGGAATGTCTCCAAATATAAACTACACAGAATCATTCTGTGAAACTTCTTTCTGATCTGTGCATTCAGCTAACGGAGTTAAACCATACTTTTGATTGAGCAGATCTGAACACTCTTTCTGTAGAAAATGCAACTGGACATTTGGAGCGCTAAGAGAGTAGTAGAGGAAAAAGGAATATATTCAAATATAAACTACACAGAAGCATTCTGTGAAACTTTTTGTGATATGAGCATTCAGCTAACAGAGTTAAACCATACATTTGATTGAGCAGTTTTGAAACACTCTGTCTGTAGAAAATGCAACTGGACATTCGTAGCGCTAAGTGGGTAATAGTGGAAAAAAGAATATGTTCAAATATAAACTACACAGAAGCATTGTATGAAACTTCTTTCTGTTCTGTGCATTCAACTAACAGAGTTGAACCTTACTTTTGATTGAGCCGTTCTGAAACACTCTTTCTATAGAAACTGCAATTGGACATTCTGAGCGCTAAGAGGCCTATATTGGGAAAAAGAATGTCTACAAATAAAAACTACACAGAAGAATTGTGTGAAACTTCTTTCTGTTCTGTTTGTTCAACTAAAAGAGTTGAACCTTAGTTTTGATTGAGCCGTTCTGAAACACTCTTTCTGTAGAGAATGCAAGTGGAGATTCGGAGCGCTAAGAGGGTAATAGTGGAAAAAGGAATGTCTCCAAATATAAACTACACAGAATCATTCTGTGAAACTTCTTTCTGATCTGTGCATTCAGCTAACGGAGTTAAACCATACTTTTGATTGAGCAGATCTGAACACTCTTTCTGTAGAAAATGCAACTGGACATTTGGAGCGCTAAGAGAGTAGTAGAGGAAAAAGGAATATATTCAAATATAAACTACACAGAAGCATTCTGTGATACTTCTTTATGATCTGAGCATTCAGCTAACAGAGTTAAACCATACTTTTGATTGAGCAGTTTTGAAACACTCTGTCTGTAGAAAATGCAACTGGACATTCGTAGCGCTAAGTGGGTAATAGTGGAAAAAAGAATATGTTCAAATATAAACTACACAGAAGCATTGTATGAAACTTCTTTCTGTTCTGTGCATTCAACTAACAGAGTTGAACCTTACTTTTGATTGAGCTTTTCTGAAACACTCTTTCTGTAGAAACTGCAATTGGACATTCTGAGCGCTAAGAGGCCTATATTGGGAAAAATAATATCTTCAAATAAAAACTACACAGAAGCATTGTGTGAAACTTATTTCTGTTATGTTCATTAAGCTAACAGAGTTAAACCATACTTTTGATTGCGCAGTTCTGAACACTCTTTCTGTAGAAAATGCAAGTGGACATTCGGAGCGCTAAGAGGGTAATAGTGGAAAAAGGAATATATTCAAATATAAACTACACAGTAGCATTCTGTGAAAATTCTTTCTGTTCTGTGCATTCAACTAACAGAGTTGAACCTTACTTTTGATTGAGCCGTTCTGAAACACTCTTTCTGTAGAAACTGCAATTGGACATGCTAAGCGCTAAGAGGCCTACATTGGGAAAAAGAATATCTTCAAATAAAAACTACACAGATGCATTCTGTGAAACTTATTTCTGATCTGTAAATTCAGTTAACAGAGATAAAACATATTTTTGATTGAGCAGTTATGAAACACTCTTTTTGTAGAAAATGCAAGTGGAGATTCGGAGCGCTAAGAGGGTAATAGTGGAAAAAGGAATGTCTTCAAATATAAACTACACAGAATCATTCGGTGAAACTTCTTTCAGATCTGTGCATGCAGCTAACAGAGTTAAACCATACTTTTGATTGAGCAGATCTGAACACTCTTTCTGTAGAAAATGCAACTGGACATTTGGAGCGCTAAGAGCATAGTAGTGGAAAAAGGAATATATTCAAATATAAACTACACAGAAGCATTCTGTGAAACTTCTTTCTGATCTGAGCATTCAGCAAACAGAGTTAAACCATACTTTTGATTGAGCAGTTTTGAAACACTCTGTCTGTAGAAAATGCAACTGGACATTCGTAGCGCTAAGTGGGTAATAGTGGAAAAAAGAATATATTCAAATATAAACTACACAGAAGCATTGTATGAAACTTCTTTCTGTTCTGTGCATTCAACTAACAGAGTTGAACCTTACTTTTATTTGAGCCGTTCTGAAACACTCTTTCTGTAGAAACTGCAATTGGACATTCTGAGCGCTAAGAGGCCTATATTGGGAAAAAGAATGTCTACAAATAAAAACTACACAGAAGAATTGTGTGAAACTTCTTTCTGTTCTGTTTGTTCAACTAAAAGAGTTGAACCTTAGTTTTGATTGAGCCGTTCTGAAACACTCTTTCTGTAGAGAATGCAAGTGGAGATTCGGAGCGCTAAGAGGGTAATAGTGGAAAAAGGAATGTCTCCAAATATAAACTACACAGAATCATTCTGTGAAACTTCTTTCTGATCTGTGCATTCAGCTAACGGAGTTAAACCATACTTTTGATTGAGCAGATCTGAACACTCTTTCTGTAGAAAATGCAACTGGACATTTGGAGCGCTAAGAGAGTAGTAGAGGAAAAAGGAATATATTCAAATATAAACTACACAGAAGCATTCTGTGAAACTTTTTGTGATATGAGCATTCAGCTAACAGAGTTAAACCATAGTTTTGATTGAGCAGTTTTGAAACACTCTGTCTGTAGATAATGCAACTGGACATTCGTAGCGCTAAGTGGGTAATAGTGGAAAAAAGAATATGTTCAAATATAAACTACACAGAAGCATTGTATGAAACTTCTTTCTGTTCTGTGCATTCAACTAACAGAGTTGAACCTTACTTTTGATTGAGCCGTTCTGAAACACTCTTTCTATAGAAACTGCAATTGGACATTCTGAGCGCTAAGAGGCCTATATTGGGAAAAAGAATGTCTACAAATAAAAACTACACAGAAGTATTGTGTGAAACTTCTTTCTGTTCTGTTTGTTCAACTAAAAGAGTTGAACCTTAGTTTTGATTGAGCCGTTCTGAAACACTCTTTCTGTAGAGAATGCAAGTGGAGATTCGGAGCGCTAAGAGGGTAATAGTGGAAAAAGGAATGTCTCCAAATATAAACTACACAGAATCATTCTGTGAAACTTCTTTCTGATCTGTGCATTCAGCTAACGGAGTTAAACCATACTTTTGATTGAGCAGATCTGAACACTCTTTCTGTAGAAAATGCAACTGGACATTTGGAGCGCTAAGAGAGTAGTAGAGGAAAAAGGAATATATTCAAATATAAACTACACAGAAGCATTCTGTGAAACTTCTTTATGATCTGAGCATTCAGCTAACAGAGTTAAACCATACTTTTGATTGAGCAGTTTTGAAACACTCTGTCTGTAGAAAATGCAACTGGACATTCGTAGCGCTAAGTGGGTAATAGTGGAAAAAAGAATATGTTCAAATATAAACTACACAGAAGCATTGTATGAAACTTCTTTCTGTTCTGTGCATTCAACTAACAGAGTTGAACCTTACTTTTGATTGAGCTTTTCTGAAACACTCTTTCTGTAGAAACTGCAATTGGACATTCTGAGCGCTAAGAGGCCTATATTGGGAAAAATAATATCTTCAAATAAAAACTACACAGAAGCATTGTGTGAAACTTATTTCTGTTATGTTCATTAAGCTAACAGAGTTAAACCATACTTTTGATTGCGCAGTTCTGAACACTCTTTCTGTAGAAAATGCAAGTGGACATTCGGAGCGCTGAGAGGGTAATAGTGGAAAAAGGAATATATTCAAATATAAACTACACAGTAGCATTCTGTGAAAATTCTTTCTGTTCTGTGCATTCAACTAACAGAGTTGAACCTTACTTTTGATTGAGCCGTTCTGAAACACTCTTTCTGTAGAAACTGCAATTGGACATGCTAAGCGCTAAGAGGCCTACATTGGGAAAAAGAATATCTTCAAATAAAAACTACACAGATGCATTCTGTGAAACTTATTTCTGATCTGTAAATTCAGTTAACAGAGATAAAACATATTTTTGATTGAGCAGTTATGAAACACTCTTTTTGTAGAAAATGCAAGTGGAGATTCGGAGCGCTAAGAGGGTAATAGTGGAAAAAGGAATGTCTTCAAATATAAACTACACAGAATCATTCGGTGAAACTTCTTTCTGATCTGTGCATGCAGCTAACAGAGTTAAACCATACTTTTGATTGAGCAGATCTGAACACTCTTTCTGTAGAAAATGCAACTGGACATTTGGAGCGCTAAGAGCATAGTAGTGGAAAAAGGAATATATTCAAATATAAACTACACAGAAGCATTCTCTGAAACTTCTTTCTGATCTGAGCATTCAGCTAACAGAGTTAAACCATACTTTTGTTTGAGCAGTTTTGAAACACTCTGTCTGTAGAAAATGCAACTGGACATTCGTAGCGCTAAGTGGGTAATAGTGGAAAAAAGAATATATTCAAATATAAACTACACAGAAGCATTGTATGAAACTTCTTTCTGTTCTGTGCATTCAACTAACAGAGTTGAACCTTACTTTTGATTGAGCCGTTCTGAAACACTCTTTCTGTAGAAACTGCAATTGGACATTCTGAGCGCTAAGAGGCCTATATTGGGAAAAAGAATGTCTACAAATAAAAACTACACAGAAGAATTGTGTGAAACTTCTTTCTGTTCTGTTTGTTCAACTAAAAGAGTTGAACCTTAGTTTTGATTGAGCCGTTCTGAAACACTCTTTCTGTAGAGAATGCAAGTGGAGATTCGGAGCGCTAAGAGGGTAATAGTGGAAAAAGGAATGTCTCCAAATATAAACTACACAGAATCATTCTGTGAAACTTCTTTCTGATCTGTGCATTCAGCTAACGGAGTTAAACCATACTTTTGATTGAGCAGATCTGAACACTCTTTCTGTAGAAAATGCAACTGGACATTTTGAGCGCTAAGAGAGTAGTAGAGGAAAAAGGAATATATTCAAATATAAACTACACAGAAGCATTCTGTGAAACTTCTTTGTGATATGAGCATTCAGCTAACAGAGTTAAACCATACTTTTGATTGAGCAGTTTTGAAACACTCTGTCTGTAGAAAATGCAACTGGACATTCGTAGCGCTAAGTGGGTAATAGTGGAAAAAAGAATATGTTCAAATATAAACTACACAGAAGCATTGTATGAAACTTCTTTCTGTTCTGTGCATTCAACTAACAGAGTTGAACCTTACTTTTGATTGAGCCGTTCTGAAACACTCTTTCTATAGAAACTGCAATTGGACATTCTGAGCGCTAAGAAGCCTATATTGGGAAAAAGAATGTCTACAAATAAAAACTACACAGAAGAATTGTGTGAAACTTCTTTCTGTTCTGTTTGTTCAACTAAAAGAGTTGAACCTTAGTTTTGATTGAGCCGTTCTGAAACACTCTTTCTGTAGAGAATGCAAGTGGAGATTCGGAGCGCTAAGAGGGTAATAGTGGAAAAAGGAATGTCTCCAAATATAAACTACACAGAATCATTCTGTGAAACTTCTTTCTGATCTGTGCATTCAGCTAACGGAGTTAAACCATACTTTTGATTGAGCAGATCTGAACACTCTTTCTGTAGAAAATGCAACTGGACATTTGGAGCGCTAAGAGAGTAGTAGAGGAAAAAGGAATATATTCAAATATAAACTACACAGAAGCATTCTGTGAAACATCTTTGTGATATGAGCATTCAGCTAACAGAGTTAAACCATACTTTTGATTGAGCAGTTTTGAAACACTCTGTCTGTAGAAAATGCAACTGGACATTCGTAGCGCTAAGTGGGTAATAGTGGAAAAAAGAATATGTTCAAATATAAACTACACAGAAGCATTGTATGAAACTTCTTTCTGTTCTGTGCATTCAACTAACAGAGTTGAACCTTACTTTTGATTGAGCCTTTCTGAAACACTCTTTCTGTAGAAACTGCAATTGGACATTCTGAGCGCTAAGAGGCCTATATTGGGAAAAATAATATCTTCAAATAAAAACTACACAGAAGCATTGTGTGAAACTTCTTTCTGATATGTTCATTAAGCTAACAGAGTTAAACCATACTTTTGATTGCGCAGTTCTGAACACTCTTTCTGTAGAAAATGCAAGTGGACATTCGGAGCGCTAAGAGGGTAATAGTGGAAAAAGGAATATATTCAAATATAAACTACACAGTAGCATTCTGTGAAAATTCTTTCTGTTCTGTGCATTCAACTAACAGAGTTGAACCTTACTTTTGATTGAGCCGTTCTGAAACACTCTTTCTGTAGAAACTGCAATTGGACATGCTAAGCGCTAAGAGGCCTACATTGGGAAAAAGAATATCTTCAAATAAAAACTACACAGATGCATTCTGTGAAACTTATTTCTGATCTGTAAATTCAGTTAACAGAGATAAAACATATTTTTGATTGAGCAGTTATGAAACACTCTTTTTGTAGAAAATGCAAGTGGAGATTCGGAGCGCTAAGAGGGTAATAGTGGAAAAAGGAATGTCTTCAAATATAAACTACACAGAATCATTCGGTGAAACTTCTTTCTGATCTGTGCATGCAGCTAACAGAGTTAAACCATACTTTTGATTGAGCAGATCTGAACACTCTTTCTGTAGAAAATGCAACTGGACATTTGGAGCGCTAAGAGCATAGTAGTGGAAAAAGGAATATATTCAAATATAAACTACACAGAAGCATTCTGTGAAACTTCTTTCTGATCTGAGCATTCAGCTAACAGAGTTAAACCATACTTTTGATTGAGCAGTTTTGAAACACTCTGTCTGTAGAAAATGCAACTGGACATTCGTAGCGCTAAGTGGGTAATAGTGGAAAAAAGAATATATTCAAATATAAACTACACAGAAGCATTGTATGAAACTTCTTTCTGTTCTGTGCATTCAACTAACAGAGTTGAACCTTACTTTTGATTGAGCCGTTCTGAAACACTCTTTCTGTAGAAACTGCAATTGGACATTCTGAGCGCTAAGAGGCCTATATTGGGAAAAAGAATGTCTACAAATAAAAACTACACAGAAGAATTGTGTGAAACTTCTTTCTGTTCTGTTTGTTCAACTAAAAGAGTTGAACCTTAGTTTTGATTGAGCCGTTCTGAAACACTCTTTCTGTAGAGAATGCAAGTGGAGATTCGGAGCGCTAAGAGGGTAATAGTGGAAAAAGGAATGTCTCCAAATATAAACTACACAGAATCATTCTGTGAAACTTCTTTCTGATCTGTGCATTCAGCTAACGGAGTTAAACCATACTTTTGATTGAGCAGATCTGAACACTCTTTCTGTAGAAAATGCAACTGGACATTTTGAGCGCTAAGAGAGTAGTAGAGGAAAAAGGAATATATTCAAATATAAACTACACAGAAGCATTCTGTGAAACTTCTTTGTGATATGAGCATTCAGCTAACAGAGTTAAACCATACTTTTGATTGAGCAGTTTTGAAACACTCTGTCTGTAGAAAATGCAACTGGACATTCGTAGCGCTAAGTGGGTAATAGTGGAAAAAAGAATATGTTCAAATATAAACTACACAGAAGCATTGTATGAAACTTCTTTCTGTTCTGTGCATTCAACTAACAGAGTTGAACCTTACTTTTGATTGAGCCGTTCTGAAACACTCTTTCTATAGAAACTGCAATTGGACATTCTGAGCGCTAAGAGGCCTATATTGGGAAAAAGAATGTCTACAAATAAAAACTACACAGAAGAATTGTGTGAAACTTCTTTCTGTTCTGTTTGTTCAACTAAAAGAGTTGAACCTTAGTTTTGATTGAGCCGTTCTGAAACACTCTTTCTGTAGAGAATGCAAGTGGAGATTCGGAGCGCTAAGAGGGTAATAGTGGAAAAAGGAATGTCTCCAAATATAAACTACACAGAATCATTCTGTGAAACTTCTTTCTGATCTGTGCATTCAGCTAACGGAGTTAAACCATACTTTTGATTGAGCAGATCTGAACACTCTTTCTGTAGAAAATGCAACTGGACATTTGGAGCGCTAAGAGAGTAGTAGAGGAAAAAGGAATATATTCAAATATAAACTACACAGAAGCATTCTGTGAAACTTCTTTGTGATATGAGCATTCAGCTAACAGAGTTAAACCATACTTTTGATTGAGCAGTTTTGAAACACTCTGTCTGTAGAAAATGCAACTGGACATTCGTAGCGCTAAGTGGGTAATAGTGGAAAAAAGAATATGTTCAAATATAAACTACACAGAAGCATTGTATGAAACTTCTTTCTGTTCTGTGCATTCAACTAACAGAGTTGAACCTTACTTTTGATTGAGCCTTTCTGAAACACTCTTTCTGTAGAAACTGCAATTGGACATTCTGAGCGCTAAGAGGCCTATATTGGGAAAAATAATATCTTCAAATAAAAACTACACAGAAGCATTGTGTGAAACTTCTTTCTGATATGTTCATTAAGCTAACAGAGTTAAACCATACTTTTGATTGCGCAGTTCTGAACACTCTTTCTGTAGAAAATGCAAGTGGACATTCGGAGCGCTAAGAGGGTAATAGTGGAAAAAGGAATATATTCAAATATAAACTACACAGTAGCATTCTGTGAAAATTCTTTCTGTTCTGTGCATTCAACTAACAGAGTTGAACCTTACTTTTGATTGAGCCGTTCTGAAACACTCTTTCTGTAGAAACTGCAATTGGACATGCTAAGCGCTAAGAGGCCTACATTGGGAAAAAGAATATCTTCAAATAAAAACTACACAGATGCATTCTGTGAAACTTATTTCTGATCTGTAAATTCAGTTAACAGTGATAAAACATATTTTTGATTGAGCAGTTATGAAACACTCTTTTTGTAGAAAATGCAAGTGGAGATTCGGAGCGCTAAGAGGGTAATAGTGGAAAAAGGAATGTCTTCAAATATAAACTACACAGAATCATTCGGTGAAACTTCTTTCTGATCTGTGCATGCAGCTAACAGAGTTAAACCATACTTTTGATTGAGCAGATCTGAACACTCTTTCTGTAGAAAATGCAACTGGACATTTGGAGCGCTAAGAGAGTAGTAGAGGAAAAAGGAATATATTCAAATATAAACTACACAGAAGCATTCTGTGATACTTCTTTATGATCTGAGCATTCAGCTAACAGAGTTAAACCATACTTTTGATTGAGCAGTTTTGAAACACTCTGTCTGTAGAAAATGCAACTGGACATTCGTAGCGCTAAGTGGGTAATAGTGGAAAAAAGAATATGTTCAAATATAAACTACACAGAAGCATTGTATGAAACTTCTTTCTGTTCTGTGCATTCAACTAACAGAGTTGAACCTTACTTTTGATTGAGCTTTTCTGAAACACTCTTTCTGTAGAAACTGCAATTGGACATTCTGAGCGCTAAGAGGCCTATATTGGGAAAAATAATATCTTCAAATAAAAACTACACAGAAGCATTGTGTGAAACTTATTTCTGTTATGTTCATTAAGCTAACAGAGTTAAACCATACTTTTGATTGCGCAGTTCTGAACACTCTTTCTGTAGAAAATGCAAGTGGACATTCGGAGCGCTAAGAGGGTAATAGTGGAAAAAGGAATATATTCAAATATAAACTACACAGTAGCATTCTGTGAAAATTCTTTCTGTTCTGTGCATTCAACTAACAGAGTTGAACCTTACTTTTGATTGAGCCGTTCTGAAACACTCTTTCTGTAGAAACTGCAATTGGACATGCTAAGCGCTAAGAGGCCTACATTGGGAAAAAGAATATCTTCAAATAAAAACTACACAGATGCATTCTGTGAAACTTATTTCTGATCTGTAAATTCAGTTAACAGAGATAAAACATATTTTTGATTGAGCAGTTATGAAACACTCTTTTTGTAGAAAATGCAAGTGGAGATTCGGAGCGCTAAGAGGGTAATAGTGGAAAAAGGAATGTCTTCAAATATAAACTACACAGAATCATTCGGTGAAACTTCTTTCTGATCTGTGCATGCAGCTAACAGAGTTAAACCATACTTTTGATTGAGCAGATCTGAACACTCTTTCTGTAGAAAATGCAACTGGACATTTGGAGCGCTAAGAGCATAGTAGTGGAAAAAGGAATATATTCAAATATAAACTACACAGAAGCATTCTGTGAAACTTCTTTCTGATCTGAGCATTCAGCTAACAGAGTTAAACCATACTTTTGATTGAGCAGTTTTGAAACACTCTGTCTGTAGAAAATGCAACTGGACATTCGTAGCGCTAAGTGGGTAATAGTGGAAAAAAGAATATATTCAAATATAAACTACACAGAAGCATTGTATGAAACTTCTTTCTGTTCTGTGCATTCAACTAACAGAGTTGAACCTTACTTTTGATTGAGCCGTTCTGAAACACTCTTTCTGTAGAAACTGCAATTGGACATTCTGAGCGCTAAGAGGCCTATATTGGGAAAAAGAATGTCTACAAATAAAAACTACACAGAAGAATTGTGTGAAACTTCTTTCTGTTCTGTTTGTTCAACTAAAAGAGTTGAACCTTAGTTTTGATTGAGCCGTTCTGAAACACTCTTTCTGTAGAGAATGCAAGTGGAGATTCGGAGCGCTAAGAGGGTAATAGTGGAAAAAGGAATGTCTCCAAATATAAACTACACAGAATCATTCTGTGAAACTTCTTTCTGATCTGTGCATTCAGCTAACGGAGTTAAACCATACTTTTGATTGAGCAGATCTGAACACTCTTTCTGTAGAAAATGCAACTGGACATTTTGAGCGCTAAGTGAGTAGTAGAGGAAAAAGGAATATATTCAAATATAAACTACACAGAAGCATTCTGTGAAACTTCTTTGTGATATGAGCATTCAGCTAACAGAGTTAAACCATACTTTTGATTGAGCAGTTTTGAAACACTCTGTCTGTAGAAAATGCAACTGGACATTCGTAGCGCTAAGTGGGTAATAGTGGAAAAAAGAATATGTTCAAATATAAACTACACAGAAGCATTGTATGAAACTTCTTTCTGTTCTGTGCATTCAACTAACAGAGTTGCACCTTACTTTTGATTGAGCCGTTCTGAAACACTCTTTCTATAGAAACTGCAATTGGACATTCTGAGCGCTAAGAGGCCTATATTGGGAAAAAGAATGTCTACAAATAAAAACTACACAGAAGAATTGTGTGAAACTTCTTTCTGTTCTGTTTGTTCAACTAAAAGAGTTGAACCTTAGTTTTGATTGAGCCGTTCTGAAACACTCTTTCTGTAGAGAATGCAAGTGGAGATTCGGAGCGCTAAGAGGGTAATAGTGGAAAAAGGAATGTCTCCAAATATAAACTACACAGAATCATTCTGTGAAACTTCTTTCTGATCTGTGCATTCAGCTAACGGAGTTAAACCATACTTTTGATTGAGCAGATCTGAACACTCTTTCTGTAGAAAATGCAACTGGACATTTGGAGCGCTAAGAGAGTAGTAGAGGAAAAAGGAATATATTCAAATATAAACTACACAGAAGCATTCTGTGAAACTTCTTTGTGATATGAGCATTCAGCTAACAGAGTTAAACCATACTTTTGATTGAGCAGTTTTGAAACACTCTGTCTGTAGAAAATGCAACTGGACATTCGTAGCGCTAAGTGGGTAATAGTGGAAAAAAGAATATGTTCAAATATAAACTACACAGAAGCATTGTATGAAACTTCTTTCTGTTCTGTGCATTCAACTAACAGAGTTGAACCTTACTTTTGATTGAGCCTTTCTGAAACACTCTTTCTGTAGAAACTGCAATTGGACATTCTGAGCGCTAAGAGGCCTATATTGGGAAAAATAATATCTTCAAATAAAAACTACACAGAAGCATTGTGTGAAACTTCTTTCTGATATGTTCATTAAGCTAACAGAGTTAAACCATACTTTTGATTGCGCAGTTCTGAACACTCTTTCTGTAGAAAATGCAAGTGGACATTCGGAGCGCTAAGAGGGTAATAGTGGAAAAAGGAATATATTCAAATATAAACTACACAGTAGCATTCTGTGAAAATTCTTTCTGTTCTGTGCATTCAACTAACAGAGTTGAACCTTACTTTTGATTGAGCCGTTCTGAAACACTCTTTCTGTAGAAACTGCAATTGGACATGCTAAGCGCTAAGAGGCCTACATTGGGAAAAAGAATATCTTCAAATAAAAACTACACAGATGCATTCTGTGAAACTTATTTCTGATCTGTAAATTCAGTTAACAGAGATAAAACATATTTTTGATTGAGCAGTTATGAAACACTCTTTTTGTAGAAAATGCAAGTGGAGATTCGGAGCGCTAAGAGGGTAATAGTGGAAAAAGGAATGTCTTCAAATATAAACTACACAGAATCATTCGGTGAAACTTCTTTCTGATCTGTGCATGCAGCTAACAGAGTTAAACCATACTTTTGATTGAGCAGATCTGAACACTCTTTCTGTAGAAAATGCAACTGGACATTTGGAGCGCTAAGAGCATAGTAGTGGAAAAAGGAATATATTCAAATATAAACTACACAGAAGCATTCTGTGAAACTTCTTTCTGATCTGAGCATTCAGCTAACAGAGTTAAACCATACTTTTGATTGAGCAGTTTTGAAACACTCTGTCTGTAGAAAATGCAACTGGACATTCGTAGCGCTAAGTGGGTAATAGTGGAAAAAAGAATATATTCAAATATAAACTACACAGAAGCATTGTATGAAACTTCTTTCTGTTCTGTGCATTCAACTAACAGAGTTGAACCTTACTTTTATTTGAGCCGTTCTGAAACACTCTTTCTGTAGAAACTGCAATTGGACATTCTGAGCGCTAAGAGGCCTATATTGGGAAAAAGAATGTCTACAAATAAAAACTACACAGAAGAATTGTGTGAAACTTCTTTCTGTTCTGTTTGTTCAACTAAAAGAGTTGAACCTTAGTTTTGATTGAGCCGTTCTGAAACACTCTTTCTGTAGAGAATGCAAGTGGAGATTCGGAGCGCTAAGAGGGTAATAGTGGAAAAAGGAATGTCTCCAAATATAAACTACACAGAATCATTCTGTGAAACTTCTTTCTGATCTGTGCATTCAGCTAACGGAGTTAAACCATACTTTTGATTGAGCAGATCTGAACACTCTTTCTGTAGAAAATGCAACTGGACATTTGGAGCGCTAAGAGAGTAGTAGAGGAAAAAGGAATATATTCAAATATAAACTACACAGAAGCATTCTGTGAAACTTTTTGTGATATGAGCATTCAGCTAACAGAGTTAAACCATACATTTGATTGAGCAGTTTTGAAACACTCTGTCTGTAGAAAATGCAACTGGACATTCGTAGCGCTAAGTGGGTAATAGTGGAAAAAAGAATATGTTCAAATATAAACTACACAGAAGCATTGTATGAAACTTCTTTCTGTTCTGTGCATTCAACTAACAGAGTTGAACCTTACTTTTGATTGAGCCGTTCTGAAACACTCTTTCTATAGAAACTGCAATTGGACATTCTGAGCGCTAAGAGGCCTATATTGGGAAAAAGAATGTCTACAAATAAAAACTACACAGAAGAATTGTGTGAAACTTCTTTCTGTTCTGTTTGTTCAACTAAAAGAGTTGAACCTTAGTTTTGATTGAGCCGTTCTGAAACACTCTTTCTGTAGAGAATGCAAGTGGAGATTCGGAGCGCTAAGAGGGTAATAGTGGAAAAAGGAATGTCTCCAAATATAAACTACACAGAATCATTCTGTGAAACTTCTTTCTGATCTGTGCATTCAGCTAACGGAGTTAAACCATACTTTTGATTGAGCAGATCTGAACACTCTTTCTGTAGAAAATGCAACTGGACATTTGGAGCGCTAAGAGAGTAGTAGAGGAAAAAGGAATATATTCAAATATAAACTACACAGAAGCATTCTGTGATACTTCTTTATGATCTGAGCATTCAGCTAACAGAGTTAAACCATACTTTTGATTGAGCAGTTTTGAAACACTCTGTCTGTAGAAAATGCAACTGGACATTCGTAGCGCTAAGTGGGTAATAGTGGAAAAAAGAATATGTTCAAATATAAACTACACAGAAGCATTGTATGAAACTTCTTTCTGTTCTGTGCATTCAACTAACAGAGTTGAACCTTACTTTTGATTGAGCTTTTCTGAAACACTCTTTCTGTAGAAACTGCAATTGGACATTCTGAGCGCTAAGAGGCCTATATTGGGAAAAATAATATCTTCAAATAAAAACTACACAGAAGCATTGTGTGAAACTTATTTCTGTTATGTTCATTAAGCTAACAGAGTTAAACCATACTTTTGATTGCGCAGTTCTGAACACTCTTTCTGTAGAAAATGCAAGTGGACATTCGGAGCGCTAAGAGGGTAATAGTGGAAAAAGGAATATATTCAAATATAAACTACACAGTAGCATTCTGTGAAAATTCTTTCTGTTCTGTGCATTCAACTAACAGAGTTGAACCTTACTTTTGATTGAGCCGTTCTGAAACACTCTTTCTGTAGAAACTGCAATTGGACATGCTAAGCGCTAAGAGGCCTACATTGGGAAAAAGAATATCTTCAAATAAAAACTACACAGATGCATTCTGTGAAACTTATTTCTGATCTGTAAATTCAGTTAACAGAGATAAAACATATTTTTGATTGAGCAGTTATGAAACACTCTTTTTGTAGAAAATGCAAGTGGAGATTCGGAGCGCTAAGAGGGTAATAGTGGAAAAAGGAATGTCTTCAAATATAAACTACACAGAATCATTCGGTGAAACTTCTTTCAGATCTGTGCATGCAGCTAACAGAGTTAAACCATACTTTTGATTGAGCAGATCTGAACACTCTTTCTGTAGAAAATGCAACTGGACATTTGGAGCGCTAAGAGCATAGTAGTGGAAAAAGGAATATATTCAAATATAAACTACACAGAAGCATTCTGTGAAACTTCTTTCTGATCTGAGCATTCAGCAAACAGAGTTAAACCATACTTTTGATTGAGCAGTTTTGAAACACTCTGTCTGTAGAAAATGCAACTGGACATTCGTAGCGCTAAGTGGGTAATAGTGGAAAAAAGAATATATTCAAATATAAACTACACAGAAGCATTGTATGAAACTTCTTTCTGTTCTGTGCATTCAACTAACAGAGTTGAACCTTACTTTTATTTGAGCCGTTCTGAAACACTCTTTCTGTAGAAACTGCAATTGGACATTCTGAGCGCTAAGAGGCCTATATTGGGAAAAAGAATGTCTACAAATAAAAACTACACAGAAGAATTGTGTGAAACTTCTTTCTGTTCTGTTTGTTCAACTAAAAGAGTTGAACCTTAGTTTTGATTGAGCCGTTCTGAAACACTCTTTCTGTAGAGAATGCAAGTGGAGATTCGGAGCGCTAAGAGGGTAATAGTGGAAAAAGGAATGTCTCCAAATATAAACTACACAGAATCATTCTGTGAAACTTCTTTCTGATCTGTGCATTCAGCTAACGGAGTTAAACCATACTTTTGATTGAGCAGATCTGAACACTCTTTCTGTAGAAAATGCAACTGGACATTTGGAGCGCTAAGAGAGTAGTAGAGGAAAAAGGAATATATTCAAATATAAACTACACAGAAGCATTCTGTGAAACTTTTTGTGATATGAGCATTCAGCTAACAGAGTTAAACCATAGTTTTGATTGAGCAGTTTTGAAACACTCTGTCTGTAGATAATGCAACTGGACATTCGTAGCGCTAAGTGGGTAATAGTGGAAAAAAGAATATGTTCAAATATAAACTACACAGAAGCATTGTATGAAACTTCTTTCTGTTCTGTGCATTCAACTAACAGAGTTGAACCTTACTTTTGATTGAGCCGTTCTGAAACACTCTTTCTATAGAAACTGCAATTGGACATTCTGAGCGCTAAGAGGCCTATATTGGGAAAAAGAATGTCTACAAATAAAAACTACACAGAAGTATTGTGTGAAACTTCTTTCTGTTCTGTTTGTTCAACTAAAAGAGTTGAACCTTAGTTTTGATTGAGCCGTTCTGAAACACTCTTTCTGTAGAGAATGCAAGTGGAGATTCGGAGCGCTAAGAGGGTAATAGTGGAAAAAGGAATGTCTCCAAATATAAACTACACAGAATCATTCTGTGAAACTTCTTTCTGATCTGTGCATTCAGCTAACGGAGTTAAACCATACTTTTGATTGAGCAGATCTGAACACTCTTTCTGTAGAAAATGCAACTGGACATTTGGAGCGCTAAGAGAGTAGTAGAGGAAAAAGGAATATATTCAAATATAAACTACACAGAAGCATTCTGTGAAACTTCTTTATGATCTGAGCATTCAGCTAACAGAGTTAAACCATACTTTTGATTGAGCAGTTTTGAAACACTCTGTCTGTAGAAAATGCAACTGGACATTCGTAGCGCTAAGTGGGTAATAGTGGAAAAAAGAATATGTTCAAATATAAACTACACAGAAGCATTGTATGAAACTTCTTTCTGTTCTGTGCATTCAACTAACAGAGTTGAACCTTATTTTTGATTGAGCTTTTCTGAAACACTCTTTCTGTAGAAACTGCAATTGGACATTCTGAGCGCTAAGAGGCCTATATTGGGAAAAATAATATCTTCAAATAAAAACTACACAGAAGCATTGTGTGAAACTTATTTCTGTTATGTTCATTAAGCTAACAGAGTTAAACCATACTTTTGATTGCGCAGTTCTGAACACTCTTTCTGTAGAAAATGCAAGTGGACATTCGGAGCGCTGAGAGGGTAATAGTGGAAAAAGGAATATATTCAAATATAAACTACACAGTAGCATTCTGTGAAAATTCTTTCTGTTCTGTGCATTCAACTAACAGAGTTGAACCTTACTTTTGATTGAGCCGTTCTGAAACACTCTTTCTGTAGAAACTGCAATTGGACATGCTAAGCGCTAAGAGGCCTACATTGGGAAAAAGAATATCTTCAAATAAAAACTACACAGATGCATTCTGTGAAACTTATTTCTGATCTGTAAATTCAGTTAACAGAGATAAAACATATTTTTGATTGAGCAGTTATGAAACACTCTTTTTGTAGAAAATGCAAGTGGAGATTCGGAGCGCTAAGAGGGTAATAGTGGAAAAAGGAATGTCTTCAAATATAAACTACACAGAATCATTCGGTGAAACTTCTTTCTGATCTGTGCATGCAGCTAACAGAGTTAAACCATACTTTTGATTGAGCAGATCTGAACACTCTTTCTGTAGAAAATGCAACTGGACATTTGGAGCGCTAAGAGCATAGTAGTGGAAAAAGGAATATATTCAAATATAAACTACACAGAAGCATTCTCTGAAACTTCTTTCTGATCTGAGCATTCAGCTAACAGAGTTAAACCATACTTTTGTTTGAGCAGTTTTGAAACACTCTGTCTGTAGAAAATGCAACTGGACATTCGTAGCGCTAAGTGGGTAATAGTGGAAAAAAGAATATATTCAAATATAAACTACACAGAAGCATTGTATGAAACTTCTTTCTGTTCTGTGCATTCAACTAACAGAGTTGAACCTTACTTTTGATTGAGCCGTTCTGAAACACTCTTTCTGTAGAAACTGCAATTGGACATTCTGAGCGCTAAGAGGCCTATATTGGGAAAAAGAATGTCTACAAATAAAAACTACACAGAAGAATTGTGTGAAACTTCTTTCTGTTCTGTTTGTTCAACTAAAAGAGTTGAACCTTAGTTTTGATTGAGCCGTTCTGAAACACTCTTTCTGTAGAGAATGCAAGTGGAGATTCGGAGCGCTAAGAGGGTAATAGTGGAAAAAGGAATGTCTCCAAATATAAACTACACAGAATCATTCTGTGAAACTTCTTTCTGATCTGTGCATTCAGCTAACGGAGTTAAACCATACTTTTGATTGAGCAGATCTGAACACTCTTTCTGTAGAAAATGCAACTGGACATTTTGAGCGCTAAGAGAGTAGTAGAGGAAAAAGGAATATATTCAAATATAAACTACACAGAAGCATTCTGTGAAACTTCTTTGTGATATGAGCATTCAGCTAACAGAGTTAAACCATACTTTTGATTGAGCAGTTTTGAAACACTCTGTCTGTAGAAAATGCAACTGGACATTCGTAGCGCTAAGTGGGTAATAGTGGAAAAAAGAATATGTTCAAATATAAACTACACAGAAGCATTGTATGAAACTTCTTTCTGTTCTGTGCATTCAACTAACAGAGTTGAACCTTACTTTTGATTGAGCCGTTCTGAAACACTCTTTCTATAGAAACTGCAATTGGACATTCTGAGCGCTAAGAAGCCTATATTGGGAAAAAGAATGTCTACAAATAAAAACTACACAGAAGAATTGTGTGAAACTTCTTTCTGTTCTGTTTGTTCAACTAAAAGAGTTGAACCTTAGTTTTGATTGAGCCGTTCTGAAACACTCTTTCTGTAGAGAATGCAAGTGGAGATTCGGAGCGCTAAGAGGGTAATAGTGGAAAAAGGAATGTCTCCAAATATAAACTACACAGAATCATTCTGTGAAACTTCTTTCTGATCTGTGCATTCAGCTAACGGAGTTAAACCATACTTTTGATTGAGCAGATCTGAACACTCTTTCTGTAGAAAATGCAACTGGACATTTGGAGCGCTAAGAGAGTAGTAGAGGAAAAAGGAATATATTCAAATATAAACTACACAGAAGCATTCTGTGAAACATCTTTGTGATATGAGCATTCAGCTAACAGAGTTAAACCATACTTTTGATTGAGCAGTTTTGAAACACTCTGTCTGTAGAAAATGCAACTGGACATTCGTAGCGCTAAGTGGGTAATAGTGGAAAAAAGAATATGTTCAAATATAAACTACACAGAAGCATTGTATGAAACTTCTTTCTGTTCTGTGCATTCAACTAACAGAGTTGAACCTTACTTTTGATTGAGCCTTTCTGAAACACTCTTTCTGTAGAAACTGCAATTGGACATTCTGAGCGCTAAGAGGCCTATATTGGGAAAAATAATATCTTCAAATAAAAACTACACAGAAGCATTGTGTGAAACTTCTTTCTGATATGTTCATTAAGCTAACAGAGTTAAACCATACTTTTGATTGCGCAGTTCTGAACACTCTTTCTGTAGAAAATGCAAGTGGACATTCGGAGCGCTAAGAGGGTAATAGTGGAAAAAGGAATATATTCAAATATAAACTACACAGTAGCATTCTGTGAAAATTCTTTCTGTTCTGTGCATTCAACTAACAGAGTTGAACCTTACTTTTGATTGAGCCGTTCTGAAACACTCTTTCTGTAGAAACTGCAATTGGACATGCTAAGCGCTAAGAGGCCTACATTGGGAAAAAGAATATCTTCAAATAAAAACTACACAGATGCATTCTGTGAAACTTATTTCTGATCTGTAAATTCAGTTAACAGAGATAAAACATATTTTTGATTGAGCAGTTATGAAACACTCTTTTTGTAGAAAATGCAAGTGGAGATTCGGAGCGCTAAGAGGGTAATAGTGGAAAAAGGAATGTCTTCAAATATAAACTACACAGAATCATTCGGTGAAACTTCTTTCTGATCTGTGCATGCAGCTAACAGAGTTAAACCATACTTTTGATTGAGCAGATCTGAACACTCTTTCTGTAGAAAATGCAACTGGACATTTGGAGCGCTAAGAGCATAGTAGTGGAAAAAGGAATATATTCAAATATAAACTACACAGAAGCATTCTGTGAAACTTCTTTCTGATCTGAGCATTCAGCTAACAGAGTTAAACCATACTTTTGATTGAGCAGTTTTGAAACACTCTGTCTGTAGAAAATGCAACTGGACATTCGTAGCGCTAAGTGGGTAATAGTGGAAAAAAGAATATATTCAAATATAAACTACACAGAAGCATTGTATGAAACTTCTTTCTGTTCTGTGCATTCAACTAACAGAGTTGAACCTTACTTTTGATTGAGCCGTTCTGAAACACTCTTTCTGTAGAAACTGCAATTGGACATTCTGAGCGCTAAGAGGCCTATATTGGGAAAAAGAATGTCTACAAATAAAAACTACACAGAAGAATTGTGTGAAACTTCTTTCTGTTCTGTTTGTTCAACTAAAAGAGTTGAACCTTAGTTTTGATTGAGCCGTTCTGAAACACTCTTTCTGTAGAGAATGCAAGTGGAGATTCGGAGCGCTAAGAGGGTAATAGTGGAAAAAGGAATGTCTCCAAATATAAACTACACAGAATCATTCTGTGAAACTTCTTTCTGATCTGTGCATTCAGCTAACGGAGTTAAACCATACTTTTGATTGAGCAGATCTGAACACTCTTTCTGTAGAAAATGCAACTGGACATTTTGAGCGCTAAGAGAGTAGTAGAGGAAAAAGGAATATATTCAAATATAAACTACACAGAAGCATTCTGTGAAACTTCTTTGTGATATGAGCATTCAGCTAACAGAGTTAAACCATACTTTTGATTGAGCAGTTTTGAAACACTCTGTCTGTAGAAAATGCAACTGGACATTCGTAGCGCTAAGTGGGTAATAGTGGAAAAAAGAATATGTTCAAATATAAACTACACAGAAGCATTGTATGAAACTTCTTTCTGTTCTGTGCATTCAACTAACAGAGTTGAACCTTACTTTTGATTGAGCCGTTCTGAAACACTCTTTCTATAGAAACTGCAATTGGACATTCTGAGCGCTAAGAGGCCTATATTGGGAAAAAGAATGTCTACAAATAAAAACTACACAGAAGAATTGTGTGAAACTTCTTTCTGTTCTGTTTGTTCAACTAAAAGAGTTGAACCTTAGTTTTGATTGAGCCGTTCTGAAACACTCTTTCTGTAGAGAATGCAAGTGGAGATTCGGAGCGCTAAGAGGGTAATAGTGGAAAAAGGAATGTCTCCAAATATAAACTACACAGAATCATTCTGTGAAACTTCTTTCTGATCTGTGCATTCAGCTAACGGAGTTAAACCATACTTTTGATTGAGCAGATCTGAACACTCTTTCTGTAGAAAATGCAACTGGACATTTGGAGCGCTAAGAGAGTAGTAGAGGAAAAAGGAATATATTCAAATATAAACTACACAGAAGCATTCTGTGAAACTTCTTTGTGATATGAGCATTCAGCTAACAGAGTTAAACCATACTTTTGATTGAGCAGTTTTGAAACACTCTGTCTGTAGAAAATGCAACTGGACATTCGTAGCGCTAAGTGGGTAATAGTGGAAAAAAGAATATGTTCAAATATAAACTACACAGAAGCATTGTATGAAACTTCTTTCTGTTCTGTGCATTCAACTAACAGAGTTGAACCTTACTTTTGATTGAGCCTTTCTGAAACACTCTTTCTGTAGAAACTGCAATTGGACATTCTGAGCGCTAAGAGGCCTATATTGGGAAAAATAATATCTTCAAATAAAAACTACACAGAAGCATTGTGTGAAACTTCTTTCTGATATGTTCATTAAGCTAACAGAGTTAAACCATACTTTTGATTGCGCAGTTCTGAACACTCTTTCTGTAGAAAATGCAAGTGGACATTCGGAGCGCTAAGAGGGTAATAGTGGAAAAAGGAATATATTCAAATATAAACTACACAGTAGCATTCTGTGAAAATTCTTTCTGTTCTGTGCATTCAACTAACAGAGTTGAACCTTACTTTTGATTGAGCCGTTCTGAAACACTCTTTCTGTAGAAACTGCAATTGGACATGCTAAGCGCTAAGAGGCCTACATTGGGAAAAAGAATATCTTCAAATAAAAACTACACAGATGCATTCTGTGAAACTTATTTCTGATCTGTAAATTCAGTTAACAGTGATAAAACATATTTTTGATTGAGCAGTTATGAAACACTCTTTTTGTAGAAAATGCAAGTGGAGATTCGGAGCGCTAAGAGGGTAATAGTGGAAAAAGGAATGTCTTCAAATATAAACTACACAGAATCATTCGGTGAAACTTCTTTCTGATCTGTGCATGCAGCTAACAGAGTTAAACCATACTTTTGATTGAGCAGATCTGAACACTCTTTCTGTAGAAAATGCAACTGGACATTTGGAGCGCTAAGAGAGTAGTAGAGGAAAAAGGAATATATTCAAATATAAACTACACAGAAGCATTCTGTGATACTTCTTTATGATCTGAGCATTCAGCTAACAGAGTTAAACCATACTTTTGATTGAGCAGTTTTGAAACACTCTGTCTGTAGAAAATGCAACTGGACATTCGTAGCGCTAAGTGGGTAATAGTGGAAAAAAGAATATGTTCAAATATAAACTACACAGAAGCATTGTATGAAACTTCTTTCTGTTCTGTGCATTCAACTAACAGAGTTGAACCTTACTTTTGATTGAGCTTTTCTGAAACACTCTTTCTGTAGAAACTGCAATTGGACATTCTGAGCGCTAAGAGGCCTATATTGGGAAAAATAATATCTTCAAATAAAAACTACACAGAAGCATTGTGTGAAACTTATTTCTGTTATGTTCATTAAGCTAACAGAGTTAAACCATACTTTTGATTGCGCAGTTCTGAACACTCTTTCTGTAGAAAATGCAAGTGGACATTCGGAGCGCTAAGAGGGTAATAGTGGAAAAAGGAATATATTCAAATATAAACTACACAGTAGCATTCTGTGAAAATTCTTTCTGTTCTGTGCATTCAACTAACAGAGTTGAACCTTACTTTTGATTGAGCCGTTCTGAAACACTCTTTCTGTAGAAACTGCAATTGGACATGCTAAGCGCTAAGAGGCCTACATTGGGAAAAAGAATATCTTCAAATAAAAACTACACAGATGCATTCTGTGAAACTTATTTCTGATCTGTAAATTCAGTTAACAGAGATAAAACATATTTTTGATTGAGCAGTTATGAAACACTCTTTTTGTAGAAAATGCAAGTGGAGATTCGGAGCGCTAAGAGGGTAATAGTGGAAAAAGGAATGTCTTCAAATATAAACTACACAGAATCATTCGGTGAAACTTCTTTCTGATCTGTGCATGCAGCTAACAGAGTTAAACCATACTTTTGATTGAGCAGATCTGAACACTCTTTCTGTAGAAAATGCAACTGGACATTTGGAGCGCTAAGAGCATAGTAGTGGAAAAAGGAATATATTCAAATATAAACTACACAGAAGCATTCTGTGAAACTTCTTTCTGATCTGAGCATTCAGCTAACAGAGTTAAACCATACTTTTGATTGAGCAGTTTTGAAACACTCTGTCTGTAGAAAATGCAACTGGACATTCGTAGCGCTAAGTGGGTAATAGTGGAAAAAAGAATATATTCAAATATAAACTACACAGAAGCATTGTATGAAACTTCTTTCTGTTCTGTGCATTCAACTAACAGAGTTGAACCTTACTTTTGATTGAGCCGTTCTGAAACACTCTTTCTGTAGAAACTGCAATTGGACATTCTGAGCGCTAAGAGGCCTATATTGGGAAAAAGAATGTCTACAAATAAAAACTACACAGAAGAATTGTGTGAAACTTCTTTCTGTTCTGTTTGTTCAACTAAAAGAGTTGAACCTTAGTTTTGATTGAGCCGTTCTGAAACACTCTTTCTGTAGAGAATGCAAGTGGAGATTCGGAGCGCTAAGAGGGTAATAGTGGAAAAAGGAATGTCTCCAAATATAAACTACACAGAATCATTCTGTGAAACTTCTTTCTGATCTGTGCATTCAGCTAACGGAGTTAAACCATACTTTTGATTGAGCAGATCTGAACACTCTTTCTGTAGAAAATGCAACTGGACATTTTGAGCGCTAAGTGAGTAGTAGAGGAAAAAGGAATATATTCAAATATAAACTACACAGAAGCATTCTGTGAAACTTCTTTGTGATATGAGCATTCAGCTAACAGAGTTAAACCATACTTTTGATTGAGCAGTTTTGAAACACTCTGTCTGTAGAAAATGCAACTGGACATTCGTAGCGCTAAGTGGGTAATAGTGGAAAAAAGAATATGTTCAAATATAAACTACACAGAAGCATTGTATGAAACTTCTTTCTGTTCTGTGCATTCAACTAACAGAGTTGCACCTTACTTTTGATTGAGCCGTTCTGAAACACTCTTTCTATAGAAACTGCAATTGGACATTCTGAGCGCTAAGAGGCCTATATTGGGAAAAAGAATGTCTACAAATAAAAACTACACAGAAGAATTGTGTGAAACTTCTTTCTGTTCTGTTTGTTCAACTAAAAGAGTTGAACCTTAGTTTTGATTGAGCCGTTCTGAAACACTCTTTCTGTAGAGAATGCAAGTGGAGATTCGGAGCGCTAAGAGGGTAATAGTGGAAAAAGGAATGTCTCCAAATATAAACTACACAGAATCATTCTGTGAAACTTCTTTCTGATCTGTGCATTCAGCTAACGGAGTTAAACCATACTTTTGATTGAGCAGATCTGAACACTCTTTCTGTAGAAAATGCAACTGGACATTTGGAGCGCTAAGAGAGTAGTAGAGGAAAAAGGAATATATTCAAATATAAACTACACAGAAGCATTCTGTGAAACTTCTTTGTGATATGAGCATTCAGCTAACAGAGTTAAACCATACTTTTGATTGAGCAGTTTTGAAACACTCTGTCTGTAGAAAATGCAACTGGACATTCGTAGCGCTAAGTGGGTAATAGTGGAAAAAAGAATATGTTCAAATATAAACTACACAGAAGCATTGTATGAAACTTCTTTCTGTTCTGTGCATTCAACTAACAGAGTTGAACCTTACTTTTGATTGAGCCTTTCTGAAACACTCTTTCTGTAGAAACTGCAATTGGACATTCTGAGCGCTAAGAGGCCTATATTGGGAAAAATAATATCTTCAAATAAAAACTACACAGAAGCATTGTGTGAAACTTCTTTCTGATATGTTCATTAAGCTAACAGAGTTAAACCATACTTTTGATTGCGCAGTTCTGAACACTCTTTCTGTAGAAAATGCAAGTGGACATTCGGAGCGCTAAGAGGGTAATAGTGGAAAAAGGAATATATTCAAATATAAACTACACAGTAGCATTCTGTGAAAATTCTTTCTGTTCTGTGCATTCAACTAACAGAGTTGAACCTTACTTTTGATTGAGCCGTTCTGAAACACTCTTTCTGTAGAAACTGCAATTGGACATGCTAAGCGCTAAGAGGCCTACATTGGGAAAAAGAATATCTTCAAATAAAAACTACACAGATGCATTCTGTGAAACTTATTTCTGATCTGTAAATTCAGTTAACAGAGATAAAACATATTTTTGATTGAGCAGTTATGAAACACTCTTTTTGTAGAAAATGCAAGTGGAGATTCGGAGCGCTAAGAGGGTAATAGTGGAAAAAGGAATGTCTTCAAATATAAACTACACAGAATCATTCGGTGAAACTTCTTTCTGATCTGTGCATGCAGCTAACAGAGTTAAACCATACTTTTGATTGAGCAGATCTGAACACTCTTTCTGTAGAAAATGCAACTGGACATTTGGAGCGCTAAGAGCATAGTAGTGGAAAAAGGAATATATTCAAATATAAACTACACAGAAGCATTCTGTGAAACTTCTTTCTGATCTGAGCATTCAGCTAACAGAGTTAAACCATACTTTTGATTGAGCAGTTTTGAAACACTCTGTCTGTAGAAAATGCAACTGGACATTCGTAGCGCTAAGTGGGTAATAGTGGAAAAAAGAATATATTCAAATATAAACTACACAGAAGCATTGTATGAAACTTCTTTCTGTTCTGTGCATTCAACTAACAGAGTTGAACCTTACTTTTATTTGAGCCGTTCTGAAACACTCTTTCTGTAGAAACTGCAATTGGACATTCTGAGCGCTAAGAGGCCTATATTGGGAAAAAGAATGTCTACAAATAAAAACTACACAGAAGAATTGTGTGAAACTTCTTTCTGTTCTGTTTGTTCAACTAAAAGAGTTGAACCTTAGTTTTGATTGAGCCGTTCTGAAACACTCTTTCTGTAGAGAATGCAAGTGGAGATTCGGAGCGCTAAGAGGGTAATAGTGGAAAAAGGAATGTCTCCAAATATAAACTACACAGAATCATTCTGTGAAACTTCTTTCTGATCTGTGCATTCAGCTAACGGAGTTAAACCATACTTTTGATTGAGCAGATCTGAACACTCTTTCTGTAGAAAATGCAACTGGACATTTGGAGCGCTAAGAGAGTAGTAGAGGAAAAAGGAATATATTCAAATATAAACTACACAGAAGCATTCTGTGAAACTTTTTGTGATATGAGCATTCAGCTAACAGAGTTAAACCATACATTTGATTGAGCAGTTTTGAAACACTCTGTCTGTAGAAAATGCAACTGGACATTCGTAGCGCTAAGTGGGTAATAGTGGAAAAAAGAATATGTTCAAATATAAACTACACAGAAGCATTGTATGAAACTTCTTTCTGTTCTGTGCATTCAACTAACAGAGTTGAACCTTACTTTTGATTGAGCCGTTCTGAAACACTCTTTCTATAGAAACTGCAATTGGACATTCTGAGCGCTAAGAGGCCTATATTGGGAAAAAGAATGTCTACAAATAAAAACTACACAGAAGAATTGTGTGAAACTTCTTTCTGTTCTGTTTGTTCAACTAAAAGAGTTGAACCTTAGTTTTGATTGAGCCGTTCTGAAACACTCTTTCTGTAGAGAATGCAAGTGGAGATTCGGAGCGCTAAGAGGGTAATAGTGGAAAAAGGAATGTCTCCAAATATAAACTACACAGAATCATTCTGTGAAACTTCTTTCTGATCTGTGCATTCAGCTAACGGAGTTAAACCATACTTTTGATTGAGCAGATCTGAACACTCTTTCTGTAGAAAATGCAACTGGACATTTGGAGCGCTAAGAGAGTAGTAGAGGAAAAAGGAATATATTCAAATATAAACTACACAGAAGCATTCTGTGATACTTCTTTATGATCTGAGCATTCAGCTAACAGAGTTAAACCATACTTTTGATTGAGCAGTTTTGAAACACTCTGTCTGTAGAAAATGCAACTGGACATTCGTAGCGCTAAGTGGGTAATAGTGGAAAAAAGAATATGTTCAAATATAAACTACACAGAAGCATTGTATGAAACTTCTTTCTGTTCTGTGCATTCAACTAACAGAGTTGAACCTTACTTTTGATTGAGCTTTTCTGAAACACTCTTTCTGTAGAAACTGCAATTGGACATTCTGAGCGCTAAGAGGCCTATATTGGGAAAAATAATATCTTCAAATAAAAACTACACAGAAGCATTGTGTGAAACTTATTTCTGTTATGTTCATTAAGCTAACAGAGTTAAACCATACTTTTGATTGCGCAGTTCTGAACACTCTTTCTGTAGAAAATGCAAGTGGACATTCGGAGCGCTAAGAGGGTAATAGTGGAAAAAGGAATATATTCAAATATAAACTACACAGTAGCATTCTGTGAAAATTCTTTCTGTTCTGTGCATTCAACTAACAGAGTTGAACCTTACTTTTGATTGAGCCGTTCTGAAACACTCTTTCTGTAGAAACTGCAATTGGACATGCTAAGCGCTAAGAGGCCTACATTGGGAAAAAGAATATCTTCAAATAAAAACTACACAGATGCATTCTGTGAAACTTATTTCTGATCTGTAAATTCAGTTAACAGAGATAAAACATATTTTTGATTGAGCAGTTATGAAACACTCTTTTTGTAGAAAATGCAAGTGGAGATTCGGAGCGCTAAGAGGGTAATAGTGGAAAAAGGAATGTCTTCAAATATAAACTACACAGAATCATTCGGTGAAACTTCTTTCAGATCTGTGCATGCAGCTAACAGAGTTAAACCATACTTTTGATTGAGCAGATCTGAACACTCTTTCTGTAGAAAATGCAACTGGACATTTGGAGCGCTAAGAGCATAGTAGTGGAAAAAGGAATATATTCAAATATAAACTACACAGAAGCATTCTGTGAAACTTCTTTCTGATCTGAGCATTCAGCAAACAGAGTTAAACCATACTTTTGATTGAGCAGTTTTGAAACACTCTGTCTGTAGAAAATGCAACTGGACATTCGTAGCGCTAAGTGGGTAATAGTGGAAAAAAGAATATATTCAAATATAAACTACACAGAAGCATTGTATGAAACTTCTTTCTGTTCTGTGCATTCAACTAACAGAGTTGAACCTTACTTTTATTTGAGCCGTTCTGAAACACTCTTTCTGTAGAAACTGCAATTGGACATTCTGAGCGCTAAGAGGCCTATATTGGGAAAAAGAATGTCTACAAATAAAAACTACACAGAAGAATTGTGTGAAACTTCTTTCTGTTCTGTTTGTTCAACTAAAAGAGTTGAACCTTAGTTTTGATTGAGCCGTTCTGAAACACTCTTTCTGTAGAGAATGCAAGTGGAGATTCGGAGCGCTAAGAGGGTAATAGTGGAAAAAGGAATGTCTCCAAATATAAACTACACAGAATCATTCTGTGAAACTTCTTTCTGATCTGTGCATTCAGCTAACGGAGTTAAACCATACTTTTGATTGAGCAGATCTGAACACTCTTTCTGTAGAAAATGCAACTGGACATTTGGAGCGCTAAGAGAGTAGTAGAGGAAAAAGGAATATATTCAAATATAAACTACACAGAAGCATTCTGTGAAACTTTTTGTGATATGAGCATTCAGCTAACAGAGTTAAACCATAGTTTTGATTGAGCAGTTTTGAAACACTCTGTCTGTAGATAATGCAACTGGACATTCGTAGCGCTAAGTGGGTAATAGTGGAAAAAAGAATATGTTCAAATATAAACTACACAGAAGCATTGTATGAAACTTCTTTCTGTTCTGTGCATTCAACTAACAGAGTTGAACCTTACTTTTGATTGAGCCGTTCTGAAACACTCTTTCTATAGAAACTGCAATTGGACATTCTGAGCGCTAAGAGGCCTATATTGGGAAAAAGAATGTCTACAAATAAAAACTACACAGAAGTATTGTGTGAAACTTCTTTCTGTTCTGTTTGTTCAACTAAAAGAGTTGAACCTTAGTTTTGATTGAGCCGTTCTGAAACACTCTTTCTGTAGAGAATGCAAGTGGAGATTCGGAGCGCTAAGAGGGTAATAGTGGAAAAAGGAATGTCTCCAAATATAAACTACACAGAATCATTCTGTGAAACTTCTTTCTGATCTGTGCATTCAGCTAACGGAGTTAAACCATACTTTTGATTGAGCAGATCTGAACACTCTTTCTGTAGAAAATGCAACTGGACATTTGGAGCGCTAAGAGAGTAGTAGAGGAAAAAGGAATATATTCAAATATAAACTACACAGAAGCATTCTGTGAAACTTCTTTATGATCTGAGCATTCAGCTAACAGAGTTAAACCATACTTTTGATTGAGCAGTTTTGAAACACTCTGTCTGTAGAAAATGCAACTGGACATTCGTAGCGCTAAGTGGGTAATAGTGGAAAAAAGAATATGTTCAAATATAAACTACACAGAAGCATTGTATGAAACTTCTTTCTGTTCTGTGCATTCAACTAACAGAGTTGAACCTTACTTTTGATTGAGCTTTTCTGAAACACTCTTTCTGTAGAAACTGCAATTGGACATTCTGAGCGCTAAGAGGCCTATATTGGGAAAAATAATATCTTCAAATAAAAACTACACAGAAGCATTGTGTGAAACTTATTTCTGTTATGTTCATTAAGCTAACAGAGTTAAACCATACTTTTGATTGCGCAGTTCTGAACACTCTTTCTGTAGAAAATGCAAGTGGACATTCGGAGCGCTGAGAGGGTAATAGTGGAAAAAGGAATATATTCAAATATAAACTACACAGTAGCATTCTGTGAAAATTCTTTCTGTTCTGTGCATTCAACTAACAGAGTTGAACCTTACTTTTGATTGAGCCGTTCTGAAACACTCTTTCTGTAGAAACTGCAATTGGACATGCTAAGCGCTAAGAGGCCTACATTGGGAAAAAGAATATCTTCAAATAAAAACTACACAGATGCATTCTGTGAAACTTATTTCTGATCTGTAAATTCAGTTAACAGAGATAAAACATATTTTTGATTGAGCAGTTATGAAACACTCTTTTTGTAGAAAATGCAAGTGGAGATTCGGAGCGCTAAGAGGGTAATAGTGGAAAAAGGAATGTCTTCAAATATAAACTACACAGAATCATTCGGTGAAACTTCTTTCTGATCTGTGCATGCAGCTAACAGAGTTAAACCATACTTTTGATTGAGCAGATCTGAACACTCTTTCTGTAGAAAATGCAACTGGACATTTGGAGCGCTAAGAGCATAGTAGTGGAAAAAGGAATATATTCAAATATAAACTACACAGAAGCATTCTCTGAAACTTCTTTCTGATCTGAGCATTCAGCTAACAGAGTTAAACCATACTTTTGTTTGAGCAGTTTTGAAACACTCTGTCTGTAGAAAATGCAACTGGACATTCGTAGCGCTAAGTGGGTAATAGTGGAAAAAAGAATATATTCAAATATAAACTACACAGAAGCATTGTATGAAACTTCTTTCTGTTCTGTGCATTCAACTAACAGAGTTGAACCTTACTTTTGATTGAGCCGTTCTGAAACACTCTTTCTGTAGAAACTGCAATTGGACATTCTGAGCGCTAAGAGGCCTATATTGGGAAAAAGAATGTCTACAAATAAAAACTACACAGAAGAATTGTGTGAAACTTCTTTCTGTTCTGTTTGTTCAACTAAAAGAGTTGAACCTTAGTTTTGATTGAGCCGTTCTGAAACACTCTTTCTGTAGAGAATGCAAGTGGAGATTCGGAGCGCTAAGAGGGTAATAGTGGAAAAAGGAATGTCTCCAAATATAAACTACACAGAATCATTCTGTGAAACTTCTTTCTGATCTGTGCATTCAGCTAACGGAGTTAAACCATACTTTTGATTGAGCAGATCTGAACACTCTTTCTGTAGAAAATGCAACTGGACATTTTGAGCGCTAAGAGAGTAGTAGAGGAAAAAGGAATATATTCAAATATAAACTACACAGAAGCATTCTGTGAAACTTCTTTGTGATATGAGCATTCAGCTAACAGAGTTAAACCATACTTTTGATTGAGCAGTTTTGAAACACTCTGTCTGTAGAAAATGCAACTGGACATTCGTAGCGCTAAGTGGGTAATAGTGGAAAAAAGAATATGTTCAAATATAAACTACACAGAAGCATTGTATGAAACTTCTTTCTGTTCTGTGCATTCAACTAACAGAGTTGAACCTTACTTTTGATTGAGCCGTTCTGAAACACTCTTTCTATAGAAACTGCAATTGGACATTCTGAGCGCTAAGAAGCCTATATTGGGAAAAAGAATGTCTACAAATAAAAACTACACAGAAGAATTGTGTGAAACTTCTTTCTGTTCTGTTTGTTCAACTAAAAGAGTTGAACCTTAGTTTTGATTGAGCCGTTCTGAAACACTCTTTCTGTAGAGAATGCAAGTGGAGATTCGGAGCGCTAAGAGGGTAATAGTGGAAAAAGGAATGTCTCCAAATATAAACTACACAGAATCATTCTGTGAAACTTCTTTCTGATCTGTGCATTCAGCTAACGGAGTTAAACCATACTTTTGATTGAGCAGATCTGAACACTCTTTCTGTAGAAAATGCAACTGGACATTTGGAGCGCTAAGAGAGTAGTAGAGGAAAAAGGAATATATTCAAATATAAACTACACAGAAGCATTCTGTGAAACATCTTTGTGATATGAGCATTCAGCTAACAGAGTTAAACCATACTTTTGATTGAGCAGTTTTGAAACACTCTGTCTGTAGAAAATGCAACTGGACATTCGTAGCGCTAAGTGGGTAATAGTGGAAAAAAGAATATGTTCAAATATAAACTACACAGAAGCATTGTATGAAACTTCTTTCTGTTCTGTGCATTCAACTAACAGAGTTGAACCTTACTTTTGATTGAGCCTTTCTGAAACACTCTTTCTGTAGAAACTGCAATTGGACATTCTGAGCGCTAAGAGGCCTATATTGGGAAAAATAATATCTTCAAATAAAAACTACACAGAAGCATTGTGTGAAACTTCTTTCTGATATGTTCATTAAGCTAACAGAGTTAAACCATACTTTTGATTGCGCAGTTCTGAACACTCTTTCTGTAGAAAATGCAAGTGGACATTCGGAGCGCTAAGAGGGTAATAGTGGAAAAAGGAATATATTCAAATATAAACTACACAGTAGCATTCTGTGAAAATTCTTTCTGTTCTGTGCATTCAACTAACAGAGTTGAACCTTACTTTTGATTGAGCCGTTCTGAAACACTCTTTCTGTAGAAACTGCAATTGGACATGCTAAGCGCTAAGAGGCCTACATTGGGAAAAAGAATATCTTCAAATAAAAACTACACAGATGCATTCTGTGAAACTTATTTCTGATCTGTAAATTCAGTTAACAGAGATAAAACATATTTTTGATTGAGCAGTTATGAAACACTCTTTTTGTAGAAAATGCAAGTGGAGATTCGGAGCGCTAAGAGGGTAATAGTGGAAAAAGGAATGTCTTCAAATATAAACTACACAGAATCATTCGGTGAAACTTCTTTCTGATCTGTGCATGCAGCTAACAGAGTTAAACCATACTTTTGATTGAGCAGATCTGAACACTCTTTCTGTAGAAAATGCAACTGGACATTTGGAGCGCTAAGAGCATAGTAGTGGAAAAAGGAATATATTCAAATATAAACTACACAGAAGCATTCTGTGAAACTTCTTTCTGATCTGAGCATTCAGCTAACAGAGTTAAACCATACTTTTGATTGAGCAGTTTTGAAACACTCTGTCTGTAGAAAATGCAACTGGACATTCGTAGCGCTAAGTGGGTAATAGTGGAAAAAAGAATATATTCAAATATAAACTACACAGAAGCATTGTATGAAACTTCTTTCTGTTCTGTGCATTCAACTAACAGAGTTGAACCTTACTTTTGATTGAGCCGTTCTGAAACACTCTTTCTGTAGAAACTGCAATTGGACATTCTGAGCGCTAAGAGGCCTATATTGGGAAAAAGAATGTCTACAAATAAAAACTACACAGAAGAATTGTGTGAAACTTCTTTCTGTTCTGTTTGTTCAACTAAAAGAGTTGAACCTTAGTTTTGATTGAGCCGTTCTGAAACACTCTTTCTGTAGAGAATGCAAGTGGAGATTCGGAGCGCTAAGAGGGTAATAGTGGAAAAAGGAATGTCTCCAAATATAAACTACACAGAATCATTCTGTGAAACTTCTTTCTGATCTGTGCATTCAGCTAACGGAGTTAAACCATACTTTTGATTGAGCAGATCTGAACACTCTTTCTGTAGAAAATGCAACTGGACATTTTGAGCGCTAAGAGAGTAGTAGAGGAAAAAGGAATATATTCAAATATAAACTACACAGAAGCATTCTGTGAAACTTCTTTGTGATATGAGCATTCAGCTAACAGAGTTAAACCATACTTTTGATTGAGCAGTTTTGAAACACTCTGTCTGTAGAAAATGCAACTGGACATTCGTAGCGCTAAGTGGGTAATAGTGGAAAAAAGAATATGTTCAAATATAAACTACACAGAAGCATTGTATGAAACTTCTTTCTGTTCTGTGCATTCAACTAACAGAGTTGAACCTTACTTTTGATTGAGCCGTTCTGAAACACTCT
Source organism: Symphalangus syndactylus (assembly GCF_028878055.3). Taxonomy (NCBI): domain Eukaryota; kingdom Metazoa; phylum Chordata; class Mammalia; order Primates; family Hylobatidae; genus Symphalangus; species Symphalangus syndactylus. The sequence goes on from NC_072437.2 coordinate 115,101,181, forward strand.
TTCTATAGAAACTGCAATTGGACATTCTGAGCGCTAAGAGGCCTATATTGGGAAAAAGAATGTCTACAAATAAAAACTACACAGAAGAATTGTGTGAAACTTCTTTCTGTTCTGTTTGTTCAACTAAAAGAGTTGAACCTTAGTTTTGATTGAGCCGTTCTGAAACACTCTTTCTGTAGAGAATGCAAGTGGAGATTCGGAGCGCTAAGAGGGTAATAGTGGAAAAAGGAATGTCTCCAAATATAAACTACACAGAATCATTCTGTGAAACTTCTTTCTGATCTGTGCATTCAGCTAACGGAGTTAAACCATACTTTTGATTGAGCAGATCTGAACACTCTTTCTGTAGAAAATGCAACTGGACATTTGGAGCGCTAAGAGAGTAGTAGAGGAAAAAGGAATATATTCAAATATAAACTACACAGAAGCATTCTGTGAAACTTCTTTGTGATATGAGCATTCAGCTAACAGAGTTAAACCATACTTTTGATTGAGCAGTTTTGAAACACTCTGTCTGTAGAAAATGCAACTGGACATTCGTAGCGCTAAGTGGGTAATAGTGGAAAAAAGAATATGTTCAAATATAAACTACACAGAAGCATTGTATGAAACTTCTTTCTGTTCTGTGCATTCAACTAACAGAGTTGAACCTTACTTTTGATTGAGCCTTTCTGAAACACTCTTTCTGTAGAAACTGCAATTGGACATTCTGAGCGCTAAGAGGCCTATATTGGGAAAAATAATATCTTCAAATAAAAACTACACAGAAGCATTGTGTGAAACTTCTTTCTGATATGTTCATTAAGCTAACAGAGTTAAACCATACTTTTGATTGCGCAGTTCTGAACACTCTTTCTGTAGAAAATGCAAGTGGACATTCGGAGCGCTAAGAGGGTAATAGTGGAAAAAGGAATATATTCAAATATAAACTACACAGTAGCATTCTGTGAAAATTCTTTCTGTTCTGTGCATTCAACTAACAGAGTTGAACCTTACTTTTGATTGAGCCGTTCTGAAACACTCTTTCTGTAGAAACTGCAATTGGACATGCTAAGCGCTAAGAGGCCTACATTGGGAAAAAGAATATCTTCAAATAAAAACTACACAGATGCATTCTGTGAAACTTATTTCTGATCTGTAAATTCAGTTAACAGTGATAAAACATATTTTTGATTGAGCAGTTATGAAACACTCTTTTTGTAGAAAATGCAAGTGGAGATTCGGAGCGCTAAGAGGGTAATAGTGGAAAAAGGAATGTCTTCAAATATAAACTACACAGAATCATTCGGTGAAACTTCTTTCTGATCTGTGCATGCAGCTAACAGAGTTAAACCATACTTTTGATTGAGCAGATCTGAACACTCTTTCTGTAGAAAATGCAACTGGACATTTGGAGCGCTAAGAGAGTAGTAGAGGAAAAAGGAATATATTCAAATATAAACTACACAGAAGCATTCTGTGATACTTCTTTATGATCTGAGCATTCAGCTAACAGAGTTAAACCATACTTTTGATTGAGCAGTTTTGAAACACTCTGTCTGTAGAAAATGCAACTGGACATTCGTAGCGCTAAGTGGGTAATAGTGGAAAAAAGAATATGTTCAAATATAAACTACACAGAAGCATTGTATGAAACTTCTTTCTGTTCTGTGCATTCAACTAACAGAGTTGAACCTTACTTTTGATTGAGCTTTTCTGAAACACTCTTTCTGTAGAAACTGCAATTGGACATTCTGAGCGCTAAGAGGCCTATATTGGGAAAAATAATATCTTCAAATAAAAACTACACAGAAGCATTGTGTGAAACTTATTTCTGTTATGTTCATTAAGCTAACAGAGTTAAACCATACTTTTGATTGCGCAGTTCTGAACACTCTTTCTGTAGAAAATGCAAGTGGACATTCGGAGCGCTAAGAGGGTAATAGTGGAAAAAGGAATATATTCAAATATAAACTACACAGTAGCATTCTGTGAAAATTCTTTCTGTTCTGTGCATTCAACTAACAGAGTTGAACCTTACTTTTGATTGAGCCGTTCTGAAACACTCTTTCTGTAGAAACTGCAATTGGACATGCTAAGCGCTAAGAGGCCTACATTGGGAAAAAGAATATCTTCAAATAAAAACTACACAGATGCATTCTGTGAAACTTATTTCTGATCTGTAAATTCAGTTAACAGAGATAAAACATATTTTTGATTGAGCAGTTATGAAACACTCTTTTTGTAGAAAATGCAAGTGGAGATTCGGAGCGCTAAGAGGGTAATAGTGGAAAAAGGAATGTCTTCAAATATAAACTACACAGAATCATTCGGTGAAACTTCTTTCTGATCTGTGCATGCAGCTAACAGAGTTAAACCATACTTTTGATTGAGCAGATCTGAACACTCTTTCTGTAGAAAATGCAACTGGACATTTGGAGCGCTAAGAGCATAGTAGTGGAAAAAGGAATATATTCAAATATAAACTACACAGAAGCATTCTGTGAAACTTCTTTCTGATCTGAGCATTCAGCTAACAGAGTTAAACCATACTTTTGATTGAGCAGTTTTGAAACACTCTGTCTGTAGAAAATGCAACTGGACATTCGTAGCGCTAAGTGGGTAATAGTGGAAAAAAGAATATATTCAAATATAAACTACACAGAAGCATTGTATGAAACTTCTTTCTGTTCTGTGCATTCAACTAACAGAGTTGAACCTTACTTTTGATTGAGCCGTTCTGAAACACTCTTTCTGTAGAAACTGCAATTGGACATTCTGAGCGCTAAGAGGCCTATATTGGGAAAAAGAATGTCTACAAATAAAAACTACACAGAAGAATTGTGTGAAACTTCTTTCTGTTCTGTTTGTTCAACTAAAAGAGTTGAACCTTAGTTTTGATTGAGCCGTTCTGAAACACTCTTTCTGTAGAGAATGCAAGTGGAGATTCGGAGCGCTAAGAGGGTAATAGTGGAAAAAGGAATGTCTCCAAATATAAACTACACAGAATCATTCTGTGAAACTTCTTTCTGATCTGTGCATTCAGCTAACGGAGTTAAACCATACTTTTGATTGAGCAGATCTGAACACTCTTTCTGTAGAAAATGCAACTGGACATTTTGAGCGCTAAGTGAGTAGTAGAGGAAAAAGGAATATATTCAAATATAAACTACACAGAAGCATTCTGTGAAACTTCTTTGTGATATGAGCATTCAGCTAACAGAGTTAAACCATACTTTTGATTGAGCAGTTTTGAAACACTCTGTCTGTAGAAAATGCAACTGGACATTCGTAGCGCTAAGTGGGTAATAGTGGAAAAAAGAATATGTTCAAATATAAACTACACAGAAGCATTGTATGAAACTTCTTTCTGTTCTGTGCATTCAACTAACAGAGTTGCACCTTACTTTTGATTGAGCCGTTCTGAAACACTCTTTCTATAGAAACTGCAATTGGACATTCTGAGCGCTAAGAGGCCTATATTGGGAAAAAGAATGTCTACAAATAAAAACTACACAGAAGAATTGTGTGAAACTTCTTTCTGTTCTGTTTGTTCAACTAAAAGAGTTGAACCTTAGTTTTGATTGAGCCGTTCTGAAACACTCTTTCTGTAGAGAATGCAAGTGGAGATTCGGAGCGCTAAGAGGGTAATAGTGGAAAAAGGAATGTCTCCAAATATAAACTACACAGAATCATTCTGTGAAACTTCTTTCTGATCTGTGCATTCAGCTAACGGAGTTAAACCATACTTTTGATTGAGCAGATCTGAACACTCTTTCTGTAGAAAATGCAACTGGACATTTGGAGCGCTAAGAGAGTAGTAGAGGAAAAAGGAATATATTCAAATATAAACTACACAGAAGCATTCTGTGAAACTTCTTTGTGATATGAGCATTCAGCTAACAGAGTTAAACCATACTTTTGATTGAGCAGTTTTGAAACACTCTGTCTGTAGAAAATGCAACTGGACATTCGTAGCGCTAAGTGGGTAATAGTGGAAAAAAGAATATGTTCAAATATAAACTACACAGAAGCATTGTATGAAACTTCTTTCTGTTCTGTGCATTCAACTAACAGAGTTGAACCTTACTTTTGATTGAGCCTTTCTGAAACACTCTTTCTGTAGAAACTGCAATTGGACATTCTGAGCGCTAAGAGGCCTATATTGGGAAAAATAATATCTTCAAATAAAAACTACACAGAAGCATTGTGTGAAACTTCTTTCTGATATGTTCATTAAGCTAACAGAGTTAAACCATACTTTTGATTGCGCAGTTCTGAACACTCTTTCTGTAGAAAATGCAAGTGGACATTCGGAGCGCTAAGAGGGTAATAGTGGAAAAAGGAATATATTCAAATATAAACTACACAGTAGCATTCTGTGAAAATTCTTTCTGTTCTGTGCATTCAACTAACAGAGTTGAACCTTACTTTTGATTGAGCCGTTCTGAAACACTCTTTCTGTAGAAACTGCAATTGGACATGCTAAGCGCTAAGAGGCCTACATTGGGAAAAAGAATATCTTCAAATAAAAACTACACAGATGCATTCTGTGAAACTTATTTCTGATCTGTAAATTCAGTTAACAGAGATAAAACATATTTTTGATTGAGCAGTTATGAAACACTCTTTTTGTAGAAAATGCAAGTGGAGATTCGGAGCGCTAAGAGGGTAATAGTGGAAAAAGGAATGTCTTCAAATATAAACTACACAGAATCATTCGGTGAAACTTCTTTCTGATCTGTGCATGCAGCTAACAGAGTTAAACCATACTTTTGATTGAGCAGATCTGAACACTCTTTCTGTAGAAAATGCAACTGGACATTTGGAGCGCTAAGAGCATAGTAGTGGAAAAAGGAATATATTCAAATATAAACTACACAGAAGCATTCTGTGAAACTTCTTTCTGATCTGAGCATTCAGCTAACAGAGTTAAACCATACTTTTGATTGAGCAGTTTTGAAACACTCTGTCTGTAGAAAATGCAACTGGACATTCGTAGCGCTAAGTGGGTAATAGTGGAAAAAAGAATATATTCAAATATAAACTACACAGAAGCATTGTATGAAACTTCTTTCTGTTCTGTGCATTCAACTAACAGAGTTGAACCTTACTTTTATTTGAGCCGTTCTGAAACACTCTTTCTGTAGAAACTGCAATTGGACATTCTGAGCGCTAAGAGGCCTATATTGGGAAAAAGAATGTCTACAAATAAAAACTACACAGAAGAATTGTGTGAAACTTCTTTCTGTTCTGTTTGTTCAACTAAAAGAGTTGAACCTTAGTTTTGATTGAGCCGTTCTGAAACACTCTTTCTGTAGAGAATGCAAGTGGAGATTCGGAGCGCTAAGAGGGTAATAGTGGAAAAAGGAATGTCTCCAAATATAAACTACACAGAATCATTCTGTGAAACTTCTTTCTGATCTGTGCATTCAGCTAACGGAGTTAAACCATACTTTTGATTGAGCAGATCTGAACACTCTTTCTGTAGAAAATGCAACTGGACATTTGGAGCGCTAAGAGAGTAGTAGAGGAAAAAGGAATATATTCAAATATAAACTACACAGAAGCATTCTGTGAAACTTTTTGTGATATGAGCATTCAGCTAACAGAGTTAAACCATACATTTGATTGAGCAGTTTTGAAACACTCTGTCTGTAGAAAATGCAACTGGACATTCGTAGCGCTAAGTGGGTAATAGTGGAAAAAAGAATATGTTCAAATATAAACTACACAGAAGCATTGTATGAAACTTCTTTCTGTTCTGTGCATTCAACTAACAGAGTTGAACCTTACTTTTGATTGAGCCGTTCTGAAACACTCTTTCTATAGAAACTGCAATTGGACATTCTGAGCGCTAAGAGGCCTATATTGGGAAAAAGAATGTCTACAAATAAAAACTACACAGAAGAATTGTGTGAAACTTCTTTCTGTTCTGTTTGTTCAACTAAAAGAGTTGAACCTTAGTTTTGATTGAGCCGTTCTGAAACACTCTTTCTGTAGAGAATGCAAGTGGAGATTCGGAGCGCTAAGAGGGTAATAGTGGAAAAAGGAATGTCTCCAAATATAAACTACACAGAATCATTCTGTGAAACTTCTTTCTGATCTGTGCATTCAGCTAACGGAGTTAAACCATACTTTTGATTGAGCAGATCTGAACACTCTTTCTGTAGAAAATGCAACTGGACATTTGGAGCGCTAAGAGAGTAGTAGAGGAAAAAGGAATATATTCAAATATAAACTACACAGAAGCATTCTGTGATACTTCTTTATGATCTGAGCATTCAGCTAACAGAGTTAAACCATACTTTTGATTGAGCAGTTTTGAAACACTCTGTCTGTAGAAAATGCAACTGGACATTCGTAGCGCTAAGTGGGTAATAGTGGAAAAAAGAATATGTTCAAATATAAACTACACAGAAGCATTGTATGAAACTTCTTTCTGTTCTGTGCATTCAACTAACAGAGTTGAACCTTACTTTTGATTGAGCTTTTCTGAAACACTCTTTCTGTAGAAACTGCAATTGGACATTCTGAGCGCTAAGAGGCCTATATTGGGAAAAATAATATCTTCAAATAAAAACTACACAGAAGCATTGTGTGAAACTTATTTCTGTTATGTTCATTAAGCTAACAGAGTTAAACCATACTTTTGATTGCGCAGTTCTGAACACTCTTTCTGTAGAAAATGCAAGTGGACATTCGGAGCGCTAAGAGGGTAATAGTGGAAAAAGGAATATATTCAAATATAAACTACACAGTAGCATTCTGTGAAAATTCTTTCTGTTCTGTGCATTCAACTAACAGAGTTGAACCTTACTTTTGATTGAGCCGTTCTGAAACACTCTTTCTGTAGAAACTGCAATTGGACATGCTAAGCGCTAAGAGGCCTACATTGGGAAAAAGAATATCTTCAAATAAAAACTACACAGATGCATTCTGTGAAACTTATTTCTGATCTGTAAATTCAGTTAACAGAGATAAAACATATTTTTGATTGAGCAGTTATGAAACACTCTTTTTGTAGAAAATGCAAGTGGAGATTCGGAGCGCTAAGAGGGTAATAGTGGAAAAAGGAATGTCTTCAAATATAAACTACACAGAATCATTCGGTGAAACTTCTTTCAGATCTGTGCATGCAGCTAACAGAGTTAAACCATACTTTTGATTGAGCAGATCTGAACACTCTTTCTGTAGAAAATGCAACTGGACATTTGGAGCGCTAAGAGCATAGTAGTGGAAAAAGGAATATATTCAAATATAAACTACACAGAAGCATTCTGTGAAACTTCTTTCTGATCTGAGCATTCAGCAAACAGAGTTAAACCATACTTTTGATTGAGCAGTTTTGAAACACTCTGTCTGTAGAAAATGCAACTGGACATTCGTAGCGCTAAGTGGGTAATAGTGGAAAAAAGAATATATTCAAATATAAACTACACAGAAGCATTGTATGAAACTTCTTTCTGTTCTGTGCATTCAACTAACAGAGTTGAACCTTACTTTTATTTGAGCCGTTCTGAAACACTCTTTCTGTAGAAACTGCAATTGGACATTCTGAGCGCTAAGAGGCCTATATTGGGAAAAAGAATGTCTACAAATAAAAACTACACAGAAGAATTGTGTGAAACTTCTTTCTGTTCTGTTTGTTCAACTAAAAGAGTTGAACCTTAGTTTTGATTGAGCCGTTCTGAAACACTCTTTCTGTAGAGAATGCAAGTGGAGATTCGGAGCGCTAAGAGGGTAATAGTGGAAAAAGGAATGTCTCCAAATATAAACTACACAGAATCATTCTGTGAAACTTCTTTCTGATCTGTGCATTCAGCTAACGGAGTTAAACCATACTTTTGATTGAGCAGATCTGAACACTCTTTCTGTAGAAAATGCAACTGGACATTTGGAGCGCTAAGAGAGTAGTAGAGGAAAAAGGAATATATTCAAATATAAACTACACAGAAGCATTCTGTGAAACTTTTTGTGATATGAGCATTCAGCTAACAGAGTTAAACCATAGTTTTGATTGAGCAGTTTTGAAACACTCTGTCTGTAGATAATGCAACTGGACATTCGTAGCGCTAAGTGGGTAATAGTGGAAAAAAGAATATGTTCAAATATAAACTACACAGAAGCATTGTATGAAACTTCTTTCTGTTCTGTGCATTCAACTAACAGAGTTGAACCTTACTTTTGATTGAGCCGTTCTGAAACACTCTTTCTATAGAAACTGCAATTGGACATTCTGAGCGCTAAGAGGCCTATATTGGGAAAAAGAATGTCTACAAATAAAAACTACACAGAAGTATTGTGTGAAACTTCTTTCTGTTCTGTTTGTTCAACTAAAAGAGTTGAACCTTAGTTTTGATTGAGCCGTTCTGAAACACTCTTTCTGTAGAGAATGCAAGTGGAGATTCGGAGCGCTAAGAGGGTAATAGTGGAAAAAGGAATGTCTCCAAATATAAACTACACAGAATCATTCTGTGAAACTTCTTTCTGATCTGTGCATTCAGCTAACGGAGTTAAACCATACTTTTGATTGAGCAGATCTGAACACTCTTTCTGTAGAAAATGCAACTGGACATTTGGAGCGCTAAGAGAGTAGTAGAGGAAAAAGGAATATATTCAAATATAAACTACACAGAAGCATTCTGTGAAACTTCTTTATGATCTGAGCATTCAGCTAACAGAGTTAAACCATACTTTTGATTGAGCAGTTTTGAAACACTCTGTCTGTAGAAAATGCAACTGGACATTCGTAGCGCTAAGTGGGTAATAGTGGAAAAAAGAATATGTTCAAATATAAACTACACAGAAGCATTGTATGAAACTTCTTTCTGTTCTGTGCATTCAACTAACAGAGTTGAACCTTACTTTTGATTGAGCTTTTCTGAAACACTCTTTCTGTAGAAACTGCAATTGGACATTCTGAGCGCTAAGAGGCCTATATTGGGAAAAATAATATCTTCAAATAAAAACTACACAGAAGCATTGTGTGAAACTTATTTCTGTTATGTTCATTAAGCTAACAGAGTTAAACCATACTTTTGATTGCGCAGTTCTGAACACTCTTTCTGTAGAAAATGCAAGTGGACATTCGGAGCGCTGAGAGGGTAATAGTGGAAAAAGGAATATATTCAAATATAAACTACACAGTAGCATTCTGTGAAAATTCTTTCTGTTCTGTGCATTCAACTAACAGAGTTGAACCTTACTTTTGATTGAGCCGTTCTGAAACACTCTTTCTGTAGAAACTGCAATTGGACATGCTAAGCGCTAAGAGGCCTACATTGGGAAAAAGAATATCTTCAAATAAAAACTACACAGATGCATTCTGTGAAACTTATTTCTGATCTGTAAATTCAGTTAACAGAGATAAAACATATTTTTGATTGAGCAGTTATGAAACACTCTTTTTGTAGAAAATGCAAGTGGAGATTCGGAGCGCTAAGAGGGTAATAGTGGAAAAAGGAATGTCTTCAAATATAAACTACACAGAATCATTCGGTGAAACTTCTTTCTGATCTGTGCATGCAGCTAACAGAGTTAAACCATACTTTTGATTGAGCAGATCTGAACACTCTTTCTGTAGAAAATGCAACTGGACATTTGGAGCGCTAAGAGCATAGTAGTGGAAAAAGGAATATATTCAAATATAAACTACACAGAAGCATTCTCTGAAACTTCTTTCTGATCTGAGCATTCAGCTAACAGAGTTAAACCATACTTTTGTTTGAGCAGTTTTGAAACACTCTGTCTGTAGAAAATGCAACTGGACATTCGTAGCGCTAAGTGGGTAATAGTGGAAAAAAGAATATATTCAAATATAAACTACACAGAAGCATTGTATGAAACTTCTTTCTGTTCTGTGCATTCAACTAACAGAGTTGAACCTTACTTTTGATTGAGCCGTTCTGAAACACTCTTTCTGTAGAAACTGCAATTGGACATTCTGAGCGCTAAGAGGCCTATATTGGGAAAAAGAATGTCTACAAATAAAAACTACACAGAAGAATTGTGTGAAACTTCTTTCTGTTCTGTTTGTTCAACTAAAAGAGTTGAACCTTAGTTTTGATTGAGCCGTTCTGAAACACTCTTTCTGTAGAGAATGCAAGTGGAGATTCGGAGCGCTAAGAGGGTAATAGTGGAAAAAGGAATGTCTCCAAATATAAACTACACAGAATCATTCTGTGAAACTTCTTTCTGATCTGTGCATTCAGCTAACGGAGTTAAACCATACTTTTGATTGAGCAGATCTGAACACTCTTTCTGTAGAAAATGCAACTGGACATTTTGAGCGCTAAGAGAGTAGTAGAGGAAAAAGGAATATATTCAAATATAAACTACACAGAAGCATTCTGTGAAACTTCTTTGTGATATGAGCATTCAGCTAACAGAGTTAAACCATACTTTTGATTGAGCAGTTTTGAAACACTCTGTCTGTAGAAAATGCAACTGGACATTCGTAGCGCTAAGTGGGTAATAGTGGAAAAAAGAATATGTTCAAATATAAACTACACAGAAGCATTGTATGAAACTTCTTTCTGTTCTGTGCATTCAACTAACAGAGTTGAACCTTACTTTTGATTGAGCCGTTCTGAAACACTCTTTCTATAGAAACTGCAATTGGACATTCTGAGCGCTAAGAAGCCTATATTGGGAAAAAGAATGTCTACAAATAAAAACTACACAGAAGAATTGTGTGAAACTTCTTTCTGTTCTGTTTGTTCAACTAAAAGAGTTGAACCTTAGTTTTGATTGAGCCGTTCTGAAACACTCTTTCTGTAGAGAATGCAAGTGGAGATTCGGAGCGCTAAGAGGGTAATAGTGGAAAAAGGAATGTCTCCAAATATAAACTACACAGAATCATTCTGTGAAACTTCTTTCTGATCTGTGCATTCAGCTAACGGAGTTAAACCATACTTTTGATTGAGCAGATCTGAACACTCTTTCTGTAGAAAATGCAACTGGACATTTGGAGCGCTAAGAGAGTAGTAGAGGAAAAAGGAATATATTCAAATATAAACTACACAGAAGCATTCTGTGAAACATCTTTGTGATATGAGCATTCAGCTAACAGAGTTAAACCATACTTTTGATTGAGCAGTTTTGAAACACTCTGTCTGTAGAAAATGCAACTGGACATTCGTAGCGCTAAGTGGGTAATAGTGGAAAAAAGAATATGTTCAAATATAAACTACACAGAAGCATTGTATGAAACTTCTTTCTGTTCTGTGCATTCAACTAACAGAGTTGAACCTTACTTTTGATTGAGCCTTTCTGAAACACTCTTTCTGTAGAAACTGCAATTGGACATTCTGAGCGCTAAGAGGCCTATATTGGGAAAAATAATATCTTCAAATAAAAACTACACAGAAGCATTGTGTGAAACTTCTTTCTGATATGTTCATTAAGCTAACAGAGTTAAACCATACTTTTGATTGCGCAGTTCTGAACACTCTTTCTGTAGAAAATGCAAGTGGACATTCGGAGCGCTAAGAGGGTAATAGTGGAAAAAGGAATATATTCAAATATAAACTACACAGTAGCATTCTGTGAAAATTCTTTCTGTTCTGTGCATTCAACTAACAGAGTTGAACCTTACTTTTGATTGAGCCGTTCTGAAACACTCTTTCTGTAGAAACTGCAATTGGACATGCTAAGCGCTAAGAGGCCTACATTGGGAAAAAGAATATCTTCAAATAAAAACTACACAGATGCATTCTGTGAAACTTATTTCTGATCTGTAAATTCAGTTAACAGAGATAAAACATATTTTTGATTGAGCAGTTATGAAACACTCTTTTTGTAGAAAATGCAAGTGGAGATTCGGAGCGCTAAGAGGGTAATAGTGGAAAAAGGAATGTCTTCAAATATAAACTACACAGAATCATTCGGTGAAACTTCTTTCTGATCTGTGCATGCAGCTAACAGAGTTAAACCATACTTTTGATTGAGCAGATCTGAACACTCTTTCTGTAGAAAATGCAACTGGACATTTGGAGCGCTAAGAGCATAGTAGTGGAAAAAGGAATATATTCAAATATAAACTACACAGAAGCATTCTGTGAAACTTCTTTCTGATCTGAGCATTCAGCTAACAGAGTTAAACCATACTTTTGATTGAGCAGTTTTGAAACACTCTGTCTGTAGAAAATGCAACTGGACATTCGTAGCGCTAAGTGGGTAATAGTGGAAAAAAGAATATATTCAAATATAAACTACACAGAAGCATTGTATGAAACTTCTTTCTGTTCTGTGCATTCAACTAACAGAGTTGAACCTTACTTTTGATTGAGCCGTTCTGAAACACTCTTTCTGTAGAAACTGCAATTGGACATTCTGAGCGCTAAGAGGCCTATATTGGGAAAAAGAATGTCTACAAATAAAAACTACACAGAAGAATTGTGTGAAACTTCTTTCTGTTCTGTTTGTTCAACTAAAAGAGTTGAACCTTAGTTTTGATTGAGCCGTTCTGAAACACTCTTTCTGTAGAGAATGCAAGTGGAGATTCGGAGCGCTAAGAGGGTAATAGTGGAAAAAGGAATGTCTCCAAATATAAACTACACAGAATCATTCTGTGAAACTTCTTTCTGATCTGTGCATTCAGCTAACGGAGTTAAACCATACTTTTGATTGAGCAGATCTGAACACTCTTTCTGTAGAAAATGCAACTGGACATTTTGAGCGCTAAGAGAGTAGTAGAGGAAAAAGGAATATATTCAAATATAAACTACACAGAAGCATTCTGTGAAACTTCTTTGTGATATGAGCATTCAGCTAACAGAGTTAAACCATACTTTTGATTGAGCAGTTTTGAAACACTCTGTCTGTAGAAAATGCAACTGGACATTCGTAGCGCTAAGTGGGTAATAGTGGAAAAAAGAATATGTTCAAATATAAACTACACAGAAGCATTGTATGAAACTTCTTTCTGTTCTGTGCATTCAACTAACAGAGTTGAACCTTACTTTTGATTGAGCCGTTCTGAAACACTCTTTCTATAGAAACTGCAATTGGACATTCTGAGCGCTAAGAGGCCTATATTGGGAAAAAGAATGTCTACAAATAAAAACTACACAGAAGAATTGTGTGAAACTTCTTTCTGTTCTGTTTGTTCAACTAAAAGAGTTGAACCTTAGTTTTGATTGAGCCGTTCTGAAACACTCTTTCTGTAGAGAATGCAAGTGGAGATTCGGAGCGCTAAGAGGGTAATAGTGGAAAAAGGAATGTCTCCAAATATAAACTACACAGAATCATTCTGTGAAACTTCTTTCTGATCTGTGCATTCAGCTAACGGAGTTAAACCATACTTTTGATTGAGCAGATCTGAACACTCTTTCTGTAGAAAATGCAACTGGACATTTGGAGCGCTAAGAGAGTAGTAGAGGAAAAAGGAATATATTCAAATATAAACTACACAGAAGCATTCTGTGAAACTTCTTTGTGATATGAGCATTCAGCTAACAGAGTTAAACCATACTTTTGATTGAGCAGTTTTGAAACACTCTGTCTGTAGAAAATGCAACTGGACATTCGTAGCGCTAAGTGGGTAATAGTGGAAAAAAGAATATGTTCAAATATAAACTACACAGAAGCATTGTATGAAACTTCTTTCTGTTCTGTGCATTCAACTAACAGAGTTGAACCTTACTTTTGATTGAGCCTTTCTGAAACACTCTTTCTGTAGAAACTGCAATTGGACATTCTGAGCGCTAAGAGGCCTATATTGGGAAAAATAATATCTTCAAATAAAAACTACACAGAAGCATTGTGTGAAACTTCTTTCTGATATGTTCATTAAGCTAACAGAGTTAAACCATACTTTTGATTGCGCAGTTCTGAACACTCTTTCTGTAGAAAATGCAAGTGGACATTCGGAGCGCTAAGAGGGTAATAGTGGAAAAAGGAATATATTCAAATATAAACTACACAGTAGCATTCTGTGAAAATTCTTTCTGTTCTGTGCATTCAACTAACAGAGTTGAACCTTACTTTTGATTGAGCCGTTCTGAAACACTCTTTCTGTAGAAACTGCAATTGGACATGCTAAGCGCTAAGAGGCCTACATTGGGAAAAAGAATATCTTCAAATAAAAACTACACAGATGCATTCTGTGAAACTTATTTCTGATCTGTAAATTCAGTTAACAGTGATAAAACATATTTTTGATTGAGCAGTTATGAAACACTCTTTTTGTAGAAAATGCAAGTGGAGATTCGGAGCGCTAAGAGGGTAATAGTGGAAAAAGGAATGTCTTCAAATATAAACTACACAGAATCATTCGGTGAAACTTCTTTCTGATCTGTGCATGCAGCTAACAGAGTTAAACCATACTTTTGATTGAGCAGATCTGAACACTCTTTCTGTAGAAAATGCAACTGGACATTTGGAGCGCTAAGAGAGTAGTAGAGGAAAAAGGAATATATTCAAATATAAACTACACAGAAGCATTCTGTGATACTTCTTTATGATCTGAGCATTCAGCTAACAGAGTTAAACCATACTTTTGATTGAGCAGTTTTGAAACACTCTGTCTGTAGAAAATGCAACTGGACATTCGTAGCGCTAAGTGGGTAATAGTGGAAAAAAGAATATGTTCAAATATAAACTACACAGAAGCATTGTATGAAACTTCTTTCTGTTCTGTGCATTCAACTAACAGAGTTGAACCTTACTTTTGATTGAGCTTTTCTGAAACACTCTTTCTGTAGAAACTGCAATTGGACATTCTGAGCGCTAAGAGGCCTATATTGGGAAAAATAATATCTTCAAATAAAAACTACACAGAAGCATTGTGTGAAACTTATTTCTGTTATGTTCATTAAGCTAACAGAGTTAAACCATACTTTTGATTGCGCAGTTCTGAACACTCTTTCTGTAGAAAATGCAAGTGGACATTCGGAGCGCTAAGAGGGTAATAGTGGAAAAAGGAATATATTCAAATATAAACTACACAGTAGCATTCTGTGAAAATTCTTTCTGTTCTGTGCATTCAACTAACAGAGTTGAACCTTACTTTTGATTGAGCCGTTCTGAAACACTCTTTCTGTAGAAACTGCAATTGGACATGCTAAGCGCTAAGAGGCCTACATTGGGAAAAAGAATATCTTCAAATAAAAACTACACAGATGCATTCTGTGAAACTTATTTCTGATCTGTAAATTCAGTTAACAGAGATAAAACATATTTTTGATTGAGCAGTTATGAAACACTCTTTTTGTAGAAAATGCAAGTGGAGATTCGGAGCGCTAAGAGGGTAATAGTGGAAAAAGGAATGTCTTCAAATATAAACTACACAGAATCATTCGGTGAAACTTCTTTCTGATCTGTGCATGCAGCTAACAGAGTTAAACCATACTTTTGATTGAGCAGATCTGAACACTCTTTCTGTAGAAAATGCAACTGGACATTTGGAGCGCTAAGAGCATAGTAGTGGAAAAAGGAATATATTCAAATATAAACTACACAGAAGCATTCTGTGAAACTTCTTTCTGATCTGAGCATTCAGCTAACAGAGTTAAACCATACTTTTGATTGAGCAGTTTTGAAACACTCTGTCTGTAGAAAATGCAACTGGACATTCGTAGCGCTAAGTGGGTAATAGTGGAAAAAAGAATATATTCAAATATAAACTACACAGAAGCATTGTATGAAACTTCTTTCTGTTCTGTGCATTCAACTAACAGAGTTGAACCTTACTTTTGATTGAGCCGTTCTGAAACACTCTTTCTGTAGAAACTGCAATTGGACATTCTGAGCGCTAAGAGGCCTATATTGGGAAAAAGAATGTCTACAAATAAAAACTACACAGAAGAATTGTGTGAAACTTCTTTCTGTTCTGTTTGTTCAACTAAAAGAGTTGAACCTTAGTTTTGATTGAGCCGTTCTGAAACACTCTTTCTGTAGAGAATGCAAGTGGAGATTCGGAGCGCTAAGAGGGTAATAGTGGAAAAAGGAATGTCTCCAAATATAAACTACACAGAATCATTCTGTGAAACTTCTTTCTGATCTGTGCATTCAGCTAACGGAGTTAAACCATACTTTTGATTGAGCAGATCTGAACACTCTTTCTGTAGAAAATGCAACTGGACATTTTGAGCGCTAAGAGAGTAGTAGAGGAAAAAGGAATATATTCAAATATAAACTACACAGAAGCATTCTGTGAAACTTCTTTGTGATATGAGCATTCAGCTAACAGAGTTAAACCATACTTTTGATTGAGCAGTTTTGAAACACTCTGTCTGTAGAAAATGCAACTGGACATTCGTAGCGCTAAGTGGGTAATAGTGGAAAAAAGAATATGTTCAAATATAAACTACACAGAAGCATTGTATGAAACTTCTTTCTGTTCTGTGCATTCAACTAACAGAGTTGAACCTTACTTTTGATTGAGCCGTTCTGAAACACTCTTTCTATAGAAACTGCAATTGGACATTCTGAGCGCTAAGAGGCCTATATTGGGAAAAAGAATGTCTACAAATAAAAACTACACAGAAGAATTGTGTGAAACTTCTTTCTGTTCTGTTTGTTCAACTAAAAGAGTTGAACCTTAGTTTTGATTGAGCCGTTCTGAAACACTCTTTCTGTAGAGAATGCAAGTGGAGATTCGGAGCGCTAAGAGGGTAATAGTGGAAAAAGGAATGTCTCCAAATATAAACTACACAGAATCATTCTGTGAAACTTCTTTCTGATCTGTGCATTCAGCTAACGGAGTTAAACCATACTTTTGATTGAGCAGATCTGAACACTCTTTCTGTAGAAAATGCAACTGGACATTTGGAGCGCTAAGAGAGTAGTAGAGGAAAAAGGAATATATTCAAATATAAACTACACAGAAGCATTCTGTGAAACTTCTTTGTGATATGAGCATTCAGCTAACAGAGTTAAACCATACTTTTGATTGAGCAGTTTTGAAACACTCTGTCTGTAGAAAATGCAACTGGACATTCGTAGCGCTAAGTGGGTAATAGTGGAAAAAAGAATATGTTCAAATATAAACTACACAGAAGCATTGTATGAAACTTCTTTCTGTTCTGTGCATTCAACTAACAGAGTTGAACCTTACTTTTGATTGAGCCTTTCTGAAACACTCTTTCTGTAGAAACTGCAATTGGACATTCTGAGCGCTAAGAGGCCTATATTGGGAAAAATAATATCTTCAAATAAAAACTACACAGAAGCATTGTGTGAAACTTCTTTCTGATATGTTCATTAAGCTAACAGAGTTAAACCATACTTTTGATTGCGCAGTTCTGAACACTCTTTCTGTAGAAAATGCAAGTGGACATTCGGAGCGCTAAGAGGGTAATAGTGGAAAAAGGAATATATTCAAATATAAACTACACAGTAGCATTCTGTGAAAATTCTTTCTGTTCTGTGCATTCAACTAACAGAGTTGAACCTTACTTTTGATTGAGCCGTTCTGAAACACTCTTTCTGTAGAAACTGCAATTGGACATGCTAAGCGCTAAGAGGCCTACATTGGGAAAAAGAATATCTTCAAATAAAAACTACACAGATGCATTCTGTGAAACTTATTTCTGATCTGTAAATTCAGTTAACAGTGATAAAACATATTTTTGATTGAGCAGTTATGAAACACTCTTTTTGTAGAAAATGCAAGTGGAGATTCGGAGCGCTAAGAGGGTAATAGTGGAAAAAGGAATGTCTTCAAATATAAACTACACAGAATCATTCGGTGAAACTTCTTTCTGATCTGTGCATGCAGCTAACAGAGTTAAACCATACTTTTGATTGAGCAGATCTGAACACTCTTTCTGTAGAAAATGCAACTGGACATTTGGAGCGCTAAGAGAGTAGTAGAGGAAAAAGGAATATATTCAAATATAAACTACACAGAAGCATTCTGTGATACTTCTTTATGATCTGAGCATTCAGCTAACAGAGTTAAACCATACTTTTGATTGAGCAGTTTTGAAACACTCTGTCTGTAGAAAATGCAACTGGACATTCGTAGCGCTAAGTGGGTAATAGTGGAAAAAAGAATATGTTCAAATATAAACTACACAGAAGCATTGTATGAAACTTCTTTCTGTTCTGTGCATTCAACTAACAGAGTTGAACCTTACTTTTGATTGAGCTTTTCTGAAACACTCTTTCTGTAGAAACTGCAATTGGACATTCTGAGCGCTAAGAGGCCTATATTGGGAAAAATAATATCTTCAAATAAAAACTACACAGAAGCATTGTGTGAAACTTATTTCTGTTATGTTCATTAAGCTAACAGAGTTAAACCATACTTTTGATTGCGCAGTTCTGAACACTCTTTCTGTAGAAAATGCAAGTGGACATTCGGAGCGCTAAGAGGGTAATAGTGGAAAAAGGAATATATTCAAATATAAACTACACAGTAGCATTCTGTGAAAATTCTTTCTGTTCTGTGCATTCAACTAACAGAGTTGAACCTTACTTTTGATTGAGCCGTTCTGAAACACTCTTTCTGTAGAAACTGCAATTGGACATGCTAAGCGCTAAGAGGCCTACATTGGGAAAAAGAATATCTTCAAATAAAAACTACACAGATGCATTCTGTGAAACTTATTTCTGATCTGTAAATTCAGTTAACAGAGATAAAACATATTTTTGATTGAGCAGTTATGAAACACTCTTTTTGTAGAAAATGCAAGTGGAGATTCGGAGCGCTAAGAGGGTAATAGTGGAAAAAGGAATGTCTTCAAATATAAACTACACAGAATCATTCGGTGAAACTTCTTTCTGATCTGTGCATGCAGCTAACAGAGTTAAACCATACTTTTGATTGAGCAGATCTGAACACTCTTTCTGTAGAAAATGCAACTGGACATTTGGAGCGCTAAGAGCATAGTAGTGGAAAAAGGAATATATTCAAATATAAACTACACAGAAGCATTCTGTGAAACTTCTTTCTGATCTGAGCATTCAGCTAACAGAGTTAAACCATACTTTTGATTGAGCAGTTTTGAAACACTCTGTCTGTAGAAAATGCAACTGGACATTCGTAGCGCTAAGTGGGTAATAGTGGAAAAAAGAATATATTCAAATATAAACTACACAGAAGCATTGTATGAAACTTCTTTCTGTTCTGTGCATTCAACTAACAGAGTTGAACCTTACTTTTGATTGAGCCGTTCTGAAACACTCTTTCTGTAGAAACTGCAATTGGACATTCTGAGCGCTAAGAGGCCTATATTGGGAAAAAGAATGTCTACAAATAAAAACTACACAGAAGAATTGTGTGAAACTTCTTTCTGTTCTGTTTGTTCAACTAAAAGAGTTGAACCTTAGTTTTGATTGAGCCGTTCTGAAACACTCTTTCTGTAGAGAATGCAAGTGGAGATTCGGAGCGCTAAGAGGGTAATAGTGGAAAAAGGAATGTCTCCAAATATAAACTACACAGAATCATTCTGTGAAACTTCTTTCTGATCTGTGCATTCAGCTAACGGAGTTAAACCATACTTTTGATTGAGCAGATCTGAACACTCTTTCTGTAGAAAATGCAACTGGACATTTTGAGCGCTAAGTGAGTAGTAGAGGAAAAAGGAATATATTCAAATATAAACTACACAGAAGCATTCTGTGAAACTTCTTTGTGATATGAGCATTCAGCTAACAGAGTTAAACCATACTTTTGATTGAGCAGTTTTGAAACACTCTGTCTGTAGAAAATGCAACTGGACATTCGTAGCGCTAAGTGGGTAATAGTGGAAAAAAGAATATGTTCAAATATAAACTACACAGAAGCATTGTATGAAACTTCTTTCTGTTCTGTGCATTCAACTAACAGAGTTGCACCTTACTTTTGATTGAGCCGTTCTGAAACACTCTTTCTATAGAAACTGCAATTGGACATTCTGAGCGCTAAGAGGCCTATATTGGGAAAAAGAATGTCTACAAATAAAAACTACACAGAAGAATTGTGTGAAACTTCTTTCTGTTCTGTTTGTTCAACTAAAAGAGTTGAACCTTAGTTTTGATTGAGCCGTTCTGAAACACTCTTTCTGTAGAGAATGCAAGTGGAGATTCGGAGCGCTAAGAGGGTAATAGTGGAAAAAGGAATGTCTCCAAATATAAACTACACAGAATCATTCTGTGAAACTTCTTTCTGATCTGTGCATTCAGCTAACGGAGTTAAACCATACTTTTGATTGAGCAGATCTGAACACTCTTTCTGTAGAAAATGCAACTGGACATTTGGAGCGCTAAGAGAGTAGTAGAGGAAAAAGGAATATATTCAAATATAAACTACACAGAAGCATTCTGTGAAACTTCTTTGTGATATGAGCATTCAGCTAACAGAGTTAAACCATACTTTTGATTGAGCAGTTTTGAAACACTCTGTCTGTAGAAAATGCAACTGGACATTCGTAGCGCTAAGTGGGTAATAGTGGAAAAAAGAATATGTTCAAATATAAACTACACAGAAGCATTGTATGAAACTTCTTTCTGTTCTGTGCATTCAACTAACAGAGTTGAACCTTACTTTTGATTGAGCCTTTCTGAAACACTCTTTCTGTAGAAACTGCAATTGGACATTCTGAGCGCTAAGAGGCCTATATTGGGAAAAATAATATCTTCAAATAAAAACTACACAGAAGCATTGTGTGAAACTTCTTTCTGATATGTTCATTAAGCTAACAGAGTTAAACCATACTTTTGATTGCGCAGTTCTGAACACTCTTTCTGTAGAAAATGCAAGTGGACATTCGGAGCGCTAAGAGGGTAATAGTGGAAAAAGGAATATATTCAAATATAAACTACACAGTAGCATTCTGTGAAAATTCTTTCTGTTCTGTGCATTCAACTAACAGAGTTGAACCTTACTTTTGATTGAGCCGTTCTGAAACACTCTTTCTGTAGAAACTGCAATTGGACATGCTAAGCGCTAAGAGGCCTACATTGGGAAAAAGAATATCTTCAAATAAAAACTACACAGATGCATTCTGTGAAACTTATTTCTGATCTGTAAATTCAGTTAACAGAGATAAAACATATTTTTGATTGAGCAGTTATGAAACACTCTTTTTGTAGAAAATGCAAGTGGAGATTCGGAGCGCTAAGAGGGTAATAGTGGAAAAAGGAATGTCTTCAAATATAAACTACACAGAATCATTCGGTGAAACTTCTTTCTGATCTGTGCATGCAGCTAACAGAGTTAAACCATACTTTTGATTGAGCAGATCTGAACACTCTTTCTGTAGAAAATGCAACTGGACATTTGGAGCGCTAAGAGCATAGTAGTGGAAAAAGGAATATATTCAAATATAAACTACACAGAAGCATTCTGTGAAACTTCTTTCTGATCTGAGCATTCAGCTAACAGAGTTAAACCATACTTTTGATTGAGCAGTTTTGAAACACTCTGTCTGTAGAAAATGCAACTGGACATTCGTAGCGCTAAGTGGGTAATAGTGGAAAAAAGAATATATTCAAATATAAACTACACAGAAGCATTGTATGAAACTTCTTTCTGTTCTGTGCATTCAACTAACAGAGTTGAACCTTACTTTTATTTGAGCCGTTCTGAAACACTCTTTCTGTAGAAACTGCAATTGGACATTCTGAGCGCTAAGAGGCCTATATTGGGAAAAAGAATGTCTACAAATAAAAACTACACAGAAGAATTGTGTGAAACTTCTTTCTGTTCTGTTTGTTCAACTAAAAGAGTTGAACCTTAGTTTTGATTGAGCCGTTCTGAAACACTCTTTCTGTAGAGAATGCAAGTGGAGATTCGGAGCGCTAAGAGGGTAATAGTGGAAAAAGGAATGTCTCCAAATATAAACTACACAGAATCATTCTGTGAAACTTCTTTCTGATCTGTGCATTCAGCTAACGGAGTTAAACCATACTTTTGATTGAGCAGATCTGAACACTCTTTCTGTAGAAAATGCAACTGGACATTTGGAGCGCTAAGAGAGTAGTAGAGGAAAAAGGAATATATTCAAATATAAACTACACAGAAGCATTCTGTGAAACTTTTTGTGACATGAGCATTCAGCTAACAGAGTTAAACCATACATTTGATTGAGCAGTTTTGAAACACTCTGTCTGTAGAAAATGCAACTGGACATTCGTAGCGCTAAGTGGGTAATAGTGGAAAAAAGAATATGTTCAAATATAAACTACACAGAAGCATTGTATGAAACTTCTTTCTGTTCTGTGCATTCAACTAACAGAGTTGAACCTTACTTTTGATTGAGCCGTTCTGAAACACTCTTTCTATAGAAACTGCAATTGGACATTCTGAGCGCTAAGAGGCCTATATTGGGAAAAAGAATGTCTACAAATAAAAACTACACAGAAGAATTGTGTGAAACTTCTTTCTGTTCTGTTTGTTCAACTAAAAGAGTTGAACCTTAGTTTTGATTGAGCCGTTCTGAAACACTCTTTCTGTAGAGAATGCAAGTGGAGATTCGGAGCGCTAAGAGGGTAATAGTGGAAAAAGGAATGTCTCCAAATATAAACTACACAGAATCATTCTGTGAAACTTCTTTCTGATCTGTGCATTCAGCTAACGGAGTTAAACCATACTTTTGATTGAGCAGATCTGAACACTCTTTCTGTAGAAAATGCAACTGGACATTTGGAGCGCTAAGAGAGTAGTAGAGGAAAAAGGAATATATTCAAATATAAACTACACAGAAGCATTCTGTGATACTTCTTTATGATCTGAGCATTCAGCTAACAGAGTTAAACCATACTTTTGATTGAGCAGTTTTGAAACACTCTGTCTGTAGAAAATGCAACTGGACATTCGTAGCGCTAAGTGGGTAATAGTGGAAAAAAGAATATGTTCAAATATAAACTACACAGAAGCATTGTATGAAACTTCTTTCTGTTCTGTGCATTCAACTAACAGAGTTGAACCTTACTTTTGATTGAGCTTTTCTGAAACACTCTTTCTGTAGAAACTGCAATTGGACATTCTGAGCGCTAAGAGGCCTATATTGGGAAAAATAATATCTTCAAATAAAAACTACACAGAAGCATTGTGTGAAACTTATTTCTGTTATGTTCATTAAGCTAACAGAGTTAAACCATACTTTTGATTGCGCAGTTCTGAACACTCTTTCTGTAGAAAATGCAAGTGGACATTCGGAGCGCTAAGAGGGTAATAGTGGAAAAAGGAATATATTCAAATATAAACTACACAGTAGCATTCTGTGAAAATTCTTTCTGTTCTGTGCATTCAACTAACAGAGTTGAACCTTACTTTTGATTGAGCCGTTCTGAAACACTCTTTCTGTAGAAACTGCAATTGGACATGCTAAGCGCTAAGAGGCCTACATTGGGAAAAAGAATATCTTCAAATAAAAACTACACAGATGCATTCTGTGAAACTTATTTCTGATCTGTAAATTCAGTTAACAGAGATAAAACATATTTTTGATTGAGCAGTTATGAAACACTCTTTTTGTAGAAAATGCAAGTGGAGATTCGGAGCGCTAAGAGGGTAATAGTGGAAAAAGGAATGTCTTCAAATATAAACTACACAGAATCATTCGGTGAAACTTCTTTCAGATCTGTGCATGCAGCTAACAGAGTTAAACCATACTTTTGATTGAGCAGATCTGAACACTCTTTCTGTAGAAAATGCAACTGGACATTTGGAGCGCTAAGAGCATAGTAGTGGAAAAAGGAATATATTCAAATATAAACTACACAGAAGCATTCTGTGAAACTTCTTTCTGATCTGAGCATTCAGCAAACAGAGTTAAACCATACTTTTGATTGAGCAGTTTTGAAACACTCTGTCTGTAGAAAATGCAACTGGACATTCGTAGCGCTAAGTGGGTAATAGTGGAAAAAAGAATATATTCAAATATAAACTACACAGAAGCATTGTATGAAACTTCTTTCTGTTCTGTGCATTCAACTAACAGAGTTGAACCTTACTTTTATTTGAGCCGTTCTGAAACACTCTTTCTGTAGAAACTGCAATTGGACATTCTGAGCGCTAAGAGGCCTATATTGGGAAAAAGAATGTCTACAAATAAAAACTACACAGAAGAATTGTGTGAAACTTCTTTCTGTTCTGTTTGTTCAACTAAAAGAGTTGAACCTTAGTTTTGATTGAGCCGTTCTGAAACACTCTTTCTGTAGAGAATGCAAGTGGAGATTCGGAGCGCTAAGAGGGTAATAGTGGAAAAAGGAATGTCTCCAAATATAAACTACACAGAATCATTCTGTGAAACTTCTTTCTGATCTGTGCATTCAGCTAACGGAGTTAAACCATACTTTTGATTGAGCAGATCTGAACACTCTTTCTGTAGAAAATGCAACTGGACATTTGGAGCGCTAAGAGAGTAGTAGAGGAAAAAGGAATATATTCAAATATAAACTACACAGAAGCATTCTGTGAAACTTTTTGTGATATGAGCATTCAGCTAACAGAGTTAAACCATAGTTTTGATTGAGCAGTTTTGAAACACTCTGTCTGTAGATAATGCAACTGGACATTCGTAGCGCTAAGTGGGTAATAGTGGAAAAAAGAATATGTTCAAATATAAACTACACAGAAGCATTGTATGAAACTTCTTTCTGTTCTGTGCATTCAACTAACAGAGTTGAACCTTACTTTTGATTGAGCCGTTCTGAAACACTCTTTCTATAGAAACTGCAATTGGACATTCTGAGCGCTAAGAGGCCTATATTGGGAAAAAGAATGTCTACAAATAAAAACTACACAGAAGTATTGTGTGAAACTTCTTTCTGTTCTGTTTGTTCAACTAAAAGAGTTGAACCTTAGTTTTGATTGAGCCGTTCTGAAACACTCTTTCTGTAGAGAATGCAAGTGGAGATTCGGAGCGCTAAGAGGGTAATAGTGGAAAAAGGAATGTCTCCAAATATAAACTACACAGAATCATTCTGTGAAACTTCTTTCTGATCTGTGCATTCAGCTAACGGAGTTAAACCATACTTTTGATTGAGCAGATCTGAACACTCTTTCTGTAGAAAATGCAACTGGACATTTGGAGCGCTAAGAGAGTAGTAGAGGAAAAAGGAATATATTCAAATATAAACTACACAGAAGCATTCTGTGAAACTTCTTTATGATCTGAGCATTCAGCTAACAGAGTTAAACCATACTTTTGATTGAGCAGTTTTGAAACACTCTGTCTGTAGAAAATGCAACTGGACATTCGTAGCGCTAAGTGGGTAATAGTGGAAAAAAGAATATGTTCAAATATAAACTACACAGAAGCATTGTATGAAACTTCTTTCTGTTCTGTGCATTCAACTAACAGAGTTGAACCTTACTTTTGATTGAGCTTTTCTGAAACACTCTTTCTGTAGAAACTGCAATTGGACATTCTGAGCGCTAAGAGGCCTATATTGGGAAAAATAATATCTTCAAATAAAAACTACACAGAAGCATTGTGTGAAACTTATTTCTGTTATGTTCATTAAGCTAACAGAGTTAAACCATACTTTTGATTGCGCAGTTCTGAACACTCTTTCTGTAGAAAATGCAAGTGGACATTCGGAGCGCTGAGAGGGTAATAGTGGAAAAAGGAATATATTCAAATATAAACTACACAGTAGCATTCTGTGAAAATTCTTTCTGTTCTGTGCATTCAACTAACAGAGTTGAACCTTACTTTTGATTGAGCCGTTCTGAAACACTCTTTCTGTAGAAACTGCAATTGGACATGCTAAGCGCTAAGAGGCCTACATTGGGAAAAAGAATATCTTCAAATAAAAACTACACAGATGCATTCTGTGAAACTTATTTCTGATCTGTAAATTCAGTTAACAGAGATAAAACATATTTTTGATTGAGCAGTTATGAAACACTCTTTTTGTAGAAAATGCAAGTGGAGATTCGGAGCGCTAAGAGGGTAATAGTGGAAAAAGGAATGTCTTCAAATATAAACTACACAGAATCATTCGGTGAAACTTCTTTCTGATCTGTGCATGCAGCTAACAGAGTTAAACCATACTTTTGATTGAGCAGATCTGAACACTCTTTCTGTAGAAAATGCAACTGGACATTTGGAGCGCTAAGAGCATAGTAGTGGAAAAAGGAATATATTCAAATATAAACTACACAGAAGCATTCTCTGAAACTTCTTTCTGATCTGAGCATTCAGCTAACAGAGTTAAACCATACTTTTGTTTGAGCAGTTTTGAAACACTCTGTCTGTAGAAAATGCAACTGGACATTCGTAGCGCTAAGTGGGTAATAGTGGAAAAAAGAATATATTCAAATATAAACTACACAGAAGCATTGTATGAAACTTCTTTCTGTTCTGTGCATTCAACTAACAGAGTTGAACCTTACTTTTGATTGAGCCGTTCTGAAACACTCTTTCTGTAGAAACTGCAATTGGACATTCTGAGCGCTAAGAGGCCTATATTGGGAAAAAGAATGTCTACAAATAAAAACTACACAGAAGAATTGTGTGAAACTTCTTTCTGTTCTGTTTGTTCAACTAAAAGAGTTGAACCTTAGTTTTGATTGAGCCGTTCTGAAACACTCTTTCTGTAGAGAATGCAAGTGGAGATTCGGAGCGCTAAGAGGGTAATAGTGGAAAAAGGAATGTCTCCAAATATAAACTACACAGAATCATTCTGTGAAACTTCTTTCTGATCTGTGCATTCAGCTAACGGAGTTAAACCATACTTTTGATTGAGCAGATCTGAACACTCTTTCTGTAGAAAATGCAACTGGACATTTTGAGCGCTAAGAGAGTAGTAGAGGAAAAAGGAATATATTCAAATATAAACTACACAGAAGCATTCTGTGAAACTTCTTTGTGATATGAGCATTCAGCTAACAGAGTTAAACCATACTTTTGATTGAGCAGTTTTGAAACACTCTGTCTGTAGAAAATGCAACTGGACATTCGTAGCGCTAAGTGGGTAATAGTGGAAAAAAGAATATGTTCAAATATAAACTACACAGAAGCATTGTATGAAACTTCTTTCTGTTCTGTGCATTCAACTAACAGAGTTGAACCTTACTTTTGATTGAGCCGTTCTGAAACACTCTTTCTATAGAAACTGCAATTGGACATTCTGAGCGCTAAGAAGCCTATATTGGGAAAAAGAATGTCTACAAATAAAAACTACACAGAAGAATTGTGTGAAACTTCTTTCTGTTCTGTTTGTTCAACTAAAAGAGTTGAACCTTAGTTTTGATTGAGCCGTTCTGAAACACTCTTTCTGTAGAGAATGCAAGTGGAGATTCGGAGCGCTAAGAGGGTAATAGTGGAAAAAGGAATGTCTCCAAATATAAACTACACAGAATCATTCTGTGAAACTTCTTTCTGATCTGTGCATTCAGCTAACGGAGTTAAACCATACTTTTGATTGAGCAGATCTGAACACTCTTTCTGTAGAAAATGCAACTGGACATTTGGAGCGCTAAGAGAGTAGTAGAGGAAAAAGGAATATATTCAAATATAAACTACACAGAAGCATTCTGTGAAACATCTTTGTGATATGAGCATTCAGCTAACAGAGTTAAACCATACTTTTGATTGAGCAGTTTTGAAACACTCTGTCTGTAGAAAATGCAACTGGACATTCGTAGCGCTAAGTGGGTAATAGTGGAAAAAAGAATATGTTCAAATATAAACTACACAGAAGCATTGTATGAAACTTCTTTCTGTTCTGTGCATTCAACTAACAGAGTTGAACCTTACTTTTGATTGAGCCTTTCTGAAACACTCTTTCTGTAGAAACTGCAATTGGACATTCTGAGCGCTAAGAGGCCTATATTGGGAAAAATAATATCTTCAAATAAAAACTACACAGAAGCATTGTGTGAAACTTCTTTCTGATATGTTCATTAAGCTAACAGAGTTAAACCATACTTTTGATTGCGCAGTTCTGAACACTCTTTCTGTAGAAAATGCAAGTGGACATTCGGAGCGCTAAGAGGGTAATAGTGGAAAAAGGAATATATTCAAATATAAACTACACAGTAGCATTCTGTGAAAATTCTTTCTGTTCTGTGCATTCAACTAACAGAGTTGAACCTTACTTTTGATTGAGCCGTTCTGAAACACTCTTTCTGTAGAAACTGCAATTGGACATGCTAAGCGCTAAGAGGCCTACATTGGGAAAAAGAATATCTTCAAATAAAAACTACACAGATGCATTCTGTGAAACTTATTTCTGATCTGTAAATTCAGTTAACAGAGATAAAACATATTTTTGATTGAGCAGTTATGAAACACTCTTTTTGTAGAAAATGCAAGTGGAGATTCGGAGCGCTAAGAGGGTAATAGTGGAAAAAGGAATGTCTTCAAATATAAACTACACAGAATCATTCGGTGAAACTTCTTTCTGATCTGTGCATGCAGCTAACAGAGTTAAACCATACTTTTGATTGAGCAGATCTGAACACTCTTTCTGTAGAAAATGCAACTGGACATTTGGAGCGCTAAGAGCATAGTAGTGGAAAAAGGAATATATTCAAATATAAACTACACAGAAGCATTCTGTGAAACTTCTTTCTGATCTGAGCATTCAGCTAACAGAGTTAAACCATACTTTTGATTGAGCAGTTTTGAAACACTCTGTCTGTAGAAAATGCAACTGGACATTCGTAGCGCTAAGTGGGTAATAGTGGAAAAAAGAATATATTCAAATATAAACTACACAGAAGCATTGTATGAAACTTCTTTCTGTTCTGTGCATTCAACTAACAGAGTTGAACCTTACTTTTGATTGAGCCGTTCTGAAACACTCTTTCTGTAGAAACTGCAATTGGACATTCTGAGCGCTAAGAGGCCTATATTGGGAAAAAGAATGTCTACAAATAAAAACTACACAGAAGAATTGTGTGAAACTTCTTTCTGTTCTGTTTGTTCAACTAAAAGAGTTGAACCTTAGTTTTGATTGAGCCGTTCTGAAACACTCTTTCTGTAGAGAATGCAAGTGGAGATTCGGAGCGCTAAGAGGGTAATAGTGGAAAAAGGAATGTCTCCAAATATAAACTACACAGAATCATTCTGTGAAACTTCTTTCTGATCTGTGCATTCAGCTAACGGAGTTAAACCATACTTTTGATTGAGCAGATCTGAACACTCTTTCTGTAGAAAATGCAACTGGACATTTTGAGCGCTAAGAGAGTAGTAGAGGAAAAAGGAATATATTCAAATATAAACTACACAGAAGCATTCTGTGAAACTTCTTTGTGATATGAGCATTCAGCTAACAGAGTTAAACCATACTTTTGATTGAGCAGTTTTGAAACACTCTGTCTGTAGAAAATGCAACTGGACATTCGTAGCGCTAAGTGGGTAATAGTGGAAAAAAGAATATGTTCAAATATAAACTACACAGAAGCATTGTATGAAACTTCTTTCTGTTCTGTGCATTCAACTAACAGAGTTGAACCTTACTTTTGATTGAGCCGTTCTGAAACACTCTTTCTATAGAAACTGCAATTGGACATTCTGAGCGCTAAGAGGCCTATATTGGGAAAAAGAATGTCTACAAATAAAAACTACACAGAAGAATTGTGTGAAACTTCTTTCTGTTCTGTTTGTTCAACTAAAAGAGTTGAACCTTAGTTTTGATTGAGCCGTTCTGAAACACTCTTTCTGTAGAGAATGCAAGTGGAGATTCGGAGCGCTAAGAGGGTAATAGTGGAAAAAGGAATGTCTCCAAATATAAACTACACAGAATCATTCTGTGAAACTTCTTTCTGATCTGTGCATTCAGCTAACGGAGTTAAACCATACTTTTGATTGAGCAGATCTGAACACTCTTTCTGTAGAAAATGCAACTGGACATTTGGAGCGCTAAGAGAGTAGTAGAGGAAAAAGGAATATATTCAAATATAAACTACACAGAAGCATTCTGTGAAACTTCTTTGTGATATGAGCATTCAGCTAACAGAGTTAAACCATACTTTTGATTGAGCAGTTTTGAAACACTCTGTCTGTAGAAAATGCAACTGGACATTCGTAGCGCTAAGTGGGTAATAGTGGAAAAAAGAATATGTTCAAATATAAACTACACAGAAGCATTGTATGAAACTTCTTTCTGTTCTGTGCATTCAACTAACAGAGTTGAACCTTACTTTTGATTGAGCCTTTCTGAAACACTCTTTCTGTAGAAACTGCAATTGGACATTCTGAGCGCTAAGAGGCCTATATTGGGAAAAATAATATCTTCAAATAAAAACTACACAGAAGCATTGTGTGAAACTTCTTTCTGATATGTTCATTAAGCTAACAGAGTTAAACCATACTTTTGATTGCGCAGTTCTGAACACTCTTTCTGTAGAAAATGCAAGTGGACATTCGGAGCGCTAAGAGGGTAATAGTGGAAAAAGGAATATATTCAAATATAAACTACACAGTAGCATTCTGTGAAAATTCTTTCTGTTCTGTGCATTCAACTAACAGAGTTGAACCTTACTTTTGATTGAGCCGTTCTGAAACACTCTTTCTGTAGAAACTGCAATTGGACATGCTAAGCGCTAAGAGGCCTACATTGGGAAAAAGAATATCTTCAAATAAAAACTACACAGATGCATTCTGTGAAACTTATTTCTGATCTGTAAATTCAGTTAACAGTGATAAAACATATTTTTGATTGAGCAGTTATGAAACACTCTTTTTGTAGAAAATGCAAGTGGAGATTCGGAGCGCTAAGAGGGTAATAGTGGAAAAAGGAATGTCTTCAAATATAAACTACACAGAATCATTCGGTGAAACTTCTTTCTGATCTGTGCATGCAGCTAACAGAGTTAAACCATACTTTTGATTGAGCAGATCTGAACACTCTTTCTGTAGAAAATGCAACTGGACATTTGGAGCGCTAAGAGAGTAGTAGAGGAAAAAGGAATATATTCAAATATAAACTACACAGAAGCATTCTGTGATACTTCTTTATGATCTGAGCATTCAGCTAACAGAGTTAAACCATACTTTTGATTGAGCAGTTTTGAAACACTCTGTCTGTAGAAAATGCAACTGGACATTCGTAGCGCTAAGTGGGTAATAGTGGAAAAAAGAATATGTTCAAATATAAACTACACAGAAGCATTGTATGAAACTTCTTTCTGTTCTGTGCATTCAACTAACAGAGTTGAACCTTACTTTTGATTGAGCTTTTCTGAAACACTCTTTCTGTAGAAACTGCAATTGGACATTCTGAGCGCTAAGAGGCCTATATTGGGAAAAATAATATCTTCAAATAAAAACTACACAGAAGCATTGTGTGAAACTTATTTCTGTTATGTTCATTAAGCTAACAGAGTTAAACCATACTTTTGATTGCGCAGTTCTGAACACTCTTTCTGTAGAAAATGCAAGTGGACATTCGGAGCGCTAAGAGGGTAATAGTGGAAAAAGGAATATATTCAAATATAAACTACACAGTAGCATTCTGTGAAAATTCTTTCTGTTCTGTGCATTCAACTAACAGAGTTGAACCTTACTTTTGATTGAGCCGTTCTGAAACACTCTTTCTGTAGAAACTGCAATTGGACATGCTAAGCGCTAAGAGGCCTACATTGGGAAAAAGAATATCTTCAAATAAAAACTACACAGATGCATTCTGTGAAACTTATTTCTGATCTGTAAATTCAGTTAACAGAGATAAAACATATTTTTGATTGAGCAGTTATGAAACACTCTTTTTGTAGAAAATGCAAGTGGAGATTCGGAGCGCTAAGAGGGTAATAGTGGAAAAAGGAATGTCTTCAAATATAAACTACACAGAATCATTCGGTGAAACTTCTTTCTGATCTGTGCATGCAGCTAACAGAGTTAAACCATACTTTTGATTGAGCAGATCTGAACACTCTTTCTGTAGAAAATGCAACTGGACATTTGGAGCGCTAAGAGCATAGTAGTGGAAAAAGGAATATATTCAAATATAAACTACACAGAAGCATTCTGTGAAACTTCTTTCTGATCTGAGCATTCAGCTAACAGAGTTAAACCATACTTTTGATTGAGCAGTTTTGAAACACTCTGTCTGTAGAAAATGCAACTGGACATTCGTAGCGCTAAGTGGGTAATAGTGGAAAAAAGAATATATTCAAATATAAACTACACAGAAGCATTGTATGAAACTTCTTTCTGTTCTGTGCATTCAACTAACAGAGTTGAACCTTACTTTTGATTGAGCCGTTCTGAAACACTCTTTCTGTAGAAACTGCAATTGGACATTCTGAGCGCTAAGAGGCCTATATTGGGAAAAAGAATGTCTACAAATAAAAACTACACAGAAGAATTGTGTGAAACTTCTTTCTGTTCTGTTTGTTCAACTAAAAGAGTTGAACCTTAGTTTTGATTGAGCCGTTCTGAAACACTCTTTCTGTAGAGAATGCAAGTGGAGATTCGGAGCGCTAAGAGGGTAATAGTGGAAAAAGGAATGTCTCCAAATATAAACTACACAGAATCATTCTGTGAAACTTCTTTCTGATCTGTGCATTCAGCTAACGGAGTTAAACCATACTTTTGATTGAGCAGATCTGAACACTCTTTCTGTAGAAAATGCAACTGGACATTTTGAGCGCTAAGTGAGTAGTAGAGGAAAAAGGAATATATTCAAATATAAACTACACAGAAGCATTCTGTGAAACTTCTTTGTGATATGAGCATTCAGCTAACAGAGTTAAACCATACTTTTGATTGAGCAGTTTTGAAACACTCTGTCTGTAGAAAATGCAACTGGACATTCGTAGCGCTAAGTGGGTAATAGTGGAAAAAAGAATATGTTCAAATATAAACTACACAGAAGCATTGTATGAAACTTCTTTCTGTTCTGTGCATTCAACTAACAGAGTTGCACCTTACTTTTGATTGAGCCGTTCTGAAACACTCTTTCTATAGAAACTGCAATTGGACATTCTGAGCGCTAAGAGGCCTATATTGGGAAAAAGAATGTCTACAAATAAAAACTACACAGAAGAATTGTGTGAAACTTCTTTCTGTTCTGTTTGTTCAACTAAAAGAGTTGAACCTTAGTTTTGATTGAGCCGTTCTGAAACACTCTTTCTGTAGAGAATGCAAGTGGAGATTCGGAGCGCTAAGAGGGTAATAGTGGAAAAAGGAATGTCTCCAAATATAAACTACACAGAATCATTCTGTGAAACTTCTTTCTGATCTGTGCATTCAGCTAACGGAGTTAAACCATACTTTTGATTGAGCAGATCTGAACACTCTTTCTGTAGAAAATGCAACTGGACATTTGGAGCGCTAAGAGAGTAGTAGAGGAAAAAGGAATATATTCAAATATAAACTACACAGAAGCATTCTGTGAAACTTCTTTGTGATATGAGCATTCAGCTAACAGAGTTAAACCATACTTTTGATTGAGCAGTTTTGAAACACTCTGTCTGTAGAAAATGCAACTGGACATTCGTAGCGCTAAGTGGGTAATAGTGGAAAAAAGAATATGTTCAAATATAAACTACACAGAAGCATTGTATGAAACTTCTTTCTGTTCTGTGCATTCAACTAACAGAGTTGAACCTTACTTTTGATTGAGCCTTTCTGAAACACTCTTTCTGTAGAAACTGCAATTGGACATTCTGAGCGCTAAGAGGCCTATATTGGGAAAAATAATATCTTCAAATAAAAACTACACAGAAGCATTGTGTGAAACTTCTTTCTGATATGTTCATTAAGCTAACAGAGTTAAACCATACTTTTGATTGCGCAGTTCTGAACACTCTTTCTGTAGAAAATGCAAGTGGACATTCGGAGCGCTAAGAGGGTAATAGTGGAAAAAGGAATATATTCAAATATAAACTACACAGTAGCATTCTGTGAAAATTCTTTCTGTTCTGTGCATTCAACTAACAGAGTTGAACCTTACTTTTGATTGAGCCGTTCTGAAACACTCTTTCTGTAGAAACTGCAATTGGACATGCTAAGCGCTAAGAGGCCTACATTGGGAAAAAGAATATCTTCAAATAAAAACTACACAGATGCATTCTGTGAAACTTATTTCTGATCTGTAAATTCAGTTAACAGAGATAAAACATATTTTTGATTGAGCAGTTATGAAACACTCTTTTTGTAGAAAATGCAAGTGGAGATTCGGAGCGCTAAGAGGGTAATAGTGGAAAAAGGAATGTCTTCAAATATAAACTACACAGAATCATTCGGTGAAACTTCTTTCTGATCTGTGCATGCAGCTAACAGAGTTAAACCATACTTTTGATTGAGCAGATCTGAACACTCTTTCTGTAGAAAATGCAACTGGACATTTGGAGCGCTAAGAGCATAGTAGTGGAAAAAGGAATATATTCAAATATAAACTACACAGAAGCATTCTGTGAAACTTCTTTCTGATCTGAGCATTCAGCTAACAGAGTTAAACCATACTTTTGATTGAGCAGTTTTGAAACACTCTGTCTGTAGAAAATGCAACTGGACATTCGTAGCGCTAAGTGGGTAATAGTGGAAAAAAGAATATATTCAAATATAAACTACACAGAAGCATTGTATGAAACTTCTTTCTGTTCTGTGCATTCAACTAACAGAGTTGAACCTTACTTTTATTTGAGCCGTTCTGAAACACTCTTTCTGTAGAAACTGCAATTGGACATTCTGAGCGCTAAGAGGCCTATATTGGGAAAAAGAATGTCTACAAATAAAAACTACACAGAAGAATTGTGTGAAACTTCTTTCTGTTCTGTTTGTTCAACTAAAAGAGTTGAACCTTAGTTTTGATTGAGCCGTTCTGAAACACTCTTTCTGTAGAGAATGCAAGTGGAGATTCGGAGCGCTAAGAGGGTAATAGTGGAAAAAGGAATGTCTCCAAATATAAACTACACAGAATCATTCTGTGAAACTTCTTTCTGATCTGTGCATTCAGCTAACGGAGTTAAACCATACTTTTGATTGAGCAGATCTGAACACTCTTTCTGTAGAAAATGCAACTGGACATTTGGAGCGCTAAGAGAGTAGTAGAGGAAAAAGGAATATATTCAAATATAAACTACACAGAAGCATTCTGTGAAACTTTTTGTGATATGAGCATTCAGCTAACAGAGTTAAACCATACATTTGATTGAGCAGTTTTGAAACACTCTGTCTGTAGAAAATGCAACTGGACATTCGTAGCGCTAAGTGGGTAATAGTGGAAAAAAGAATATGTTCAAATATAAACTACACAGAAGCATTGTATGAAACTTCTTTCTGTTCTGTGCATTCAACTAACAGAGTTGAACCTTACTTTTGATTGAGCCGTTCTGAAACACTCTTTCTATAGAAACTGCAATTGGACATTCTGAGCGCTAAGAGGCCTATATTGGGAAAAAGAATGTCTACAAATAAAAACTACACAGAAGAATTGTGTGAAACTTCTTTCTGTTCTGTTTGTTCAACTAAAAGAGTTGAACCTTAGTTTTGATTGAGCCGTTCTGAAACACTCTTTCTGTAGAGAATGCAAGTGGAGATTCGGAGCGCTAAGAGGGTAATAGTGGAAAAAGGAATGTCTCCAAATATAAACTACACAGAATCATTCTGTGAAACTTCTTTCTGATCTGTGCATTCAGCTAACGGAGTTAAACCATACTTTTGATTGAGCAGATCTGAACACTCTTTCTGTAGAAAATGCAACTGGACATTTGGAGCGCTAAGAGAGTAGTAGAGGAAAAAGGAATATATTCAAATATAAACTACACAGAAGCATTCTGTGATACTTCTTTATGATCTGAGCATTCAGCTAACAGAGTTAAACCATACTTTTGATTGAGCAGTT
This sequence comes from Symphalangus syndactylus, assembly GCF_028878055.3. Classification (NCBI taxonomy): domain Eukaryota; kingdom Metazoa; phylum Chordata; class Mammalia; order Primates; family Hylobatidae; genus Symphalangus; species Symphalangus syndactylus. The sequence goes on from NC_072437.2 coordinate 115,136,842, forward strand.
TTGAAACACTCTGTCTGTAGAAAATGCAACTGGACATTCGTAGCGCTAAGTGGGTAATAGTGGAAAAAAGAATATGTTCAAATATAAACTACACAGAAGCATTGTATGAAACTTCTTTCTGTTCTGTGCATTCAACTAACAGAGTTGAACCTTACTTTTGATTGAGCTTTTCTGAAACACTCTTTCTGTAGAAACTGCAATTGGACATTCTGAGCGCTAAGAGGCCTATATTGGGAAAAATAATATCTTCAAATAAAAACTACACAGAAGCATTGTGTGAAACTTATTTCTGTTATGTTCATTAAGCTAACAGAGTTAAACCATACTTTTGATTGCGCAGTTCTGAACACTCTTTCTGTAGAAAATGCAAGTGGACATTCGGAGCGCTAAGAGGGTAATAGTGGAAAAAGGAATATATTCAAATATAAACTACACAGTAGCATTCTGTGAAAATTCTTTCTGTTCTGTGCATTCAACTAACAGAGTTGAACCTTACTTTTGATTGAGCCGTTCTGAAACACTCTTTCTGTAGAAACTGCAATTGGACATGCTAAGCGCTAAGAGGCCTACATTGGGAAAAAGAATATCTTCAAATAAAAACTACACAGATGCATTCTGTGAAACTTATTTCTGATCTGTAAATTCAGTTAACAGAGATAAAACATATTTTTGATTGAGCAGTTATGAAACACTCTTTTTGTAGAAAATGCAAGTGGAGATTCGGAGCGCTAAGAGGGTAATAGTGGAAAAAGGAATGTCTTCAAATATAAACTACACAGAATCATTCGGTGAAACTTCTTTCAGATCTGTGCATGCAGCTAACAGAGTTAAACCATACTTTTGATTGAGCAGATCTGAACACTCTTTCTGTAGAAAATGCAACTGGACATTTGGAGCGCTAAGAGCATAGTAGTGGAAAAAGGAATATATTCAAATATAAACTACACAGAAGCATTCTGTGAAACTTCTTTCTGATCTGAGCATTCAGCAAACAGAGTTAAACCATACTTTTGATTGAGCAGTTTTGAAACACTCTGTCTGTAGAAAATGCAACTGGACATTCGTAGCGCTAAGTGGGTAATAGTGGAAAAAAGAATATATTCAAATATAAACTACACAGAAGCATTGTATGAAACTTCTTTCTGTTCTGTGCATTCAACTAACAGAGTTGAACCTTACTTTTATTTGAGCCGTTCTGAAACACTCTTTCTGTAGAAACTGCAATTGGACATTCTGAGCGCTAAGAGGCCTATATTGGGAAAAAGAATGTCTACAAATAAAAACTACACAGAAGAATTGTGTGAAACTTCTTTCTGTTCTGTTTGTTCAACTAAAAGAGTTGAACCTTAGTTTTGATTGAGCCGTTCTGAAACACTCTTTCTGTAGAGAATGCAAGTGGAGATTCGGAGCGCTAAGAGGGTAATAGTGGAAAAAGGAATGTCTCCAAATATAAACTACACAGAATCATTCTGTGAAACTTCTTTCTGATCTGTGCATTCAGCTAACGGAGTTAAACCATACTTTTGATTGAGCAGATCTGAACACTCTTTCTGTAGAAAATGCAACTGGACATTTGGAGCGCTAAGAGAGTAGTAGAGGAAAAAGGAATATATTCAAATATAAACTACACAGAAGCATTCTGTGAAACTTTTTGTGATATGAGCATTCAGCTAACAGAGTTAAACCATAGTTTTGATTGAGCAGTTTTGAAACACTCTGTCTGTAGATAATGCAACTGGACATTCGTAGCGCTAAGTGGGTAATAGTGGAAAAAAGAATATGTTCAAATATAAACTACACAGAAGCATTGTATGAAACTTCTTTCTGTTCTGTGCATTCAACTAACAGAGTTGAACCTTACTTTTGATTGAGCCGTTCTGAAACACTCTTTCTATAGAAACTGCAATTGGACATTCTGAGCGCTAAGAGGCCTATATTGGGAAAAAGAATGTCTACAAATAAAAACTACACAGAAGTATTGTGTGAAACTTCTTTCTGTTCTGTTTGTTCAACTAAAAGAGTTGAACCTTAGTTTTGATTGAGCCGTTCTGAAACACTCTTTCTGTAGAGAATGCAAGTGGAGATTCGGAGCGCTAAGAGGGTAATAGTGGAAAAAGGAATGTCTCCAAATATAAACTACACAGAATCATTCTGTGAAACTTCTTTCTGATCTGTGCATTCAGCTAACGGAGTTAAACCATACTTTTGATTGAGCAGATCTGAACACTCTTTCTGTAGAAAATGCAACTGGACATTTGGAGCGCTAAGAGAGTAGTAGAGGAAAAAGGAATATATTCAAATATAAACTACACAGAAGCATTCTGTGAAACTTCTTTATGATCTGAGCATTCAGCTAACAGAGTTAAACCATACTTTTGATTGAGCAGTTTTGAAACACTCTGTCTGTAGAAAATGCAACTGGACATTCGTAGCGCTAAGTGGGTAATAGTGGAAAAAAGAATATGTTCAAATATAAACTACACAGAAGCATTGTATGAAACTTCTTTCTGTTCTGTGCATTCAACTAACAGAGTTGAACCTTACTTTTGATTGAGCTTTTCTGAAACACTCTTTCTGTAGAAACTGCAATTGGACATTCTGAGCGCTAAGAGGCCTATATTGGGAAAAATAATATCTTCAAATAAAAACTACACAGAAGCATTGTGTGAAACTTATTTCTGTTATGTTCATTAAGCTAACAGAGTTAAACCATACTTTTGATTGCGCAGTTCTGAACACTCTTTCTGTAGAAAATGCAAGTGGACATTCGGAGCGCTGAGAGGGTAATAGTGGAAAAAGGAATATATTCAAATATAAACTACACAGTAGCATTCTGTGAAAATTCTTTCTGTTCTGTGCATTCAACTAACAGAGTTGAACCTTACTTTTGATTGAGCCGTTCTGAAACACTCTTTCTGTAGAAACTGCAATTGGACATGCTAAGCGCTAAGAGGCCTACATTGGGAAAAAGAATATCTTCAAATAAAAACTACACAGATGCATTCTGTGAAACTTATTTCTGATCTGTAAATTCAGTTAACAGAGATAAAACATATTTTTGATTGAGCAGTTATGAAACACTCTTTTTGTAGAAAATGCAAGTGGAGATTCGGAGCGCTAAGAGGGTAATAGTGGAAAAAGGAATGTCTTCAAATATAAACTACACAGAATCATTCGGTGAAACTTCTTTCTGATCTGTGCATGCAGCTAACAGAGTTAAACCATACTTTTGATTGAGCAGATCTGAACACTCTTTCTGTAGAAAATGCAACTGGACATTTGGAGCGCTAAGAGCATAGTAGTGGAAAAAGGAATATATTCAAATATAAACTACACAGAAGCATTCTCTGAAACTTCTTTCTGATCTGAGCATTCAGCTAACAGAGTTAAACCATACTTTTGTTTGAGCAGTTTTGAAACACTCTGTCTGTAGAAAATGCAACTGGACATTCGTAGCGCTAAGTGGGTAATAGTGGAAAAAAGAATATATTCAAATATAAACTACACAGAAGCATTGTATGAAACTTCTTTCTGTTCTGTGCATTCAACTAACAGAGTTGAACCTTACTTTTGATTGAGCCGTTCTGAAACACTCTTTCTGTAGAAACTGCAATTGGACATTCTGAGCGCTAAGAGGCCTATATTGGGAAAAAGAATGTCTACAAATAAAAACTACACAGAAGAATTGTGTGAAACTTCTTTCTGTTCTGTTTGTTCAACTAAAAGAGTTGAACCTTAGTTTTGATTGAGCCGTTCTGAAACACTCTTTCTGTAGAGAATGCAAGTGGAGATTCGGAGCGCTAAGAGGGTAATAGTGGAAAAAGGAATGTCTCCAAATATAAACTACACAGAATCATTCTGTGAAACTTCTTTCTGATCTGTGCATTCAGCTAACGGAGTTAAACCATACTTTTGATTGAGCAGATCTGAACACTCTTTCTGTAGAAAATGCAACTGGACATTTTGAGCGCTAAGAGAGTAGTAGAGGAAAAAGGAATATATTCAAATATAAACTACACAGAAGCATTCTGTGAAACTTCTTTGTGATATGAGCATTCAGCTAACAGAGTTAAACCATACTTTTGATTGAGCAGTTTTGAAACACTCTGTCTGTAGAAAATGCAACTGGACATTCGTAGCGCTAAGTGGGTAATAGTGGAAAAAAGAATATGTTCAAATATAAACTACACAGAAGCATTGTATGAAACTTCTTTCTGTTCTGTGCATTCAACTAACAGAGTTGAACCTTACTTTTGATTGAGCCGTTCTGAAACACTCTTTCTATAGAAACTGCAATTGGACATTCTGAGCGCTAAGAAGCCTATATTGGGAAAAAGAATGTCTACAAATAAAAACTACACAGAAGAATTGTGTGAAACTTCTTTCTGTTCTGTTTGTTCAACTAAAAGAGTTGAACCTTAGTTTTGATTGAGCCGTTCTGAAACACTCTTTCTGTAGAGAATGCAAGTGGAGATTCGGAGCGCTAAGAGGGTAATAGTGGAAAAAGGAATGTCTCCAAATATAAACTACACAGAATCATTCTGTGAAACTTCTTTCTGATCTGTGCATTCAGCTAACGGAGTTAAACCATACTTTTGATTGAGCAGATCTGAACACTCTTTCTGTAGAAAATGCAACTGGACATTTGGAGCGCTAAGAGAGTAGTAGAGGAAAAAGGAATATATTCAAATATAAACTACACAGAAGCATTCTGTGAAACATCTTTGTGATATGAGCATTCAGCTAACAGAGTTAAACCATACTTTTGATTGAGCAGTTTTGAAACACTCTGTCTGTAGAAAATGCAACTGGACATTCGTAGCGCTAAGTGGGTAATAGTGGAAAAAAGAATATGTTCAAATATAAACTACACAGAAGCATTGTATGAAACTTCTTTCTGTTCTGTGCATTCAACTAACAGAGTTGAACCTTACTTTTGATTGAGCCTTTCTGAAACACTCTTTCTGTAGAAACTGCAATTGGACATTCTGAGCGCTAAGAGGCCTATATTGGGAAAAATAATATCTTCAAATAAAAACTACACAGAAGCATTGTGTGAAACTTCTTTCTGATATGTTCATTAAGCTAACAGAGTTAAACCATACTTTTGATTGCGCAGTTCTGAACACTCTTTCTGTAGAAAATGCAAGTGGACATTCGGAGCGCTAAGAGGGTAATAGTGGAAAAAGGAATATATTCAAATATAAACTACACAGTAGCATTCTGTGAAAATTCTTTCTGTTCTGTGCATTCAACTAACAGAGTTGAACCTTACTTTTGATTGAGCCGTTCTGAAACACTCTTTCTGTAGAAACTGCAATTGGACATGCTAAGCGCTAAGAGGCCTACATTGGGAAAAAGAATATCTTCAAATAAAAACTACACAGATGCATTCTGTGAAACTTATTTCTGATCTGTAAATTCAGTTAACAGAGATAAAACATATTTTTGATTGAGCAGTTATGAAACACTCTTTTTGTAGAAAATGCAAGTGGAGATTCGGAGCGCTAAGAGGGTAATAGTGGAAAAAGGAATGTCTTCAAATATAAACTACACAGAATCATTCGGTGAAACTTCTTTCTGATCTGTGCATGCAGCTAACAGAGTTAAACCATACTTTTGATTGAGCAGATCTGAACACTCTTTCTGTAGAAAATGCAACTGGACATTTGGAGCGCTAAGAGCATAGTAGTGGAAAAAGGAATATATTCAAATATAAACTACACAGAAGCATTCTGTGAAACTTCTTTCTGATCTGAGCATTCAGCTAACAGAGTTAAACCATACTTTTGATTGAGCAGTTTTGAAACACTCTGTCTGTAGAAAATGCAACTGGACATTCGTAGCGCTAAGTGGGTAATAGTGGAAAAAAGAATATATTCAAATATAAACTACACAGAAGCATTGTATGAAACTTCTTTCTGTTCTGTGCATTCAACTAACAGAGTTGAACCTTACTTTTGATTGAGCCGTTCTGAAACACTCTTTCTGTAGAAACTGCAATTGGACATTCTGAGCGCTAAGAGGCCTATATTGGGAAAAAGAATGTCTACAAATAAAAACTACACAGAAGAATTGTGTGAAACTTCTTTCTGTTCTGTTTGTTCAACTAAAAGAGTTGAACCTTAGTTTTGATTGAGCCGTTCTGAAACACTCTTTCTGTAGAGAATGCAAGTGGAGATTCGGAGCGCTAAGAGGGTAATAGTGGAAAAAGGAATGTCTCCAAATATAAACTACACAGAATCATTCTGTGAAACTTCTTTCTGATCTGTGCATTCAGCTAACGGAGTTAAACCATACTTTTGATTGAGCAGATCTGAACACTCTTTCTGTAGAAAATGCAACTGGACATTTTGAGCGCTAAGAGAGTAGTAGAGGAAAAAGGAATATATTCAAATATAAACTACACAGAAGCATTCTGTGAAACTTCTTTGTGATATGAGCATTCAGCTAACAGAGTTAAACCATACTTTTGATTGAGCAGTTTTGAAACACTCTGTCTGTAGAAAATGCAACTGGACATTCGTAGCGCTAAGTGGGTAATAGTGGAAAAAAGAATATGTTCAAATATAAACTACACAGAAGCATTGTATGAAACTTCTTTCTGTTCTGTGCATTCAACTAACAGAGTTGAACCTTACTTTTGATTGAGCCGTTCTGAAACACTCTTTCTATAGAAACTGCAATTGGACATTCTGAGCGCTAAGAGGCCTATATTGGGAAAAAGAATGTCTACAAATAAAAACTACACAGAAGAATTGTGTGAAACTTCTTTCTGTTCTGTTTGTTCAACTAAAAGAGTTGAACCTTAGTTTTGATTGAGCCGTTCTGAAACACTCTTTCTGTAGAGAATGCAAGTGGAGATTCGGAGCGCTAAGAGGGTAATAGTGGAAAAAGGAATGTCTCCAAATATAAACTACACAGAATCATTCTGTGAAACTTCTTTCTGATCTGTGCATTCAGCTAACGGAGTTAAACCATACTTTTGATTGAGCAGATCTGAACACTCTTTCTGTAGAAAATGCAACTGGACATTTGGAGCGCTAAGAGAGTAGTAGAGGAAAAAGGAATATATTCAAATATAAACTACACAGAAGCATTCTGTGAAACTTCTTTGTGATATGAGCATTCAGCTAACAGAGTTAAACCATACTTTTGATTGAGCAGTTTTGAAACACTCTGTCTGTAGAAAATGCAACTGGACATTCGTAGCGCTAAGTGGGTAATAGTGGAAAAAAGAATATGTTCAAATATAAACTACACAGAAGCATTGTATGAAACTTCTTTCTGTTCTGTGCATTCAACTAACAGAGTTGAACCTTACTTTTGATTGAGCCTTTCTGAAACACTCTTTCTGTAGAAACTGCAATTGGACATTCTGAGCGCTAAGAGGCCTATATTGGGAAAAATAATATCTTCAAATAAAAACTACACAGAAGCATTGTGTGAAACTTCTTTCTGATATGTTCATTAAGCTAACAGAGTTAAACCATACTTTTGATTGCGCAGTTCTGAACACTCTTTCTGTAGAAAATGCAAGTGGACATTCGGAGCGCTAAGAGGGTAATAGTGGAAAAAGGAATATATTCAAATATAAACTACACAGTAGCATTCTGTGAAAATTCTTTCTGTTCTGTGCATTCAACTAACAGAGTTGAACCTTACTTTTGATTGAGCCGTTCTGAAACACTCTTTCTGTAGAAACTGCAATTGGACATGCTAAGCGCTAAGAGGCCTACATTGGGAAAAAGAATATCTTCAAATAAAAACTACACAGATGCATTCTGTGAAACTTATTTCTGATCTGTAAATTCAGTTAACAGTGATAAAACATATTTTTGATTGAGCAGTTATGAAACACTCTTTTTGTAGAAAATGCAAGTGGAGATTCGGAGCGCTAAGAGGGTAATAGTGGAAAAAGGAATGTCTTCAAATATAAACTACACAGAATCATTCGGTGAAACTTCTTTCTGATCTGTGCATGCAGCTAACAGAGTTAAACCATACTTTTGATTGAGCAGATCTGAACACTCTTTCTGTAGAAAATGCAACTGGACATTTGGAGCGCTAAGAGAGTAGTAGAGGAAAAAGGAATATATTCAAATATAAACTACACAGAAGCATTCTGTGATACTTCTTTATGATCTGAGCATTCAGCTAACAGAGTTAAACCATACTTTTGATTGAGCAGTTTTGAAACACTCTGTCTGTAGAAAATGCAACTGGACATTCGTAGCGCTAAGTGGGTAATAGTGGAAAAAAGAATATGTTCAAATATAAACTACACAGAAGCATTGTATGAAACTTCTTTCTGTTCTGTGCATTCAACTAACAGAGTTGAACCTTACTTTTGATTGAGCTTTTCTGAAACACTCTTTCTGTAGAAACTGCAATTGGACATTCTGAGCGCTAAGAGGCCTATATTGGGAAAAATAATATCTTCAAATAAAAACTACACAGAAGCATTGTGTGAAACTTATTTCTGTTATGTTCATTAAGCTAACAGAGTTAAACCATACTTTTGATTGCGCAGTTCTGAACACTCTTTCTGTAGAAAATGCAAGTGGACATTCGGAGCGCTAAGAGGGTAATAGTGGAAAAAGGAATATATTCAAATATAAACTACACAGTAGCATTCTGTGAAAATTCTTTCTGTTCTGTGCATTCAACTAACAGAGTTGAACCTTACTTTTGATTGAGCCGTTCTGAAACACTCTTTCTGTAGAAACTGCAATTGGACATGCTAAGCGCTAAGAGGCCTACATTGGGAAAAAGAATATCTTCAAATAAAAACTACACAGATGCATTCTGTGAAACTTATTTCTGATCTGTAAATTCAGTTAACAGAGATAAAACATATTTTTGATTGAGCAGTTATGAAACACTCTTTTTGTAGAAAATGCAAGTGGAGATTCGGAGCGCTAAGAGGGTAATAGTGGAAAAAGGAATGTCTTCAAATATAAACTACACAGAATCATTCGGTGAAACTTCTTTCTGATCTGTGCATGCAGCTAACAGAGTTAAACCATACTTTTGATTGAGCAGATCTGAACACTCTTTCTGTAGAAAATGCAACTGGACATTTGGAGCGCTAAGAGCATAGTAGTGGAAAAAGGAATATATTCAAATATAAACTACACAGAAGCATTCTGTGAAACTTCTTTCTGATCTGAGCATTCAGCTAACAGAGTTAAACCATACTTTTGATTGAGCAGTTTTGAAACACTCTGTCTGTAGAAAATGCAACTGGACATTCGTAGCGCTAAGTGGGTAATAGTGGAAAAAAGAATATATTCAAATATAAACTACACAGAAGCATTGTATGAAACTTCTTTCTGTTCTGTGCATTCAACTAACAGAGTTGAACCTTACTTTTGATTGAGCCGTTCTGAAACACTCTTTCTGTAGAAACTGCAATTGGACATTCTGAGCGCTAAGAGGCCTATATTGGGAAAAAGAATGTCTACAAATAAAAACTACACAGAAGAATTGTGTGAAACTTCTTTCTGTTCTGTTTGTTCAACTAAAAGAGTTGAACCTTAGTTTTGATTGAGCCGTTCTGAAACACTCTTTCTGTAGAGAATGCAAGTGGAGATTCGGAGCGCTAAGAGGGTAATAGTGGAAAAAGGAATGTCTCCAAATATAAACTACACAGAATCATTCTGTGAAACTTCTTTCTGATCTGTGCATTCAGCTAACGGAGTTAAACCATACTTTTGATTGAGCAGATCTGAACACTCTTTCTGTAGAAAATGCAACTGGACATTTTGAGCGCTAAGTGAGTAGTAGAGGAAAAAGGAATATATTCAAATATAAACTACACAGAAGCATTCTGTGAAACTTCTTTGTGATATGAGCATTCAGCTAACAGAGTTAAACCATACTTTTGATTGAGCAGTTTTGAAACACTCTGTCTGTAGAAAATGCAACTGGACATTCGTAGCGCTAAGTGGGTAATAGTGGAAAAAAGAATATGTTCAAATATAAACTACACAGAAGCATTGTATGAAACTTCTTTCTGTTCTGTGCATTCAACTAACAGAGTTGCACCTTACTTTTGATTGAGCCGTTCTGAAACACTCTTTCTATAGAAACTGCAATTGGACATTCTGAGCGCTAAGAGGCCTATATTGGGAAAAAGAATGTCTACAAATAAAAACTACACAGAAGAATTGTGTGAAACTTCTTTCTGTTCTGTTTGTTCAACTAAAAGAGTTGAACCTTAGTTTTGATTGAGCCGTTCTGAAACACTCTTTCTGTAGAGAATGCAAGTGGAGATTCGGAGCGCTAAGAGGGTAATAGTGGAAAAAGGAATGTCTCCAAATATAAACTACACAGAATCATTCTGTGAAACTTCTTTCTGATCTGTGCATTCAGCTAACGGAGTTAAACCATACTTTTGATTGAGCAGATCTGAACACTCTTTCTGTAGAAAATGCAACTGGACATTTGGAGCGCTAAGAGAGTAGTAGAGGAAAAAGGAATATATTCAAATATAAACTACACAGAAGCATTCTGTGAAACTTCTTTGTGATATGAGCATTCAGCTAACAGAGTTAAACCATACTTTTGATTGAGCAGTTTTGAAACACTCTGTCTGTAGAAAATGCAACTGGACATTCGTAGCGCTAAGTGGGTAATAGTGGAAAAAAGAATATGTTCAAATATAAACTACACAGAAGCATTGTATGAAACTTCTTTCTGTTCTGTGCATTCAACTAACAGAGTTGAACCTTACTTTTGATTGAGCCTTTCTGAAACACTCTTTCTGTAGAAACTGCAATTGGACATTCTGAGCGCTAAGAGGCCTATATTGGGAAAAATAATATCTTCAAATAAAAACTACACAGAAGCATTGTGTGAAACTTCTTTCTGATATGTTCATTAAGCTAACAGAGTTAAACCATACTTTTGATTGCGCAGTTCTGAACACTCTTTCTGTAGAAAATGCAAGTGGACATTCGGAGCGCTAAGAGGGTAATAGTGGAAAAAGGAATATATTCAAATATAAACTACACAGTAGCATTCTGTGAAAATTCTTTCTGTTCTGTGCATTCAACTAACAGAGTTGAACCTTACTTTTGATTGAGCCGTTCTGAAACACTCTTTCTGTAGAAACTGCAATTGGACATGCTAAGCGCTAAGAGGCCTACATTGGGAAAAAGAATATCTTCAAATAAAAACTACACAGATGCATTCTGTGAAACTTATTTCTGATCTGTAAATTCAGTTAACAGAGATAAAACATATTTTTGATTGAGCAGTTATGAAACACTCTTTTTGTAGAAAATGCAAGTGGAGATTCGGAGCGCTAAGAGGGTAATAGTGGAAAAAGGAATGTCTTCAAATATAAACTACACAGAATCATTCGGTGAAACTTCTTTCTGATCTGTGCATGCAGCTAACAGAGTTAAACCATACTTTTGATTGAGCAGATCTGAACACTCTTTCTGTAGAAAATGCAACTGGACATTTGGAGCGCTAAGAGCATAGTAGTGGAAAAAGGAATATATTCAAATATAAACTACACAGAAGCATTCTGTGAAACTTCTTTCTGATCTGAGCATTCAGCTAACAGAGTTAAACCATACTTTTGATTGAGCAGTTTTGAAACACTCTGTCTGTAGAAAATGCAACTGGACATTCGTAGCGCTAAGTGGGTAATAGTGGAAAAAAGAATATATTCAAATATAAACTACACAGAAGCATTGTATGAAACTTCTTTCTGTTCTGTGCATTCAACTAACAGAGTTGAACCTTACTTTTATTTGAGCCGTTCTGAAACACTCTTTCTGTAGAAACTGCAATTGGACATTCTGAGCGCTAAGAGGCCTATATTGGGAAAAAGAATGTCTACAAATAAAAACTACACAGAAGAATTGTGTGAAACTTCTTTCTGTTCTGTTTGTTCAACTAAAAGAGTTGAACCTTAGTTTTGATTGAGCCGTTCTGAAACACTCTTTCTGTAGAGAATGCAAGTGGAGATTCGGAGCGCTAAGAGGGTAATAGTGGAAAAAGGAATGTCTCCAAATATAAACTACACAGAATCATTCTGTGAAACTTCTTTCTGATCTGTGCATTCAGCTAACGGAGTTAAACCATACTTTTGATTGAGCAGATCTGAACACTCTTTCTGTAGAAAATGCAACTGGACATTTGGAGCGCTAAGAGAGTAGTAGAGGAAAAAGGAATATATTCAAATATAAACTACACAGAAGCATTCTGTGAAACTTTTTGTGATATGAGCATTCAGCTAACAGAGTTAAACCATACATTTGATTGAGCAGTTTTGAAACACTCTGTCTGTAGAAAATGCAACTGGACATTCGTAGCGCTAAGTGGGTAATAGTGGAAAAAAGAATATGTTCAAATATAAACTACACAGAAGCATTGTATGAAACTTCTTTCTGTTCTGTGCATTCAACTAACAGAGTTGAACCTTACTTTTGATTGAGCCGTTCTGAAACACTCTTTCTATAGAAACTGCAATTGGACATTCTGAGCGCTAAGAGGCCTATATTGGGAAAAAGAATGTCTACAAATAAAAACTACACAGAAGAATTGTGTGAAACTTCTTTCTGTTCTGTTTGTTCAACTAAAAGAGTTGAACCTTAGTTTTGATTGAGCCGTTCTGAAACACTCTTTCTGTAGAGAATGCAAGTGGAGATTCGGAGCGCTAAGAGGGTAATAGTGGAAAAAGGAATGTCTCCAAATATAAACTACACAGAATCATTCTGTGAAACTTCTTTCTGATCTGTGCATTCAGCTAACGGAGTTAAACCATACTTTTGATTGAGCAGATCTGAACACTCTTTCTGTAGAAAATGCAACTGGACATTTGGAGCGCTAAGAGAGTAGTAGAGGAAAAAGGAATATATTCAAATATAAACTACACAGAAGCATTCTGTGATACTTCTTTATGATCTGAGCATTCAGCTAACAGAGTTAAACCATACTTTTGATTGAGCAGTTTTGAAACACTCTGTCTGTAGAAAATGCAACTGGACATTCGTAGCGCTAAGTGGGTAATAGTGGAAAAAAGAATATGTTCAAATATAAACTACACAGAAGCATTGTATGAAACTTCTTTCTGTTCTGTGCATTCAACTAACAGAGTTGAACCTTACTTTTGATTGAGCTTTTCTGAAACACTCTTTCTGTAGAAACTGCAATTGGACATTCTGAGCGCTAAGAGGCCTATATTGGGAAAAATAATATCTTCAAATAAAAACTACACAGAAGCATTGTGTGAAACTTATTTCTGTTATGTTCATTAAGCTAACAGAGTTAAACCATACTTTTGATTGCGCAGTTCTGAACACTCTTTCTGTAGAAAATGCAAGTGGACATTCGGAGCGCTAAGAGGGTAATAGTGGAAAAAGGAATATATTCAAATATAAACTACACAGTAGCATTCTGTGAAAATTCTTTCTGTTCTGTGCATTCAACTAACAGAGTTGAACCTTACTTTTGATTGAGCCGTTCTGAAACACTCTTTCTGTAGAAACTGCAATTGGACATGCTAAGCGCTAAGAGGCCTACATTGGGAAAAAGAATATCTTCAAATAAAAACTACACAGATGCATTCTGTGAAACTTATTTCTGATCTGTAAATTCAGTTAACAGAGATAAAACATATTTTTGATTGAGCAGTTATGAAACACTCTTTTTGTAGAAAATGCAAGTGGAGATTCGGAGCGCTAAGAGGGTAATAGTGGAAAAAGGAATGTCTTCAAATATAAACTACACAGAATCATTCGGTGAAACTTCTTTCAGATCTGTGCATGCAGCTAACAGAGTTAAACCATACTTTTGATTGAGCAGATCTGAACACTCTTTCTGTAGAAAATGCAACTGGACATTTGGAGCGCTAAGAGCATAGTAGTGGAAAAAGGAATATATTCAAATATAAACTACACAGAAGCATTCTGTGAAACTTCTTTCTGATCTGAGCATTCAGCAAACAGAGTTAAACCATACTTTTGATTGAGCAGTTTTGAAACACTCTGTCTGTAGAAAATGCAACTGGACATTCGTAGCGCTAAGTGGGTAATAGTGGAAAAAAGAATATATTCAAATATAAACTACACAGAAGCATTGTATGAAACTTCTTTCTGTTCTGTGCATTCAACTAACAGAGTTGAACCTTACTTTTATTTGAGCCGTTCTGAAACACTCTTTCTGTAGAAACTGCAATTGGACATTCTGAGCGCTAAGAGGCCTATATTGGGAAAAAGAATGTCTACAAATAAAAACTACACAGAAGAATTGTGTGAAACTTCTTTCTGTTCTGTTTGTTCAACTAAAAGAGTTGAACCTTAGTTTTGATTGAGCCGTTCTGAAACACTCTTTCTGTAGAGAATGCAAGTGGAGATTCGGAGCGCTAAGAGGGTAATAGTGGAAAAAGGAATGTCTCCAAATATAAACTACACAGAATCATTCTGTGAAACTTCTTTCTGATCTGTGCATTCAGCTAACGGAGTTAAACCATACTTTTGATTGAGCAGATCTGAACACTCTTTCTGTAGAAAATGCAACTGGACATTTGGAGCGCTAAGAGAGTAGTAGAGGAAAAAGGAATATATTCAAATATAAACTACACAGAAGCATTCTGTGAAACTTTTTGTGATATGAGCATTCAGCTAACAGAGTTAAACCATAGTTTTGATTGAGCAGTTTTGAAACACTCTGTCTGTAGATAATGCAACTGGACATTCGTAGCGCTAAGTGGGTAATAGTGGAAAAAAGAATATGTTCAAATATAAACTACACAGAAGCATTGTATGAAACTTCTTTCTGTTCTGTGCATTCAACTAACAGAGTTGAACCTTACTTTTGATTGAGCCGTTCTGAAACACTCTTTCTATAGAAACTGCAATTGGACATTCTGAGCGCTAAGAGGCCTATATTGGGAAAAAGAATGTCTACAAATAAAAACTACACAGAAGTATTGTGTGAAACTTCTTTCTGTTCTGTTTGTTCAACTAAAAGAGTTGAACCTTAGTTTTGATTGAGCCGTTCTGAAACACTCTTTCTGTAGAGAATGCAAGTGGAGATTCGGAGCGCTAAGAAGGTAATAGTGGAAAAAGGAATGTCTCCAAATATAAACTACACAGAATCATTCTGTGAAACTTCTTTCTGATCTGTGCATTCAGCTAACGGAGTTAAACCATACTTTTGATTGAGCAGATCTGAACACTCTTTCTGTAGAAAATGCAACTGGACATTTGGAGCGCTAAGAGAGTAGTAGAGGAAAAAGGAATATATTCAAATATAAACTACACAGAAGCATTCTGTGAAACTTCTTTATGATCTGAGCATTCAGCTAACAGAGTTAAACCATACTTTTGATTGAGCAGTTTTGAAACACTCTGTCTGTAGAAAATGCAACTGGACATTCGTAGCGCTAAGTGGGTAATAGTGGAAAAAAGAATATGTTCAAATATAAACTACACAGAAGCATTGTATGAAACTTCTTTCTGTTCTGTGCATTCAACTAACAGAGTTGAACCTTACTTTTGATTGAGCTTTTCTGAAACACTCTTTCTGTAGAAACTGCAATTGGACATTCTGAGCGCTAAGAGGCCTATATTGGGAAAAATAATATCTTCAAATAAAAACTACACAGAAGCATTGTGTGAAACTTATTTCTGTTATGTTCATTAAGCTAACAGAGTTAAACCATACTTTTGATTGCGCAGTTCTGAACACTCTTTCTGTAGAAAATGCAAGTGGACATTCGGAGCGCTGAGAGGGTAATAGTGGAAAAAGGAATATATTCAAATATAAACTACACAGTAGCATTCTGTGAAAATTCTTTCTGTTCTGTGCATTCAACTAACAGAGTTGAACCTTACTTTTGATTGAGCCGTTCTGAAACACTCTTTCTGTAGAAACTGCAATTGGACATGCTAAGCGCTAAGAGGCCTACATTGGGAAAAAGAATATCTTCAAATAAAAACTACACAGATGCATTCTGTGAAACTTATTTCTGATCTGTAAATTCAGTTAACAGAGATAAAACATATTTTTGATTGAGCAGTTATGAAACACTCTTTTTGTAGAAAATGCAAGTGGAGATTCGGAGCGCTAAGAGGGTAATAGTGGAAAAAGGAATGTCTTCAAATATAAACTACACAGAATCATTCGGTGAAACTTCTTTCTGATCTGTGCATGCAGCTAACAGAGTTAAACCATACTTTTGATTGAGCAGATCTGAACACTCTTTCTGTAGAAAATGCAACTGGACATTTGGAGCGCTAAGAGCATAGTAGTGGAAAAAGGAATATATTCAAATATAAACTACACAGAAGCATTCTCTGAAACTTCTTTCTGATCTGAGCATTCAGCTAACAGAGTTAAACCATACTTTTGTTTGAGCAGTTTTGAAACACTCTGTCTGTAGAAAATGCAACTGGACATTCGTAGCGCTAAGTGGGTAATAGTGGAAAAAAGAATATATTCAAATATAAACTACACAGAAGCATTGTATGAAACTTCTTTCTGTTCTGTGCATTCAACTAACAGAGTTGAACCTTACTTTTGATTGAGCCGTTCTGAAACACTCTTTCTGTAGAAACTGCAATTGGACATTCTGAGCGCTAAGAGGCCTATATTGGGAAAAAGAATGTCTACAAATAAAAACTACACAGAAGAATTGTGTGAAACTTCTTTCTGTTCTGTTTGTTCAACTAAAAGAGTTGAACCTTAGTTTTGATTGAGCCGTTCTGAAACACTCTTTCTGTAGAGAATGCAAGTGGAGATTCGGAGCGCTAAGAGGGTAATAGTGGAAAAAGGAATGTCTCCAAATATAAACTACACAGAATCATTCTGTGAAACTTCTTTCTGATCTGTGCATTCAGCTAACGGAGTTAAACCATACTTTTGATTGAGCAGATCTGAACACTCTTTCTGTAGAAAATGCAACTGGACATTTTGAGCGCTAAGAGAGTAGTAGAGGAAAAAGGAATATATTCAAATATAAACTACACAGAAGCATTCTGTGAAACTTCTTTGTGATATGAGCATTCAGCTAACAGAGTTAAACCATACTTTTGATTGAGCAGTTTTGAAACACTCTGTCTGTAGAAAATGCAACTGGACATTCGTAGCGCTAAGTGGGTAATAGTGGAAAAAAGAATATGTTCAAATATAAACTACACAGAAGCATTGTATGAAACTTCTTTCTGTTCTGTGCATTCAACTAACAGAGTTGAACCTTACTTTTGATTGAGCCGTTCTGAAACACTCTTTCTATAGAAACTGCAATTGGACATTCTGAGCGCTAAGAAGCCTATATTGGGAAAAAGAATGTCTACAAATAAAAACTACACAGAAGAATTGTGTGAAACTTCTTTCTGTTCTGTTTGTTCAACTAAAAGAGTTGAACCTTAGTTTTGATTGAGCCGTTCTGAAACACTCTTTCTGTAGAGAATGCAAGTGGAGATTCGGAGCGCTAAGAGGGTAATAGTGGAAAAAGGAATGTCTCCAAATATAAACTACACAGAATCATTCTGTGAAACTTCTTTCTGATCTGTGCATTCAGCTAACGGAGTTAAACCATACTTTTGATTGAGCAGATCTGAACACTCTTTCTGTAGAAAATGCAACTGGACATTTGGAGCGCTAAGAGAGTAGTAGAGGAAAAAGGAATATATTCAAATATAAACTACACAGAAGCATTCTGTGAAACATCTTTGTGATATGAGCATTCAGCTAACAGAGTTAAACCATACTTTTGATTGAGCAGTTTTGAAACACTCTGTCTGTAGAAAATGCAACTGGACATTCGTAGCGCTAAGTGGGTAATAGTGGAAAAAAGAATATGTTCAAATATAAACTACACAGAAGCATTGTATGAAACTTCTTTCTGTTCTGTGCATTCAACTAACAGAGTTGAACCTTACTTTTGATTGAGCCTTTCTGAAACACTCTTTCTGTAGAAACTGCAATTGGACATTCTGAGCGCTAAGAGGCCTATATTGGGAAAAATAATATCTTCAAATAAAAACTACACAGAAGCATTGTGTGAAACTTCTTTCTGATATGTTCATTAAGCTAACAGAGTTAAACCATACTTTTGATTGCGCAGTTCTGAACACTCTTTCTGTAGAAAATGCAAGTGGACATTCGGAGCGCTAAGAGGGTAATAGTGGAAAAAGGAATATATTCAAATATAAACTACACAGTAGCATTCTGTGAAAATTCTTTCTGTTCTGTGCATTCAACTAACAGAGTTGAACCTTACTTTTGATTGAGCCGTTCTGAAACACTCTTTCTGTAGAAACTGCAATTGGACATGCTAAGCGCTAAGAGGCCTACATTGGGAAAAAGAATATCTTCAAATAAAAACTACACAGATGCATTCTGTGAAACTTATTTCTGATCTGTAAATTCAGTTAACAGAGATAAAACATATTTTTGATTGAGCAGTTATGAAACACTCTTTTTGTAGAAAATGCAAGTGGAGATTCGGAGCGCTAAGAGGGTAATAGTGGAAAAAGGAATGTCTTCAAATATAAACTACACAGAATCATTCGGTGAAACTTCTTTCTGATCTGTGCATGCAGCTAACAGAGTTAAACCATACTTTTGATTGAGCAGATCTGAACACTCTTTCTGTAGAAAATGCAACTGGACATTTGGAGCGCTAAGAGCATAGTAGTGGAAAAAGGAATATATTCAAATATAAACTACACAGAAGCATTCTGTGAAACTTCTTTCTGATCTGAGCATTCAGCTAACAGAGTTAAACCATACTTTTGATTGAGCAGTTTTGAAACACTCTGTCTGTAGAAAATGCAACTGGACATTCGTAGCGCTAAGTGGGTAATAGTGGAAAAAAGAATATATTCAAATATAAACTACACAGAAGCATTGTATGAAACTTCTTTCTGTTCTGTGCATTCAACTAACAGAGTTGAACCTTACTTTTGATTGAGCCGTTCTGAAACACTCTTTCTGTAGAAACTGCAATTGGACATTCTGAGCGCTAAGAGGCCTATATTGGGAAAAAGAATGTCTACAAATAAAAACTACACAGAAGAATTGTGTGAAACTTCTTTCTGTTCTGTTTGTTCAACTAAAAGAGTTGAACCTTAGTTTTGATTGAGCCGTTCTGAAACACTCTTTCTGTAGAGAATGCAAGTGGAGATTCGGAGCGCTAAGAGGGTAATAGTGGAAAAAGGAATGTCTCCAAATATAAACTACACAGAATCATTCTGTGAAACTTCTTTCTGATCTGTGCATTCAGCTAACGGAGTTAAACCATACTTTTGATTGAGCAGATCTGAACACTCTTTCTGTAGAAAATGCAACTGGACATTTTGAGCGCTAAGAGAGTAGTAGAGGAAAAAGGAATATATTCAAATATAAACTACACAGAAGCATTCTGTGAAACTTCTTTGTGATATGAGCATTCAGCTAACAGAGTTAAACCATACTTTTGATTGAGCAGTTTTGAAACACTCTGTCTGTAGAAAATGCAACTGGACATTCGTAGCGCTAAGTGGGTAATAGTGGAAAAAAGAATATGTTCAAATATAAACTACACAGAAGCATTGTATGAAACTTCTTTCTGTTCTGTGCATTCAACTAACAGAGTTGAACCTTACTTTTGATTGAGCCGTTCTGAAACACTCTTTCTATAGAAACTGCAATTGGACATTCTGAGCGCTAAGAGGCCTATATTGGGAAAAAGAATGTCTACAAATAAAAACTACACAGAAGAATTGTGTGAAACTTCTTTCTGTTCTGTTTGTTCAACTAAAAGAGTTGAACCTTAGTTTTGATTGAGCCGTTCTGAAACACTCTTTCTGTAGAGAATGCAAGTGGAGATTCGGAGCGCTAAGAGGGTAATAGTGGAAAAAGGAATGTCTCCAAATATAAACTACACAGAATCATTCTGTGAAACTTCTTTCTGATCTGTGCATTCAGCTAACGGAGTTAAACCATACTTTTGATTGAGCAGATCTGAACACTCTTTCTGTAGAAAATGCAACTGGACATTTGGAGCGCTAAGAGAGTAGTAGAGGAAAAAGGAATATATTCAAATATAAACTACACAGAAGCATTCTGTGAAACTTCTTTGTGATATGAGCATTCAGCTAACAGAGTTAAACCATACTTTTGATTGAGCAGTTTTGAAACACTCTGTCTGTAGAAAATGCAACTGGACATTCGTAGCGCTAAGTGGGTAATAGTGGAAAAAAGAATATGTTCAAATATAAACTACACAGAAGCATTGTATGAAACTTCTTTCTGTTCTGTGCATTCAACTAACAGAGTTGAACCTTACTTTTGATTGAGCCTTTCTGAAACACTCTTTCTGTAGAAACTGCAATTGGACATTCTGAGCGCTAAGAGGCCTATATTGGGAAAAATAATATCTTCAAATAAAAACTACACAGAAGCATTGTGTGAAACTTCTTTCTGATATGTTCATTAAGCTAACAGAGTTAAACCATACTTTTGATTGCGCAGTTCTGAACACTCTTTCTGTAGAAAATGCAAGTGGACATTCGGAGCGCTAAGAGGGTAATAGTGGAAAAAGGAATATATTCAAATATAAACTACACAGTAGCATTCTGTGAAAATTCTTTCTGTTCTGTGCATTCAACTAACAGAGTTGAACCTTACTTTTGATTGAGCCGTTCTGAAACACTCTTTCTGTAGAAACTGCAATTGGACATGCTAAGCGCTAAGAGGCCTACATTGGGAAAAATAATATCTTCAAATAAAAACTACACAGATGCATTCTGTGAAACTTATTTCTGATCTGTAAATTCAGTTAACAGTGATAAAACATATTTTTGATTGAGCAGTTATGAAACACTCTTTTTGTAGAAAATGCAAGTGGAGATTCGGAGCGCTAAGAGGGTAATAGTGGAAAAAGGAATGTCTTCAAATATAAACTACACAGAATCATTCGGTGAAACTTCTTTCTGATCTGTGCATGCAGCTAACAGAGTTAAACCATACTTTTGATTGAGCAGATCTGAACACTCTTTCTGTAGAAAATGCAACTGGACATTTGGAGCGCTAAGAGAGTAGTAGAGGAAAAAGGAATATATTCAAATATAAACTACACAGAAGCATTCTGTGATACTTCTTTATGATCTGAGCATTCAGCTAACAGAGTTAAACCATACTTTTGATTGAGCAGTTTTGAAACACTCTGTCTGTAGAAAATGCAACTGGACATTCGTAGCGCTAAGTGGGTAATAGTGGAAAAAAGAATATGTTCAAATATAAACTACACAGAAGCATTGTATGAAACTTCTTTCTGTTCTGTGCATTCAACTAACAGAGTTGAACCTTACTTTTGATTGAGCTTTTCTGAAACACTCTTTCTGTAGAAACTGCAATTGGACATTCTGAGCGCTAAGAGGCCTATATTGGGAAAAATAATATCTTCAAATAAAAACTACACAGAAGCATTGTGTGAAACTTATTTCTGTTATGTTCATTAAGCTAACAGAGTTAAACCATACTTTTGATTGCGCAGTTCTGAACACTCTTTCTGTAGAAAATGCAAGTGGACATTCGGAGCGCTAAGAGGGTAATAGTGGAAAAAGGAATATATTCAAATATAAACTACACAGTAGCATTCTGTGAAAATTCTTTCTGTTCTGTGCATTCAACTAACAGAGTTGAACCTTACTTTTGATTGAGCCGTTCTGAAACACTCTTTCTGTAGAAACTGCAATTGGACATGCTAAGCGCTAAGAGGCCTACATTGGGAAAAAGAATATCTTCAAATAAAAACTACACAGATGCATTCTGTGAAACTTATTTCTGATCTGTAAATTCAGTTAACAGAGATAAAACATATTTTTGATTGAGCAGTTATGAAACACTCTTTTTGTAGAAAATGCAAGTGGAGATTCGGAGCGCTAAGAGGGTAATAGTGGAAAAAGGAATGTCTTCAAATATAAACTACACAGAATCATTCGGTGAAACTTCTTTCTGATCTGTGCATGCAGCTAACAGAGTTAAACCATACTTTTGATTGAGCAGATCTGAACACTCTTTCTGTAGAAAATGCAACTGGACATTTGGAGCGCTAAGAGCATAGTAGTGGAAAAAGGAATATATTCAAATATAAACTACACAGAAGCATTCTGTGAAACTTCTTTCTGATCTGAGCATTCAGCTAACAGAGTTAAACCATACTTTTGATTGAGCAGTTTTGAAACACTCTGTCTGTAGAAAATGCAACTGGACATTCGTAGCGCTAAGTGGGTAATAGTGGAAAAAAGAATATATTCAAATATAAACTACACAGAAGCATTGTATGAAACTTCTTTCTGTTCTGTGCATTCAACTAACAGAGTTGAACCTTACTTTTGATTGAGCCGTTCTGAAACACTCTTTCTGTAGAAACTGCAATTGGACATTCTGAGCGCTAAGAGGCCTATATTGGGAAAAAGAATGTCTACAAATAAAAACTACACAGAAGAATTGTGTGAAACTTCTTTCTGTTCTGTTTGTTCAACTAAAAGAGTTGAACCTTAGTTTTGATTGAGCCGTTCTGAAACACTCTTTCTGTAGAGAATGCAAGTGGAGATTCGGAGCGCTAAGAGGGTAATAGTGGAAAAAGGAATGTCTCCAAATATAAACTACACAGAATCATTCTGTGAAACTTCTTTCTGATCTGTGCATTCAGCTAACGGAGTTAAACCATACTTTTGATTGAGCAGATCTGAACACTCTTTCTGTAGAAAATGCAACTGGACATTTTGAGCGCTAAGTGAGTAGTAGAGGAAAAAGGAATATATTCAAATATAAACTACACAGAAGCATTCTGTGAAACTTCTTTGTGATATGAGCATTCAGCTAACAGAGTTAAACCATACTTTTGATTGAGCAGTTTTGAAACACTCTGTCTGTAGAAAATGCAACTGGACATTCGTAGCGCTAAGTGGGTAATAGTGGAAAAAAGAATATGTTCAAATATAAACTACACAGAAGCATTGTATGAAACTTCTTTCTGTTCTGTGCATTCAACTAACAGAGTTGCACCTTACTTTTGATTGAGCCGTTCTGAAACACTCTTTCTATAGAAACTGCAATTGGACATTCTGAGCGCTAAGAGGCCTATATTGGGAAAAAGAATGTCTACAAATAAAAACTACACAGAAGAATTGTGTGAAACTTCTTTCTGTTCTGTTTGTTCAACTAAAAGAGTTGAACCTTAGTTTTGATTGAGCCGTTCTGAAACACTCTTTCTGTAGAGAATGCAAGTGGAGATTCGGAGCGCTAAGAGGGTAATAGTGGAAAAAGGAATGTCTCCAAATATAAACTACACAGAATCATTCTGTGAAACTTCTTTCTGATCTGTGCATTCAGCTAACGGAGTTAAACCATACTTTTGATTGAGCAGATCTGAACACTCTTTCTGTAGAAAATGCAACTGGACATTTGGAGCGCTAAGAGAGTAGTAGAGGAAAAAGGAATATATTCAAATATAAACTACACAGAAGCATTCTGTGAAACTTCTTTGTGATATGAGCATTCAGCTAACAGAGTTAAACCATACTTTTGATTGAGCAGTTTTGAAACACTCTGTCTGTAGAAAATGCAACTGGACATTCGTAGCGCTAAGTGGGTAATAGTGGAAAAAAGAATATGTTCAAATATAAACTACACAGAAGCATTGTATGAAACTTCTTTCTGTTCTGTGCATTCAACTAACAGAGTTGAACCTTACTTTTGATTGAGCCTTTCTGAAACACTCTTTCTGTAGAAACTGCAATTGGACATTCTGAGCGCTAAGAGGCCTATATTGGGAAAAATAATATCTTCAAATAAAAACTACACAGAAGCATTGTGTGAAACTTCTTTCTGATATGTTCATTAAGCTAACAGAGTTAAACCATACTTTTGATTGCGCAGTTCTGAACACTCTTTCTGTAGAAAATGCAAGTGGACATTCGGAGCGCTAAGAGGGTAATAGTGGAAAAAGGAATATATTCAAATATAAACTACACAGTAGCATTCTGTGAAAATTCTTTCTGTTCTGTGCATTCAACTAACAGAGTTGAACCTTACTTTTGATTGAGCCGTTCTGAAACACTCTTTCTGTAGAAACTGCAATTGGACATGCTAAGCGCTAAGAGGCCTACATTGGGAAAAAGAATATCTTCAAATAAAAACTACACAGATGCATTCTGTGAAACTTATTTCTGATCTGTAAATTCAGTTAACAGAGATAAAACATATTTTTGATTGAGCAGTTATGAAACACTCTTTTTGTAGAAAATGCAAGTGGAGATTCGGAGCGCTAAGAGGGTAATAGTGGAAAAAGGAATGTCTTCAAATATAAACTACACAGAATCATTCGGTGAAACTTCTTTCTGATCTGTGCATGCAGCTAACAGAGTTAAACCATACTTTTGATTGAGCAGATCTGAACACTCTTTCTGTAGAAAATGCAACTGGACATTTGGAGCGCTAAGAGCATAGTAGTGGAAAAAGGAATATATTCAAATATAAACTACACAGAAGCATTCTGTGAAACTTCTTTCTGATCTGAGCATTCAGCTAACAGAGTTAAACCATACTTTTGATTGAGCAGTTTTGAAACACTCTGTCTGTAGAAAATGCAACTGGACATTCGTAGCGCTAAGTGGGTAATAGTGGAAAAAAGAATATATTCAAATATAAACTACACAGAAGCATTGTATGAAACTTCTTTCTGTTCTGTGCATTCAACTAACAGAGTTGAACCTTACTTTTATTTGAGCCGTTCTGAAACACTCTTTCTGTAGAAACTGCAATTGGACATTCTGAGCGCTAAGAGGCCTATATTGGGAAAAAGAATGTCTACAAATAAAAACTACACAGAAGAATTGTGTGAAACTTCTTTCTGTTCTGTTTGTTCAACTAAAAGAGTTGAACCTTAGTTTTGATTGAGCCGTTCTGAAACACTCTTTCTGTAGAGAATGCAAGTGGAGATTCGGAGCGCTAAGAGGGTAATAGTGGAAAAAGGAATGTCTCCAAATATAAACTACACAGAATCATTCTGTGAAACTTCTTTCTGATCTGTGCATTCAGCTAACGGAGTTAAACCATACTTTTGATTGAGCAGATCTGAACACTCTTTCTGTAGAAAATGCAACTGGACATTTGGAGCGCTAAGAGAGTAGTAGAGGAAAAAGGAATATATTCAAATATAAACTACACAGAAGCATTCTGTGAAACTTTTTGTGATATGAGCATTCAGCTAACAGAGTTAAACCATACATTTGATTGAGCAGTTTTGAAACACTCTGTCTGTAGAAAATGCAACTGGACATTCGTAGCGCTAAGTGGGTAATAGTGGAAAAAAGAATATGTTCAAATATAAACTACACAGAAGCATTGTATGAAACTTCTTTCTGTTCTGTGCATTCAACTAACAGAGTTGAACCTTACTTTTGATTGAGCCGTTCTGAAACACTCTTTCTATAGAAACTGCAATTGGACATTCTGAGCGCTAAGAGGCCTATATTGGGAAAAAGAATGTCTACAAATAAAAACTACACAGAAGAATTGTGTGAAACTTCTTTCTGTTCTGTTTGTTCAACTAAAAGAGTTGAACCTTAGTTTTGATTGAGCCGTTCTGAAACACTCTTTCTGTAGAGAATGCAAGTGGAGATTCGGAGCGCTAAGAGGGTAATAGTGGAAAAAGGAATGTCTCCAAATATAAACTACACAGAATCATTCTGTGAAACTTCTTTCTGATCTGTGCATTCAGCTAACGGAGTTAAACCATACTTTTGATTGAGCAGATCTGAACACTCTTTCTGTAGAAAATGCAACTGGACATTTGGAGCGCTAAGAGAGTAGTAGAGGAAAAAGGAATATATTCAAATATAAACTACACAGAAGCATTCTGTGATACTTCTTTATGATCTGAGCATTCAGCTAACAGAGTTAAACCATACTTTTGATTGAGCAGTTTTGAAACACTCTGTCTGTAGAAAATGCAACTGGACATTCGTAGCGCTAAGTGGGTAATAGTGGAAAAAAGAATATGTTCAAATATAAACTACACAGAAGCATTGTATGAAACTTCTTTCTGTTCTGTGCATTCAACTAACAGAGTTGAACCTTACTTTTGATTGAGCTTTTCTGAAACACTCTTTCTGTAGAAACTGCAATTGGACATTCTGAGCGCTAAGAGGCCTATATTGGGAAAAATAATATCTTCAAATAAAAACTACACAGAAGCATTGTGTGAAACTTATTTCTGTTATGTTCATTAAGCTAACAGAGTTAAACCATACTTTTGATTGCGCAGTTCTGAACACTCTTTCTGTAGAAAATGCAAGTGGACATTCGGAGCGCTAAGAGGGTAATAGTGGAAAAAGGAATATATTCAAATATAAACTACACAGTAGCATTCTGTGAAAATTCTTTCTGTTCTGTGCATTCAACTAACAGAGTTGAACCTTACTTTTGATTGAGCCGTTCTGAAACACTCTTTCTGTAGAAACTGCAATTGGACATGCTAAGCGCTAAGAGGCCTACATTGGGAAAAAGAATATCTTCAAATAAAAACTACACAGATGCATTCTGTGAAACTTATTTCTGATCTGTAAATTCAGTTAACAGAGATAAAACATATTTTTGATTGAGCAGTTATGAAACACTCTTTTTGTAGAAAATGCAAGTGGAGATTCGGAGCGCTAAGAGGGTAATAGTGGAAAAAGGAATGTCTTCAAATATAAACTACACAGAATCATTCGGTGAAACTTCTTTCAGATCTGTGCATGCAGCTAACAGAGTTAAACCATACTTTTGATTGAGCAGATCTGAACACTCTTTCTGTAGAAAATGCAACTGGACATTTGGAGCGCTAAGAGCATAGTAGTGGAAAAAGGAATATATTCAAATATAAACTACACAGAAGCATTCTGTGAAACTTCTTTCTGATCTGAGCATTCAGCAAACAGAGTTAAACCATACTTTTGATTGAGCAGTTTTGAAACACTCTGTCTGTAGAAAATGCAACTGGACATTCGTAGCGCTAAGTGGGTAATAGTGGAAAAAAGAATATATTCAAATATAAACTACACAGAAGCATTGTATGAAACTTCTTTCTGTTCTGTGCATTCAACTAACAGAGTTGAACCTTACTTTTATTTGAGCCGTTCTGAAACACTCTTTCTGTAGAAACTGCAATTGGACATTCTGAGCGCTAAGAGGCCTATATTGGGAAAAAGAATGTCTACAAATAAAAACTACACAGAAGAATTGTGTGAAACTTCTTTCTGTTCTGTTTGTTCAACTAAAAGAGTTGAACCTTAGTTTTGATTGAGCCGTTCTGAAACACTCTTTCTGTAGAGAATGCAAGTGGAGATTCGGAGCGCTAAGAGGGTAATAGTGGAAAAAGGAATGTCTCCAAATATAAACTACACAGAATCATTCTGTGAAACTTCTTTCTGATCTGTGCATTCAGCTAACGGAGTTAAACCATACTTTTGATTGAGCAGATCTGAACACTCTTTCTGTAGAAAATGCAACTGGACATTTGGAGCGCTAAGAGAGTAGTAGAGGAAAAAGGAATATATTCAAATATAAACTACACAGAAGCATTCTGTGAAACTTTTTGTGATATGAGCATTCAGCTAACAGAGTTAAACCATAGTTTTGATTGAGCAGTTTTGAAACACTCTGTCTGTAGATAATGCAACTGGACATTCGTAGCGCTAAGTGGGTAATAGTGGAAAAAAGAATATGTTCAAATATAAACTACACAGAAGCATTGTATGAAACTTCTTTCTGTTCTGTGCATTCAACTAACAGAGTTGAACCTTACTTTTGATTGAGCCGTTCTGAAACACTCTTTCTATAGAAACTGCAATTGGACATTCTGAGCGCTAAGAGGCCTATATTGGGAAAAAGAATGTCTACAAATAAAAACTACACAGAAGTATTGTGTGAAACTTCTTTCTGTTCTGTTTGTTCAACTAAAAGAGTTGAACCTTAGTTTTGATTGAGCCGTTCTGAAACACTCTTTCTGTAGAGAATGCAAGTGGAGATTCGGAGCGCTAAGAGGGTAATAGTGGAAAAAGGAATGTCTCCAAATATAAACTACACAGAATCATTCTGTGAAACTTCTTTCTGATCTGTGCATTCAGCTAACGGAGTTAAACCATACTTTTGATTGAGCAGATCTGAACACTCTTTCTGTAGAAAATGCAACTGGACATTTGGAGCGCTAAGAGAGTAGTAGAGGAAAAAGGAATATATTCAAATATAAACTACACAGAAGCATTCTGTGAAACTTCTTTATGATCTGAGCATTCAGCTAACAGAGTTAAACCATACTTTTGATTGAGCAGTTTTGAAACACTCTGTCTGTAGAAAATGCAACTGGACATTCGTAGCGCTAAGTGGGTAATAGTGGAAAAAAGAATATGTTCAAATATAAACTACACAGAAGCATTGTATGAAACTTCTTTCTGTTCTGTGCATTCAACTAACAGAGTTGAACCTTACTTTTGATTGAGCTTTTCTGAAACACTCTTTCTGTAGAAACTGCAATTGGACATTCTGAGCGCTAAGAGGCCTATATTGGGAAAAATAATATCTTCAAATAAAAACTACACAGAAGCATTGTGTGAAACTTATTTCTGTTATGTTCATTAAGCTAACAGAGTTAAACCATACTTTTGATTGCGCAGTTCTGAACACTCTTTCTGTAGAAAATGCAAGTGGACATTCGGAGCGCTGAGAGGGTAATAGTGGAAAAAGGAATATATTCAAATATAAACTACACAGTAGCATTCTGTGAAAATTCTTTCTGTTCTGTGCATTCAACTAACAGAGTTGAACCTTACTTTTGATTGAGCCGTTCTGAAACACTCTTTCTGTAGAAACTGCAATTGGACATGCTAAGCGCTAAGAGGCCTACATTGGGAAAAAGAATATCTTCAAATAAAAACTACACAGATGCATTCTGTGAAACTTATTTCTGATCTGTAAATTCAGTTAACAGAGATAAAACATATTTTTGATTGAGCAGTTATGAAACACTCTTTTTGTAGAAAATGCAAGTGGAGATTCGGAGCGCTAAGAGGGTAATAGTGGAAAAAGGAATGTCTTCAAATATAAACTACACAGAATCATTCGGTGAAACTTCTTTCTGATCTGTGCATGCAGCTAACAGAGTTAAACCATACTTTTGATTGAGCAGATCTGAACACTCTTTCTGTAGAAAATGCAACTGGACATTTGGAGCGCTAAGAGCATAGTAGTGGAAAAAGGAATATATTCAAATATAAACTACACAGAAGCATTCTCTGAAACTTCTTTCTGATCTGAGCATTCAGCTAACAGAGTTAAACCATACTTTTGTTTGAGCAGTTTTGAAACACTCTGTCTGTAGAAAATGCAACTGGACATTCGTAGCGCTAAGTGGGTAATAGTGGAAAAAAGAATATATTCAAATATAAACTACACAGAAGCATTGTATGAAACTTCTTTCTGTTCTGTGCATTCAACTAACAGAGTTGAACCTTACTTTTGATTGAGCCGTTCTGAAACACTCTTTCTGTAGAAACTGCAATTGGACATTCTGAGCGCTAAGAGGCCTATATTGGGAAAAAGAATGTCTACAAATAAAAACTACACAGAAGAATTGTGTGAAACTTCTTTCTGTTCTGTTTGTTCAACTAAAAGAGTTGAACCTTAGTTTTGATTGAGCCGTTCTGAAACACTCTTTCTGTAGAGAATGCAAGTGGAGATTCGGAGCGCTAAGAGGGTAATAGTGGAAAAAGGAATGTCTCCAAATATAAACTACACAGAATCATTCTGTGAAACTTCTTTCTGATCTGTGCATTCAGCTAACGGAGTTAAACCATACTTTTGATTGAGCAGATCTGAACACTCTTTCTGTAGAAAATGCAACTGGACATTTTGAGCGCTAAGAGAGTAGTAGAGGAAAAAGGAATATATTCAAATATAAACTACACAGAAGCATTCTGTGAAACTTCTTTGTGATATGAGCATTCAGCTAACAGAGTTAAACCATACTTTTGATTGAGCAGTTTTGAAACACTCTGTCTGTAGAAAATGCAACTGGACATTCGTAGCGCTAAGTGGGTAATAGTGGAAAAAAGAATATGTTCAAATATAAACTACACAGAAGCATTGTATGAAACTTCTTTCTGTTCTGTGCATTCAACTAACAGAGTTGAACCTTACTTTTGATTGAGCCGTTCTGAAACACTCTTTCTATAGAAACTGCAATTGGACATTCTGAGCGCTAAGAAGCCTATATTGGGAAAAAGAATGTCTACAAATAAAAACTACACAGAAGAATTGTGTGAAACTTCTTTCTGTTCTGTTTGTTCAACTAAAAGAGTTGAACCTTAGTTTTGATTGAGCCGTTCTGAAACACTCTTTCTGTAGAGAATGCAAGTGGAGATTCGGAGCGCTAAGAGGGTAATAGTGGAAAAAGGAATGTCTCCAAATATAAACTACACAGAATCATTCTGTGAAACTTCTTTCTGATCTGTGCATTCAGCTAACGGAGTTAAACCATACTTTTGATTGAGCAGATCTGAACACTCTTTCTGTAGAAAATGCAACTGGACATTTGGAGCGCTAAGAGAGTAGTAGAGGAAAAAGGAATATATTCAAATATAAACTACACAGAAGCATTCTGTGAAACATCTTTGTGATATGAGCATTCAGCTAACAGAGTTAAACCATACTTTTGATTGAGCAGTTTTGAAACACTCTGTCTGTAGAAAATGCAACTGGACATTCGTAGCGCTAAGTGGGTAATAGTGGAAAAAAGAATATGTTCAAATATAAACTACACAGAAGCATTGTATGAAACTTCTTTCTGTTCTGTGCATTCAACTAACAGAGTTGAACCTTACTTTTGATTGAGCCTTTCTGAAACACTCTTTCTGTAGAAACTGCAATTGGACATTCTGAGCGCTAAGAGGCCTATATTGGGAAAAATAATATCTTCAAATAAAAACTACACAGAAGCATTGTGTGAAACTTCTTTCTGATATGTTCATTAAGCTAACAGAGTTAAACCATACTTTTGATTGCGCAGTTCTGAACACTCTTTCTGTAGAAAATGCAAGTGGACATTCGGAGCGCTAAGAGGGTAATAGTGGAAAAAGGAATATATTCAAATATAAACTACACAGTAGCATTCTGTGAAAATTCTTTCTGTTCTGTGCATTCAACTAACAGAGTTGAACCTTACTTTTGATTGAGCCGTTCTGAAACACTCTTTCTGTAGAAACTGCAATTGGACATGCTAAGCGCTAAGAGGCCTACATTGGGAAAAAGAATATCTTCAAATAAAAACTACACAGATGCATTCTGTGAAACTTATTTCTGATCTGTAAATTCAGTTAACAGAGATAAAACATATTTTTGATTGAGCAGTTATGAAACACTCTTTTTGTAGAAAATGCAAGTGGAGATTCGGAGCGCTAAGAGGGTAATAGTGGAAAAAGGAATGTCTTCAAATATAAACTACACAGAATCATTCGGTGAAACTTCTTTCTGATCTGTGCATGCAGCTAACAGAGTTAAACCATACTTTTGATTGAGCAGATCTGAACACTCTTTCTGTAGAAAATGCAACTGGACATTTGGAGCGCTAAGAGCATAGTAGTGGAAAAAGGAATATATTCAAATATAAACTACACAGAAGCATTCTGTGAAACTTCTTTCTGATCTGAGCATTCAGCTAACAGAGTTAAACCATACTTTTGATTGAGCAGTTTTGAAACACTCTGTCTGTAGAAAATGCAACTGGACATTCGTAGCGCTAAGTGGGTAATAGTGGAAAAAAGAATATATTCAAATATAAACTACACAGAAGCATTGTATGAAACTTCTTTCTGTTCTGTGCATTCAACTAACAGAGTTGAACCTTACTTTTGATTGAGCCGTTCTGAAACACTCTTTCTGTAGAAACTGCAATTGGACATTCTGAGCGCTAAGAGGCCTATATTGGGAAAAAGAATGTCTACAAATAAAAACTACACAGAAGAATTGTGTGAAACTTCTTTCTGTTCTGTTTGTTCAACTAAAAGAGTTGAACCTTAGTTTTGATTGAGCCGTTCTGAAACACTCTTTCTGTAGAGAATGCAAGTGGAGATTCGGAGCGCTAAGAGGGTAATAGTGGAAAAAGGAATGTCTCCAAATATAAACTACACAGAATCATTCTGTGAAACTTCTTTCTGATCTGTGCATTCAGCTAACGGAGTTAAACCATACTTTTGATTGAGCAGATCTGAACACTCTTTCTGTAGAAAATGCAACTGGACATTTTGAGCGCTAAGAGAGTAGTAGAGGAAAAAGGAATATATTCAAATATAAACTACACAGAAGCATTCTGTGAAACTTCTTTGTGATATGAGCATTCAGCTAACAGAGTTAAACCATACTTTTGATTGAGCAGTTTTGAAACACTCTGTCTGTAGAAAATGCAACTGGACATTCGTAGCGCTAAGTGGGTAATAGTGGAAAAAAGAATATGTTCAAATATAAACTACACAGAAGCATTGTATGAAACTTCTTTCTGTTCTGTGCATTCAACTAACAGAGTTGAACCTTACTTTTGATTGAGCCGTTCTGAAACACTCTTTCTATAGAAACTGCAATTGGACATTCTGAGCGCTAAGAGGCCTATATTGGGAAAAAGAATGTCTACAAATAAAAACTACACAGAAGAATTGTGTGAAACTTCTTTCTGTTCTGTTTGTTCAACTAAAAGAGTTGAACCTTAGTTTTGATTGAGCCGTTCTGAAACACTCTTTCTGTAGAGAATGCAAGTGGAGATTCGGAGCGCTAAGAGGGTAATAGTGGAAAAAGGAATGTCTCCAAATATAAACTACACAGAATCATTCTGTGAAACTTCTTTCTGATCTGTGCATTCAGCTAACGGAGTTAAACCATACTTTTGATTGAGCAGATCTGAACACTCTTTCTGTAGAAAATGCAACTGGACATTTGGAGCGCTAAGAGAGTAGTAGAGGAAAAAGGAATATATTCAAATATAAACTACACAGAAGCATTCTGTGAAACTTCTTTGTGATATGAGCATTCAGCTAACAGAGTTAAACCATACTTTTGATTGAGCAGTTTTGAAACACTCTGTCTGTAGAAAATGCAACTGGACATTCGTAGCGCTAAGTGGGTAATAGTGGAAAAAAGAATATGTTCAAATATAAACTACACAGAAGCATTGTATGAAACTTCTTTCTGTTCTGTGCATTCAACTAACAGAGTTGAACCTTACTTTTGATTGAGCCTTTCTGAAACACTCTTTCTGTAGAAACTGCAATTGGACATTCTGAGCGCTAAGAGGCCTATATTGGGAAAAATAATATCTTCAAATAAAAACTACACAGAAGCATTGTGTGAAACTTCTTTCTGATATGTTCATTAAGCTAACAGAGTTAAACCATACTTTTGATTGCGCAGTTCTGAACACTCTTTCTGTAGAAAATGCAAGTGGACATTCGGAGCGCTAAGAGGGTAATAGTGGAAAAAGGAATATATTCAAATATAAACTACACAGTAGCATTCTGTGAAAATTCTTTCTGTTCTGTGCATTCAACTAACAGAGTTGAACCTTACTTTTGATTGAGCCGTTCTGAAACACTCTTTCTGTAGAAACTGCAATTGGACATGCTAAGCGCTAAGAGGCCTACATTGGGAAAAAGAATATCTTCAAATAAAAACTACACAGATGCATTCTGTGAAACTTATTTCTGATCTGTAAATTCAGTTAACAGTGATAAAACATATTTTTGATTGAGCAGTTATGAAACACTCTTTTTGTAGAAAATGCAAGTGGAGATTCGGAGCGCTAAGAGGGTAATAGTGGAAAAAGGAATGTCTTCAAATATAAACTACACAGAATCATTCGGTGAAACTTCTTTCTGATCTGTGCATGCAGCTAACAGAGTTAAACCATACTTTTGATTGAGCAGATCTGAACACTCTTTCTGTAGAAAATGCAACTGGACATTTGGAGCGCTAAGAGAGTAGTAGAGGAAAAAGGAATATATTCAAATATAAACTACACAGAAGCATTCTGTGATACTTCTTTATGATCTGAGCATTCAGCTAACAGAGTTAAACCATACTTTTGATTGAGCAGTTTTGAAACACTCTGTCTGTAGAAAATGCAACTGGACATTCGTAGCGCTAAGTGGGTAATAGTGGAAAAAAGAATATGTTCAAATATAAACTACACAGAAGCATTGTATGAAACTTCTTTCTGTTCTGTGCATTCAACTAACAGAGTTGAACCTTACTTTTGATTGAGCTTTTCTGAAACACTCTTTCTGTAGAAACTGCAATTGGACATTCTGAGCGCTAAGAGGCCTATATTGGGAAAAATAATATCTTCAAATAAAAACTACACAGAAGCATTGTGTGAAACTTATTTCTGTTATGTTCATTAAGCTAACAGAGTTAAACCATACTTTTGATTGCGCAGTTCTGAACACTCTTTCTGTAGAAAATGCAAGTGGACATTCGGAGCGCTAAGAGGGTAATAGTGGAAAAAGGAATATATTCAAATATAAACTACACAGTAGCATTCTGTGAAAATTCTTTCTGTTCTGTGCATTCAACTAACAGAGTTGAACCTTACTTTTGATTGAGCCGTTCTGAAACACTCTTTCTGTAGAAACTGCAATTGGACATGCTAAGCGCTAAGAGGCCTACATTGGGAAAAAGAATATCTTCAAATAAAAACTACACAGATGCATTCTGTGAAACTTATTTCTGATCTGTAAATTCAGTTAACAGAGATAAAACATATTTTTGATTGAGCAGTTATGAAACACTCTTTTTGTAGAAAATGCAAGTGGAGATTCGGAGCGCTAAGAGGGTAATAGTGGAAAAAGGAATGTCTTCAAATATAAACTACACAGAATCATTCGGTGAAACTTCTTTCTGATCTGTGCATGCAGCTAACAGAGTTAAACCATACTTTTGATTGAGCAGATCTGAACACTCTTTCTGTAGAAAATGCAACTGGACATTTGGAGCGCTAAGAGCATAGTAGTGGAAAAAGGAATATATTCAAATATAAACTACACAGAAGCATTCTGTGAAACTTCTTTCTGATCTGAGCATTCAGCTAACAGAGTTAAACCATACTTTTGATTGAGCAGTTTTGAAACACTCTGTCTGTAGAAAATGCAACTGGACATTCGTAGCGCTAAGTGGGTAATAGTGGAAAAAAGAATATATTCAAATATAAACTACACAGAAGCATTGTATGAAACTTCTTTCTGTTCTGTGCATTCAACTAACAGAGTTGAACCTTACTTTTGATTGAGCCGTTCTGAAACACTCTTTCTGTAGAAACTGCAATTGGACATTCTGAGCGCTAAGAGGCCTATATTGGGAAAAAGAATGTCTACAAATAAAAACTACACAGAAGAATTGTGTGAAACTTCTTTCTGTTCTGTTTGTTCAACTAAAAGAGTTGAACCTTAGTTTTGATTGAGCCGTTCTGAAACACTCTTTCTGTAGAGAATGCAAGTGGAGATTCGGAGCGCTAAGAGGGTAATAGTGGAAAAAGGAATGTCTCCAAATATAAACTACACAGAATCATTCTGTGAAACTTCTTTCTGATCTGTGCATTCAGCTAACGGAGTTAAACCATACTTTTGATTGAGCAGATCTGAACACTCTTTCTGTAGAAAATGCAACTGGACATTTTGAGCGCTAAGTGAGTAGTAGAGGAAAAAGGAATATATTCAAATATAAACTACACAGAAGCATTCTGTGAAACTTCTTTGTGATATGAGCATTCAGCTAACAGAGTTAAACCATACTTTTGATTGAGCAGTTTTGAAACACTCTGTCTGTAGAAAATGCAACTGGACATTCGTAGCGCTAAGTGGGTAATAGTGGAAAAAAGAATATGTTCAAATATAAACTACACAGAAGCATTGTATGAAACTTCTTTCTGTTCTGTGCATTCAACTAACAGAGTTGCACCTTACTTTTGATTGAGCCGTTCTGAAACACTCTTTCTATAGAAACTGCAATTGGACATTCTGAGCGCTAAGAGGCCTATATTGGGAAAAAGAATGTCTACAAATAAAAACTACACAGAAGAATTGTGTGAAACTTCTTTCTGTTCTGTTTGTTCAACTAAAAGAGTTGAACCTTAGTTTTGATTGAGCCGTTCTGAAACACTCTTTCTGTAGAGAATGCAAGTGGAGATTCGGAGCGCTAAGAGGGTAATAGTGGAAAAAGGAATGTCTCCAAATATAAACTACACAGAATCATTCTGTGAAACTTCTTTCTGATCTGTGCATTCAGCTAACGGAGTTAAACCATACTTTTGATTGAGCAGATCTGAACACTCTTTCTGTAGAAAATGCAACTGGACATTTGGAGCGCTAAGAGAGTAGTAGAGGAAAAAGGAATATATTCAAATATAAACTACACAGAAGCATTCTGTGAAACTTCTTTGTGATATGAGCATTCAGCTAACAGAGTTAAACCATACTTTTGATTGAGCAGTTTTGAAACACTCTGTCTGTAGAAAATGCAACTGGACATTCGTAGCGCTAAGTGGGTAATAGTGGAAAAAAGAATATGTTCAAATATAAACTACACAGAAGCATTGTATGAAACTTCTTTCTGTTCTGTGCATTCAACTAACAGAGTTGAACCTTACTTTTGATTGAGCCTTTCTGAAACACTCTTTCTGTAGAAACTGCAATTGGACATTCTGAGCGCTAAGAGGCCTATATTGGGAAAAATAATATCTTCAAATAAAAACTACACAGAAGCATTGTGTGAAACTTCTTTCTGATATGTTCATTAAGCTAA
The DNA here is from genome assembly GCF_028878055.3 of Symphalangus syndactylus. Classification (NCBI taxonomy): domain Eukaryota; kingdom Metazoa; phylum Chordata; class Mammalia; order Primates; family Hylobatidae; genus Symphalangus; species Symphalangus syndactylus. The sequence continues at coordinate 115,173,679 of NC_072437.2, forward strand.
CAGAGTTAAACCATACTTTTGATTGCGCAGTTCTGAACACTCTTTCTGTAGAAAATGCAAGTGGACATTCGGAGCGCTAAGAGGGTAATAGTGGAAAAAGGAATATATTCAAATATAAACTACACAGTAGCATTCTGTGAAAATTCTTTCTGTTCTGTGCATTCAACTAACAGAGTTGAACCTTACTTTTGATTGAGCCGTTCTGAAACACTCTTTCTGTAGAAACTGCAATTGGACATGCTAAGCGCTAAGAGGCCTACATTGGGAAAAAGAATATCTTCAAATAAAAACTACACAGATGCATTCTGTGAAACTTATTTCTGATCTGTAAATTCAGTTAACAGAGATAAAACATATTTTTGATTGAGCAGTTATGAAACACTCTTTTTGTAGAAAATGCAAGTGGAGATTCGGAGCGCTAAGAGGGTAATAGTGGAAAAAGGAATGTCTTCAAATATAAACTACACAGAATCATTCGGTGAAACTTCTTTCTGATCTGTGCATGCAGCTAACAGAGTTAAACCATACTTTTGATTGAGCAGATCTGAACACTCTTTCTGTAGAAAATGCAACTGGACATTTGGAGCGCTAAGAGCATAGTAGTGGAAAAAGGAATATATTCAAATATAAACTACACAGAAGCATTCTGTGAAACTTCTTTCTGATCTGAGCATTCAGCTAACAGAGTTAAACCATACTTTTGATTGAGCAGTTTTGAAACACTCTGTCTGTAGAAAATGCAACTGGACATTCGTAGCGCTAAGTGGGTAATAGTGGAAAAAAGAATATATTCAAATATAAACTACACAGAAGCATTGTATGAAACTTCTTTCTGTTCTGTGCATTCAACTAACAGAGTTGAACCTTACTTTTATTTGAGCCGTTCTGAAACACTCTTTCTGTAGAAACTGCAATTGGACATTCTGAGCGCTAAGAGGCCTATATTGGGAAAAAGAATGTCTACAAATAAAAACTACACAGAAGAATTGTGTGAAACTTCTTTCTGTTCTGTTTGTTCAACTAAAAGAGTTGAACCTTAGTTTTGATTGAGCCGTTCTGAAACACTCTTTCTGTAGAGAATGCAAGTGGAGATTCGGAGCGCTAAGAGGGTAATAGTGGAAAAAGGAATGTCTCCAAATATAAACTACACAGAATCATTCTGTGAAACTTCTTTCTGATCTGTGCATTCAGCTAACGGAGTTAAACCATACTTTTGATTGAGCAGATCTGAACACTCTTTCTGTAGAAAATGCAACTGGACATTTGGAGCGCTAAGAGAGTAGTAGAGGAAAAAGGAATATATTCAAATATAAACTACACAGAAGCATTCTGTGAAACTTTTTGTGATATGAGCATTCAGCTAACAGAGTTAAACCATACATTTGATTGAGCAGTTTTGAAACACTCTGTCTGTAGAAAATGCAACTGGACATTCGTAGCGCTAAGTGGGTAATAGTGGAAAAAAGAATATGTTCAAATATAAACTACACAGAAGCATTGTATGAAACTTCTTTCTGTTCTGTGCATTCAACTAACAGAGTTGAACCTTACTTTTGATTGAGCCGTTCTGAAACACTCTTTCTATAGAAACTGCAATTGGACATTCTGAGCGCTAAGAGGCCTATATTGGGAAAAAGAATGTCTACAAATAAAAACTACACAGAAGAATTGTGTGAAACTTCTTTCTGTTCTGTTTGTTCAACTAAAAGAGTTGAACCTTAGTTTTGATTGAGCCGTTCTGAAACACTCTTTCTGTAGAGAATGCAAGTGGAGATTCGGAGCGCTAAGAGGGTAATAGTGGAAAAAGGAATGTCTCCAAATATAAACTACACAGAATCATTCTGTGAAACTTCTTTCTGATCTGTGCATTCAGCTAACGGAGTTAAACCATACTTTTGATTGAGCAGATCTGAACACTCTTTCTGTAGAAAATGCAACTGGACATTTGGAGCGCTAAGAGAGTAGTAGAGGAAAAAGGAATATATTCAAATATAAACTACACAGAAGCATTCTGTGATACTTCTTTATGATCTGAGCATTCAGCTAACAGAGTTAAACCATACTTTTGATTGAGCAGTTTTGAAACACTCTGTCTGTAGAAAATGCAACTGGACATTCGTAGCGCTAAGTGGGTAATAGTGGAAAAAAGAATATGTTCAAATATAAACTACACAGAAGCATTGTATGAAACTTCTTTCTGTTCTGTGCATTCAACTAACAGAGTTGAACCTTACTTTTGATTGAGCTTTTCTGAAACACTCTTTCTGTAGAAACTGCAATTGGACATTCTGAGCGCTAAGAGGCCTATATTGGGAAAAATAATATCTTCAAATAAAAACTACACAGAAGCATTGTGTGAAACTTATTTCTGTTATGTTCATTAAGCTAACAGAGTTAAACCATACTTTTGATTGCGCAGTTCTGAACACTCTTTCTGTAGAAAATGCAAGTGGACATTCGGAGCGCTAAGAGGGTAATAGTGGAAAAAGGAATATATTCAAATATAAACTACACAGTAGCATTCTGTGAAAATTCTTTCTGTTCTGTGCATTCAACTAACAGAGTTGAACCTTACTTTTGATTGAGCCGTTCTGAAACACTCTTTCTGTAGAAACTGCAATTGGACATGCTAAGCGCTAAGAGGCCTACATTGGGAAAAAGAATATCTTCAAATAAAAACTACACAGATGCATTCTGTGAAACTTATTTCTGATCTGTAAATTCAGTTAACAGAGATAAAACATATTTTTGATTGAGCAGTTATGAAACACTCTTTTTGTAGAAAATGCAAGTGGAGATTCGGAGCGCTAAGAGGGTAATAGTGGAAAAAGGAATGTCTTCAAATATAAACTACACAGAATCATTCGGTGAAACTTCTTTCAGATCTGTGCATGCAGCTAACAGAGTTAAACCATACTTTTGATTGAGCAGATCTGAACACTCTTTCTGTAGAAAATGCAACTGGACATTTGGAGCGCTAAGAGCATAGTAGTGGAAAAAGGAATATATTCAAATATAAACTACACAGAAGCATTCTGTGAAACTTCTTTCTGATCTGAGCATTCAGCAAACAGAGTTAAACCATACTTTTGATTGAGCAGTTTTGAAACACTCTGTCTGTAGAAAATGCAACTGGACATTCGTAGCGCTAAGTGGGTAATAGTGGAAAAAAGAATATATTCAAATATAAACTACACAGAAGCATTGTATGAAACTTCTTTCTGTTCTGTGCATTCAACTAACAGAGTTGAACCTTACTTTTATTTGAGCCGTTCTGAAACACTCTTTCTGTAGAAACTGCAATTGGACATTCTGAGCGCTAAGAGGCCTATATTGGGAAAAAGAATGTCTACAAATAAAAACTACACAGAAGAATTGTGTGAAACTTCTTTCTGTTCTGTTTGTTCAACTAAAAGAGTTGAACCTTAGTTTTGATTGAGCCGTTCTGAAACACTCTTTCTGTAGAGAATGCAAGTGGAGATTCGGAGCGCTAAGAGGGTAATAGTGGAAAAAGGAATGTCTCCAAATATAAACTACACAGAATCATTCTGTGAAACTTCTTTCTGATCTGTGCATTCAGCTAACGGAGTTAAACCATACTTTTGATTGAGCAGATCTGAACACTCTTTCTGTAGAAAATGCAACTGGACATTTGGAGCGCTAAGAGAGTAGTAGAGGAAAAAGGAATATATTCAAATATAAACTACACAGAAGCATTCTGTGAAACTTTTTGTGATATGAGCATTCAGCTAACAGAGTTAAACCATAGTTTTGATTGAGCAGTTTTGAAACACTCTGTCTGTAGATAATGCAACTGGACATTCGTAGCGCTAAGTGGGTAATAGTGGAAAAAAGAATATGTTCAAATATAAACTACACAGAAGCATTGTATGAAACTTCTTTCTGTTCTGTGCATTCAACTAACAGAGTTGAACCTTACTTTTGATTGAGCCGTTCTGAAACACTCTTTCTATAGAAACTGCAATTGGACATTCTGAGCGCTAAGAGGCCTATATTGGGAAAAAGAATGTCTACAAATAAAAACTACACAGAAGTATTGTGTGAAACTTCTTTCTGTTCTGTTTGTTCAACTAAAAGAGTTGAACCTTAGTTTTGATTGAGCCGTTCTGAAACACTCTTTCTGTAGAGAATGCAAGTGGAGATTCGGAGCGCTAAGAGGGTAATAGTGGAAAAAGGAATGTCTCCAAATATAAACTACACAGAATCATTCTGTGAAACTTCTTTCTGATCTGTGCATTCAGCTAACGGAGTTAAACCATACTTTTGATTGAGCAGATCTGAACACTCTTTCTGTAGAAAATGCAACTGGACATTTGGAGCGCTAAGAGAGTAGTAGAGGAAAAAGGAATATATTCAAATATAAACTACACAGAAGCATTCTGTGAAACTTCTTTATGATCTGAGCATTCAGCTAACAGAGTTAAACCATACTTTTGATTGAGCAGTTTTGAAACACTCTGTCTGTAGAAAATGCAACTGGACATTCGTAGCGCTAAGTGGGTAATAGTGGAAAAAAGAATATGTTCAAATATAAACTACACAGAAGCATTGTATGAAACTTCTTTCTGTTCTGTGCATTCAACTAACAGAGTTGAACCTTACTTTTGATTGAGCTTTTCTGAAACACTCTTTCTGTAGAAACTGCAATTGGACATTCTGAGCGCTAAGAGGCCTATATTGGGAAAAATAATATCTTCAAATAAAAACTACACAGAAGCATTGTGTGAAACTTATTTCTGTTATGTTCATTAAGCTAACAGAGTTAAACCATACTTTTGATTGCGCAGTTCTGAACACTCTTTCTGTAGAAAATGCAAGTGGACATTCGGAGCGCTGAGAGGGTAATAGTGGAAAAAGGAATATATTCAAATATAAACTACACAGTAGCATTCTGTGAAAATTCTTTCTGTTCTGTGCATTCAACTAACAGAGTTGAACCTTACTTTTGATTGAGCCGTTCTGAAACACTCTTTCTGTAGAAACTGCAATTGGACATGCTAAGCGCTAAGAGGCCTACATTGGGAAAAAGAATATCTTCAAATAAAAACTACACAGATGCATTCTGTGAAACTTATTTCTGATCTGTAAATTCAGTTAACAGAGATAAAACATATTTTTGATTGAGCAGTTATGAAACACTCTTTTTGTAGAAAATGCAAGTGGAGATTCGGAGCGCTAAGAGGGTAATAGTGGAAAAAGGAATGTCTTCAAATATAAACTACACAGAATCATTCGGTGAAACTTCTTTCTGATCTGTGCATGCAGCTAACAGAGTTAAACCATACTTTTGATTGAGCAGATCTGAACACTCTTTCTGTAGAAAATGCAACTGGACATTTGGAGCGCTAAGAGCATAGTAGTGGAAAAAGGAATATATTCAAATATAAACTACACAGAAGCATTCTCTGAAACTTCTTTCTGATCTGAGCATTCAGCTAACAGAGTTAAACCATACTTTTGTTTGAGCAGTTTTGAAACACTCTGTCTGTAGAAAATGCAACTGGACATTCGTAGCGCTAAGTGGGTAATAGTGGAAAAAAGAATATATTCAAATATAAACTACACAGAAGCATTGTATGAAACTTCTTTCTGTTCTGTGCATTCAACTAACAGAGTTGAACCTTACTTTTGATTGAGCCGTTCTGAAACACTCTTTCTGTAGAAACTGCAATTGGACATTCTGAGCGCTAAGAGGCCTATATTGGGAAAAAGAATGTCTACAAATAAAAACTACACAGAAGAATTGTGTGAAACTTCTTTCTGTTCTGTTTGTTCAACTAAAAGAGTTGAACCTTAGTTTTGATTGAGCCGTTCTGAAACACTCTTTCTGTAGAGAATGCAAGTGGAGATTCGGAGCGCTAAGAGGGTAATAGTGGAAAAAGGAATGTCTCCAAATATAAACTACACAGAATCATTCTGTGAAACTTCTTTCTGATCTGTGCATTCAGCTAACGGAGTTAAACCATACTTTTGATTGAGCAGATCTGAACACTCTTTCTGTAGAAAATGCAACTGGACATTTTGAGCGCTAAGAGAGTAGTAGAGGAAAAAGGAATATATTCAAATATAAACTACACAGAAGCATTCTGTGAAACTTCTTTGTGATATGAGCATTCAGCTAACAGAGTTAAACCATACTTTTGATTGAGCAGTTTTGAAACACTCTGTCTGTAGAAAATGCAACTGGACATTCGTAGCGCTAAGTGGGTAATAGTGGAAAAAAGAATATGTTCAAATATAAACTACACAGAAGCATTGTATGAAACTTCTTTCTGTTCTGTGCATTCAACTAACAGAGTTGAACCTTACTTTTGATTGAGCCGTTCTGAAACACTCTTTCTATAGAAACTGCAATTGGACATTCTGAGCGCTAAGAAGCCTATATTGGGAAAAAGAATGTCTACAAATAAAAACTACACAGAAGAATTGTGTGAAACTTCTTTCTGTTCTGTTTGTTCAACTAAAAGAGTTGAACCTTAGTTTTGATTGAGCCGTTCTGAAACACTCTTTCTGTAGAGAATGCAAGTGGAGATTCGGAGCGCTAAGAGGGTAATAGTGGAAAAAGGAATGTCTCCAAATATAAACTACACAGAATCATTCTGTGAAACTTCTTTCTGATCTGTGCATTCAGCTAACGGAGTTAAACCATACTTTTGATTGAGCAGATCTGAACACTCTTTCTGTAGAAAATGCAACTGGACATTTGGAGCGCTAAGAGAGTAGTAGAGGAAAAAGGAATATATTCAAATATAAACTACACAGAAGCATTCTGTGAAACATCTTTGTGATATGAGCATTCAGCTAACAGAGTTAAACCATACTTTTGATTGAGCAGTTTTGAAACACTCTGTCTGTAGAAAATGCAACTGGACATTCGTAGCGCTAAGTGGGTAATAGTGGAAAAAAGAATATGTTCAAATATAAACTACACAGAAGCATTGTATGAAACTTCTTTCTGTTCTGTGCATTCAACTAACAGAGTTGAACCTTACTTTTGATTGAGCTTTTCTGAAACACTCTTTCTGTAGAAACTGCAATTGGACATTCTGAGCGCTAAGAGGCCTATATTGGGAAAAATAATATCTTCAAATAAAAACTACACAGAAGCATTGTGTGAAACTTCTTTCTGATATGTTCATTAAGCTAACAGAGTTAAACCATACTTTTGATTGCGCAGTTCTGAACACTCTTTCTGTAGAAAATGCAAGTGGACATTCGGAGCGCTAAGAGGGTAATAGTGGAAAAAGGAATATATTCAAATATAAACTACACAGTAGCATTCTGTGAAAATTCTTTCTGTTCTGTGCATTCAACTAACAGAGTTGAACCTTACTTTTGATTGAGCCGTTCTGAAACACTCTTTCTGTAGAAACTGCAATTGGACATGCTAAGCGCTAAGAGGCCTACATTGGGAAAAAGAATATCTTCAAATAAAAACTACACAGATGCATTCTGTGAAACTTATTTCTGATCTGTAAATTCAGTTAACAGAGATAAAATATATTTTTGATTGAGCAGTTATGAAACACTCTTTTTGTAGAAAATGCAAGTGGAGATTCGGAGCGCTAAGAGGGTAATAGTGGAAAAAGGAATGTCTTCAAATATAAACTACACAGAATCATTCGGTGAAACTTCTTTCTGATCTGTGCATGCAGCTAACAGAGTTAAACCATACTTTTGATTGAGCAGATCTGAACACTCTTTCTGTAGAAAATGCAACTGGACATTTGGAGCGCTAAGAGCATAGTAGTGGAAAAAGGAATATATTCAAATATAAACTACACAGAAGCATTCTGTGAAACTTCTTTCTGATCTGAGCATTCAGCTAACAGAGTTAAACCATACTTTTGATTGAGCAGTTTTGAAACACTCTGTCTGTAGAAAATGCAACTGGACATTCGTAGCGCTAAGTGGGTAATAGTGGAAAAAAGAATATATTCAAATATAAACTACACAGAAGCATTGTATGAAACTTCTTTCTGTTCTGTGCATTCAACTAACAGAGTTGAACCTTACTTTTATTTGAGCCGTTCTGAAACACTCTTTCTGTAGAAACTGCAATTGGACATTCTGAGCGCTAAGAGGCCTATATTGGGAAAAAGAATGTCTACAAATAAAAACTACACAGAAGAATTGTGTGAAACTTCTTTCTGTTCTGTTTGTTCAACTAAAAGAGTTGAACCTTAGTTTTGATTGAGCCGTTCTGAAACACTCTTTCTGTAGAGAATGCAAGTGGAGATTCGGAGCGCTAAGAGGGTAATAGTGGAAAAAGGAATGTCTCCAAATATAAACTACACAGAATCATTCTGTGAAACTTCTTTCTGATCTGTGCATTCAGCTAACGGAGTTAAACCATACTTTTGATTGAGCAGATCTGAACACTCTTTCTGTAGAAAATGCAACTGGACATTTGGAGCGCTAAGAGAGTAGTAGAGGAAAAAGGAATATATTCAAATATAAACTACACAGAAGCATTCTGTTAAACTTCTTTGTGATATGAGCATTCAGCTAACAGAGTTAAACCAAACTTTTGATTGAGCAGTTTTGAAGCACTCTGTCTGTAGAAAATGCAACTGGACATTCGTAGCGCTAAGTGGGTAATAGTGGAAAAAAGAATATGTTCAAATATAAACTACACAGAAGCATTGTATGAAACTTCTTTCTGTTCTGTGCATTCAACTAACAGAGTTGAACCTTACTTTTGATTGAGCCGTTCAGAAACACTCTTTCTATAGAAACTGCAATTGGACATTCTGAGCGCTAAGAGGCCTATATTGGGAAAAAGAATGTCTACAAATAAAAACTACACAGAAGAATTGTGTGAAACTTCTTTCTGTTCTGTTTGTTCAACTAAAAGAGTTGAACCTTAGTTTTGATTGAGCCGTTCTGAAACACTCTTTCTGTAGAGAATGCAAGTGGAGATTCGGAGCGCTAAGAGGGTAATAGTGTAAAAAGGAATGTCTCCAAATATAAACTACACAGAATCATTCTGTGAAACTTCTTTCTTTTCTGTGCATTCAGCTAACGGAGTTAAACCATACTTTTGATTGAGCAGATCTGAACACTCTTTCTGTAGAAAATGCAACTGGACATTTTGAGCGCTAAGAGAGTAGTAGAGGAAAAAGGAATATATTCAAATATAAACTACACAGAAGCATTCTGTGAAACTTCTTTCTGATCTGAGCATTCAGCTAACAGAGTTAAACCATACTTTTGATTGAGCAGTTTTGAAACACTCTGTCTGTAGAAAATGCAACTGGACATTCGTAGCGCTAAGTGGGTAATAGTGGAAAAAAGAATATGTTCAAATATAAACTACACAGAAGCATTGTATGAAACTTCTTTCTGTTCTGTGCATTCAACTAACAGAGTTGAACCTTACTTTTGATTGAGCTTTTCTGAAACACTCTTTCTGTAGAAACTGCAATTGGACATTCTGAGCGCTAAGAGGCCTATATTGGGAAAAATAATATCTTCAAATAAAAACTACACAGAAGCATTGTGTGAAACTTATTTCTGTTATGTTCATTAAGCTAACAGAGTTAAACCATACTTTTGATTGCGCAGTTCTGAACACTCTTTCTGTAGAAAATGCAAGTGGACATTCGGAGCGCTAAGAGGGTAATAGTGGAAAAAGGAATATATTCAAATATAAACTACACAGTAGCATTCTGTGAAAATTATTTCTGTTCTGTGCATTCAACTAACAGAGTTGAACCTTACTTTTGATTGAGCCGTTCTGAAACACTCTTTCTGTAGAAACTGCAATTGGACATGCTAAGCGCTAAGAGGCCTACATTGGGAAAAAGAATATCTTCAAATAAAAACTACACAGATGCATTCTGTGAAACTTATTTCTGATCTGTAAATTCAGTTAACAGAGATAAAACATATTTTTGATTGAGCAGTTATGAAACACTCTTTTTGTAGAAAATGCAAGTGGAGATTCGGAGCGCTAAGAGGGTAATAGTGGAAAAAGGAATGTCTTCAAATATAAACTACACAGAATCATTCGGTGAAACTTCTTTCTGATCTGTGCATGCAGCTAACAGAGTTAAACCATACTTTTGATTGAGCAGATCTGAACACTCTTTCTGTAGAAAATGCAACTGGACATTTGGAGCGCTAAGAGCATAGTAGTGGAAAAAGGAATATATTCAAATATAAACTACACAGAAGCATTCTGTGAAACTTCTTTCTGATCTGAGCATTCAGCTAACAGAGTTAAACCATACTTTTGATTGAGCAGTTTTGAAACACTCTGTCTGTAGAAAATGCAACTGGACATTCGTAGCGCTAAGTGGGTAATAGTGGAAAAAAGAATATATTCAAATATAAACTACACAGAAGCATTGTATGAAACTTCTTTCTGTTCTGTGCATTCAACTAACAGAGTTGAACCTTACTTTTGATTGAGCCGTTCTGAAACACTCTTTCTGTAAAAACTGCAATTGGACATTCTGAGCGCTAAGAGGCCTATATTGGGAAAAAGAATGTCTACAAATAAAAACTACACAGAAGAATTGTGTGAAACTTCTTTCTGTTCTGTTTGTTCAACTAAAAGAGTTGAACCTTAGTTTTGATTGAGCCGTTCTGAAACACTCTTTCTGTAGAGAATGCAAGTGGAGATTCGGAGCGCTAAGAGGGTAATAGTGGAAAAAGGAATGTCTCCAAATATAAACTACACAGAATCATTCTGTGAAACTTCTTTCTGATCTGTGCATTCAGCTAACGGAGTTAAACCATACTTTTGATTGAGCAGATCTGAACACTCTTTCTGTAGAAAATGCAACTGGACATTTGGAGCGCTAAGAGAGTAGTAGAGGAAAAAGGAATATATTCAAATATAAACTACACAGAAGCATTCTGTGAAACTTCTTTGTGATATGAGCATTCAGCTAACAGAGTTAAACCATACTTTTGATTGAGCAGTTTTGAAACACTCTGTCTGTAGAAAATGCAACTGGACATTCGTAGCGCTAAGTGGGTAATAGTGGAAAAAAGAATATGTTCAAATATAAACTACACAGAAGCATTGTATGAAACTTCTTTCTGTTCTGTGCATTCAACTAACAGAGTTGAACCTTACTTTTGATTGAGCCTTTCTGAAACACTCTTTCTGTAGAAACTGCAATTGGACATTCTGAGCGCTAAGAGGCCTATATTGGGAAAAATAATATCTTCAAATAAAAACTACACAGAAGCATTGTGTGAAACTTATTTCTGATATGTTCATTAAGCTAACAGAGTTAAACCATACTTTTGATTGCGCAGTTCTGAACACTCTTTCTGTAGAAAATGCAAGTGGACATTCGGAGCGCTACGAGGGTAATAGTGGAAAAAAGAATATATTCAAATATAAACTACACAGTAGCATTCTGTGAAAATTCATTCTGTTCTGTGCATTCAACTAACAGAGTTGAACCTTGCTTTTGATTGAGCCGTTCTGAAACACTCTTTCTGTAGAAACTGCAATTGGACATGCTAAGCGCTAAGAGGCCTACATTGGGAAAAAGAATATCTTCAAATAAAAACTACACAGATGCATTCTGTGAAACTTATTTCTGATCTGTAAATTCAGTTAACAGAGATAAAACATATTTTTGATTGAGCAGTTATGAAACACTCTTTTTGTAGAAAATGCAAGTGGAGATTCGGAGCGCTAAGAGGGTAATAGTGGAAAAAGGAATGTCTTCAAATATAAACTACACAGAATCATTCGGTGAAACTTCTTTCTGATCTGTGCATGCAGCTAACAGAGTTAAACCATACTTTTGATTGAGCAGATCCGAACATTCTTTCTGTAGAAAATGCAACTGGACATTTGGAGCGCTAAGAGCATAGTAGTGGAAAAAGGAATATATTCAAATATAAACTACACAGAAGCATTCTGTGAAACTTCTTTCTGATCTGAGCATTCAGCTAACAGAGTTAAACCATACTTTTGATTGAGCAGTTTTGAAACACTCTGTCTGTAGAAAATGCAACTGGACATTCGTAGCGCTAAGTGGGTAATAGTGGAAAAAAGAATATGTTCAAATATAAAATACACAGAAGCATTGTATGAAACTTCTTTCTGTTCTGTGCATTCAACTAACAGAGTTGAACCTTACTTTTGATTGAGCCGTTCTGAAACACTCTTTCTGTAGAAACTGCAATTGGACATTCTGAGCGCTAAGAGGCCTATATTGGGAAAAAGAATGTCTACAAATAAAAACTACACAGAAGAATTGTGTGAAACTTCTTTCTGTTCTGTTTGTTCAACTAAAAGAGTTGAACCTTAGTTTTGATTGAGCCGTTCTGAAACACTCTTTCTGTAGAGAATGCAAGTGGAGATTCGGAGCGCTAAGAGGGTAATAGTGGAAAAAGGAATGTCTCCAAATATAAACTACACAGAATCATTCTGTGAAACTTCTTTCTGATCTGTGCATTCAGCTAACGGAGTTAAACCATACTTTTGATTGAGCAGATCTGAACACTCTTTCTGTAGAAAATGCAACTGGACATTTGGAGCGCTAAGAGAGTAGTAGAGGAAAAAGGAATATATTCAAATATAAACTACACAGAAGCATTCTGTGAAACTTCTTTGTGATATGAGCATTCAGCTAACAGAGTTAAACCATACTTTTGATTGAGCAGTTTTGAAACACTCTGTCTGTAGAAAATGCAACTGGACATTCGTAGCGCTAAGTGGGTAATACTGGAAAAAAGAATATGTTCAAATATAAACTACACAGAAGCATTGTATGAAACTTCTTTCTGTTCTGTGCATTCAACTAACAGAGTTGAACCTTACTTTTGATTGAGCCTTTCTGAAACACTCTTTCTGTAGAAACTGCAATTGGACATTCGGAGCGCTAAGAGGCCTCTATTGGGAAAAATAATATCTTCCAATAAAAACTACACAGAAGCATTGTGTGAAACTTATTTCTGATATGTTCATTAAGCTAACAGAGTTAAACCATACTTTTGATTGCGCAGTTCTGAACACTCTTTCTGTAGAAAATGCAAGTGGACATTCGGAGCGCTAAGAGGGTAATAGTGGAAAAAGGAATATATTCAAATATAAACTACACAGTAGCATTCTGTGAAAATTCTTTCTGTTCTGTGCATTCAACTAACAGAGTTGAACCTTACTTTTGATTGAGCCGTTCTGAAACACTCTTTCTGTAGAAACTGCAATTGGACATGCTAAGCGCTAAGAGGCCTACATTGGGAAAAAGAATATCTTCAAATAAAAACTACACAGATGCATTCTGTGAAACTTATTTCTGATCTGTAAATTCAGTTAACAGAGATAAAACATATTTTTGATTGAGCAGTTATGAAACACTCTTTCTGTAGAAAATGCAAGTGGACATTCGGAGCGCTAAGAGGGTAATAGTGGAAAAAGGAATATATTCAAATATAAACTACACAGTAGCATTCTGTGAAAATTCTTTCTGTTCTGTGCATTCAACTAACAGAGTTGAACCTTACTTTTGATTGAGCCGTTCTGAAACACTCTTTCTGTAGAAACTGCAATTGGACATGCTAAGCGCTAAGAGGCCTACATTGGGAAAAAGAATATCTTCAAATAAAAACTACACAGATGCATTCTGTGAAACTTATTTCTGATCTGTAAATTCAGTTAACAGAGATAAAATATATTTTTGATTGAGCAGTTATGAAACACTCTTTTTGTAGAAAAAGGAAGTGGAGATTCGGAGCGCTAAGAGGGTAATAGTGGAAAAAGGAATGTCTTCAAATATAAACTACACAGAATCATTCGGTGAAACTTCTTTCTGATCTGTGCATGCAGCTAACAGAGTTAAAACATACATTTGATTGAGCAGATCTGAACACTCTTTCTGTAGAAAATGCAACTGGACATTTGGAGCGCTAAGAGCATAGTAGTGGAAAAAGGAATATATTCAAATATAAACTACACAGAAGCATTCTGTGAAACTTCTTTCTGATCTGAGCATTCAGCTAACAGAGTTAAACCATACTTTTGATTGAGCAGTTTTGAAACACTCTGTCTGTAGAAAATGCAAGTGGACATTCGTAGCGCTAAGTGGGTAATAGTGGAAAAAAGAATATATTCAAATATAAACTACACAGAAGCATTGTATGAAACTTCTTTCTGTTCTGTGCATTCAACTAACAGAGTTGAACCTTACTTTTGATTGAGCCGTTCTGAAACACTCTTTCTGTAGAAACTGCAATTGGACATTCTGAGCGCTAAGAGGCCTATATTGGGAAAAAGAATGTCTACAAATAAAAACTACACAGAAGAATTGTGTGAAACTTCTTTCTGTTCTGTTTGTTCAACTAAAAGAGTTGAACCTTAGTTTTGATTGAGCCGTTCTGAAACACTCTTTCTGTAGAGAATGCAAGTGGAGATTCGGAGCGCTAAGAGTTTAATAGTGGAAAAAGGAATGTCTCCAAATATAAACTACACAGAATCATTCTGTGAAACTTCTTTCTGATCTGTGCATTCAGCTAACGGAGGTAAACCATACTTTTGATTGAGCAGATCTGAACACTCTTTCTGTAGAAAATGCAACTGGACATTTGGAGCGCTAAGAGAGTAGTAGAGGAAAAAGGAATATATTCAAATATAAACTACACAGAAGCATTCTGTGAAACTTCTTTGTGATATGAGCATTCAGCTAACAGAGTTAAACCATACTTTTGATTGAGCAGTTTTGAAACACTCTGTCTGTAGAAAATGCAACTGGACATTCGTAGCGCTAAGTGGGTAATAGTGGAAAAAAGAATATGTTCAAATATAAACTACACAGAAGCATTGTATGAAACTTCTTTCTGTTCTGTGCATTCAACTAACAGAGTTGAACCTTACTTTTGATTGAGCCGTTCTGAAACACTCTTTCTATAGAAACTGCAATTGGACATTCTGAGCGCTAAGAGGCCTATATTGGGAAAAAGAATGTCTACAAATAAAAACTACACAGAAGAATTGTGTGATACTTCTTTCTGTTCTGTTTGTTCAACTAAAAGAGTTGAACCTTAGTTTTGATTGAGCCGTTCTGAAACACTCTTTCTGTAGAGAATGCAAGTGGAGATTCGGAGCGCTAAGAGGGTAATAGTGGAAAAAGGAATGTCTCCAAATATAAACTACACAGAATCATTCTGTGAAACTTCTTTCTGATCTGTGCATTCAGCTAACGGAGTTAAACCATACTTTTGATTGAGCAGATCTGAACACTCTTTCTGTAGAAAATGCAACTGGACATTTGGAGCGCTAAGAGAGTAGTAGAGGAAAAAGGAATATATTCAAATATAAACTACACAGAAGCATTCTGTGAAACTTCTTTTTGATATGAGCATTCAGCTAACAGAGTTAAACCATACTTTTGATTGAGCAGTTTTGAAACACTCTGTCTGTAGAAAATGCAACTGGACATTCGTAGCGCTAAGTGGGTAATAGTGGAAAAAAGAATATGTTCAAATATAAACTACACAGAAGCATTGTATGAAACTTCTTTCTGTTCTGTGCATTCAACTAACAGAGTTGAACCTTACTTTTGATTGAGCCTTTCTGAAACACTCTTTCTGTAGAAACTGCAATTGGACATTCTGAGCGCTAAGAGGCCTATATTGGGAAAAATAATATCTTCAAATAAAAACTACACAGAAGCATTGTGTGAAACTTCTTTCTGATATGTTCATTAAGCTAACAGAGTTAAACCATACTTTTGATTGCGCAGTTCTGAACACTCTTTCTGTAGAAAATGCAAGTGGACATTCGGAGTGCTAAGAGGGTAATAGTGGAAAAAGGAATATATTCAAATATAAACTACACAGTAGCATTCTGTGAAAATTCTTTCTGTTCTGTGCATTCAACTAACAGAGTTGAACCTTACTTTTGATTGAGCCGTTCTGAAACACTCTTTCTGTAGAAACTGCAATTGGACATGCTAAGCGCTAAGAGGCCTACATTGGGAAAAAGAATATCTTCAAATAAAAACTACACAGATGCATTCTGTGAAACTTATTTCTGATCTGTAAATTCAGTTAACAGAGATAAAACATATTTTTGATTGAGCAGTTATGAAACACTCTTTTTGTAGAAAATGCAAGTGGAGATTCGGAGCGCTAAGAGGGTAATAGTGGAAAAAGGAATGTCTTCAAATATAAACTACACAGAATCATTCGGTGAAACTTCTTTCTGATCTGTGCATGCAGCTAACAGAGTTAAACCATACTTTTGATTGAGCAGATCTGAACACTCTTTCTGTAGAAAATGCAACTGGACATTTGGAGCGCTAAGAGCATAGTAGTGGAAAAAGGAATATATTCAAATATAAACTACACAGAAGCATTCTGTGAATCTTCTTTCTGATCTGAGCATTCAGCTAACAGAGTTAAACCATACTTTTGATTGAGCAGTTTTGAAACACACTGTCTGTAGAAAATGCAACTGGACATTCGTAGCGCTAAGTGGGTAATAGTGGAAAAAAGAATATATTCAAATATAAACTACACAGAAGCATTGTATGAAACTTCTTTCTGTTCTGTGCATTCAACTAACAGAGTTGAACCTTACTTTTGATTGAGCCGTTCTGAAACACTCTTTCTGTAAAAACTGCAATTGGACATTCTGAGCGCTAAGAGGCCTATATTGGGAAAAAGAATGTCTACAAATAAAAACTACACAGAAGAATTGTGTGAAACTTCTTTCTGTTCTGTTTGTTCAACTAAAAGAGTTGAACCTTAGTTTTGATTGAGCCGTTCTGAAACACTCTTTCTGTAGAGAATGCAAGTGGAGATTCGGAGCGCTAAGAGGGTAATAGTGGAAAAAGGAATGTCTCCAAATATAAACTACACAGAATCATTCTGTGAAACTTATTTCTGATCTGTGCATTCAGCTAACGGAGTTAAACCATACTTTTGATTGAGCAGATCTGAACACTCTTTCTGTAGAAAATGCAACTGGACATTTTGAGCGCTAAGAGAGTAGTAGAGGAAAAAGGAATATATTCAAATATAAACTACACAGAAGCATTCTGTGAAACTTCTTTGTGATATGAGCATTCAGCTAACAGAGTTAAACCATACTTTTGATTGAGCAGTTTTGAAACACTCTGTCTGTAGAAAATGCAACTGGACATTCGTAGCGCTAAGTGGGTAATAGTGGAAAAAAGAATATGTTCAAATATAAACTACACAGAAGCATTGTATGAAACTTCTTTCTGTTCTGTGCATTCAACTAACAGAGTTGAACCTTACTTTTGATTGAGCCTTTCTGAAACACTCTTTCTGTAGAAACTGCAATTGGACATTCTGAGCGCTAAGAGGCCTATATTGGGAAAAATAATATCTTCAAATAAAAACTACACAGAAGCATTGTGTGAAACTTATTTCTGATATGTTCATTAAGCTAACAGAGTTAAACCATACTTTTGATTGCGCAGTTCTGAACACTCTTTCTGTAGAAAATGCAAGTGGAAATTCTGAGCGCTAAGAGGGTAATAGTGGAAAAAGGAATATATTCAAATATAAACTACACAGTAGCATTCTGTGAAAATTCTTTCTGTTCTGTGCATTCAACTAACAGAGTTGAACCTTACTTTTGATTGAGCCGTTCTGAAACACTCTTTCTGTAGAAACTGCAATTGGACATGCTAAGCGCTAAGAGGCCTACATTGGGAAAAAGAATATCTTCAAATAAAAACTACACAGATGCATTCTGTGAAACTTATTTCTGATCTGTAAATTCAGTTAACAGAGATAAAACATATTTTTGATTGAGCAGTTATGAAACACTCTTTTTGTAGAAAATGCAAGTGGAGATTCGGAGCGCTAAGAGGGTAATAGTGGAAAAAGGAATGTCTTCAAATATAAACTACACAGAATCATTCGGTGAAACTTCTTTCTGATCTGTGCATGCAGCTAACAGAGTTAAACCATACTTTTGATTGAGCAGATCTGAACACTCTTTCTGTAGAAAATGCAACTGGACATTTGGAGCGCTAAGAGCATAGTAGTGGAAAAAGGAATATATTCAAATATAAACTACACAGAAGCATTCTGTGAAACTTCTTTCTGATCTGAGCATTCAGCTAACAGAGTTAAACCATACTTTTGATTGAGCAGTTTTGAAACACTCTGTCTGTAGAAAATGCAACTGGACCTTCGTAGCGCTAAGTGGGTAATAGTGGAAAAAAAATATATTCAAATATAAACTACACAGAAGCATTGTATGAAACTACTTTCTGTTCTGTGCATTCAACTAACAGAGTTGAACCTTACTTTTGATTGAGCCGTTCTGAAACACTCTTTCTGTAGAAACTGCAATTGGACATTCTGAGCGCTAAGAGGCCTATATTGGGAAAAAGAATGTCTACAAATAAAAACTACACAGAAGAATTGTGTGAAACTTCTTTCTGTTCTGTTTGTTCAACTAAAAGAGTTGAACCGTAGTTTTGATTGAGCCGTTCTGAAACACTCTTTCTGTAGAGAATGCAAGTGGAGATTCGGAGCGCTAAGTGGGTAATAGTGGAAAAAGGAATGTCTCCAAATATAAACTACACAGAATCATTCTGTGAAACTTCTTTCTGATCTGTGCATTCAGCTAACAGAGTTAAACCATACTTTTGATTGAGCAGATCTGAACACTCTTTCTGTAGAAAATGCAACTGGACATTTGGAGCGCTAAGAGAGTAGTAGTGGAAAAAGGAATATATTCAAATATAAACTACACAGAAGCATTCTGTGAAACTTCTTTCTGATCTGAGCATTCAGCTAACAGAGTTAAACCATACTTTTGATTGAGCAGTTTTGAAACACTCTGTCTGTAGAAAATGCAACTGGACATTCGTAGCGCTAAGTGGGTAATAGTGGAAAAAAGAATATGTTCAAATATAAACTACACAGAAGCATTGTATGAAACTTCTTTCTGTTCTGTGCATTCAACTAACAGAGTTGAACCTTACTTTTGATTGAGCCTTTCTGAAACACTCTTTCTGTAGAAACTGCAATTGGACATTCTGAGCGCTAAGAGGCCTATATTGGGAAAAATAATATCTTCAAATAAAAACTACACAGAAGCATTGTGTGAAACTTATTTCTGATATGTTCATTAAGCTAACAGAGTTAAACCATACTTTTGATTGCGCAGTTCTGAACACTCTTTCTGTAGAAAATGCAAGTGGACATTCGGAGCGCTAAGAGGGTAATAGTGGAAAAAGGAATATATTCAAATATAAACTACACAGTAGCATTCTGTGAAAATTCTTTCTGTTCTGTGCATTCAACTAACAGAGTTGAACCTTACTTTTGATTGAGCCGTTCTGAAACACTCTTTCTGTAGAAACTGCAATTGGACATGCTAAGCGCTAAGAGGCCTACATTGGGAAAAAGAATATCTTCAAATAAAAACTACACAGATGCATTCTGTGAAACTTATTTCTGATCTGTAAATTCAGTTAACAGAGATAAAACATATTTTTGATTGAGCAGTTATGAAACACTCTTTTTGTAGAAAATGCAAGTGGAGATTCGGAGCGCTAAGAGGGTAATAGTGGAAAAAGGAATGTCTTCAAATATAAACTACACAGAATAATTCGGTGAAACTTCTTTCTGATCTGTGTATGCAGCTAACAGAGTTAAACCATACTTTTGATTGAGCAGATCTGAACACTCTTTCTGTAGAAAATGCAACTGGACATTTGGAGCGCTAAGAGCATAGTAGTGGAAAAAGGAATATATTCAAATATAAACTACACAGAAGCATTCTGTGAAACTTCTTTCTGATCTGAGCATTCAGCTAACAGAGTTAAACCATACTTTTGATTGAGCAGTTTTGAAACACTCTGTCTGTAGAAAATGCAACTGGACATTCGTAGCGCTAAGTGGGTAATAGTGGAAAAAAGAATATATTCAAATATAAACTACACAGAAGCATTGTATGAAACTTCTTTCTGTTCTGTGCATTCAACTAACAGAGTTGAACCTTACTTTTGATTGAGCCGTTCTGAAACACTCTTTCTGTAGAAACTGCAATTGGACATTCTGAGCGCTAAGAGGCCTATATTGGGAAAAAGAATGTCTACAAATAAAAACTACACAGAAGAATTGTGTGAAACTTCTTTCTGTTCTGTTTGTTCAACTAAAAGAGTTGAACCTTAGTTTTGATTGAGCCGTTCTGAAACACTCTTTCTGTAGAGAATGCAAGTGGAGATTCGGAGCGCTAAGAGGGTAATAGTGGAAAAAGGAATGTCTCCAAATATAAACTACACAGAATCATTCTGTGAAACTTCTTTCTGATCTGTGCATTCAGCTAACGGAGTTAAACCATACTTTTGATTGAGCAGATCTGAACACTCTTTCTGTAGAAAATGCAACTGGACATTTTGAGCGCTAAGAGAGTAGTAGAGGAAAAAGGAATATATTCAAATATAAACTACACAGAAGCATTCTGTGAAACTTCTTTGTGATATGAGCATTCAGCTAACAGAGTTAAACCATACTTTTGATTGAGCAGTTTTGAAACACTCTGTCTGTTGAAAATGCAACTGGACATTCGTAGCGCTAAGTGGGTAATAGTGGAAAAAAGAATATGTTCAAATATAAACTACACAGAAGCATTGTATGAAACTTCTTTCTGTTCTGTGCATTCAACTAACAGAGTTGAACCTTACTTTTGATTGAGCCGTTCTGAAACACTCTTTCTATAGAAACTGCAATTGGACATTCTGAGCGCTAAGAGGCCTATATTGGGAAAAAGAATGTCTACAAATAAAAACTACACAGAAGAATTGTGTGAAACTTCTTTCTGTTCTGTTTGTTCAACTAAAAGAGTTGAACCTTAGTTTTGATTGAGCCGTTCTGAAACACTCTTTCTGTAGAGAATGCAAGTGGAGATTCGGAGCGCTAAGAGGGTAATAGTGGAAAAAGGAATGTCTCCAAATATAAACTACACAGAATCATTCTGTGAAACTTCTTTCTGATCTGTGCATTCAGCTAACGGAGTTAAACCATACTTTTGATTGAGCAGATCTGAACACTCTTTCTGTAGAAAATGCAACTGGACATTTGGAGCGCTAAGAGAGTAGTAGAGGAAAAAGGAATATATTCAAATATAAACTACACAGAAGCATTCTTTGAAACTTCTTTGTGATATGAGCATTCAGCTAACAGAGTTAAACCATACTTTTGATTGAGCAGTTTTGAAACACTCTGTCTGTAGAAAATGCAACTGGACATTCGTAGCGCTAAGTGGGTAATAGTGGAAAAAAGAATATGTTCAAATATAAACTACACAGAAGCATTGTATGAAACTTCTTTCTGTTCTGTGCATTCAACTAACAGAGTTGAACCTTACTTTTGATTGAGCCTTTCTGAAACACTCTTTCTGTAGAAACTGCAATTGGACATTCTGAGCGCTAAGAGGCCTATATTGGGAAAAATAATATCTTCAAATAAAAACTACACAGAAGCATTGTGTGAAACTTCTTTCTGATATGTTCATTAAGCTAACAGAGTTAAACCATACTTTTGATTGCGCAGTTCTGAACACTCTTTCTGTAGAAAATGCAAGTGGACATTCGGAGCGCTAAGAGGGTAATAGTGGAAAAAGGAATATATTCAAATATAAACTACACAGTAGCATTCTGTGAAAATTCTTTCTGTTCTGTGCATTCAACTAACAGAGTTGAACCTTACTTTTGATTGAGCCGTTCTGAAACACTCTTTCTGTAGAAACTGCAATTGGACATGCTAAGCGCTAAGAGGCCTACATTGGGAAAAAGAATATCTTCAAATAAAAACTACACAGATGCATTCTGTGAAACTTATTTCTGATCTGTAAATTCAGTTAACAGAGATAAAACATATTTTTGATTGAGCAGTTATGAAACACTCTTTTTGTAGAAAATGCAAGTGGAGATTCGGAGCGCTAAGAGGGTAATAGTGGAAAAAGGAATGTCTTCAAATATAAACTACACAGAATCATTCGGTGAAACTTCTTTCTGATCTGTGCATGCAGCTAACAGAGTTAAACCATACTTTTGATTGAGCAGATCTGAACACTCTTTCTGTAGAAAATGCAACTGGACATTTGGAGCGCTAAGAGCATAGTAGTGGAAAAAGGAATATATTCAAATATAAACTACACAGAAGCATTCTGTGAAACTTCTTTCTGATCTGAGCATTCAGCTAACAGAGTTAAACCATACTTTTGATTGAGCAGTTTTGAAACACTCTGTCTGTAGAAAATGCAACTGGACATTCGTAGCGCTAAGTGGGTAATAGTGGAAAAAAAATATATTCAAATATAAACTACACAGAAGCATTGTATGAAACTACTTTCTGTTCTGTGCATTCAACTAACAGAGTTGAACCTTACTTTTGATTGAGCCGTTCTGAAACACTCTTTCTGTAGAAACTGCAATTGGACATTCTGAGCGCTAAGAGGCCTATATTGGGAAAAAGAATGTCTACAAATAAAAACTACACAGAAGAATTGTGTGAAACTTCTTTCTGTTCTGTTTGTTCAACTAAAAGAGTTGAACCGTAGTTTTGATTGAGCCGTTCTGAAACACTCTTTCTGTAGAGAATGCAAGTGGAGATTCGGAGCGCTAAGTGGGTAATAGTGGAAAAAGGAATGTCTCCAAATATAAACTACACAGAATCATTCTGTGAAACTTCTTTCTGATCTGTGCATTCAGCTAACAGAGTTAAACCATACTTTTGATTGAGCAGATCTGAACACTCTTTCTGTAGAAAATGCAACTGGACATTTGGAGCGCTAAGAGAGTAGTAGTGGAAAAAGGAATATATTCAAATATAAACTACACAGAAGCATTCTGTGAAACTTCTTTCTGATCTGAGCATTCAGCTAACAGAGTTAAACCATACTTTTGATTGAGCAGTTTTGAAACACTCTGTCTGTAGAAAATGCAACTGGACATTCGTAGCGCTAAGTGGGTAATAGTGGAAAAAAGAATATGTTCAAATATAAACTACACAGAAGCATTGTATGAAACTTCTTTCTGTTCTGTGCATTCAACTAACAGAGTTGAACCTTACTTTTGATTGAGCCTTTCTGAAACACTCTTTCTGTAGAAACTGCAATTGGACATTCTGAGCGCTAAGAGGCCTATATTGGGAAAAATAATATCTTCAAATAAAAACTACACAGAAGCATTGTGTGAAACTTATTTCTGATATGTTCATTAAGCTAACAGAGTTAAACCATACTTTTGATTGCGCAGTTCTGAACACTCTTTCTGTAGAAAATGCAAGTGGACATTCGGAGCGCTAAGAGGGTAATAGTGGAAAAAGGAATATATTCAAATATAAACTACACAGTAGCATTCTGTGAAAATTCTTTCTGTTCTGTGCATTCAACTAACAGAGTTGAACCTTACTTTTGATTGAGCCGTTCTGAAACACTCTTTCTGTAGAAACTGCAATTGGACATGCGAAGCGCTAAGAGGCCTACATTGGGAAAAAGAATATCTTCAAATAAAAACTACACAGATGCATTCTGTGAAACTTATTTCTGATCTGTAAATTCAGTTAACAGAGATAAAACATATTTTTGATTGAGCAGTTATGAAACACTCTTTTTGTAGAAAATGCAAGTGGAGATTCGGAGCGCTAAGAGGGTAATAGTGGAAAAAGGAATGTCTTCAAATATAAACTACACAGAATCATTCGGTGAAACTTCTTTCTGATCTGTGCATGCAGCTAACAGAGTTAAACCATACTTTTGATTGAGCAGATCTGAACACTCTTTCTGTAGAAAATGCAACTGGACATTTGGAGCGCTAAGAGCATAGTAGTGGAAAAAGGAATATATTCAAATATAAACTACACAGAAGCATTCTGTGAAACTTCTTTCTGATCTGAGCATTCAGCTAACAGAGTTAAACCATACTTTTGTTTGAGCAGTTTTGAAACACTCTGTCTGTAGAAAATGCAACTGGACATTCGTAGCGCTAAGTGGGTAATAGTGGAAAAAAGAATATATTCAAATATAAACTACACAGAAGCATTGTATGAAACTTCTTTCTGTTCTGTGCATTCAACTAACAGAGTTGAACCTTACTTTTGATTGAGCCGTTCTGAAACACTCTTTCTGTAGAAACTGCAATTGGACATTCTGAGCGCTAAGAGGCCTATATTGGGAAAAAGAATGTCTACAAATAAAAACTACACAGAAGAATTGTGTGAAACTTCTTTCTGTTCTGTTTGTTCAACTAAAAGAGTTGAACCTTAGTTTTGATTGAGCCGTTCTGAAACACTCTTTCTGTAGAGAATGCAAGTGGAGATTCGGAGCGCTAAGAGGGTAATAGTGGAAAAAGGAATGTCTCCAAATATAAACTACACAGAATCATTCTGTGAAACTTCTTTCTGATCTGTGCATTCAGCTAACGGAGTTAAACCATACTTTTGATTGAGCAGATCTGAACACTCTTTCTGTAGAAAATGCAACTGGACATTTTGAGCGCTAAGAGAGTAGTAGAGGAAAAAGGAATATATTCAAATATAAACTACACAGAAGCATTCTGTGAAACTTCTTTGTGATATGAGCATTCAGCTAACAGAGTTAAACCATACTTTTGATTGAGCAGTTTTGAAACACTCTGTCTGTAGAAAATGCAACTGGACATTCGTAGCGCTAAGTGGGTAATAGTGGAAAAAAGAATATGTTCAAATATAAACTACACAGAAGCATTGTATGAAACTTCTTTCTGTTCTGTGCATTCAACTAACAGAGTTGAACCTTACTTTTGATTGAGCCGTTCTGAAACACTCTTTCTATAGAAACTGCAATTGGACATTCTGAGCGCTAAGAGGCCTATATTGGGAAAAAGAATGTCTACAAATAAAAACTACACAGAAGAATTGTGTGAAACTTCTTTCTGTTCTGTTTGTTCAACTAAAAGAGTTGAACCTTAGTTTTGATTGAGCCGTTCTGAAACACTCTTTCTGTAGAGAATGCAAGTGGAGATTCGGAGCGCTAAGAGGGTAATAGTGGAAAAAGGAATGTCTCCAAATATAAACTACACAGAATCATTCTGTGAAACTTCTTTCTGATCTGTGCATTCAGCTAACGGAGTTAAACCATACTTTTGATTGAGCAGATCTGAACACTCTTTCTGTAGAAAATGCAACTGGACATTTGGAGCGCTAAGAGAGTAGTAGAGGAAAAAGGAATATATTCAAATATAAACTACACAGAAGCATTCTGTGAAACTTCTTTGTGATATGAGCATTCAGCTAACAGAGTTAAACCATACTTTTGATTGAGCAGTTTTGAAACACTCTGTCTGTAGAAAATGCAACTGGACATTCGTAGCGCTAAGTGGGTAATAGTGGAAAAAAGAATATGTTCAAATATAAACTACACAGAAGCATTGTATGAAACTTCTTTCTGTTCTGTGCATTCAACTAACAGAGTTGAACCTTACTTTTGATTGAGCCTTTCTGAAACACTCTTTCTGTAGAAACTGCAATTGGACATTCTGAGCGCTAAGAGGCCTATATTGGGAAAAATAATATCTTCAAATAAAAACTACACAGAAGCATTGTGTGAAACTTATTTCTGATATGTTCATTAAGCTAACAGAGTTAAACCATACTTTTGTTTGCGCAGTTCTGAACACTCTTTCTGTAGAAAATGCAAGTGGACATTCGGAGCGCTAAGAGGGTAATAGTGGAAAAAGGAATATATTCAAATATAAACTACACAGTAGCATTCTGTGAAAATTCTTTCTGTTCTGTGCATTCAACTAACAGAGTTGAACCTTACTTTTGATTGAGCCGTTCTGAAACACTCTTTCTGTAGAAACTGCAATTGGACATGCTAAGCGCTAAGAGGCCTACATTGGGAAAAAGAATATCTTCAAATAAAAACTACACAGATGCATTCTGTGAAACTTATTTCTGATCTGTAAATTCAGTTAACAGAGATAAAACATATTTTTGATTGAGCAGTTATGAAACACTCTTTTTGTAGAAAATGCAAGTGGAGATTCGGAGCGCTAAGAGGGTAATAGTGGAAAAAGGAATGTCTTCAAATATAAACTACACAGAATCATTCGGTGAAACTTCTTTCTGATCTGTGCATGCAGCTAACAGAGTTAAACCATACTTTTGATTGAGCAGATCTGAACACTCTTTCTGTAGAAAATGCAACTGGACATTTGGAGCGCTAAGAGCATAGTAGTGGAAAAAGGAATATATTCAAATATAAACTACACAGAAGCATTCTGTGAAACATCTTTCTGATCTGAGCATTCAGCTAACAGAGTTAAACCATACTTTTGATTGAGCAGTTTTGAAACACTCTGTCTGTAGAAAATGCAACTGGACATTCGTAGCGCTAAGTGGGTAATAGTGGAAAAAAAATATATTCAAATATAAACTACACAGAAGCATTGTATGAAACTACTTTCTGTTCTGTGCATTCAACTAACAGAGTTGAACCTTACTTTTGATTGAGCCGTTCTGAAACACTCTTTCTGTAGAAACTGCAATTGGACATTCTGAGCGCTAAGAGGCCTATATTGGGAAAAAGAATGTCTACAAATAAAAACTACACAGAAGAATTGTGTGAAACTTCTTTCTGTTCTGTTTGTTCAACTAAAAGAGTTGAACCGTAGTTTTGATTGAGCCGTTCTGAAACACTCTTTCTGTAGAGAATGCAAGTGGAGATTCGGAGCGCTAAGTGGGTAATAGTGGAAAAAGGAATGTCTCCAAATATAAACTACACAGAATCATTCTGTGAAACTTCTTTCTGATCTGTGCATTCAGCTAACAGAGTTAAACCATACTTTTGATTGAGCAGATCTGAACACTCTTTCTGTAGAAAATGCAACTGGACATTTGGAGCGCTAAGAGAGTAGTAGTGGAAAAAGGAATATATTCAAATATAAACTACACAGAAGCATTCTGTGAAACTTCTTTCTGATCTGAGCATTCAGCTAACAGAGTTAAACCATACTTTTGATTGAGCAGTTTTGAAACACTCTGTCTGTAGAAAATGCAACTGGACATTCGTAGCGCTAAGTGGGTAATAGTGGAAAAAAGAATATGTTCAAATATAAACTACACAGAAGCATTGTATGAAACTTCTTTCTGTTCTGTGCATTCAACTAACAGAGTTGAACCTTACTTTTGATTGAGCCTTTCTGAAACACTCTTTCTGTAGAAACTGCAATTGGACATTCTGAGCGCTAAGAGGCCTATATTGGGAAAAATAATATCTTCAAATAAAAACTACACAGAAGCATTGTGTGAAACTTATTTCTGATATGTTCATTAAGCTAACAGAGTTAAACCATACTTTTGATTGCGCAGTTCTGAACACTCTTTCTGTAGAAAATGCAAGTGGACATTCGGAGCGCTAAGAGGGTAATAGTGGAAAAAGGAATATATTCAAATATAAACTACACAGTAGCATTCTGTGAAAATTCTTTCTGTTCTGTGCATTCAACTAACAGAGTTGAACCTTACTTTTGATTGAGCCGTTCTGAAACACTCTTTCTGTAGAAACTGCAATTGGACATGCTAAGCGCTAAGAGGCCTACATTGGGAAAAAGAATATCTTCAAATAAAAACTACACAGATGCATTCTGTGAAACTTATTTCTGATCTGTAAATTCAGTTAACAGAGATAAAACATATTTTTGATTGAGCAGTTATGAAACACTCTTTTTGTAGAAAATGCAAGTGGAGATTCGGAGCGCTAAGAGGGTAATAGTGGAAAAAGGAATGTCTTCAAATATAAACTACACAGAATCATTCGGTGAAACTTCTTTCTGATCTGTGCATGCAGCTAACAGAGTTAAACCATACTTTTGATTGAGCAGATCTGAACACTCTTTCTGTAGAAAATGCAACTGGACATTTGGAGCGCTAAGAGCATAGTAGTGGAAAAAGGAATATATTCAAATATAAACTACACAGAAGCATTCTGTGAAACTTCTTTCTGATCTGAGCATTCAGCTAACAGAGTTAAACCATACTTTTGTTTGAGCAGTTTTGAAACACTCTGTCTGTAGAAAATGCAACTGGACATTCGTAGCGCTAAGTGGGTAATAGTGGAAAAAAGAATATATTCAAATATAAACTACACAGAAGCATTGTATGAAACTTCTTTCTGTTCTGTGCCTTCAACTAACAGAGTTGAACCTTACTTTTGATTGAGCCGTTCTGAAACACTCTTTCTGTAGAAACTGCAATTGTACATTCTGAGCGCTAAGAGGCCTATATTGGGAAAAAGAATGTCTACAAATAAAAACTACACAGAAGAATTGTGTGAAACTTCTTTCTGTTCTGTTTGTTCAACTAAAAGAGTTGAACCTTAGTTTTGATTGAGCCGTTCTGAAACACTCTTTCTGTAGAGAATGCAAGTGGAGATTCGGAGCGCTAAGAGGGTAATAGTGGAAAAAGGAATGTCTCCAAATATAAACTACACAGAATCATTCTGTGAAACTTCTTTCTGATCTGTGCATTCAGCTAACGGAGTTAAACCATACTTTTGATTGAGCAGATCTGAACACTCTTTCTGTAGAAAATGCAACTGGACATTTTGAGCGCTAAGAGAGTAGTAGAGGAAAAAGGAATATATTCAAATATAAACTACACAGAAGCATTCTGTGAAACTTCTTTGTGATATGAGCATTCAGCTAACAGAGTTAAACCATACATTTGATTGAGCAGTTTTGAAACACTCTGTCTGTAGAAAATGCAACTGGACATTCGTAGCGCTAAGTGGGTAATAGTGGAAAAAAGAATATGTTCAAATATAAACTACACAGAAGCATTGTATGAAACTTCTTTCTGTTCTGTGCATTCAACTAACAGAGTTGAACCTTACTTTTGATTGAGCCGTTCTGAAACACTCTTTCTATAGAAACTGCAATTGGACATTCTGAGCGCTAAGAGGCCTATATTGGGAAAAAGAATGTCTACAAATAAAAACTACACAGAAGAATTGTGTGAAACTTCTTTCTGTTCTGTTTGTTCAACTAAAAGAGTTGAACCTTAGTTTTGATTGAGCCGTTCTGAAACACTCTTTCTGTAGAGAATGCAAGTGGAGATTCAGAGCGCTAAGAGGGTAATAGTGGAAAAAGGAATGTCTCCAAATATAAACTACACAGAATCATTCTGTGAAACTTCTTTCTGATCTGTGCATTCAGCTAACGGAGTTAAACCATACTTTTGATTGAGCAGATCTGAACACTCTTTCTGTAGAAAATGCAACTGGACATTTGGAGCGCTAAGAGAGTAGTAGAGGAAAAAGGAATATATTCAAATATAAACTACACAGAAGCATTCTGTGAAACTTCTTTGTGATATGAGCATTCAGCTAACAGAGTTAAACCATACTTTTGATTGAGCAGTTTTGAAACACTCTGTCTGTAGAAAATGCAACTGGACATTCGTAGCGCTAAGTGGGTAATAGTGGAAAAAAGAATATGTTCAAATATAAACTACACAGAAGCATTGTATGAAACTTCTTTCTGTTCTGTGCATTCAACTAACAGAGTTGAACCTTACTTTTGATTGAGCCTTTCTGAAACACTCTTTCTGTAGAAACTGCAATTGGACATTCTGAGCGCTAAGAGGCCTATATTGGGAAAAATAATATCTTCAAATAAAAACTACACAGAAGCATTGTGTGAAACTTCTTTCTGATATGTTCATTAAGCTAACAGAGTTAAACCATACTTTTGATTGCGCAGTTCTGAACACTCTTTCTGTAGAAAATGCAAGTGGACATTCGGAGCGCTAAGAGGGTAATAGTGGAAAAAGGAATATATTCAAATATAAACTACACAGTAGCATTCTGTGAAAATTCTTTCTGTTCTGTGCATTCAACTAACAGAGTTGAACCTTACTTTTGATTGAGCCGTTCTGAAACACTCTTTCTGTAGAAACTGCAATTGGACATGCTAAGCGCTAAGAGGCCTACATTGGGAAAAAGAATATCTTCAAATAAAAACTACACAGATGCATTCTGTGAAACTTATTTCTGATCTGTAAATTCAGTTAACAGAGATAAAACATATTTTTGATTGAGCAGTTATGAAACACTCTTTTTGTAGAAAATGCAAGTGGAGATTCGGAGCGCTAAGAGGGTAATAGTGGAAAAAGGAATGTCTTCAAATATAAACTACACAGAATCATTCGGTGAAACTTCTTTCTGATCTGTGCATGCAGCTAACAGAGTTAAACCATACTTTTGATTGAGCAGATCTGAACACTCTTTCTGTAGAAAATGCAACTGGACATTTGGAGCGCTAAGAGCATAGTAGTGGAAAAAGGAATATATTCAAATATAAACTACACAGAAGCATTCTGTGAAACTTCTTTCTGATCTGAGCATTCAGCTAACAGAGTTAAACCATACTTTTGATTGAGCAGTTTTGAAACACTCTGTCTGTAGAAAATGCAACTGGACATTCGTAGCGCTAAGTGGGTAATAGTGGAAAAAAGAATATATTCAAATATAAACTACACAGAAGCATTGTATGAAACTTCTTTCTGTTCTGTGCATTCAACTAACAGAGTTGAACCTTACTTTTGATTGAGCCGTTCTGAAACACTCTTTCTGTAGAAACTGCAATTGGACATTCTGAGCGCTAAGAGGCCTATATTGGGAAAAAGAATGTCTACAAATAAAAACTACACAGAAGAATTGTGTGAAACTTCTTTCTGTTCTGTTTGTTCAACTAAAAGAGTTGAACCTTAGTTTTGATTGAGCCGTTCTGAAACACTCTTTCTGTAGAGAATGCAAGTGGAGATTCGGAGCGCTAAGAGGGTAATAGTGGAAAAAGGAATGTCTCCAAATATAAACTACACAGAATCATTCTGTGAAACTTCTTTCTGATCTGTGCATTCAGCTAACGGAGTTAAACCATACTTTTGATTGAGCAGATCTGAACACTCTTTCTGTAGAAAATGCAACTGGACATTTGGAGCGCTAAGAGAGTAGTAGAGGAAAAAGGAATATATTCAAATATAAACTACACAGAAGCATTCTGTGAAACTTTTTGTGATATGAGCATTCAGCTAACAGAGTTAAACCATACATTTGATTGAGCAGTTTTGAAACACTCTGTCTGTAGAAAATGCAACTGGACATTCGTAGCGCTAAGTGGGTAATAGTGGAAAAAAGAATATGTTCAAATATAAACTACACAGAAGCATTGTATGAAACTTCTTTCTGTTCTGTGCATTCAACTAACAGAGTTGAACCTTACTTTTGATTGAGCCATTCTGAAACACTCTTTCTATAGAAACTGCAATTGGACATTCTGAGCGCTAAGAGGCCTATATTGGGAAAAAGAATGTCTACAAATAAAAACTACACAGAAGAATTGTGTGAAACTCCTTTCTGTTCTGTTTGTTCAACTAAAAGAGTTGAACCTTAGTTTTGATTGAGCCGTTCTGAAACACTCTTTCTGTAGAGAATGCAAGTGGAGATTCGGAGCGCTAAGAGGGTAATAGTGGAAAAAGGAATGTCTCCAAATATAAACTACACAGAATCATTCTGTGAAACTTCTTTCTGATCTGTGCATTCAGCTAACGGAGTTAAACCATACTTTTGATTGAGCAGATCTGAACACTCTTTCTGTAGAAAATGCAACTGGACATTTGGAGCGCTAAGAGAGTAGTAGAGGAAAAAGGAATATATTCAAATATAAACTACACAGAAGCATTCTGTGATACTTCTTTATGATCTGAGCATTCAGCTAACAGAGTTAAACCATACTTTTGATTGAGCAGTTTTGAAACACTCTGTCTGTAGAAAATGCAACTGGACATTCGTAGCGCTAAGTGGGTAATAGTGGAAAAAAGAATATGTTCAAATATAAACTACACAGAAGCATTGTATGAAACTTCTTTCTGTTCTGTGCATTCAACTAACAGAGTTGAACCTTACTTTTGATTGAGCTTTTCTGAAACACTCTTTCTGTAGAAACTGCAATTGGACATTCTGAGCGCTAAGAGGCCTATATTGGGAAAAAGAATATCTTCAAATAAAAACTACACAGATGCATTCTGTGAAACTTATTTCTGATCTGTAAATTCAGTTAACAGAGATAAAACATATTTTTGATTGAGCAGTTATGAAACACTCTTTTTGTAGAAAATGCAAGTGGAGATTCGGAGCGCTAAGAGGGTAATAGTGGAAAAAGGAATGTCTTCAAATATAAACTACACAGAATCATTCGGTGAAACTTCTTTCTGATCTGTGCATGCAGCTAACAGAGTTAAACCATACTTTTGATTGAGCAGATCTGAACACTCTTTCTGTAGAAAATGCAACTGGACATTTGGAGCGCTAAGAGCATAGTAGTGGAAAAACGAATATATTCAAATATAAACTACACAGAAGCATTCTGTGAAACTTCTTTCTGATCTGAGCATTCAGCTAACAGAGTTAAACCATACTTTTGATTGAGCAGTTTTGAAACACTCTGTCTGTAGAAAATGCAACTGGACATTCGTAGCGCTAAGTGGGTAATAGTGGAAAAAAGAATATATTCAAATATAAACTACACAGAAGCATTGTATGAAACTTCTTTCTGTTCTGTGCATTCAACTAACAGAGTTGAACCTTACTTTTATTTGAGCCGTTCTGAAACACTCTTTCTGTAGAAACTGCAATTGGACATTCTGAGCGCTAAGAGGCCTATATTGGGAAAAAGAATGTCTACAAATAAAAACTACACAGAAGAATTGTGTGAAACTTCTTTCTGTTCTGTTTGTTCAACTAAAAGAGTTGAACCTTAGTTTTGATTGAGCCGTTCTGAAACACTCTTTCTGTAGAGAATGCAAGTGGAGATTCGGAGCGCTAAGAGGGTAATAGTGGAAAAAGGAATGTCTCCAAATATAAACTACACAGAATCATTCTGTGAAACTTCTTTCTGATCTGTGCATTCAGCTAACGGAGTTAAACCATACTTTTGATTGAGCAGATCTGAACACTCTTTCTGTAGAAAATGCAACTGGACATTTGGAGCGCTAAGAGAGTAGTAGAGGAAAAAGGAATATATTCAAATATAAACTACACAGAAGCATTCTGTGAAACTTTTTGTGATATGAGCATTCAGCTAACAGAGTTAAACCATACATTTGATTGAGCAGTTTTGAAACACTCTGTCTGTAGAAAATGCAACTGGACATTCGTAGCGCTAAGTGGGTAATAGTGGAAAAAAGAATATGTTCAAATATAAACTACACAGAAGCATTGTATGAAACTTCTTTCTGTTCTGTGCATTCAACTAACAGAGTTGAACCTTACTTTTGATTGAGCCGTTCTGAAACACTCTTTCTATAGAAACTGCAATTGGACATTGTGAGCGCTAAGAGGCCTATATTGGGAAAAAGAATGTCTACAAATAAAAACTACACAGAAGAATTGTGTGAAACTTCTTTCTGTTCTGTTTGTTCAACTAAAAGAGTTGAACCTTAGTTTTGATTGAGCCGTTCTGAAACACTCTTTCTGTAGAGAATGCAAGTGGAGATTCGGAGCGCTAAGAGGGTAATAGTGGAAAAAGGAATGTCTCCAAATATAAACTACACAGAATCATTCTGTGAAACTTCTTTCTGATCTGTGCATTCAGCTAACGGAGTTAAACCATACTTTTGATTGAGCAGATCTGAACACTCTTTCTGTAGAAAATGCAACTGGACATTTGGAGCGCTAAGAGAGTAGTAGAGGAAAAAGGAATATATTCAAATATAAACTACACAGAAGCATTCTGTGATACTTCTTTATGATCTGAGCATTCAGCTAACAGAGTTAAACCATACTTTTGATTGAGCAGTTTTGAAACACTCTGTCTGTAGAAAATGCAACTGGACATTCGTAGCGCTAAGTGGGTAATAGTGGAAAAAAGAATATGTTCAAATATAAACTACACAGAAGCATTGTATGAAACTTCTTTCTGTTCTGTGCATTCAACTAACAGAGTTGAACCTTACTTTTGATTGAGCTTTTCTGAAACACTCTTTCTGTAGAAACTGCAATTGGACATTCTGAGCGCTAAGAGGCCTATATTGGGAAAAATAATATCTTCAAA
Source organism: Symphalangus syndactylus (assembly GCF_028878055.3). Lineage (NCBI taxonomy): Eukaryota > Metazoa > Chordata > Mammalia > Primates > Hylobatidae > Symphalangus > Symphalangus syndactylus. The sequence goes on from NC_072437.2 coordinate 115,207,758, forward strand.
TAAAAACTACACAGAAGCATTGTGTGAAACTTATTTCTGTTATGTTCATTAAGCTAACAGAGTTAAACCATACTTTTGATTGCGCAGTTCTGAACACTCTTTCTGTAGAAAATGCAAGTGGACATTCGGAGCGCTAAGAGGGTAATAGTGGAAAAAGGAATATATTCAAATATAAACTACACAGTAGCATTCTGTGAAAATTCTTTCTGTTCTGTGCATTCAACTAACAGAGTTGAACCTTACTTTTGATTGAGCCGTTCTGAAACACTCTTTCTGTAGAAACTGCAATTGGACATGCTAAGCGCTAAGAGGCCTACATTGGGAAAAAGAATATCTTCAAATAAAAACTACACAGATGCATTCTGTGAAACTTATTTCTGATCTGTAAATTCAGTTAACAGAGATAAAACATATTTTTGATTGAGCAGTTATGAAACACTCTTTTTGTAGAAAATGCAAGTGGAGATTCGGAGCGCTAAGAGGGTAATAGTGGAAAAAGGAATGTCTTCAAATATAAACTACACAGAATCATTCGGTGAAACTTCTTTCTGATCTGTGCATGCAGCTAACAGAGTTAAACCATACTTTTGATTGAGCAGATCTGAACACTCTTTCTGTAGAAAATGCAACTGGACATTTGGAGCGCTAAGAGCATAGTAGTGGAAAAAGGAATATATTCAAATATAAACTACACAGAAGCATTCTGTGAAACTTCTTTCTGATCTGAGCATTCAGCTAACAGAGTTAAACCATACTTTTGATTGAGCAGTTTTGAAACACTCTGTCTGTAGAAAATGCAACTGGACATTCGTAGCGCTAAGTGGGTAATAGTGGAAAAAAGAATATATTCAAATATAAACTACACAGAAGCATTGTATGAAACTTCTTTCTGTTCTGTGCATTCAACTAACAGAGTTGAACCTTACTTTTGATTGAGCCGTTCTGAAACACTCTTTCTGTAGAAACTGCAATTGGACATTCTGAGCGCTAAGAGGCCTATATTGGGAAAAAGAATGTCTACAAATAAAAACTACACAGAAGAATTGTGTGAAACTTCTTTCTGTTCTGTTTGTTCAACTAAAAGAGTTGAACCTTAGTTTTGATTGAGCCGTTCTGAAACACTCTTTCTGTAGTGAATGCAAGTGGAGATTCGGAGCGCTAAGAGGGTAATAGTGGAAAAAGGAATGTCTCCAAATATAAACTACACAGAATCATTCTGTGAAACTTCTTTCTGATCTGTGCATTCAGCTAACGGAGTTAAACCATACTTTTGATTGAGCAGATCTGAACACTCTTTCTGTAGAAAATGCAACTGGACATTTTGAGCGCTAAGAGAGTAGTAGAGGAAAAAGGAATATATTCAAATATAAACTACACAGAAGCATTCTGTGAAACTTCTTTGTGATATGAGCATTCAGCTAACAGAGTTAAACCATACTTTTGATTGAGCAGTTTTGAAACACTCTGTCTGTAGAAAATGCAACTGGACATTCGTAGCGCTAAGTGGGTAATAGTGGAAAAAAGAATATGTTCAAATATAAACTACACAGAAGCATTGTATGAAACTTCTTTCTGTTCTGTGCATTCAACTAACAGAGTTGAACCTTACTTTTGATTGAGCCGTTCTGAAACACTCTTTCTATAGAAACTGCAATTGGACATTCTGAGCGCTAAGAGGCCTATATTGGGAAAAAGAATGTCTACAAATAAAAACTACACAGAAGAATTGTGTGAAACTTCTTTCTGTTCTGTTTGTTCAACTAAAAGAGTTGAACCTTAGTTTTGATTGAGCCGTTCTGAAACACTCTTTCTGTAGAGAATGCAAGTGGAGATTCGGAGCGCTAAGAGGGTAATAGTGGAAAAAGGAATGTCTCCAAATATAAACTACACAGAATCATTCTGTGAAACTTCTTTCTGATCTGTGCATTCAGCTAACGGAGTTAAACCATACTTTTGATTGAGCAGATCTGAACACTCTTTCTGTAGAAAATGCAACTGGACATTTGGAGCGCTAAGAGAGTAGTAGAGGAAAAAGGAATATATTCAAATATAAACTACACAGAAGCATTCTGTGAAACTTCTTTGTGATATGAGCATTCAGCTAACAGAGTTAAACCATACTTTTGATTGAGCAGTTTTGAAACACTCTGTCTGTAGAAAATGCAACTGGACATTCGTAGCGCTAAGTGGGTAATAGTGGAAAAAAGAATATGTTCAAATATAAACTACACAGAAGCATTGTATGAAACTTCTTTCTGTTCTGTGCATTCAACTAACAGAGTTGAACCTTACTTTTGATTGAGCCTTTCTGAAACACTCTTTCTGTAGAAACTGCAATTGGACATTCTGAGCGCTAAGAGGCCTATATTGGGAAAAATAATATCTTCAAATAAAAACTACACAGAAGCATTGTGTGAAACTTCTTTCTGATATGTTCATTAAGCTAACAGAGTTAAACCATACTTTTGATTGCGCAGTTCTGAACACTCTTTCTGTAGAAAATGCAAGTGGACATTCGGAGCGCTAAGAGGGTAATAGTGGAAAAAGGAATATATTCAAATATAAACTACACAGTAGCATTCTGTGAAAATTCTTTCTGTTCTGTGCATTCAACTAACAGAGTTGAACCTTACTTTTGATTGAGCCGTTCTGAAACACTCTTTCTGTAGAAACTGCAATTGGACATGCTAAGCGCTAAGAGGCCTACATTGGGAAAAAGAATATCTTCAAATAAAAACTACACAGATGCATTCTGTGAAACTTATTTCTGATCTGTAAATTCAGTTAACAGAGATAAAACATATTTTTGATTGAGCAGTTATGAAACACTCTTTTTGTAGAAAATGCAAGTGGAGATTCGGAGCGCTAAGAGGGTAATAGTGGAAAAAGGAATGTCTTCAAATATAAACTACACAGAATCATTCGGTGAAACTTCTTTCTGATCTGTGCATGCAGCTAACAGAGTTAAACCATACTTTTGATTGAGCAGATCTGAACACTCTTTCTGTAGAAAATGCAACTGGACGTTTGGAGCGCTAAGAGAGTAGTAGAGGAAAAAGGAATATATTCAAATATAAACTACACAGAAGCATTCTGTGATACTTCTTTATGATCTGAGCATTCAGCTAACAGAGTTAAACCATACTTTTGATTGAGCAGTTTTGAAACACTCTGTCTGTAGAAAATGCAACTGGACATTCGTAGCGCTAAGTGGGTAATAGTGGAAAAAAGAATATGTTCAAATATAAACTACACAGAAGCATTGTATGAAACTTCTTTCTGTTCTGTGCATTCAACTAACAGAGTTGAACCTTACTTTTGATTGAGCTTTTCTGAAACACTCTTTCTGTAGAAACTGCAATTGGACATTCTGAGCGCTAAGAGGCCTATATTGGGAAAAATAATATCTTCAAATAAAAACTACACAGAAGCATTGTGTGAAACTTATTTCTGTTATGTTCATTAAGCTAACAGAGTTAAACCATACTTTTGATTGCGCAGTTCTGAACACTCTTTCTGTAGAAAATGCAAGTGGACATTCGGAGCGCTAAGAGGGTAATAGTGGAAAAAGGAATATATTCAAATATAAACTACACAGTAGCATTCTGTGAAAATTCTTTCTGTTCTGTGCATTCAACTAACAGAGTTGAACCTTACTTTTGATTGAGCCGTTCTGAAACACTCTTTCTGTAGAAACTGCAATTGGACATGCTAAGCGCTAAGAGGCCTACATTGGGAAAAAGAATATCTTCAAATAAAAACTACACAGATGCATTCTGTGAAACTTATTTCTGATCTGTAAATTCAGTTAACAGAGATAAAACATATTTTTGATTGAGCAGTTATGAAACACTCTTTTTGTAGAAAATGCAAGTGGAGATTCGGAGCGCAAAGAGGGTAATAGTGGAAAAAGGAATGTCTTCAAATATAAACTACACAGAATCATTCGGTGAAACTTCTTTCTGATCTGTGCATGCAGCTAACAGAGTTAAACCATACTTTTGATTGAGCAGATCTGAACACTCTTTCTGTAGAAAATGCAACTGGACATTTGGAGCGCTAAGAGCATAGTAGTGGAAAAAGGAATATATTCCAATATAAACTACACAGAAGCATTCTGTGAAACTTCTTTCTGATCTGAGCATTCAGCTAACAGAGTTAAACCATACTTTTGATTGAGCAGTTTTGAAACACTCTGTCTGTAGAAAATGCAACTGGACATTCGTAGCGCTAAGTGGGTAATAGTGGAAAAAAGAATATATTCAAATATAAACTACACAGAAGCATTGTATGAAACATCTTTCTGTTCTGTGCATTCAACTAACAGAGTTGAACCTTACTTTTGATTGAGCCGTTCTGAAACACTCTTTCTGTAGAAACTGCAATTGGACATTCTGAGCGCTAAGAGGCCTATATTGGGAAAAAGAATGTCTACAAATAAAAACTACACAGAAGAATTGTGTGAAACTTCTTTCTGTTCTGTTTGTTCAACTAAAAGAGTTGAACCTTAGTTTTGATTGAGCCGTTCTGAAACACTCTTTCTGTAGAGAATGCAAGTGGAGATTCGGAGCGCTAAGAGGGTAATAGTGGAAAAAGGAATGTCTCCAAATATAAACTACACAGAATCATTCTGTGAAACTTCTTTCTGATCTGTGCATTCAGCTAACGGAGTTAAACCATACTTTTGATTGAGCAGATCTGAACACTCTTTCTGTAGAAAATGCAACTGGACATTTTGAGCGCTAAGAGAGTAGTAGAGGAAAAAGGAATATATTCAAATATAAACTACACAGAAGCATTCTGTGAAACTTCTTTGTGATATGAGCATTCAGCTAACAGAGTTAAACCATACTTTTGATTGAGCAGTTTTGAAACACTCTGTCTGTAGAAAATGCAACTGGACATTCGTAGCGCTAAGTGGGTAATAGTGGAAAAAAGAATATGTTCAAATATAAACTACACAGAAGCATTGTATGAAACTTCTTTCTGTTCTGTGCATTCAACTAACAGAGTTGAACCTTACTTTTGATTGAGCCGTTCTGAAACACTCTTTCTATAGAAACTGCAATTGGACATTCTGAGCGCTAAGAGGCCTATATTGGGAAAAAGAATGTCTACAAATAAAAACTACACAGAAGAATTGTGTGAAACTTCTTTCTGTTCTGTTTGTTCAACTAAAAGAGTTGAACCTTAGTTTTGATTGAGCCGTTCTGAAACACTCTTTCTGTAGAGAATGCAAGTGGAGATTCGGAGCGCTAAGAGGGTAATAGTGGAAAAAGGAATGTCTCCAAATATAAACTACACAGAATCATTCTGTGAAACTTCTTTCTGATCTGTGCATTCAGCTAACGGAGTTAAACCATACTTTTGATTGAGCAGATCTGAACACTCTTTCTGTAGAAAATGCAACTGGACATTTGGAGCGCTAAGAGAGTAGTAGAGGAAAAAGGAATATATTCAAATATAAACTACACAGAAGCATTCTGTGAAACTTCTTTGTGATATGAGCATTCAGCTAACAGAGTTAAACCATACTTTTGATTGAGCAGTTTTGAAACACTCTGTCTGTAGAAAATGCAACTGGACATTCGTAGCGCTAAGTGGGTAATAGTGGAAAAAAGAATATGTTCAAATATAAACTACACAGAAGCATTGTATGAAACTTCTTTCTGTTCTGTGCATTCAACTAACAGAGTTGAACCTTACTTTTGATTGAGCCTTTCTGAAACACTCTTTCTGTAGAAACTGCAATTGGACATTCTGAGCGCTAAGAGGCCTATATTGGGAAAAATAATATCTTCAAATAAAAACTACACAGAAGCATTGTGTGAAACTTCTTTCTGATATGTTCATTAAGCTAACAGAGTTAAACCATACTTTTGATTGCGCAGTTCTGAACACTCTTTCTGTAGAAAATGCAAGTGGACATTCGGAGCGCTAAGAGGGTAATAGTGGAAAAAGGAATATATTCAAATATAAACTACACAGTAGCATTCTGTGAAAATTCTTTCTGTTCTGTGCATTCAACTAACAGAGTTGAACCTTACTTTTGATTGAGCCGTTCTGAAACACTCTTTCTGTAGAAACTGCAATTGGACATGCTAAGCGCTAAGAGGCCTACATTGGGAAAAAGAATATCTTCAAATAAAAACTACACAGATGCATTCTGTGAAACTTATTTCTGATCTGTAAATTCAGTTAACAGAGATAAAACATATTTTTGATTGAGCAGTTATGAAACACTCTTTTTGTAGAAAATGCAAGTGGAGATTCGGAGCGCTAAGAGGGTAATAGTGGAAAAAGGAATGTCTTCAAATATAAACTACACAGAATCATTCGGTGAAACTTCTTTCTGATCTGTGCATGCAGCTAACAGAGTTAAACCATACTTTTGATTGAGCAGATCTGAACACTCTTTCTGTAGAAAATGCAACTGGACATTTGGAGCGCTAAGAGATTAGTAGTGGAAAAAGGAATATATTCAAATATAAACTACACAGAAGCATTCTGTGAAACTTCTTTCTGATCTGAGCATTCAGCTAACAGAGTTAAACCATACTTTTGATTGAGCAGTTTTGAAACACTCTGTCTGTAGAAAATGCAACTGGACATTCGTAGCGCTAAGTGGGTAATAGTGGAAAAAAGAATATATTCAAATATAAACTACACAGAAGCATTGTATGAAACTTCTTTCTGTTCTGTGCATTCAACTAACAGAGTTGAACCTTACTTTTATTTGAGCCGTTCTGAAACACTCTTTCTGTAGAAACTGCAATTGGACATTCTGAGCGCTAAGAGGCCTATATTGGGAAAAAGAATGTCTACAAATAAAAACTACACAGAAGAATTGTGTGAAACTTCTTTCTGTTCTGTTTGTTCAACTAAAAGAGTTGAACCTTAGTTTTGATTGAGCCGTTCTGAAACACTCTTTCTGTAGAGAATGCAAGTGGAGATTCGGAGCGCTAAGAGGGTAATAGTGGAAAAAGGAATGTCTCCAAATATAAACTACACAGAATCATTCTGTGAAACTTCTTTCTGATCTGTGCATTCAGCTAACGGAGTTAAACCATACTTTTGATTGAGCAGATCTGAACACTCTTTCTGTAGAAAATGCAACTGGACATTTGGAGCGCTAAGAGAGTAGTAGAGGAAAAAGGAATATATTCAAATATAAACTACACAGAAGCATTCTGTGAAACTTTTTGTGATATGAGCATTCAGCTAACAGAGTTAAACCATACATTTGATTGAGCAGTTTTGAAACACTCTGTCTGTAGAAAATGCAACTGGACATTCGTAGCGCTAAGTGGGTAATAGTGGAAAAAAGAATATGTTCAAATATAAACTACACAGAAGCATTGTATGAAACTTCTTTCTGTTCTGTGCATTCAACTAACAGAGTTGAACCTTACTTTTGATTGAGCCGTTCTGAAACACTCTTTCTATAGAAACTGCAATTGGACATTCTGAGCTCTAAGAGGCCTATATTGGGAAAAAGAATGTCTACAAATAAAAACTACACAGAAGAATTGTGTGAAACTTCTTTCTGTTCTGTTTGTTCAACTAAAAGAGTTGAACCTTAGTTTTGATTGAGCCGTTCTGAAACACTCTTTCTGTAGAGAATGCAAGTGGAGATTCGGAGCGCTAAGAGGGTAATAGTGGAAAAAGGAATGTCTCCAAATATAAACTACACAGAATCATTCTGTGAAACTTCTTTCTGATCTGTGCATTCAGCTAACGGAGTTAAACCATACTTTTGATTGAGCAGATCTGAACACTCTTTCTGTAGAAAATGCAACTGGACATTTGGAGCGCTAAGAGAGTAGTAGAGGAAAAAGGAATATATTCAAATATAAACTACACAGAAGCATTCTGTGATACTTCTTTATGATCTGAGCATTCAGCTAACAGAGTTAAACCATACATTTGATTGAGCAGTTTTGAAACACTCTGTCTGTAGAAAATGCAACTGGACATTCGTAGCGCTAAGTGGGTAATAGTGGAAAAAAGAATATGTTCAAATATAAACTACACAGAAGCATTGTATGAAACTTCTTTCTGTTCTGTGCATTCAACTAACAGAGTTGAACCTTACTTTTGATTGAGCTTTTCTGAAACACTCTTTCTGTAGAAACTGCAATTGGACATTCTGAGCGCTAAGAGGCCTATATTGGGAAAAATAATATCTTCAAATAAAAACTACACAGAAGCATTGTGTGAAACTTATTTCTGTTATGTTCATTAAGCTAACAGAGTTAAACCATACTTTTGATTGCGCAGTTCTGAACACTCTTTCTGTAGAAAATGCAAGTGGACATTCGGAGCGCTAAGAGGGTAATAGTGGAAAAAGGAATATATTCAAATATAAACTACACAGTAGCATTCTGTGAAAATTCTTTCTGTTCTGTGCATTCAACTAACAGAGTTGAACCTTACTTTTGATTGAGCCGTTCTGAAACACTCTTTCTGTAGAAACTGCAATTGGACATGCTAAGCGCTAAGAGGCCTACATTGGGAAATAATATCTTCAAATAAAAACTACACAGATGCATTCTGTGAAACTTATTTCTGATCTGTAAATTCAGTTAACAGAGATAAAACATATTTTTGATTGAGCAGTTATGAAACACTCTTTTTGTAGAAAATGCAAGTGGAGATTCGGAGCGCTAAGAGGGTAATAGTGGAAAAAGGAATGTCTTCAAATATAAACTACACAGAATCATTCGGTGAAACTTCTTTCTGATCTGTGCATGCAGCTAACAGAGTTAAACCATACTTTTGATTGAGAAGATCTGAACACTCTTTCTGTAGAAAATGCAACTGGACATTTGGAGCGCTAACAGCGTAGTAGTGGAAAAAGGAATATATTCAAATATAAACTACACAGAAGCATTCTGTGAAACTTCTTTCTGATCTGAGCATTCAGCTAACAGAGTTAAACCATACTTTTGATTGAGCAGTTTTGAAACACTCTGTCTGTAGAAAATGCAACTGGACATTCGTAGCGCTAAGTGGGTAATAGTGGAAAAAAGAATATATTCAAATATAAACTACACAGAAGCATTGTATGAAACTTCTTTCTGTTCTGTGCATTCAACTAACAGAGTTGAACCTTACTTGTATTTGAGCCGTTCTGAAACACTCTTTCTGTAGAAACTGCAATTGGACATTCTGAGCGCTAAGAGGCCTATATTGGGAAAAAGAATGTCTACAAATAAAAACTACACAGAAGAATTGTGTGAAACTTCTTTCTGTTCTGTTTGTTCAACTAAAAGAGTTGAACCTTAGTTTTGATTGAGCCGTTCTGAAACACTCTTTCTGTAGAGAATGCAAGTGGAGATTCGGAGCGCTAAGAGGGTAATAGTGGAAAAGGAATGTCTCCAAATATAAACTACACAGAATCATTCTGTGAAACTTCTTTCTGATCTGTGCATTCAGCTAACGGAGTTAAACCATAATTTTGATTGAGCAGATCTGAACACTCTTTCTGTAGAAAATGCAACTGGACATTTGGAGCGCTAAGAGAGTAGTAGAGGAAAAAGGAATATATTCAAATATAAACTACACAGAAGCATTCTGTGAAACTTTTTGTGATATGAGCATTCAGCTAACAGAGTTAAACCATACTTTTGATTGAGCAGTTTTGAAACACTCTGTCTGTAGAAAATGCAACTGGACATTCGTAGCGCTAAGTGGGTAATAGTGGAAAAAAGAATATGTTCAAATATAAACTACACAGAAGCATTGTATGAAACTTCTTTCTGTTCTGTGCATTCAACTAACAGAGTTGAACCTTACTTTTGATTGAGCCGTTCTGAAACACTCTTTCTATAGAAACTGCAATTGGACATTCTGAGCGCTAAGAGGCCTATATTGGGAAAAAGAATGTCTACAAATAAAAACTACACAGAAGAATTGTGTGAAACTTCTTTCTGTTCTGTTTGTTCAACTAAAAGAGTTGAACCTTAGTTTTGATTGAGCCGTTCTGAAACACTCTTTCTGTAGAGAATGCAAGTGGAGATTCGGAGCGCTAAGAGGGTAATAGTGGAAAAAGGAATGTCTCCAAATATAAACTACACAGAATCATTCTGTGAAACTTCTTTCTGATCTGTGCATTCAGCTAACGGAGTTAAACCATACTTTTGATTGAGCAGATCTGAACACTCTTTCTGTAGAAAATGCAACTGGACATTTTGAGCGCTAAGAGAGTAGTAGAGGAAAAAGGAATATATTCAAATATAAACTACACAGAAGCATTCTGTGAAACTTCTTTCTGATCTGAGCATTCAGCTAACAGAGTTAAACCATACTTTTGATTGAGCAGTTTTGAAACACTCTGTCTGTAGAAAATGCAACTGGACATTCGTAGCGCTAAGTGGGTAATAGTGGAAAAAAGAATATGTTCAAATATAAACTACACAGAAGCATTGTATGAAACTTCTTTCTGTTCTGTGCATTCAACTAACAGAGTTGAACCTTACTTTTGATTGAGCTTTTCTGAAACACTCTTTCTGTAGAAACTGCAATTGGACATTCTGAGCGCTAAGAGGCCTATATTGGGAAAAATAATATCTTCAAATAAAAACTACACAGAAGCATTGTGTGAAACTTATTTCTGTTATGTTCATTAAGCTAACAGAGTTAAACCATACTTTTGATTGCGCAGTTCTGAACACTCTTTCTGTAGAAAATGCAAGTGGACATTCGGAGCGCTAAGAGGGTAATAGTGGAAAAAGGAATATATTCAAATATAAACTACACAGTAGCATTCTGTGAAAATTCTTTCTGTTCTGTGCATTCAACTAACAGAGTTGAACCTTACTTTTGATTGAGCCGTTCTGAAACACTCTTTCTGTAGAAACTGCAATTGGACATGCTAAGCGCTAAGAGGCCTACATTGGGAAAAAGAATATCTTCAAATAAAAACTACACAGATGCATTCTGTGAAACTTATTTCTGATCTGTAAATTCAGTTAACAGAGATAAAACATATTTTTGATTGAGCAGTTATGAAACACTCTTTTTGTAGAAAATGCAAGTGGAGATTCGGAGCGCTAAGAGGGTAATAGTGGAAAAAGGAATGTCTTCAAATATAAACTACACAGAATCATTCGGTGAAACTTCTTTCTGATCTGTGCATGCAGCTAACAGAGTTAAACCATACTTTTGATTGAGCAGATCTGAACACTCTTTCTGTAGAAAATGCAACTGGACATTTGGAGCGCTAAGAGCATAGTAGTGGAAAAAGGAATATATTCAAATATAAACTACACAGAAGCATTCTGTGAAACTTCTTTCTGATCTGAGCATTCAGCTAACAGAGTTAAACCATACTTTTGATTGAGCAGTTTTGAAACACTCTGTCTGTAGAAAATGCAACTGGACATTCGTAGCGCTAAGTGGGTAATAGTGGAAAAAAGAATATATTCAAATATAAACTACACAGAAGCATTGTATGAAACTTCTTTCTGTTCTGTGCATTCAACTAACAGAGTTGAACCTTACTTTTATTTGAGCCGTTCTGAAACACTCTTTCTGTAGAAACTGCAATTGGACATTCTGAGCGCTAAGAGGCCTATATTGGGAAAAAGAATGTCTACAAATAAAAACTACACAGAAGAATTGTGTGAAACTTCTTTCTGTTCTGTTTGTTCAACTAAAAGAGTTGAACCTTAGTTTTGATTGAGCCGTTCTGAAACACTCTTTCTGTAGAGAATGCAAGTGGAGATTCGGAGCGCTAAGAGGGTAATAGTGGAAAAAGGAATGTCTCCAAATATAAACTACACAGAATCATTCTGTGAAACTTCTTTCTGATCTGTGCATTCAGCTAACGGAGTTAAACCATACTTTTGATTGAGCAGATCTGAACACTCTTTCTGTAGAAAATGCAACTGGACATTTGGAGCGCTAAGAGAGTAGTAGAGGAAAAAGGAATATATTCAAATATAAACTACACAGAAGCATTCTGTGAAACTTCTTTGTGATATGAGCATTCAGCTAACAGAGTTAAACCAAACTTTTGATTGAGCAGTTTTGAAGCACTCTGTCTGTAGAAAATGCAACTGGACATTCGTAGCGCTAAGTGGGTAATAGTGGAAAAAAGAATATGTTCAAATATAAACTACACAGAAGCATTGTATGAAACTTCTTTCTGTTCTGTGCATTCAACTAACAGAGTTGAACCTTACTTTTGATTGAGCCGTTCAGAAACACTCTTTCTATAGAAACTGCAATTGGACATTCTGAGCGCTAAGAGGCCTATATTGGGAAAAAGAATGTCTACAAATAAAAACTACACAGAAGAATTGTGTGAAACTTCTTTCTGTTCTGTTTGTTCAACTAAAAGAGTTGAACCTTAGTTTTGATTGAGCCGTTCTGAAACACTCTTTCTGTAGAGAATGCAAGTGGAGATTCGGAGCGCTAAGAGGGTAATAGTGTAAAAAGGAATGTCTCCAAATATAAACTACCCAGAATCATTCTGTGAAACTTCTTTCTTTTCTGTGCATTCAGCTAACGGAGTTAAACCATACTTTTGATTGAGCAGATCTGAACACTCTTTCTGTAGAAAATGCAACTGGACATTTTGAGCGCTAAGAGAGTAGTAGAGGAAAAAGGAATATATTCAAATATAAACTACACAGAAGCATTCTGTGAAACTTCTTTCTGATCTGAGCATTCAGCTAACAGAGTTAAACCATACTTTTGATTGAGCAGTTTTGAAACACTCTGTCTGTAGAAAATGCAACTGGACATTCGTAGCGCTAAGTGGGTAATAGTGGAAAAAAGAATATGTTCAAATATAAACTACACAGAAGCATTGTATGAAACTTCTTTCTGTTCTGTGCATTCAACTAACAGAGTTGAACCTTACTTTTGATTGAGCCTTTCTGAAACACTCTTTCTGTAGAAACTGCAATTGGACATTCTGAGCGCTAAGAGGCCTATATTGGGAAAAATAATATCTTCAAATAAAAACTACACAGAAGCATTGTGTGAAACTTCTTTCTGATATGTTCATTAAGCTAACAGAGTTAAACCATACTTTTGATTGCGCAGTTCTGAACACTCTTTCTGTAGAAAATGCAAGTGGACATTCGGAGCGCTAAGAGGGTAATAGTGGAAAAAGGAATATATTCAAATATAAACTACACAGTAGCATTCTGTGAAAATTCTTTCTGTTCTGTGCATTCAACTAACAGAGTTGAACCTTACTTTAGATTGAGCCGTTCTGAAACACTCTTTCTGTAGAAACTGCAATTGGACATGCTAAGCGCTAAGAGGCCTACATTGGGAAAAAGAATATCTTCAAATAAAAACTACACAGATGCATTCTGTGAAACTTATTTCTGATCTGTAAATTCAGTTAACAGAGATAAAACATATTTTTGATTGAGCAGTTATGAAACACTCTTTTTGTAGAAAATGCAAGTGGAGATTCGGAGCGCTAAGAAGGTAATAGTGGAAAAAGGAATGTCTTCAAATATAAACTACACAGAATCATTCGGTGAAACTTCTTTCTGATCTGTGCATGCAGCTAACAGAGTTAAACCATACTTTTGATTGAGCAGATCTGAACACTCTTTCTGTAGAAAATGCAACTGGACATTTGGAGCGCTAAGAGCATAGTAGTGGAAAAAGGAATATATTCAAATATAAACTACACAGAAGCATTCTGTGAAACTTCTTTCTGATCTGAGCATTCAGCTAACAGAGTTAAACCATACTTTTGATTGAGCAGTTTTGAAACACTCTGTCTGTAGAAAATGCAACTGGACATTCGTAGCGCTAAGTGGGTAATAGTGGAAAAAAGAATATATTCAAATATAAACTACACAGAAGCATTGTATGAAACTTCTTTCTGTTCTGTGCATTCAACTAACAGAGTTGAACCTTACTTTTATTTGAGCCGTTCTGAAACACTCTTTCTGTAGAAACTGCAATTGGACATTCTGAGCGCTAAGAGGCCTATATTGGGAAAAAGAATGTCTACAAATAAAAACTACACAGAAGAATTGTGTGAAACTTCTTTCTGTTCTGTTTGTTCAACTAAAAGAGTTGAACCTTAGTTTTGATTGAGCCGTTCTGAAACACTCTTTCTGTAGAGAATGCAAGTGGAGATTCGGAGCGCTAAGAGGGTAATAGTGGAAAAAGGAATGTCTCCAAATATAAACTACACAGAATCATTCTGTGAAACTTCTTTCTGATCTGTGCATTCAGCTAACGGAGTTAAACCATACTTTTGATTGAGCAGATCTGAACACTCTTTCTGTAGAAAATGCAACTGGACATTTGGAGCGCTAAGAGAGTAGTAGAGGAAAAAGGAATATATTCAAATATAAACTACACAGAAGCATTCTGTGAAACTTCTTTGTGATATGAGCATTCAGCTAACAGAGTTAAACCAAACTTTTGATTGAGCAGTTTTGAAGCACTCTGTCTGTAGAAAATGCAACTGGACATTCGTAGCGCTAAGTGGGTAATAGTGGAAAAAAGAATATGTTCAAATATAAACTACACAGAAGCATTGTATGAAACTTCTTTCTGTTCTGTGCATTCAACTAACAGAGTTGAACCTTACTTTTGATTGAGCCGTTCAGAAACACTCTTTCTATAGAAACTGCAATTGGACATTCTGAGCGCTAAGAGGCCTATATTGGGAAAAAGAATGTCTACAAATAAAAACTACACAGAAGAATTGTGTGAAACTTCTTTCTGTTCTGTTTGTTCAACTAAAAGAGTTGAACCTTAGTTTTGATTGAGCCGTTCTGAAACACTCTTTCTGTAGAGAATGCAAGTGGAGATTCGGAGCGCTAAGAGGGTAATAGTGTAAAAAGGAATGTCTCCAAATATAAACTACACAGAATCATTCTGTGAAACTTCTTTCTTTTCTGTGCATTCAGCTAACGGAGTTAAACCATACTTTTGATTGAGCAGATCTGAACACTCTTTCTGTAGAAAATGCAACTGGACATTTTGAGCGCTAAGAGAGTAGTAGAGGAAAAAGGAATATATTCAAATATAAACTACACAGAAGCATTCTGTGAAACTTCTTTCTGATCTGAGCATTCAGCTAACAGAGTTAAACCATACTTTTGATTGAGCAGTTTTGAAACACTCTGTCTGTAGAAAATGCAACTGGACATTCGTAGCGCTAAGTGGGTAATAGTGGAAAAAAGAATATGTTCAAATATAAACTACACAGAAGCATTGTATGAAACTTCTTTCTGTTCTGTGCATTCAACTAACAGAGTTGAACCTTACTTTTGATTGAGCTTTTCTGAAACACTCTTTCTGTAGAAACTGCAATTGGACATTCTGAGCGCTAAGAGGCCTATATTGGGAAAAATAATATCTTCAAATAAAAACTACACAGAAGCATTGTGTGAAACTTATTTCTGTTATGTTCATTAAGCTAACAGAGTTAAACCATACTTTTGATTGCGCAGTTCTGAACACTCTTTCTGTAGAAAATGCAAGTGGACATTCGGAGCGCTAAGAGGGTAATAGTGGAAAAAGGAATATATTCAAATATAAACTACACAGTAGCATTCTGTGAAAATTATTTCTGTTCTGTGCATTCAACTAACAGAGTTGAACCTTACTTTTGATTGAGCCGTTCTGAAACACTCTTTCTGTAGAAACTGCAATTGGACATGCTAAGCGCTAAGAGGCCTACATTGGGAAAAAGAATATCTTCAAATAAAAACTACACAGATGCATTCTGTGAAACTTATTTCTGATCTGTAAATTCAGTTAACAGAGATAAAACATATTTTTGATTGAGCAGTTATGAAACACTCTTTTTGTAGAAAATGCAAGTGGAGATTCGGAGCGCTAAGAGGGTAATAGTGGAAAAAGGAATGTCTTCAAATATAAACTACACAGAATCATTCGGTGAAACTTCTTTCTGATCTGTGCATGCAGCTAACAGAGTTAAACCATACTTTTGATTGAGCAGATCTGAACACTCTTTCTGTAGAAAATGCAACTGGACATTTGGAGCGCTAAGAGCATAGTAGTGGAAAAAGGAATATATTCAAATATAAACTACACAGAAGCATTCTGTGAAACTTCTTTCTGATCTGAGCATTCAGCTAACAGAGTTAAACCATACTTTTGATTGAGCAGTTTTGAAACACTCTGTCTGTAGAAACTGCAATTGGACATTCTGAGCGCTAAGAGGCCTATATTGGGAAAAAGAATGTCTACAAATAAAAACTACACAGAAGAATTGTGTGAAACTTCTTTCTGTTCTGTTTGTTCAACTAAAAGAGTTGAACCTTAGTTTTGATTGAGCCGTTCTGAAACACTCTTTCTGTAGAGAATGCAAGTGGAGATTCGGAGCGCTAAGAGGGTAATAGTGGAAAAAGGAATGTCTCCAAATATAAACTACACAGAATCATTCTGTGAAACTTCTTTCTGATCTGTGCATTCAGCTAACGGAGTTAAACCATACTTTTGATTGAGCAGATCTGAACACTCTTTCTGTAGAAAATGCAACTGGACATTTGGAGCGCTAAGAGAGTAGTAGAGGAAAAAGGAATATATTCAAATATAAACTACACAGAAGCATTCTGTGAAACTTCTTTGTGATATGAGCATTCAGCTAACAGAGTTAAACCATACATTTGATTGAGCAGTTTTGAAACACTCTGTCTGTAGAAAATGCAACTGGACATTCGTAGCGCTAAGTGGGTAATACTGGAAAAAAGAATATGTTCAAATATAAACTACACAGAAGCATTGTATGAAACTTCTTTCTGTTCTGTGCATTCAACTAACAGAGTTGAACCTTACTTTTGATTGAGCCTTTCTGAAACACTCTTTCTGTAGAAACTGCAATTGGACATTCGGAGCGCTAAGAGGCCTCTATTGGGAAAAATAATATCTTCCAATAAAAACTACACAGAAGCATTGTGTGAAACTTATTTCTGATATGTTCATTAAGCTAACAGAGTTAAACCATACTTTTGATTGCGCAGTTCTGAACACTCTTTCTGTAGAAAATGCAAGTGGACATTCGGAGCGCTAAGAGGGTAATAGTGGAAAAAGGAATATATTCAAATATAAACTACACAGTAGCATTCTGTGAAAATACTTTCTGTTCTGTGCATTCAACTAACAGAGTTGAACCTTACTTTTGATTGAGCCGTTCTGAAACACTCTTTCTGTAGAAACTGCAATTGGACATGCTAAGCGCTAAGAGGCCTACATTGGGAAAAAGAATATCTTCAA
This sequence comes from Symphalangus syndactylus, assembly GCF_028878055.3. Classification (NCBI taxonomy): domain Eukaryota; kingdom Metazoa; phylum Chordata; class Mammalia; order Primates; family Hylobatidae; genus Symphalangus; species Symphalangus syndactylus. Next base: position 115,224,993 of record NC_072437.2, read on the forward strand.
ATAAAAACTACACAGATGCATTCTGTGAAACTTATTTCTGATCTGTAAATTCAGTTAACAGAGATAAAACATATTTTTGATTGAGCAGTTATGAAACACTCTTTCTGTAGAAAATGCAAGTGGACATTCGGAGCGCTAAGAGGGTAATAGTGGAAAAAGGAATATATTCAAATATAAACTACACAGTAGCATTCTGTGAAAATTCTTTCTGTTCTGTGCATTCAACTAACAGAGTTGAACGTTACTTTTGATTGAGCCGTTCTGAAACACTCTTTCTGTAGAAACTGCAATTGGACATGCTAAGCGCTAAGAGGCCTACATTGGGAAAAAGAATATCTTCAAATAAAAACTACACAGATGCATTCTGTGAAACTTATTTCTGATCTGTAAATTCAGTTAACAGAGATAAAATATATTTTTGATTGAGCAGTTATGAAACACTCTTTTTGTAGAAAAAGGAAGTGGAGATTCGGAGCGCTAAGAGGGTAATAGTGGAAAAAGGAATGTCTTCAAATATAAACTACACAGAATCATTCGGTGAAACTTCTTTCTGATCTGTGCATGCAGCTAACAGAGTTAAACCATACTTTTGATTGAGCAGATCTGAACACTCTTTCTGTAGAAAATGCAACTGGACATTTGGAGCGCTAAGAGCATAGTAGTGGAAAAAGGAATATATTCAAATATAAACTACACAGAAGCATTCTGTGAAACTTCTTTCTGATCTGAGCATTCAGCTAACAGAGTTAAACCATACTTTTGATTGAGCAGTTTTGAAACACTCTGTCTGTAGAAAATGCAAGTGGACATTCGTAGCGCTAAGTGGGTAATAGTGGAAAAAAGAATATATTCAAATATAAACTACACAGAAGCATTGTATGAAACTTCTTTCTGTTCTGTGCATTCAACTAACAGAGTTGAACCTTACTTTTGATTGAGCCGTTCTGAAACACTCTTTCTGTAGAAACTGCAATTGGACATTCTGAGCGCTAAGAGGCCTATATTGGGAAAAAGAATGTCTACAAATAAAAACTACACAGAAGAATTGTGTGAAACTTCTTTCTGTTCTGTTTGTTCAACTAAAAGAGTTGAACCTTAGTTTTGATTGAGCCGTTCTGAAACACTCTTTCTGTAGAGAATGCAAGTGGAGATTCGGAGCGCTAAGAGTTTAATAGTGGAAAAAGGAATGTCTCCAAATATAAACTACACAGAATCATTCTGTGAAACTTCTTTCTGATCTGTGCATTCAGCTAACGGAGGTAAACCATACTTTTGATTGAGCAGATCTGAACACTCTTTCTGTAGAAAATGCAACTGGACATTTGGAGCGCTAAGAGAGTAGTAGAGGAAAAAGGAATATATTCAAATATAAACTACACAGAAGCATTCTGTGAAACTTCTTTGTGATATGAGCATTCAGCTAACAGAGTTAAACCATACTTTTGATTGAGCAGTTTTGAAACACTCTGTCTGTAGAAAATGCAACTGGACATTCGTAGCGCTAAGTGGGTAATAGTGGAAAAAAGAATATGTTCAAATATAAACTACACAGAAGCATTGTATGAAACTTCTTTCTGTTCTGTGCATTCAACTAACAGAGTTGAACCTTACTTTTGATTGAGCCGTTCTGAAACACTCTTTCTATAGAAACTGCAATTGGACATTCTGAGCGCTAAGAGGCCTATATTGGGAAAAAGAATGTCTACAAATAAAAACTACACAGAAGAATTGTGTGATACTTCTTTCTGTTCTGTTTGTTCAACTAAAAGAGTTGAACCTTAGTTTTGATTGAGCCGTTCTGAAACACTCTTTCTGTAGAGAATGCAAGTGGAGATTCGGAGCGCTAAGAGGGTAATAGTGGAAAAAGGAATGTCTCCAAATATAAACTACACAGAATCATTCTGTGAAACTTCTTTCTGATCTGTGCATTCAGCTAACGGAGTTAAAAAATACTTTTGATTGAGCAGATCTGAACACTCTTTCTGTAGAAAATGCAACTGGACATTTGGAGCGCTAAGAGAGTAGTAGAGGAAAAAGGAATATATTCAAATATAAACTACACAGAAGCATTCTGTGAAACTTCTTTTTGATATGAGCATTCAGCTAACAGAGTTAAACCATACTTTTGATTGAGCAGTTTTGAAACACTCTGTCTGTAGAAAATGCAACTGGACATTCGTAGCGCTAAGTGGGTAATAGTGGAAAAAAGAATATGTTCAAATATAAACTACACAGAAGCATTGTATGAAACTTCTTTCTGTTCTGTGCATTCAACTAACAGAGTTGAACCTTACTTTTGATTGAGCCTTTCTGAAACACTCTTTCTGTAGAAACTGCAATTGGACATTCTGAGCGCTAAGAGGCCTATATTGGGAAAAATAATATCTTCAAATAAAAACTACACAGAAGCATTGTGTGAAACTTCTTTCTGATATGTTCATTAAGCTAACAGAGTTAAACCATACTTTTGATTGCGCAGTTCTGAACACTCTTTCTGTAGAAAATGCAAGTGGACATTCGGAGCGCTAAGAGGGTAATAGTGGAAAAAGGAATATATTCAAATATAAACTACACAGTAGCATTCTGTGAAAATTCTTTCTGTTCTGTGCATTCAACTAACAGAGTTGAACCTTACTTTTGATTGAGCCGTTCTGAAACACTCTTTCTGTAGAAACTGCAATTGGACATGCTAAGCGCTAAGAGGCCTACATTGGGAAAATGAATATCTTCAAATAAAAACTACACAGATGCATTCTGTGAAACTTATTTCTGATCTGTAAATTCAGTTAACAGAGATAAAACATATTTTTGATTGAGCAGTTATGAAACACTCTTTTTGTAGAAAATGCAAGTGGAGATTCGGAGCGCTAAGAGGGTAATAGTGGAAAAAGGAATGTCTTCAAATATAAACTACACAGAATCATTCGGTGAAACTTCTTTCTGATCTGTGCATGCAGCTAACAGAGTTAAACCATACTTTTGATTGAGCAGATCTGAACACTCTTTCTGTAGAAAATGCAACTGGACATTTGGAGCGCTAAGAGCATAGTAGTGGAAAAAGGAATATATTCAAATATAAACTACACAGAAGCATTCTGTGAAACTTCTTTCTGATCTGAGCATTCAGCTAACAGAGTTAAACCATACTTTTGATTGAGCAGTTTTGAAACACTCTGTCTGTAGAAAATGCAACTGGACATTCGTAGCGCTAAGTGGGTAATAGTGGAAAAAAGAATATATTCAAATATAAACTACACAGAAGCATTGTATGAAACTTCTTTCTGTTCTGTGCATTCAACTAACAGAGTTGAACCTTACTTTTGATTGAGCCGTTCTGAAACACTCTTTCTGTAGAAACTGCAATTGGACATTCTGAGCGCTAAGAGGCCTATATTGGGAAAAAGAATGTCTACAAATAAAAACTACACAGAAGAATTGTGTGAAACTTCTTTCTGTTCTGTTTGTTCAACTAAAAGAGTTGAACCTTAGTTTTGATTGAGCCGTTCTGAAACACTCTTTCTGTAGAGAATGCAAGTGGAGATTCGGAGCGCTAAGAGGGTAATAGTGGAAAAAGGAATGTCTCCAAATATAAACTACACAGAATCATTCTGTGAAACTTCTTTCTGATCTGTGCATTCAGCTAACGGAGTTAAACCATACTTTTGATTGAGCAGATCTGAACACTCTTTCTGTAGAAAATGCAACTGGACATTTGGAGCGCTAAGAGAGTAGTAGAGGAAAAAGGAATATATTCAAATATAAACTACACAGAAGCATTCTGTGAAACTTCTTTGTGATATGAGCATTCAGCTAACAGAGTTAAACCATACTTTTGATTGAGCAGTTTTGAAACACTCTGTCTGTAGAAAATGCAACTGGACATTCGTAGCGCTAAGTGGGTAATAGTGGAAAAAGAATATGTTCAAATATAAACTACACAGAAGCATTGTATGAAACTTCTTTCTGTTCTGTGCATTCAACTAACAGAGTTGAACCTTACTTTTGATTGAGCCGTTCTGAAACACTCTTTCTATAGAAACTGCAATTGGACATTCTGAGCGCTAAGAGGCCTATATTGGGAAAAAGAATGTCTACAAATAAAAACTACACAGAAGAATTGTGTGAAACGTCTTTCTGTTCTGTTTGTTCAACTAAAAGAGTTGAACCTTAGTTTTGATTGAGCCGTTCTGAAACACTCTTTCTGTAGAGAATGCAAGTGGAGATTCGGAGCGCTAAGAGGGTAATAGTGGAAAAAGGAATGTCTCCAAATATAAACTACACAGAATCATTCTGTGAAACCTCTTTCTGATCTGTGCATTCAGCTAACGGAGTTAAACCATACTTTTGATTGAGCAGATCTGAACACTCTTTCTGTAGAAAATGCAACTGGACATTTGGAGCGCTAAGAGAGTAGTAGAGGAAAAAGGAATATATTCAAATATAAACTACACAGAAGCATTCTGTGAAACTTCTTTGTGATATGAGCATTCAGCTAACAGAGTTAAACCATACTTTTGATTGAGCAGTTTTGAAACACTCTGTCTGTAGAAAATGCAACTGGACATTCGTAGCGCTAAGTGGGTAATAGTGGAAAAAAGAATATGTTCAAATATAAACTACACAGAAGCATTGTATGAAACTTCTTTCTGTTCTGTGCATTCAACTAACAGAGTTGAACCTTACTTTTGATTGAGCCTTTCTGAAACACTCTTTCTGTAGAAACTGCAATTGGACATTCTGAGCGCTAAGAGGCCTATATTGGGGAATATAATATCTTCAAATAAAAACTACACAGAAGCATTGTGTGAAACTTCTTTCTGATATGTTCATTAAGCTAACAGAGTTAAACCATACTTTTGATTGCGCAGTTCTGAACACTCTTTCTGTAGAAAATGCAAGTGGACATTTGGAGCGCTAAGAGGGTAATAGTGGAAAAAGGAATATATTCATATATAAACTACACAGTAGCATTCTGTGAAAATTCTTTCTGTTCTGTGCATTCAACTAACAGAGTTGAACCTTACTTTTGATTGAGCCGTTCTGAAACACTCTTTCTGTAGAAACTGCAATTGGACATTCTGAGCGCTAAGAGGCCTATATTGGGAAAAAGAATGTCTACAAATAAAAACTACACAGAAGAATTGTGTGAAACTTCTTTCTGTTCTGTTTGTTCAACTAAAAGAGTTGAACCTTAGTTTTGATTGAGCCGTTCTGAAACACTCTTTCTGTAGAGAATGCAAGTGGAGATTCGGAGCGCTAAGAGGGTAATAGTGGAAAAAGGAATGTCTCCAAATATAAACTACACAGAATCATTCTGTGAAACTTCTTTCTGATCTGTGCATTCAGCTAACGGAGTTAAACCATACTTTTGATTGAGCAGATCTGAACACTCTTTCTGTAGAAAATGCAACTGGACATTTGGAGCGCTAAGAGAGTAGTAGTGGAAAATGGAATATATTCAAATATAAACTACACAGAAGCATTCTGTGAAACTTCTTTGTGATCTGAGCATTCAGCTAACAGAGTTAAACCATACTTTTGATTGAGCAGTTTTGAAACACTCTGTCTGTAGAAAATGCAACTGGACATTCGTAGTGCTAAGTGGGTAATAGTGGAAAAAAGAATATGTTCAAATATAAACTACACAGAAGCATTGTATGAAACTTCTTTCTGTTCTGTGCATTCAACTAACAGAGTTGAACCTTACTTTTGATTGAGCCTTTCTGAAACACTCTTTCTGTAGAAACTGCAATTGGACATTCTGAGCGCTAAGAGGCCTCTATTGGGAAAAATAATATCTTCAAATAAAAACTACACAGAAGCATTGTGTGAAACTTCTTTCTGATATGTTCATTAAGCTAACAGAGTTAAACCATACTTTTGATTGCGCAGTTCTGAACACTCTTTCTGTAGAAAATGCAAGTGGACATTCGGAGCGCTAAGAGGGTAATAGTGGAAAAAGGAATATATTCAAATATAAACTACACAGTAGCATTCTGTGAAAATTCTTTCTGTTCTGTGCATTCAACTAACAGAGTTGAACCTTACTTTTGATTGAGCCGTTCTGAAACACTCTTTCTGTAGAAACTGCAATTGGACATGCTAAGCGCTAAGAGGCCTACATTGGGAAAATGAATATCTTCAAATAAAAACTACACAGATGCATTCTGTGAAACTTATTTCTGATCTGTAAATTCAGTTAACAGAGATAAAACATATTTTTGATTGAGCAGTTATGAAACACTCTTTTTGTAGAAAATGCAAGTGGAGATTCGGAGCGCTAAGAGGGTAATAGTGGAAAAAGGAATGTCTTCAAATATAAACTACACAGAATCATTCGGTGAAACTTCTTTCTGATCTGTGCATGCAGCTAACAGAGTTAAACCATACTTTTGATTGAGCAGATCTGAACACTCTTTCTGTAGAAAATGCAACTGGACATTTGGAGCGCTAAGAGCATAGTAGTGGAAAAAGGAATATATTCAAATATAAACTACACAGAAGCATTCTGTGAAACTTCTTTCTGATCTGAGCATTCAGCTAACAGAGTTAAACCATACTTTTGATTGAGCAGTTTTGAAACACTCTGTCTGTAGAAAATGCAACTGGACATTCGTAGCGCTAAGTGGGTAATAGTGGAAAAAAGAATATATTCAAATATAAACTACACAGAAGCATTGTATGAAACTTCTTTCTGTTCTGTGCATTCAACTAACAGAGTTGAACCTTACTTTTGATTGAGCCGTTCTGAAACACTCTTTCTGTAGAAACTGCAATTGGACATTCTGAGCGCTAAGAGGCCTATATTGGGAAAAAGAATGTCTACAAATAAAAACTACACAGAAGAATTGTGTGAAACTTCTTTCTGTTCTGTTTGTTCAACTAAAAGAGTTGAACCTTAGTTTTGATTGAGCCGTTCTGAAACACTCTTTCTGTAGAGAATGCAAGTGGAGATTCGGAGCGCTAAGAGGGTAATAGTGGAAAAAGGAATGTCTCCAAATATAAACTACACAGAATCATTCTGTGAAACTTCTTTCTGATCTGTGCATTCAGCTAACGGAGTTAAACCATACTTTTGATTGAGCAGATCTGAACACTCTTTCTGTAGAAAATGCAACTGGACATTTGGAGCGCTAAGAGAGTAGTAGAGGAAAAAGGAATATATTCAAATATAAACTACACAGAAGCATTCTGTGAAACTTCTTTGTGATATGAGCATTCAGCTAACAGAGTTAAACCATACTTTTGATTGAGCAGTTTTGAAACACTCTGTCTGTAGAAAATGCAACTGGACATTCGTAGCGCTAAGTGGGTAATAGTGGAAAAAGAATATGTTCAAATATAAACTACACAGAAGCATTGTATGAAACTTCTTTCTGTTCTGTGCATTCAACTAACAGAGTTGAACCTTACTTTTGATTGAGCCGTTCTGAAACACTCTTTCTATAGAAACTGCAATTGGACATTCTGAGCGCTAAGAGGCCTATATTGGGAAAAAGAATGTCTACAAATAAAAACTACACAGAAGAATTGTGTGAAACGTCTTTCTGTTCTGTTTGTTCAACTAAAAGAGTTGAACCTTAGTTTTGATTGAGCCGTTCTGAAACACTCTTTCTGTAGAGAATGCAAGTGGAGATTCGGAGCGCTAAGAGGGTAATAGTGGAAAAAGGAATGTCTCCAAATATAAACTACACAGAATCATTCTGTGAAACCTCTTTCTGATCTGTGCATTCAGCTAACGGAGTTAAACCATACTTTTGATTGAGCAGATCTGAACACTCTTTCTGTAGAAAATGCAACTGGACATTTGGAGCGCTAAGAGAGTAGTAGAGGAAAAAGGAATATATTCAAATATAAACTACACAGAAGCATTCTGTGAAACTTCTTTGTGATATGAGCATTCAGCTAACAGAGTTAAACCATACTTTTGATTGAGCAGTTTTGAAACACTCTGTCTGTAGAAAATGCAACTGGACATTCGTAGCGCTAAGTGGGTAATAGTGGAAAAAAGAATATGTTCAAATATAAACTACACAGAAGCATTGTATGAAACTTCTTTCTGTTCTGTGCATTCAACTAACAGAGTTGAACCTTACTTTTGATTGAGCCTTTCTGAAACACTCTTTCTGTAGAAACTGCAATTGGACATTCTGAGCGCTAAGAGGCCTATATTGGGGAATATAATATCTTCAAATAAAAACTACACAGAAGCATTGTGTGAAACTTCTTTCTGATATGTTCATTAAGCTAACAGAGTTAAACCATACTTTTGATTGCGCAGTTCTGAACACTCTTTCTGTAGAAAATGCAAGTGGACATTTGGAGCGCTAAGAGGGTAATAGTGGAAAAAGGAATATATTCATATATAAACTACACAGTAGCATTCTGTGAAAATTCTTTCTGTTCTGTGCATTCAACTAACAGAGTTGAACCTTACTTTTGATTGAGCCGTTCTGAAACACTCTTTCTGTAGAAACTGCAATTGGACATTCTGAGCGCTAAGAGGCCTATATTGGGAAAAAGAATGTCTACAAATAAAAACTACACAGAAGAATTGTGTGAAACTTCTTTCTGTTCTGTTTGTTCAACTAAAAGAGTTGAACCTTAGTTTTGATTGAGCCGTTCTGAAACACTCTTTCTGTAGAGAATGCAAGTGGAGATTCGGAGCGCTAAGAGGGTAATAGTGGAAAAAGGAATGTCTCCAAATATAAACTACACAGAATCATTCTGTGAAACTTCTTTCTGATCTGTGCATTCAGCTAACGGAGTTAAACCATACTTTTGATTGAGCAGATCTGAACACTCTTTCTGTAGAAAATGCAACTGGACATTTGGAGCGCTAAGAGAGTAGTAGTGGAAAATGGAATATATTCAAATATAAACTACACAGAAGCATTCTGTGAAACTTCTTTGTGATCTGAGCATTCAGCTAACAGAGTTAAACCATACTTTTGATTGAGCAGTTTTGAAACACTCTGTCTGTAGAAAATGCAACTGGACATTCGTAGTGCTAAGTGGGTAATAGTGGAAAAAAGAATATGTTCAAATATAAACTACACAGAAGCATTGTATGAAACTTCTTTCTGTTCTGTGCATTCAACTAACAGAGTTGAACCTTACTTTTGATTGAGCCTTTCTGAAACACTCTTTCTGTAGAAACTGCAATTGGACATTCTGAGCGCTAAGAGGCCTCTATTGGGAAAAATAATATCTTCAAATAAAAACTACACAGAAGCATTGTGTGAAACTTATTTCTGATATGTTCATTAAGCTAACAGAGTTAAACCATACTTTTGATTGCGCAGTTCTGAACACTCTTTCTGTAGAAAATGCAAGTGGACATTCGGAGCGCTAAGAGGGTAATAGTGGAAAAAGGAATATATTCAAATATAAACTACACAGTAGCATTCTGTGAAAATTCTTCCTGTTCTGTGCATTCAACTAACAGAGTTGAACCTTACTTTTGATTGAGCCGTTCTGAAACACTCTTTCTGTACAAACTGCAATTGGACATGCTAAGCGCTAAGAGGCCTACATTGGGAAATAGAATATCTTCAAATAAAAACTACACAGATGCATTCTGTGAAACTTATTTCTGATCTGTAAATTCAGTTAACAGAGATAAAACATATTTTTGATTGAGCAGTTATGAAACACTCTTTTTGTAGAAAATGCAAGTGGAGATTCGGAGCGCTAAGAGGGTAATAGTGGAAAAAGTAATGTCTTCAAATATATACTACACAGAATCATTCGGTGAAACTTCTTTCTGATCTGTGCCTTCAGCTAACAGAGTTAAACCATACTTTTGATTGAGCAGATCTGAACACTCTTTCTGTAGAAAATGCAACTGGACATTTGGAGCGCTAAGAGCGTAGTAGTGGAAAAAGGAATATATTCAAATATAAACTACACAGAAGCATTCTGTGAAACTTCTTTCTGATCTGAGCATTCAGCTAACAGAGTTAAACCATACTTTTGATTGAGCAGTTTTGAAACACTCTGTCTGTAGAAAATGCAACTGGACATTCGTAGCGCTAAGTGGGTAATAGTGGAAAAAAGAATATGTTCAAATATAAACTACACAGAAGCATTGTATGAAACTTCTTTCTGTTCTGTGCATTCAACTAACAGAGTTGAACCTTACTTTTGATTGAGCCGTTCTGAAACACTCTTTCTGTAGAAACTGCAATTGGACATTCTGAGCGCTAAGAGGCCTATATTGGGAAAAAGAATATCTACAAATAAAAACTACACAGAAGAATTGTTTGAAACTTCTTTCTGTTCTGTTTGTTCAACTAAAAGAGTTGAACCTTAGTTTTGATTGAGCCGTTCTGAAACACTCTTTCTGTAGAGAATGCAAGTGGAGATTCGGAGCGCTAAGAGGGTAATAGTGGAAAAAGGAATGTCTCCAAATATAAACTACACAGAATAATTCTGTGAAACTTCTTTCTGATCTGTGCATTCAGCTAACGGAGTTAAACCATACTTTTTATTGAGCAGATCTGAACACTCTTTCTGTAGAAAATGCAACTGGACATTTGGAGCGCTAAGAGAGTAGTAGTGGAAAAGGGAATATATTCAAATATAAACTACACAGAATCATTCTGTGAAAATTCTTTGTGATATGAGCATTCAGCTAACAGAGTTAAACCATACTTTTGATTGAGCAGTTTTGAAACCCTCTGTCTGTAGAAAATGCAACTGGACATTCGTAGCGCTAAGTTGGTAATAGTGGAAAAAAGAATATGTTCAAATATAAACTACACAGAAGCATTGTATGAAACTTCTTTCTGTTCTGTGCATTCAACTAACAGAGTTGAACCTTACTTTTGATTGAGCCTTTCTGAAACACTCTTTCTGTAGAAACTGCAAATGGACATTCTGAGCGCTAAGAGGCCTATATTGGGAAAAATAATATCTTCAAATAAAAACTACACAGAAGCATTGTGTGAAACTTATTTCTGATATGTTCATTAAGCTAACAGAGTTAAACCATACTTTTGATTGCGCAGTTCTGAACACTCTTTCTGTAGAAAATGCAAGTGGACATTCGGAGCGCTAAGAGGGTAATAGTGGAAAAAGGAATATATTCAAATATAAACTACACAGTAGCATTCTGTGAAAATTCTTTCTGTTCTGTGCATTCAACTAACAGAGTTGAACCTTACTTTTGATTGAGCCGTTCTGAAACACTCTTTCTGTAGAAACTGCAATTGGACATGCAAAGCGCTAAGAGGCCTACATTGGGAAAAAGAATATCTTCAAATAAAAACTACACAGATGCATTCTGTGAAACTTATTTCTGATCTGTAAATTCAGTTAACAGAGATAAAACATATTTTTGATTGAGCAGTTATGAAACACTCTTTTTGTAGAAAATGCAAGTGGAGATTCGGAGCGCTAAGAGGGTAATAGTGGAAAAAGGAATGTCTTCAAATATAAACTACACAGAATCATTCGGTGAAACTTCTTCCTGATCTGTGCATTCAGCTAACAGAGTTAAACCATACTTTTGATTGAGCAGATCTGAACACTCTTTCTGTAGAAAATGCAACTGGACATTTGGAGCGCTAAGAGCGTAGTAGTGGAAAAAGGAATATATTCAAATATAAACTACACAGAAGCATTCTGTGAAACTTCTTTCTGATCTGAGCATTCAGCTAACAGAGTTAAACCATACTTTTGATTGAGCAGTTTTGAAACACTCTGTCTGTAGAAAATGCAACTGGACTTTCGTAGCGCTAAGTGGGTAATAGTGGAAAAAAGAATATGTTCAAATATAAACTACACAGAAGCATTGTATGAAACTTCTTTCTGTTCTGTGCATTCAACTAACAGAGTTGAACCTTACTTTTGATTGAGCCGTTCTGAAACACTCTTTCTGTAGAAACTGCAATTGGACATTCTGAGCGCTAAGAGGCCTATATTGGGAAAAAGAATGTCTACAAATAAAAACTACACAGAAGAATTGTGTGAAACTTCTTTCTGTTCTGTTTGTTCAACTAAAAGAGTTGAACCTTAGTTTTGATTGAGCCGTTCTGAAACACTCTTTCTGTAGAAAATGCAAGTGGAGATTCGGAGCGCTAAGAGGGTAATAGTGGAAAAAGGAATGTCTCCAAATATAAACTACACAGAATCATTCTGTGAAACTTCTTTCTGATCTGTGCATTCAGCTAACATAGTTAAACCATACTTTTGATTGAGCAGATCTGAACACTCTTTCTGTAGAAAATGCAACTGGACATTTGGAGCGCTAAGAGAGTAGTAGTGGAAAAAGGAATATATTCAAATATAAACTACACAGAAGCATTCTGTGAAACTTCTTTCTGATCTGAGCATTCAGCTAACAGAGTTAAACCATACTTTTGATTGAGCAGTTTTGAAAAACTCTGTCTGTAGAAAATGCAACTGGACATTCGTAGCGCTAAGTGGGTAATAGTGGAAAAAAGAATATGTTCAAATATAAACTACACAGAAGCATTGTATGAAACTTCTTTCTGTTCTGTGCATTCAACTAACAGAGTTGAACCTTACTTTTGATTGAGCCTTTCTGAAACACTCTTTCTGTAGAAACTGCAATTGGACCTTCTGAGCGCTAAGAGGCCTATATTGGGAAAAATAATATCTTCAAATAAAAACTACACAGAAGCATTGTGTGAAACTTCTTTCTGATATGTTCATTAAGCTAACAGAGTTAAACCATACTTTTGATTGCGCAGTTCTGAACACTCTTTCTGTAGAAAATGCAAGTGGACATTCGGAGCGCTAAGAGGGTAATAGTGGAAAAAGGAATATATTCAAATATAAACTACACAGTAGCATTCTGTGAAAATTCTTTCTGTTCTGTGCATTCAACTAACAGAGTTGAACCTTACTTTTGATTGAGCCGTTCTGAAACACTCTTTCTGTAGAAACTGCAATTTTTACATGCTAAGCGCTAAGAGGCCTACATTGGGAAAAAGAATATCTTCAAATAAAAACTACACAGATGCATTCTGTGAAACTTATTTCTGATCTGTAAATTCAGTTAACAGAGATAAAACATATTTTTGATTGAGCAGTTTTGAAACACTCTTTTTGTAGAAAATGCAAGTGGAGATTCGGAGCGCTAAGAGGGTAATAGTGGAAAAAGGAATGCCTTCAAATATAAACTACACAGAATCATTCGGTGAAACTTCTTCCTGATCTGTGCATTCAGCTAACAGAGTTAAACCATACTTTTGATTGAGCAGATCTGAACACTCTTTCTGTAGAAAATGCAACTGGACATTTGGAGCGCTAAGAGCGTAGTAGTGGAAAAAGGAATGTATTCAAATATAAACTACACAGAAGCATTCTGTGAAACTTCTTTCTGATCTGAGCATTCAGCTAACAGAGTTAAACCATACTTTTGATTGAGCAGTTTTGAAACACTCTGTCTGTAGAAAATGCAACTGGACATTCGTAGCGCTAAGTGGGTAATAGTGGAAAAAAGAATATGTTCAAATATAAACTACACAGAAGCATTGTATGAAACTTCTTTCTATTCTGTGCATTCAACTAACAGAGTTGAACCTTACTTTTGATTGAGCCGTTCTGAAACACTCTTTCTGTAGAAACTGCAATTGGACATTCTGAGCGCTAAGAGGCCTATATTGGGAAAAAGAATGTCTACAAATAAAAACTACACAGAAGAATTGTGTGAAACTTCTTTCTGTTCTGTTTGTTCAACTAAAAGAGTTGAACCTTAGTTTTGATTGAGCCGTTCTGAAACACTCTTTCTGTAGAAAATGCAAGTGGAGATTCGGAGCGCTAAGAGGGTAATAGTGGAAAAAGGAATGTCTCCAAATATAAACTACACAGAATCATTCTGTGAAACTTCTTTCTGATCTGTGCATTCAGCTAACACAGTTAAACCATACTTTTGATTGAGCAGATCTGAACACTCTTTCTGTAGAAAATGCAACTGGACATTTGGAGCGCTAAGAGAGTAGTAGTGGAAAAAGTAATATATTCAAATATAAACTACACAGAAGCATTCTGTGAAACTTCTTTCTGATCTGAGCATTCAGCTAACAGAGTTAAACCATACTTTTGATTGAGCAGTTTTGAAAAACTCTGTCTGTAGAAAATGCAACTGGACATTCGTAGCGCTAAGTGGGTAATAGTGGAAAAAAGAATATGTTCAAATATAAACTACACAGAAGCATTGTATGAAACTTCTTTCTGTTCTGTGCATTCAACTAACAGAGTTGAACCTTTCTTTTGATTGAGCCTTTCTGAAACACTCTTTCTGTAGAAACTGCAATTGGACCTTCTGAGCGCTAAGAGGCCTATATTGGGAAAAATAATATCTTCAAATAAAAACTACACAGAAGCATTGTGTGAAACTTATTTCTGATATGTTCATTAAGCTAACAGAGTTAAACCATACTTTTGATTGCGCAGTTCTGAACACTCTTTCTGTAGAAAATGCAAGTGGACATTCGGAGCGCTAAGAGGGTAATAGTGGAAAAAGGAATATATTCAAATATAAACTACACAGTAGCATTCTGTGAAAATTCTTTCTGTTCTGTGCATTCAACTAACAGAGTTGAACCTTACTTTTGATTGAGCCGTTCTGAAACACTCTTTCTGTAGAAACTGCAATTGGACATGCTAAGCGCTAAGAGGCCTACATTGGGAAAAAGAATATCTTCAAATAAAAACTACACAGATGCATTCTGTGAAACTTATTTCTGATCTGTAAATTCAGTTAACAGAGATAAAACATATTTTTGATTGAGCAGTTATGAAACACTCTTTTTGTAGAAAATGCAAGTGGAGATTCGGAGCGCTAAGAGGTTAAGAGTGGAAAAAGGAATGTCTTCAAATATAAACTACACAGAATCATTCGGTGAAACTTCTTTCTGATCTGTGCATTCAGCTAACAGAGTTAAACCATACTTTTGATTGAGCAGATCTGAACACTCTTTCTGTAGAAAATGCAACTGGACATTTGGAGCGCTAAGAGCGTAGTAGTGGAAAAAGGAATATATTCAAATATAAACTACACAGAAGCATTCTGTGAAACTTCTTTCTGATCTGAGCATTCAGCTAACAGAGTTAAACCATACTTTTTATTGAGCAGTTTTGAAACACTCTGTCTGTAGAAAATGCAACTGGACATTCGTAGCGCTAAGTGGGTAATAGTGGAAAAAAGAATATGTTCAAATATAAACTACACAGAAGCATTGTATGAAACTTCTTTCTGTTCTGTGCATTCAACTAACAGAGTTGAACCTTACTTTTGATTGAGCCGTTCAGAAACACTCTTTCTATAGAAACTGCAATTGGACATTCTGAGCGCTAAGAGGCCTATATTGGGAAAAAGAATGTCTACAAATAAAAACTACACAGAAGAATTGTGTGAAACTTCTTTCTGTTCTGTTTGTTCAACTAAAAGAGTTGAACCTTAGTTTTGATTGAGCCGTTCTGAAACACTCTTTCTGTAGAGAATGCAAGTGGAGATTCGGAGCGCTAAGAGGGTAATAGTGTAAAAAGGAATGTCTCCAAATATAAACTACACAGAATCATTCTGTGAAACTTCTTTCTGATCTGTGCATTCAGCTAACGGAGTTAAACCATACTTTTGATTGAGCAGATCTGAACACTCTTTCTGTAGAAAATGCAACTGGACATTTTGAGCGCTAAGAGAGTAGTAGAGGAAAAAGGAATATATTCAAATATAAACTACACAGAAGCATTCTGTGAAACTTCTTTGTGATATGAGCATTCAGCTAACAGAGTTAAACCATACTTTTGATTGAGCAGTTTTGAAACACTCTGTCTGTAGAAAATGCAACTGGACATTCGTAGCGCTAAGTGGGTAATAGTGGAAAAAAGAATATGTTCAAATATAAACTACACAGAAGCATTGTATGAAACTTCTTTCTGTTCTGTGCATTCAACTAACAGAGTTGAACCTTACTTTTGATTGAGCTTTTCTGAAACACTCTTTCTGTAGAAACTGCAATTGGACATTCTGAGCGCTAAGAGGCCTATATTGGGAAAAATAATATCTTCAAATAAAAACTACACAGAAGCATTGTGTGAAACTTATTTCTGTTATGTTCATTAAGCTAACAGAGTTAAACCATACTTTTGATTGCGCAGTTCTGAACACTCTTTCTGTAGAAAATGCAAGTGGACATTCGGAGCGCTAAGAGGGTAATAGTGGAAAAAGGAATATATTCAAATATAAACTACACAGTAGCATTCTGTGAAAATTATTTCTGTTCTGTGCATTCAACTAACAGAGTTGAACCTTACTTTTGATTGAGCCGTTCTGAAACACTCTTTCTGTAGAAACTGCAATTGGACATGCTAAGCGCTAAGAGGCCTACATTGGGAAAAAGAATATCTTCAAATAAAAACTACACAGATGCATTCTGTGAAACTTATTTGTGATCTGTAAATTCAGTTAACAGAGATAAAACATATTTTTGATTGAGCAGTTATGAAACACTCTTTTTGTAGAAAATGCAAGTGGAGATTCGGAGCGCTAAGAGGGTAATAGTGGAAAAAGGAATGTCTTCAAATATAAACTACACAGAATCATTCGGTGAAACTTCTTTCTGATCTGTGCATGCAGCTAACAGAGTTAAACCATACTTTTGATTGAGCAGATCTGAACACTCTTTCTGTAGAAAATGCAACTGGACATTTGGAGCGCTAAGAGCATAGTAGTGGAAAAAGGAATATATTCAAATATAAACTACACAGAAGCATTCTGTGAAACTTCTTTCTCATCTGAGCATTCAGCTAACAGAGTTAAACCATACTTTTGATTGAGCAGTTTTGAAACACTCTGTCTGTAGAAAATGCAACTGAACATTCGTAGCGCTAAGTGGGTAATAGTGGAAAAAAGAATATATTCAAATATAAACTACACAGAAGCATTGTATGAAACTTCTTTCTGTTCTGTGCATTCAACTAACAGAGTTGAACCTTACTTTTGATTGAGCCGTTCTGAAACACTCTTTCTGTAAAAACTGCAATTGGACATTCTGAGCGCTAAGAGGCCTATATTGGGAAAAAGAATGTCTACAAATAAAAACTACACAGAAGAATTGTGTGAAACTTCTTTCTGTTCTGTTTGTTCAACTAAAAGAGTTGAACCTTAGTTTTGATTGAGCCGTTCTGAAACACTCTTTCTGTAGAGAATGCAAGTGGAGATTCGGAGCGCTAAGAGGGTAATAGTGGAAAAAGGAATGTCTCCAAATATAAACTACACAGAATCATTCTGTGAAACTTCTTTCTGATCTGTGCATTCAGCTAACGGAGTTAAACCATACTTTTGATTGAGCAGATCTGAACACTCTTTCTGTAGAAAATGCAACTGGACATTTGGAGCGCTAAGAGAGTAGTAGAGGAAAAAGGAATATATTCAAATATAAACTACACAGAAGCATTCTGTGAAACTTTTTGTGATATGAGCATTCAGCTAACAGAGTTAAACCATACTTTTGATTGAGCAGTTTTGAAACACTCTGTCTGTAGAAAATGCAACTGGACATTCGTAGCGCTAAGTGGGTAATAGTGGAAAAAAGAATATGTTCAAATATAAACTACACAGAAGCATTGTATGAAACTTCTTTCTGTTCTGTGCATTAAACTAACAGAGTTGAACCTTACTTTTGATTGAGCCTTTCTGAAACACTCTTTCTGTAGAAACTGCAATTGGACATTCTGAGCGCTAAGAGGCCTATATTGGGAAAAATAATATCTTCAAATAAAAACTACACAGAAGCATTGTGTGAAACTTATTTCTGTTATGTTCATTAAGCTAACAGAGTTAAACCATACTTTTGATTGCGCAGTTCTGAACACTCTTTCTGTAGAAAATGCAAGTGGACATTCGGAGCGCTAAGAGGGTAATAGTGGAAAAAGGAATATATTCAAATATAAACTACACAGTAGCATTCTGTGAAAATTATTTCTGTTCTGTGCATTCAACTAACAGAGTTGAACCTTACTTTTGATTGAGCCGTTCTGAAACACTCTTTCTGTAGAAACTGCAATTGGACATGCTAAGCGCTAAGAGGCCTACATTGGGAAAAAGAATATCTTCAAATAAAAACTACACAGATGCATTCTGTGAAACTTATTTGTGATCTGTAAATTCAGTTAACAGAGATAAAACATATTTTTGATTGAGCAGTTATGAAACACTCTTTTTGTAGAAAATGCAAGTGGAGATTCGGAGCGCTAAGAGGGTAATAGTGGAAAAAGGAATGTCTTCAAATATAAACTACACAGAATCATTCGGTGAAACTTCTTTCTGATCTGTGCATGCAGCTAACAGAGTTAAACCATACTTTTGATTGAGCAGATCCGAACATTCTTTCTGTAGAAAATGCAACTGGACATTTGGAGCGCTAAGAGCATAGTAGTGGAAAAAGGAATATATTCAAATATAAACTACACAGAAGCATTCTGTGAAACTTCTTTCTGATCTGAGCATTCAGCTAACAGAGTTAAACCATACTTTTGATTGAGCAGTTTTGAAACACTCTGTCTGTAGAAAATGCAACTGGACATTCGTAGCGCTAAGTGGGTAATAGTGGAAAAAACAATATATTCAAATATAAACTACACAGAAGCATTGTATGAAACTTCTTTCTGTTGTGTGCATTCAACTAACAGAGTTGAACCTTACTTTTGATTGAGCCGTTCTGAAACACTCTTTCTGTAGAAACTGCAATTGGACATTCTGAGCGCTAAGAGGCCTATATTCGGAAAAAGAATGTCTACAAATAAAAACTACACAGAAGAATTGTGTGAAACTTCTTTCTGTTCTGTTTGTTCAACTAAAAGAGTTGAACCTTAGTTTTGATTGAGCCGTTCTGAAACACTCTTTCTGTAGAGAATGCAAGTGGAGATTCGGAGCGCTAAGAGGGTAATAGTGGAAAAAGGAATGTCTCCAAATATAAACTACACAGAATCATTCTGTGAAACTTCTTTCTGATCTGTGCATTCAGCTAACGGAGTTAAACCATACTTTTGATTGAGCAGATCTGAACACTCTTTCTGTAGAAAATGCAACTGGACATTTTGAGCGCTAAGAGAGTAGTAGAGGAAAAAGGAATATATTCAAATATAAACTACACAGAAGCATTCTGTGAAACTTCTTTGTGATATGAGCATTCAGCTAACAGAGTTAAACCATACTTTTGATTGAGCAGTTTTGAAACACTCTGTCTGTAGAAAATGCAACTGGACATTCGTAGCGCTAAGTGGGTAATAGTGGAAAAAAGAATATGTTCAAATATAAACTACACAGAAGCATTGTATGAAACTTCTTTCTGTTCTGTGCATTCAACTAACAGAGTTGAACCTTACTTTTGATTGAGCCGTTCTGAAACACTCTTTCTATAGAAACTGCAATTGGACATTCTGAGCGCTAAGAGGCGTATATTGGGAAAAAGAATGTCTACAAATAAAAACTACACAGAAGAATTGTGTGAAACTTCTTTCTGTTCTGTTTGTTCAACTAAAAGAGTTGAACCTTAGTTTTGATTGAGCCGTTCTGAAACACTCTTTCTGTAGAGAATGCAAGTGGAGATTCGGAGCGCTAAGAGGGTAATAGTGGAAAAAGGAATGTCTCCAAATATAAACTACACAGAATCATTCTGTGAAACTTCTTTCTGATCTGTGCATTCAGCTAACGGATTTAAACCATACTTTTGATTGAGCAGATCTGAACACTCTTTCTGTAGAAAATGCAACTGGACATTTGGAGCGCTAAGAGAGTAGTAGAGGAAAAAGGAATATATTCAAATATAAACTACACAGAAGCATTCTGTGAAACTTCTTTGTGATATGAGCATTCAGCTAACAGAGTTAAACCATACTTTTGATTGAGCAGTTTTGAAACACTCTGTCTGTAGAAAATGCAACTGGACATTCGTAGCGCTAAGTGGGTAATAGTGGAAAAAAGAATATGTTCAAATATAAACTACACAGAAGCATTGTATGAAACTTCTTTCTGTTCTGTGCATTCAACTAACAGAGTTGAACCTTACTTTTGATTGAGCCTTTCTGAAACACTCTTTCTGTAGAAACTGCAATTGGACATTCTGAGCGCTAAGAGGCCTATATTGGGAAAAATAATATCTTCAAATAAAAACTACACAGAAGCATTGTGTGAAACTTCTTTCTGATATGTTCATTAAGCTAACAGAGTTAAACCATACTTTTGATTGCGCAGTTCTGAACACTCTTTCTGTAGAAAATGCAAGTGGACATTCGGAGCGCTAAGAGGGTAATAGTGGAAAAAGGAATATATTCAAATATAAACTACACAGTAGCATTCTGTGAAAATTCTTTCTGTTCTGTGCATTCAACTAACAGAGTTGAACCTTACTTTTGATTGAGCCGTTCTGAAACACTCTTTCTGTAGAAACTGCAATTGGACATGCTAAGCGCTAAGAGGCCTACATTGGGAAAAAGAATATCTTCAAATAAAAACTACACAGATGCATTCTGTGAAACTTATTTCTGATCTGTAAGTTCAGTTAACAGAGATAAAACATATTTTTGATTGAGCAGTTATGAAACACTCTTTTTGTAGAAAATGCAAGTGGAGATTCGGAGCGCTAAGAGGGTAATAGTGGAAAAAGGAATGTCTCCAAATATAAACTACACAGAATCATTCGGTGAAACTTCTTTCTGATCTGTGCATGCAGCTAACAGAGTTAAACCATACTTTTGATTGAGCAGATCTGAACACTCTTTCTGTAGAAAATGCAACTGGACATTTGGAGCGCTAAGAGAGTAGTAGAGGAAAAAGGAATATATTCAAATATAAACTACACAGAAGCATTCTGTGAAACGTCTTTCTGATCTGAGCATTCAGCTAACAGAGTTAAACCATACTTTTGATTGAGCAGTTTTGAAACACTCTGTCTGTAGAAAATGCAACTGGACATTCGTAGCGCTAAGTGGGTAATAGTGGAAAAAAGAATATGTTCAAATGTAAACTACACAGAATCATTGTATGAAACTTCTTTCTGTTCTGTGCATTCAACTAACAGAGTTGAACCTTACTTTTGATTGAGCCGTTCTGAAACACTCTTTCTGTAGAAACTGCAATTGGACATTCTGAGCGCTAAGAGGCCTATATTGGGAAAAAGAATGTCTACAAATAAAAAATACACAGAAGAATTGTGTGAAACTTCTTTCTGTTCTGTTTGTTCAACTAAAAGAGTTGAACCTTAGTTTTGATTGAGCCGTTCTGAAACACTCTTTCTGTAGAGAATGCAAGTGGAGATTCGGAGCGCTAAGAGGGTAATAGTGGAAAAAGGAATGTCTCCAAATATAAACTACACAGAATCATTCTGTGAAACTTCTTTCTGATCTGTGCATTCAGCTAACGGAGTTAAACCATACTTTTGATTGAGCAGATCTGAACACTCTTTCTGTAGAAAATGCAACTGGACATTTGGAGCGCTAAGAGAGTAGTAGAGGAAAAAGGAATATATTCAAATATAAACTACACAGAAGCATTCTGTGAAACTTCTTTGTGATATGAGCATTCAGCTAACAGAGTTAAACCATACTTTTGATTGAGCAGTTTTGAAACACTCTGTCTGTAGAAAATGCAACTGGACATTCGTAGCGCTAAGTGGGTAATACTGGAAAAAAGAATATGTTCAAATATAAACTACACAGAAGCATTGTATGAAACTTCTTTCTGTTCTGTGCATTCAACTAACAGAGTTGAACCTTACTTTTGATTGAGCCTTTCTGAAACACTCTTTCTGTAGAAACTGCAATTGGACATTCGGAGCGCTAAGAGGCCTCTATTGGGAAAAATAATATCTTCCAATAAAAACTACACAGAAGCATTGTGTGAAACTTATTTCTGATATGTTCATTAAGCTAACAGAGTTAAACCATACTTTTGATTGCGCAGTTCTGAACACTCTTTCTGTAGAAAATGCAAGTGGACATTCGGAGCGCTAAGAGGGTAATAGTGGAAAAAGGAATATATTCAAATATAAACTACACAGTAGCATTCTGTGAAAATTCTTTCTGTTCTGCGCATTCAACTAACAGAGTTGAACCTTACTTTTGATTGAGCCGTTCTGAAACACTCTTTCTGTAGAAACTGCAATTGGACATGCTAAGCGCTAAGAGGCCTACATTGGGAAAAAGAATATCTTCAAATAAAAACTACACAGATGCATTCTGTGAAACTTATTTCTGATCTGTAAATTCAGTTAACATAGATAAAACATATTTTTGATTGAGCAGTTATGAAACACTCTTTCTGTAGAAAATGCAAGTGGACATTCGGAGCGCTAAGAGGGTAATAGTGGAAAAAGGAATATATTCAAATATAAACTACACAGTAGCATTCTGTGAAAATTCTTTCTGTTCTGTGCATTCAACTAACAGAGTTGAACCTTACTTTTGATTGAGCCGTTCTGAAACACTCTTTCTGTAGAAACTGCAATTGGTCATGCTAAGCGCTAAGAGGCCTACATTGGGAAAAAGAATATCTTCAAATAAAAACTACACAGATGCATTCTGTGAAACTTATTTCTGATCTGTAAATTCAGTTAACAGAGATAAAATATATTTTTGATTGAGCAGTTATGAAACACTCTTTTTGTAGAAAAAGGAAGTGGAGATTCGGAGCGCTAAGAGGGTAATAGTGGAAAAAGGAATGTCTTCAAATATAAACTACACAGAATCATTCGGTGAAACTTCTTTCTGATCTGTGCATGCAGCTAACAGAGTTAAACCATACTTTTGATTGAGCAGATCTGAACACTCTTTCTGTAGAAAATGCAACTGGACATTTGGAGCGCTAAGAGCCTAGTAGTGGAAAAAGGAATATATTCAAATATAAACTACACAGAAGCATTCTGTGAAACTTCTTTCTGATCTGAGCATTCAGCTAACAGAGTTAAACCATACTTTTGATTGAGCAGTTTTGAAACACTCTGTCTGTAGAAAATGCAACTGGACATTCGTAGCGCTAAGTGGGTAATAGTGGAAAAAAGAATATATTCAAATATAAACTACACAGAAGCATTGTATGAAACTTCTTTCTGTTCTGTGCATTCAACTAACAGAGTTGAACCTTACTTTTGATTGAGCCGTTCTGAAACACTCTTTCTGTAGAAACTGCAATTGGACATTCTGAGCGCTAAGAGGCCTATATTGGGAAAAAGAATGTCTACAAATAAAAACTACACAGAAGAATTGTGTGAAACGTCTTTCTGTTCTGTTTGTTCAACTAAAAGAGTTGAACCTTAGTTTTGATTGAGCCGTTCTGAAACACTCTTTCTGTAGAGAATGCAAGTGGAGATTCGGAGCGCTAAGAGTTTAATAGTGGAAAAAGGAATGTCTCCAAATATAAACTACACAGAATCATTCTGTGAAACTTCTTACTGATCTGTGCATTCAGCTAACGGAGGTAAACCATACTTTTGATTGAGCAGATCTGAACACTCTTTCTGTAGAAAATGCAACTGGACATTTGGAGCGCTAAGAGAGTAGTAGAGGAAAAAGGAATATATTCAAATATAAACTACACAGAAGCATTCTGTGAAACTTCTTTGTGATATGAGCATTCAGCTAACAGAGTTAAACCATACTTTTGATTGAGCAGTTTTGAAACACTCTGTCTGTAGAAAATGCAACTGGACATTCGTAGCGCTAAGTGGGTAATAGTGGAAAAAAGAATATGTTCAAATATAAACTACACAGAAGCATTGTATGAAACTTCTTTCTGTTCTGTGCATTCAACTAACAGAGTTGAACCTTACATTTGATTGAGCCGTTCTGAAACACTCTTTCTATAGAAACTGCAATTGGACATTCTGAGCGCTAAGAGGCCTATATTGGGAAAAAGAATGTCTACAAATAAAAACTACACAGAAGAATTGTGTGAAACTTCTTTCTGTTCTGTTTGTTCAACTAAAAGAGTTGAACCTTAGTTTTGATTGAGCCGTTCTGAAACACTCTTTCTGTAGAGAATGCAAGTGGAGATTCGGAGCGCTAAGAGGGTAATAGTGGAAAAAGGAATGTCTCCAAATATAAACTACACAGAATCATTCTGTGAAACTTCTTTCTGATCTGTGCATTCAGCTAACGGATTTAAACCATACTTTTGATTGAGCAGATCTGAACACTCTTTCTGTAGAAAATGCAACTGGACATTTGGAGCGCTAAGAGAGTAGTAGAGGAAAAAGGAATATATTCAAATATAAACTACACAGAAGCATTCTGTGAAACTTCTTTTTGATATGAGCATTCAGCTAACAGAGTTAAACCATACTTTTGATTGAGCAGTTTTGAAACACTCTGTCTGTAGAAAATGCAACTGGACATTCGTAGCGCTAAGTGGGTAATAGTGGAAAAAAGAATATGTTCAAATATAAACTACACAGAAGCATTGTATGAAACTTCTTTCTGTTCTGTGCATTCAACTAACAGAGTTGAACCTTACTTTTGATTGAGCCTTTCTGAAACACTCTTTCTGTAGAAACTGCAATTGGACATTCTGAGCGCTAAGAGGCCTATATTGGGAAAAATAATATCTTCAAATAAAAACTACACAGAAGCATTGTGTGAAACTTCTTTCTGATATGTTCATTAAGCTAACAGAGTTAAACCATACTTTTGATTGCGCAGTTCTGAACACTCTTTCTGTAGAAAATGCAAGTGGACATTCGGAGCGCTAAGAGGGTAATAGTGGAAAAAGGAATATATTCAAATATAAACTACACAGTAGCATTCTGTGAAAATTCTTTCTGTTCTGTGCATTCAACTAACAGAGTTGAACCTTACTTTTGATTGAGCCGTTCTGAAACACTCTTTCTGTAGAAACTGCAATTGGACATGCTAAGCGCTAAGAGGCCTACATTGGGAAAAAGAATATCTTCAAATAAAAACTACACAGATGCATTCTGTGAAACTTATTTCTGATCTGTAAATTCAGTTAACAGAGATAAAACATATTTTTGATTGAGCAGTTATGAAACACTCTTTTTGTAGAAAATGCAAGTGGAGATTCGGAGCGCTAAGAGGGTAATAGTGGAAAAAGGAATGTCTTCAAATATAAACTACACAGAATCATTCGGTGAAACTTCTTTCTGATCTGTGCATGCAGCTAACAGAGTTAAACCATACTTTTGATTGAGCAGATCTGAACACTCTTTCTGTAGAAAATGCAACTGGACATTTGGAGCGCTAAGAGCATAGTAGTGGAAAAAGAATATATTCAAATATAAACTACACAGAAGCATTCTGTGAAACTTCTTTCTGATCTGAGCATTCAGCTAACAGAGTTAAACCATACTTTTGATTGAGCAGTTTTGAAACACTCTGTCTGTAGAAAATGCAACTGGACATTCGTAGCGCTAAGTGGGTAATAGTGGAAAAAAGAATATATTCAAATATAAACTACACAGAAGCATTGTATGAAACTTCTTTCTGTTCTGTGCATTCAACTAACAGAGTTGAACCTTACTTTTGATTGAGCCGTTCTGAAACACTCTTTCTGTAGAAACTGCAATTGGACATTCTGAGCGCTAAGAGGCCTATATTGGGAAAAAGAATGTCTACAAATAAAAACTACACAGAAGAATTGTGTGAAACTTCTTTCTGTTCTGTTTGTTCAACTAAAAGAGTTGAACCTTAGTTTTGATTGAGCCGTTCTGAAACACTCTTTCTGTAGAGAATGCAAGTGGAGATTCGGAGCGCTAAGAGGGTAATAGTGGAAAAAGGAATGTCTCCAAATATAAACTACACAGAATCATTCTGTGAAACTTCTTTCTGATCTGTGCATTCAGCTAACGGAGTTAAACCATACTTTTGATTGAGCAGATCTGAACACTCTTTCTGTAGAAAATGCAACTGGACATTTGGAGCGCTAAGAGAGTAGTAGAGGAAAAAGGAATATATTCAAATATAAACTACACAGAAGCATTCTGTGAAACTTCTTTGTGATATGAGCATTCAGCTAACAGAGTTAAACCATACTTTTGATTGAGCAGTTTTGAAACACTCTGTCTGTAGAAAATGCAACTGGACATTCGTAGCGCTAAGTGGGTAATAGTGGAAAAAAGAATATGTTCAAATATAAACTACACAGAAGCATTGTATGAAACTTCTTTCTGTTCTGTGCATTCAACTAACAGAGTTGAACCTTACTTTTGATTGAGCCGTTCTGAAACACTCTTTCTATAGAAACTGCAATTGGACATTCTGAGCGCTAAGAGGCCTATATTGGGAAAAAGAATGTCTACAAATAAAAACTACACAGAAGAATTGTGTGAAACGTCTTTCTGTTCTGTTTGTTCAACTAAAAGAGTTGAACCTTAGTTTTGATTGAGCCGTTCTGAAACACTCTTTCTGTAGAGAATGCAAGTGGAGATTCGGAGCGCTAAGAGGGTAATAGTGGAAAAAGGAATGTCTCCAAATATAAACTACACAGAATCATTCTGTGAAACCTCTTTCTGATCTGTGCATTCAGCTAACGGAGTTAAACCATACTTTTGATTGAGCAGATCTGAACACTCTTTCTGTAGAAAATGCAACTGGACATTTGGAGCGCTAAGAGAGTAGTAGAGGAAAAAGGAATATATTCAAATATAAACTACACAGAAGCATTCTGTGAAACTTCTTTGTGATATTAGCATTCAGCTAACAGAGTTAAACCATACTTTTGATTGAGCAGTTTTGAAACACTCTGTCTGTAGAAAATGCAACTGGACATTCGTAGCGCTAAGTGGGTAATAGTGGAAAAAAGAATATGTTCAAATATAAACTACACAGAAGCATTGTATGAAACTTCTTTCTGTTCTGTGCATTCAACTAACAGAGTTGAACCTTACTTTTGATTGAGCCTTTCTGAAACACTCTTTCTGTAGAAACTGCAATTGGACATTCTGAGCGCTAAGAGGCCTATATTGGGAAATATAATATCTTCAAATAAAAACTACACAGAAGCATTGTGTGAAACTTCTTTCTGATATGTTCATTAAGCTAACAGAGTTAAACCATACTTTTGATTGCGCAGTTCTGAACACTCTTTCTGTAGAAAATGCAAGTGGACATTTGGAGCGCTAAGAGGGTAATAGTGGAAAAAGGAATATATTCAAATATAAACTACACAGTAGCATTCTGTGAAAATTCTTTCTGTTCTGTGCATTCAACTAACAGAGTTGAACCTTACTTTTGATTGAGCCGTTCTGAAACACTCTTTCTGTAGAAACTGCAATTGGACATTCTGAGCGCTAAGAGGCCTATATTGGGAAAAAGAATGTCTACAAATAAAAACTACACAGAAGAATTGTGTGAAACTTCTTTCTGTTCTGTTTGTTCAACTAAAAGAGTTGAACCTTAGTTTTGATTGAGCCGTTCTGAAACACTCTTTCTGTAGAGAATGCAAGTGGAGATTCGGAGCGCTAAGAGGGTAATAGTGGAAAAAGGAATGTCTCCAAATATAAACTACACAGAATCATTCTGTGAAACTTCTTTCTGATCTGTGCATTCAGCTAACGGAGTTAAACCATACTTTTGATTCAGCAGATCTGAACACTCTTTCTGTAGAAAATGCAACTGGACATTTGGAGCGCTAAGAGAGTAGTAGAGGAAAAAGGAATATATTCAAATATAAACTACACAGAAGCATTGTGTGAAACTTCTTTGTGATATGAGCATTCAGCTAACGGAGTTAAACCATACTTTTGATTGAGCAGTTTTGAAACCCTCTGTCTGTAGAAAATGCAACTGGACATTCGTAGCGCTAAGTGGGTAATAGTGGAAAAAAGAATATGTTCAAATATAAACTACACAGAAGCATTGTATGAAACTTCTTTCTGTTCTGTGCATTCAACTAACAGAGTTGAACCTTACTTTTGATTGAGCCTTTCTGAAACACTCTTTCTGTAGAAACTGCAATTGGACATTCTGAGCGCTAAGAGGCCTCTATTGGGAAAAATAATATCTTCAAATAAAAACTACACAGAAGCATTGTGTGAAACTTATTTCTGATATATTCATTAAGCTAACAGAGTTAAACCATACTTTTGATTGCGCAGTTCTGAACACTCTTTCTGTAGAAAATGCAAGTGGACATTCGGAGCGCTAAGAGGGTAATAGTGGAAAAAGGAATATATTCAAATATAAACTACACAGTAGCATTCTGTGAAAATTCTTTCTGTTCTTTGCATTCAACTAACAGAGTTGAACCTTACTTTTGATTGAGCCTTCTGAAACACTCTTTCTGTAGAAACTGCAATTGGACATGCTAAGCGCTAAGAGGCCTACATTGGGAAAAAGAATATCTTCAAATAAAAACTACACAGATGCATTCTGTGAAACTTATTTCTGATCTGTAAATTCAGTTAACAGAGATAAAACATATTTTTGATTGAGCAGTTATGAAACACTCTTTTTGTAGAAAATGCAAGTGGAGATTCGGAGCGCTAAGAGGGTAATAGTGGAAAAAGGAATGTCTTCAAATATAAACTACACAGAATCATTCGGTGAAACTTCTTCCTGATCTGTGCATTCAGCTAACAGAGTTAAACCATACTTTTGATTGAGCAGATCTGAACACTCTTTCTGTAGAAAATGCAACTGGACATTTGGAGCGCTAAGAGCGTAGTAGTGGAAAAAGGAATATATTCAAATATAAACTACACAGAAGCATTCTGTGAAACTTCTTTCTGATCTGAGCATTCAGCTAACAGAGTTAAACCATACTTTTGATTGAGCAGTTTTGAAACACTCTGTCTGTAGAAAATGCAACTGGACATTGGTAGCGCTAAGTGGGTAATAGTGGAAAAAAGAATATATTCAAATATAAACTACACAGAAGCATTGTATGAAACTTCTTTCTGTTCTGTGCATTCAACTAACAGAGTTGAACCTTAATTTGATTGAGCCGTTCTGAAACACTCTTTCTGTAGAAACTGCAATTGGACATTCTGAGCGCTAAGAGGCCTATATTGGGAAAAAGAATGTCTACAAATAAAAACTACACAGAAGAATTGTGTGAAACTTCTTTCTGTTCTGTTTGTTCAACTAAAAGAATTGAACCTTAGTTTTGATTGAGCCGTTCTGAAACACTCTTTCTGTAGAGAATGCAAGTGGAGATTCGGAGCGCTAAGAGGGTAATAGTGGAAAAAGGAATGTCTCCAAATATAAACTACACAGAATCATTCTGTGAAACTTCTTTCTGATCTGTGCATTCAGCTAACGGAGTTAAACCATACTTTTGATTGAGCAGATCTGAACACTCTTTCTGTAGAAAATGCAACTGGACATTTGGAGCGCTAAGAGAGTAGTAGTGGAAAATGGAATATATTCAAATATAAACTACACAGAAGCATTCTGTGAAACTTCTTTGTGATCTGAGCATTCAGCTAACAGAGTTAAACCATACTTTTGATTGAGCAGTTTTGAAACACTCTGTCTGTAGAAAATGCAACTGGACATTCGTAGTGCTAAGTGGGTAATAGTGGAAAAAAGAATATGTTCAAATATAAACTACACAGAAGCATTGTATGAAACTTCTTTCTGTTCTGTGCATTCAACTAACAGAGTTGAACCTTACTTTTGATTGAGCCTTTCTGAAACACTCTTTCTGTAGAAACTGCAATTGGACATTCTGAGCGCTAAGAGGCCTCTATTGGGAAAAATAATATCTTCAAATAAAAACTACACAGAAGCATTGTGTGAAACTTATTTCTGATATGTTCATTAAGCTAACAGAGTTAAACCATACTTTTGATTGCGCAGTTCTGAACACTCTTTCTGTAGAAAATGCAAGTGGACATTCGGAGCGCTAAGAGGGTAATAGTGGAAAAAGGAATATATTCAAATATAAACTACACAGTAGCATTCTGTGAAAATTCTTCCTGTTCTGTGCATTCAACTAACAGAGTTGAACCTTACTTTTGATTGAGCCGTTCTGAAACACTCTTTCTGTACAAACTGCAATTGGACATGCTAAGCGCTAAGAGGCCTACATTGGGTAATAGAATATCTTCAAATAAAAACTACACAGATGCATTCTGTGAAACTTATTTCTGATCTGTAAATTCAGTTAACAGAGATAAAACATATTTTTGATTGAGCAGTTATGAAACACTCTTTTTGTAGAAAATGCAAGTGGAGATTCGGAGCGCTAAGAGGGTAATAGTGGAAAAAGTAATGTCTTCAAATATATACTACACAGAATCATTCGGTGAAACTTCTTTCTGATCTGTGCCTTCAGCTAACAGAGTTAAACCATACTTTTGATTGAGCAGATCTGAACACTCTTTCTGTAGAAAATGCAACTGGACATTTGGAGCGCTAAGAGCGTAGTAGTGGAAAAAGGAATATATTCAAATATAAACTACACAGAAGCATTCTGTGAAACTTCTTTCTGATCTG
Organism: Symphalangus syndactylus; assembly: GCF_028878055.3. Taxonomy (NCBI): domain Eukaryota; kingdom Metazoa; phylum Chordata; class Mammalia; order Primates; family Hylobatidae; genus Symphalangus; species Symphalangus syndactylus. The sequence continues at coordinate 115,255,419 of NC_072437.2, forward strand.
AGCATTCAGCTAACAGAGTTAAACCATACTTTTGATTGAGCAGTTTTGAAACACTCTGTCTGTAGAAAATGCAACTGGACATTCGTAGCGCTAAGTGGGTAATAGTGGAAAAAAGAATATGTTCAAATATAAACTACACAGAAGCATTGTATGAAACTTCTTTCTGTTCTGTGCATTCAACTAACAGAGTTGAACCTTACTTTTGATTGAGCCGTTCTGAAACACTCTTTCTGTAGAAACTGCAATTGGACATTCTGAGCGCTAAGAGGCCTATATTGGGAAAAAGAATATCTACAAATAAAAACTACACAGAAGAATTGTGTGAAACTTCTTTCTGTTCTGTTTGTTCAACTAAAAAGTTGAACCTTAGTTTTGATTGAGCCGATCTGAAACACTCTTTCTGTAGAGAATGCAAGTGGAGATTCGGAGCGCTAAGAGGGTAATAGTGGAAAAAGGAATGTCTCCAAATATAAACTACACAGAATAATTCTGTGAAACTTCTTTCTGATCTGTGCATTCAGCTAACGGAGTTAAACCATACATTTTATTGAGCAGATCTGAACACTCTTTCTGTAGAAAATGCAACTGGACATTTGGAGCGCTAAGAGAGTAGTAGTGGAAAAGGGAATATATTCAAATATAAACTACACAGAATCATTCTGTGAAAATTCTTTGTGATATGAGCATTCAGCTAACAGAGTTAAACCATACTTTTGATTGAGCAGTTTTGAAACCCTCTGTCTGTAGAAAATGCAACTGGACATTCGTAGCGCTAAGTTGGTAATAGTGGAAAAAAGAATATGTTCAAATATAAACTACACAGAAGCATTGTATGAAACTTCTTTCTGTTCTGTGCATTCAACTAACAGAGTTGAACCTTACTTTTGATTGAGCCTTTCTGAAACACTCTTTCTGTAGAAACTGCAATTGGACATTCTGAGCGCTAAGACGCCTATATTGGGAAAAATAATATCTTCAAATAAAAACTACACAAAAGCATTGTGTGAAACTTATTTCTGATATGTTCATTAAGCTAACAGAGTTAAACCATACTTTTGATTGTGCAGTTCTGAACACTCTTTCTGTAGAAACTGCAATTGGACATGCTAAGCGCTAAGAGGCCTACATTGGGAAAAAGAATATCTTCAAATAAAAACTACACAGATGCATTTTGTGAAACTTATTTCTGATCCGTAAATTCAGTTAACAGAGATAAAACATATTTTTTAATTGAGCAGTTATGAAACACTCTTTTTGTAGAAAATGCAAGTGGAGATTCGGAGCGCTAAGAGGGTAATAGTGGAAAAAGGAATGTCTTCAAATATAAACTACACAGAATCATTCGGTGAAACTTCTTTCGGATCTGTGCATTCAGCGAACAGAGTTAAACCATACTTTTGATTGAGCAGATCTGAACACTCTTTCTGTAGAAAATGCAACTGGACATTTGGAGCGCTAAGAGCGTAGTAGTGGAAAAAGGAATATATTCAGATATAAACTACACAGAAGCATTCTGTGAAACTTCTTTCTGATCTGAGCATTCAGCTAACAGAGTTAAGCCATACTTTTGATTGAGCGGTTTTGAAACACTCTGTCTGTAGAAAATGCAACTGGACATTCGTAGCGCTAAGTGGGTAATAGTGGAAAAAAAATATATTCAAATATAAACTACACAGAAGCATTGTATGAAACTTCTTTCTGTTCTGTGCATTCAACTAACAGAGTTGAACCTTACTTTTGATTGAACCGTTCTAAAACACTCTTTCTGTAGAAACTGCAATTGGACATTCTGAGCGCTAAGAGGCCTATATTGGGAAAAAGAATGTCTACAAATAAAAACTACACAGAAGAATTGTGTGAAACTTCTTTCTGTTCTGTTTGTTCAACTAAAAGAGTTGAACCTTAGTTTTGATTGAGCCGTTCTGAAACACTCTTTAGGCAGAAAATGCAAGTGGAGATTCGGAGCGCTAAGAGGGTAATAGTGGAAAAAGGAATGTCTCCAAATATAAACTACACGGAATCATTCTGTGAAACTTCTTTCTGATCTGTGCATTCAGCTAACAGAGTTAAACCATACTTTTGATTGAGCAGATCTGAACACTCTTTCTGTAGAAAATGCAACTGGACATTTGGAGCGCTAAGAGAGTAGTAGTGGAAAAAGGAATATATTCAAATATAAACTACACAGAAGCATTCTGTGAAACTTCTTTGTGATCTGAGCATTCAGCTAACAGATTAAAACCATACATTTGATTGAGCAGTTTTGAAACACTCTGTCTGTTGAAAATGCAACTGGACATTCGTAGCGCTAAGTGGGTAATAGTGGAAAAAAGAATATGTTCAAATATAAACTACACAGAAGCATTGTAAGAAACTTCTTTCTGTTCTGTGCATTCAACTAACAGAGTTGAACCTTACTTTTGATTGAGCCTTTCTGAAACACTCTTTCTGTAGAAACTGCAATTGGACATTCTGAGCGCTAAGACGCCTATATTGGGAAAAATAATATCTTCAAATAAAAACTACACAGAAGCATTGTGTGAAACTTATTTCTGATATGTTCATTAAGCTAACAGAGTTAAACCATACTTTTGATTGCGCAGTTCTGAACACTCTTTCTGTAGAAAATGCAAGTGGACATTCGGAGCGCTAAGAGGGTAATAGTGGAAAAAGGAATATATTCAAATATAAACTACACAGTAGGATTCTGTGAAACTTCTTTCTGTTCTGTGCATTCAACTAACAGAGTTGAACCTTACTTTTGATTGAGCCGTTCTGAAACACTCTTTCTGTAGAAAATGCAATAGGACATGCTAAGCGCTAGGAGGCCTACATTGGGAAAAAGAATATCTTCAAATAAAAACTACACAGAAGCATTTTGTGAAACTTATTTCTGATCTGTAAATTCAGTTAACAGAGATAAAACATATCTTTTAATTGAGCAGTTATGAAACACTCTTTTTGTAGAAAATGCAAGTGGAGATTCGGAGCGCTAAGAGGGTAATAGTGGAAAAAGGAATGTCTTCAAATATAAACTACACAGAATCATTCGGTGAAACTTCTTCCTGATCTGTGCATTCAGCTAACAGAGTTAAACCATACTTTTGATTGAGCAGATCTGAACACTCTTTCTGTAGAAAATGCAACTGGACATTTGGAGCGCTAAGAGCGTAGTAGTGGAAAAAGGAATATATTCAAATATAAACTACACAGAAGCATTCTGTGAAACTTCTTTCTGATCTGAGCATTCAGCTAACAGAGTTAAACCATACTTTTGATTGAGCAGTTTTGAAACACTCTGTCTGTAGAAAATGCAACTGGACATTCGTAGCGCTAAATGGGTAATAGTGGAAAAAAGAATATGTTCAAATATAAACTACACAGAAGCATTGTATGAAACTTCTTTCTGTTCTGTGCATTCAACTAACAGAGTTGAACCTTACTTTTGATTGAGCCGTTCTGAAACACTCTTTCTGTAGAAACTGCAATTGGACATTCTGAGCGCTAAGAGGCCTATATTGGGAAAAAGAATGTCTACAAATAAAAACTACACAGAAGAATTGTGTGAAACTTCTTTCTGTTCTGTTTGTTCAACTAAAAGAGTTGAACCTTAGTTTTGATTGAGCCGTTCTGAAACACTCTTTCTGTAGAAAATGCAAGTGGAGATTCGGAGCGCTAAGAGGGTAATAGTGGAAAAAGGAATGTCTCCAAATATAAACTACACAGAATCATTCTGTGAAACTTCTTTCTGATCTGTGCATTCAGCTAACACAGTTAAACCATACTTTTGATTGAGCAGATCTGAACACTCTTTCTGTAGAAAATGCAACTGGACATTTGGAGCGCTAAGAGAGTAGTAGTGGAAAAAGGAATATATTCAAATATAAACTACACAGAAGCATTCTGTGAAACTTCTTTCTGATCTGAGCATTCAGCTAACAGAGTTAAACCATACTTTTGATTGAGCAGTTTTGAAACACTCTGGCTGTAGAAAATGCAACTGGACATTCGTAGCGCTAAGTGGGTAATAGTGGAAAAAACAATATGTTCAAATATAAACTACACAGAAGCATTGTATGAAACTTCTTTCTGTTTTGTGCATTCAACTAACAGAGTTGAACCTTACTTTTGATTGAGCCTTTCTGAAACACTCTTTCTGTAGAAACTGCAATTGGACATTCTGAGCGCTAAGAGGCCTATATTGGGAAAAATAATATCTTCAAATAAAAACTACACAAAAGCATTGTGTGAAACTTATTTCTGATATGTTCATTAAGCTAACAGAGTTAAACCATACTTTTGATTGTGCAGTTCTGAACACTCTTTCTGTAGAAACTGCAATTGGACATGCTAAGCGCTAAGAGGCCTACATTGGGAAAAAGAATATCTTCAAATAAAAACTACACAGATTCATTTTGTGAAACTTATTTCTGATCCGTAAATTCAGTTAACAGAGATAAAACATATTTTTTAATTGAGCAGTTATGAAACACTCTTTTTGTAGAAAATGCAAGTGGAGATTCGGAGCGCTAAGAGGGTAATAGTGGAAAAAGGAATGTCTTCAAATATAAACTACACAGAATCATTCGGTGAAACTTCTTTCGGATCTGTGCATTCAGCTAACAGAGTTAAACCATACTTTTGATTGAGCAGATCTGAACACTCTTTCTGTAGAAAATGCAACTGGACATTTGGAGCGCTAAGAGCGTAGTAGTGGAAAAAGGAATATATTCAGATATAAACTACACAGAAGCATTCTGTGAAACTTCTTTCTGATCTGAGCATTCAGCTAACAGAGTTAAGCCATACTTTTGATTGAGCAGTTTTGAAACACTCTGTCTGTAGAAAATGCAACTGGACATTCGTAGCGCTAAGTGGGTAATAGTGGAAAAAAAATATATTCAAATATAAACTACACAGAAGCATTGTATGAAACTTCTTTCTGTTCTGTGCATTCAACTAACAGAGTTGAACCTTACTTTTGATTGAACCGTTCTAAAACACTCTTTCTGTAGAAACTGCAATTGGACATTCTGAGCGCTAAGAGGCCTATATTGGGAAAAAGAATGTCTACAAATAAAAACTACACAGAAGAATTGTGTGAAACTTCTTTCTGTTCTGTTTGTTCAACTAAAAGAGTTGAACCTTAGTTTTGATTGAGCCGTTCTGAAACACTCTTTATGCAGAAAATGCAAGTGGAGATTCGGAGCGCTAAGAGGGTAATAGTGGAAAAAGGAATGTCTCCAAATATAAACTACACGGAATCATTCTGTGAAACTTCTTTCTGATCTGTGCATTCAGCTAACAGAGTTAAACCATACTTTTGATTGAGCAGATCTGAACACTCTTTCTGTAGAAAATGCAAATGGACATTTGGAGCGCTAAGAGAGTAGTAGTGGAAAAAGGAATATATTCAAATATAAACTACACAGAAGCATTCTGTGAAACTTCTTTGTGATCTGAGCATTCAGCTAACAGATTAAAACCATACATTTGATTGAGCAGTTTTGAAACACTCTGTCTGTTGAAAATGCAACTGGACATTCGTAGCGCTAAGTGGGTAATAGTGGAAAAAAGAATATGTTCAAATATAAACTACACAGAAGCATTGTAAGAAACTTCTTTCTGTTCTGTGCATTCAACTAACAGAATTGAACCTTACTTTTGATTGAGCCTTTCTGAAACACTCTTTCTGTAGAAACTGCAATTGGACATTCTGATCGCTAAGACGCCTATATTGGGAAAAATAATATCTTCAAATAAAAACTACACAGAAGCATTGTGTGAAACTTATTTCTGATATGTTCATTAAGCTAACAGAGTTAAACCATACTTTTGATTGCGCAGTTCTGAACACTCTTTCTGTAGAAAATGCAAGTGGACATTCGGAGCGCTAAGAGGGTAATAGTGGAAAAAGGAATATATTCAAATATAAACTACACAGTAGGATTCTGTGAAACTTCTTTCTGTTCTGTGCATTCAACTAACAGAGTTGAACCTTACTTTTGATTGAGCCGTTCTGAAACACTCTTTCTGTAGAAAATGCAATAGGACATGCTAAGCGCTAAGAGGCCTACATTGGGAAAAAGAATATCTTCAAATAAAAACTACACAGATGCATTTTGTGAAACTTATTTCTGATCTGTAAATTCAGTTAACAGAGATAAAACATATCTTTTAATTGAGCAGTTATGAAACACTCTTTTTGTAGAAAATGCAAGTGGAGATTCGGAGCGCTAAGAGGGTAATAGTGGAAAAAGGAATGTCTTCAAATATAAACTACACAGAATCATTCGGTGAAACTTCTTTCGGATCTGTGCATTCAGCTAACAGAGTTAAACCATACTTTTGATTGAGCAGATCTGAACACTCTTTCTGTAGAAAATGCAACTGGACATTTGGAGCGCTAAGAGCGTAGTAGTGGAAAAAGGAATATATTCAGATATAAACTACACAGAAGCATTCTGTGAAACTTCTTTCTGATCTGAGCATTCAGCTAACAGAGTTAAGCCATACTTTTGATTGAGCAGTTTTGAAACACTCTGTCTGTAGAAAATGCAACTGGACATTCGTAGCGCTAAGTGGGTAATAGTGGAAAAAAGAATATATACAAATATAAACTACACAGAAGCATTGTATGAAACTTCTTTCTGTTCTGTGCATTCAACTAACAGAGTTGAACCTTACTTTTGATTGAGCCGTTCTGAAACACTCTTTCTGTAGAAACTGCAATTGGACATTCTGAGCGCTAAGAGGCCTATATTGGGAAAAAGAATGTCTACAAATAAAAACTACACAGAAGAATTGTGTGGAACTTCTTTCTGTTCTGTTTGTTCAACTAAAAGAGTTGAACCTTAGTTTTGATTGAGCCGTTCTGAAACACTCTTTATGCAGAAAATGCAAGTGGAGATTCGGAGCGCTAAGAGGGTAATAGTGGAAAAAGGAATGTCTCCAAATATAAACTACACAGAATCATTCTGTGAAACTTCTTTCTGATCTGTGCATTCAGCTAACAGAGTTAAACCATACTTTTGATTGAGCAGATCTGAACACTCTTTCTGTAGAAAATGCAACTGGACATTTGGAGCGCTAAAAGATTAGCTGTGGAAAAAGGAATATATTCAAATGTAAACTACACAGAAGCATTCTGTGAAACTTCTTTCTGATCTGAGCATTCAGCTAACAGAGTTAAACCATACTTTTGATTGAGCAGTTTTGAAACACTCTGTCTGTAGAAAATGCAACTGGACATTCGTAGCGCTAAGTGGGTAATAGTGGAAAAAAGAATATGTTCAAATATAAACTACACAGAAGCATTGTATGAAACTTCTTTCTGTTCTGTGCATTCAACTAACAGAGTTGAACCTTACTTTTGATTGAGCCGTTCTGAAACACTCTTTCTGTAGAAACTGCAATTGGACATTCTGAGCGCTAAGAGGCCTATATTGGGAAAAAGAATGTCTACAAATAAAAACTACACAGAAGAATTGTGTGAAACTTCTTTCTGTTCTGTTTGTTCAACTAAAAGAGTTGAACCTTAGTTTTGATTGAGCCGTTCTGAAACACTCTTTATGCAGAAAATGCAAGTGGAGATTCGGAGCGCTAAGAGGGTAATAGTGGAAAAAGGAATGTCTCCAAATATAAACTACACAGAATCATTCTGTGAAACTTCTTTCTGATCTGTGCATTCAGCTAACAGAGTTAAACCATACTTTTGATTGAGCAGATCTGAACACTCTTTCTGTAGAAAATGCAACTGGACATTTGGAGCGCTAAGAGAGTAGTAGTGGAAAAAGGAATATATTCAAATATAAACTACACAGAAGCATTCTGTGAAACTTCTTTCTGATCTGAGCATTCAGCTAACACAGTTAAACCATACTTTTGATTGAGCAGTTTTGAAACACTCTGTCTGTAGAAAATGCAACTGGACTTTCGTAGCGCTAAGTGGGTAATAGTGGAAAAAAGAATATGTTCAAATATAAACTACACAGAAGCATTGTATGAAACTTCTTTCTGTTCTGTGCATTCAACTAAGAGAGTTGAACCTTACTTTTGATTGAGCCTTTCTGAAACACTCTTTCTGTAGAAACTGCAATTGGACATTCTGAGCGCTAAGAGGCCTATATTGGGAAAAAAAATATCTTCAAATAAAAACTACACAGAAGCATTGTGTGAAACTTATTTCTGATATGTTCATCAAGCTAACAGAGTTAAACCATACTTTTGATTGCGCAGTACTGAACACTCTTTCTGTAGAAAATGCAAGTGGACATTCGGAGCGCTAAGAGGGTAATAGTGGAAAAAGGAATATATTCAAATATAAACTACACAGTAGCACTCTGTGAAAATTCTTTCTGTTCTGTGCATTCAACTAACAGAGTTGAACCTTACTTTTGATTGAGCCGTTCTGAAACACTCTTTCTGTAGAAACTGCAATTGGACATGCTAAGCGCTAAGAGGCCTGCATTGGGAAAAAGAATATCTACAAATAAAAACTACACAGATGCATTCTGTGAAACTTATTTCTGATCTGTAAATTCAGTTAACAGAGATAAAACATATTTTTGATTGAGCAGTTATGAAACACTCTTTTTGTAGAAAATGCAAGTGGAGATTCGGAGCGCTAAGAGGGTAATAGTGGAAAAAGGAATGTCTTCAAATATAACCTACACAGAATCATTCGGTGAAACTTCTTTCTGATCTGTGCATTCAGCTAACAGAGTTAAACCATACTTTTGATTGAGCAGATCTGAACACTCTTTCTGTAGAAAATGCAACTGGACATTTGGAGCGCTCAGAGCGTAGTAGTGGAAAAAGGAATATATTCAGATATAAACTACACAGAAGCATTCTGTGAAACTTTTTTCTGATCTGAGCATTCAGCTAACAGAGTTAAGCCATACTTTTGATTGAGCAGTTTTGAAACACTCTGTCTGTAGAAAATGCAACTGGACATTCGTAGCGCTAAGTGGGTAATAGTGGAAAAAAGAATATGTTCAAATATAAACTACACAGAAGCATTGTATGAAACTTCTTTCTGTTCTGTGCATTCAACTAACAGAGTTGAACCTTACTTTTGATTGAGCCGTTCTGAAACACTCTTTCTGTAGAAACTGCAATTGGACATTCTGAGCGCTACGAGGCCTATATTGGGAAAAAGAATGTCTACAAATAAAAACTACACAGAAGAAATGTGTGAAAATTCTTTCTGTTCTGTTTGTTCAACTAAAAGAGTTGAACCTTAGTTTTGATTGAGCCGTTCTGAAACACTCTTTATGCAGAAAATGCAAGTGGAGATTCGGAGCGCTAAGAGGGTAATAGTGGAAAAAGGAATGTCTCCAAATATAAACTACACAGAATCATTCTGTGAAACTTCTTTCTGATCTGTGCATTCAGCTAACAGAGTTAAACCATACTTTTGATTGAGCAGATCTGAACACTCTTTCTGTAGAAAATGCAACTGGACATTTGGAGCGCTAAGAGAGTAGTAGTGGAAAAAGGAATATATTCAAATATAAACTACACAGAAGCATTCTGTGAAACTTCTTTCTGATCTGAGCATTCAGCTAACAGAGTTAAACCATACTTTTGATTGAGCAGTTTTGAAACACTCTGTCTGTAGAAAATGCAACTGGACATTCGTAGCGCTAAGTGGGTAATAGTGGAAAAAAGAATATGTTCAAATATAAACTACACAGAAGCATTGTAGGAAACTTCTTTCTGTTCTGTGCATTCAACTAACAGAGTTGAACCTTACTTTTGATTGAGCCTTTCTGAAACACTCTTTCTGTAGAAACTGCAATTGGACATTCTGAGCGCTAAGAGGCCTATATTGGGAAAAATAATATCTTCAAATAAAAACTACACAGAAGCATTGTGTGAAACTTATTTCTGATATGTTCATTAAGCTAACAGAGTTAAACCATACTTTTGATTGCGCAGTACTGAACACTCTTTCTGTAGAAAATGCAAGTGGACATTCGGAGCGCTAAGAGGGTAATAGTGGAAAAAGGAATATATTCAAATATAAACTACACAGTAGCACTCTGTGAAAATTCTTTCTGTTCTGTGCATTCAACTAACAGAGTTGAACCTTACTTTTGATTGAGCCGTTCTGAAACACTCTTTCTGTAGAAACTGCAATTGGACATGCTAAGCGCTAAGAGGCCTGCATTGGGAAAAAGAATATCTACAAATAAAAACTACACAGATGCATTCTGTGAAACTTATTTCTGATCTGTAAATTCAGTTAACAGAGATAAAACATATTTTTGATTGAGCAGTTATGAAACACTCTTTTTGTAGAAAATGCAAGTGGAGATTCGGAGCGCTAAGATGGTAATAGTGGAAAAAGGAATGTCTTCAAATATAAACTACACAGAATCATTCGGTGAAACTTCTTTCTGATCTGTGCATTCAGCTAACAGAGTTAAACCATACTTTTGATTGAGCAGATCTGAACACTCTTTCTGTAGAAAATGCAACTGGACATTTGGAGCGCTCAGAGCGTAGTAGTGGAAAAAGGAATATATTCAGATATAAACTACACAGAAGCATTCTGTGAAACTTCTTTCTGATCTGAGCATTCAGCTAACAGAGTTAAACCATACTTTTGATTGAACAGTTTTGAAACACTCTGTCTGTAGAAAATGCAACTGGACATTCGTAGCGCTAAGTGGGTAATAGTGGAAAAAAGAATATGTTCAAATATAAACTACACAGAAGCATTGTATGAAACTTCTTTCTGTTCTGTGCATTCAACTAACAGAGTTGAACCTTACTTTTGATTGAGCCGTTCTGAAACACTCTTTCTGTAGAAACTGCAATTGGACATTCTGAGCGCTAAGAGGCCTATATTGGGAAAAAGAATGTCTACCAATAAAAACTACACAGAAGAATTGTGTGAAACTTCTTTCTGTTCTGTTTGTTCAACTAAAAGAGTTGAACCTTAGTTTTGATTGAGCCGTTCTGAAACACTCTTTACGCAGAAAATGCAAGTGGGGATTCGGAGCCCTAAGAGGGTAATAGTGGAAAAAGGAATGTCTCCAAATATAAACTACACAGAAACATTCTGTGAAACTTCTTTCTGATCTGTGCATTCAGCTAACCGTGTTAAACCATACTTTTGATTAAGCAGATCTGAACACTCTTTCTGTAGAAAATGCAACTGGACATTTGGAGCGCTAAGAGAGTAGTAGTGGCAAAAGGAATATATTCAAATATAAACTACACAGAAGCATTCTATGAAACTTCTTTCTGATCTGAGCATTCAGCTAACAGAGTTAAACCATACTTTTGATTGAGCAGTTTTGAAACACTCTGTCTGTAGAAAATGCAACTGGACATTCGTAGCGCTAAGTGGGTAATAGTGGAAAAAAGAATATGTTCAAATATAAACTACACAGAAGCATTGTATGAAACTTCTTTCTGTTCTGTGCATTCAACTAACAGAGTTGAACCTTACTTTTGATTGAGCCTTTCTGAAACACTCTTTCTGTAGAAACTGCAATTGGACATTCTGAGCGCTAAGAGACCTATATTGGGAAAAATAATATCTTCAAATAAAAACTACACAGAAGCATTGTGTGAAACTTATTTCTGATATGTTCATTAAGCTAACAGAGTTAAACCATACTTTTGATTGCGCAGTTCTGAACACTCTTTCTGTAGAAAATGCAAGTGGACATTCGGAGCGCTAAGAGGGTAATAGTGGAAAAAGGAATATATTCAAATATAAACTACACAGTAGCATTCTGTGAAAATTCTTTCTGTCTGTGCATTCAACTAACAGAGTTGAACCTTACTTTTGATTGAGCCGTTCTGAAACACTCTTTCTGTAGAAACTGCAATTGGACATGCTAAGCGCTAAGAGGCCTGCATTGGGAAAAAGAATATCTTCAAATAAAAACTACACAGATGCATTCTGTGAAACTTATTTCTGATCTGTAAACTCAGTTAACAGAGATAAAACATATTTTTGATTGAGCAGTTATGAATCACTCTTTTTGTAGAAAATGCAAGTGGAGATTCGGAGCGCTAAGAGGGTAATAGTGGAAAAAGGAATGTCTTCAAATATAAACTACACAGAGTCATTCGGTGAAACTTCTTTCTGATCTGTGCATTCAGCTAACAGAGTTAAACCATACTTTTGATTGAGCAGATCTGAACACTCTTTCTGTAGAAAATGCAACTGGACATTTGGAGCGCTAAGAGCGTAGTAGTGGAAAAAGTAATATATTCAAATATAAACTACACAGAATCATTCGGTGAAACTTCTTTCTGATCTGTGCATTCAGCTAACAGAGTTGAACCTTACTTTGATTGAGCCGTTCTGAAACACTCTTTCTGTAGAAACTGCAATTGGACATGCTAAGCGCTAAGAGGCCTACATTGGGAAAAAGAATATCTTCAAATAAAAACTACACAGATGCATTTTGTGAAACTTATTTCTGATCTGTAAATTCAGTTAACAGAGATAAAACATATTTTTGATTGAGCAGTTATGAAACACTCTTTTTGTAGAAAATGCAAGTGGAGATTCGGAGCGCTAAGAGGGTAATAGTGGAAAAAGGAATGTCTTCAAATATAAACTACACAGAATCATTCGGTGAAACTTCTTTCTGATCTGTGCATTCAGCTAACAGAGTTAAACCATACTTTTGATTGAGCAGATCTGAACACTCTTTCTGTAGAAAATGCAACTGGACATTTGGAGCGCTCAGAGCGTAGTAGTGGAAAAAGGAATATATTCAGATATAAACTACACAGAAGCATTCTGTGAAACTTCTTTCTGATCTGAGCATTCAGCTAACAGAGTTAAACCATACTTTTGATTGAGCAGTTTTGAAACACTTTGTCTGTAGAAAATGCAACTGGACATTCGTAGCGCTAAGTGGGTAATAGTGGAAAAAAGAATATGTTCAAATATAAACTACACAGAAGCATTGTATGAAACTTCTTTCTGTTCTGTGCATTCAACTAACAGAGTTGAACCTTACTTTTGATTGAACCGTTCTGAAACACTCTTTCTGTAGAAACTGCAATTGGACATTCTGAGCGCTAAGAGGCCTATATTGGGAAAAGGAATGTCAACAAATAAAAACTACACAGAAGAATTGTGTGAAACTTCTTTCTGTTCTGTTTGTTCAACTAAATGAGTTGAACCTTAGTTTTGATTGAGCCGTTCTGAAACACTCTTTATGCAGAAAATGCAAGTGGGGATTCGGAGCCCTAATAGGGTAATAGTGGAAAAAGGAATGTCTCCAAATATAAACTACACAGAATCATTCTGTGAAAATTCTTTCTGATCTGTGCATTCAGCTAACAGAGTTAAACCATACTTTTGATTGAGCAGATCTGAACACTCTTTCTGTAGAAAATGCAACTGGACATTTGGAGCGCTAAGAGATTAGTAGTTGAAAAAGGAATATATTCAAATATAAACTACACAGAAGCATTCTGTGAAACTTCTTTCTGATCTGAGCATTCAGCTAACAGAGTTAAACCATACTTTTGATTGAGCAGTTTTGAAACACTCTCTCTGTAGAAAATGCAACTGGACATTCGTAGTGCTAAGTGGGTAATAGTGGAAAAAAGAATATGTTCAAATATAAACTACACAGAAGCATTGTATGAAACTTCTTTCTGTTCTGTGCATTCAACTAACAGAGTTGAACCTTACTTTTGATTGACCCTTTCTGAAACACTCTTTCTGTAGAAACTGCAATTGGACATTCTGAGCGCTAAGAGGCCTATATTGGGAAAAATAATATCTTCAAATAAAAACTACACAGAAGCATTGTGTGAAACTTATTTCTGATATGTTCATTAAGCTAACAGAGTTAAACCATACTTTTGATTGCGCAGTTCTGAACACTCTTTCTGTAGAAAATGCAAGTGGACATTCTGAGCGCTAAGAGGGTAATAGTGGAAAAAGGAATGTATTCAAATATAAACTACACAGTAGCATTCTGTGAAAATTCTTTCAGTTCTGTGCATTCAACTAACAGAGTTGAACCTTACTTTTGATTGAGCCGTTCTGAAACACTCTTTCTGTAGAAACTGCAATTGGACATTCTGAGCGCTAAGAGGCCTATATTGGGAAAAATAATATCTTCAAATAAAAACTACACAGAAGCATTGTGTGAAACTTATTTCTGATATGTTCATTAAGCTAACAGAGTTAAACCATACTTTTGATTGCGCAGTACTGAACACTCTTTCTGTAGAAAATGCAAGTGGACATTCGGAGCGCTAAGAGGGTAATAGTGGAAAAAGGAATATATTCAAATATAAACTACACAGTAGCACTCTGTGAAAATTCTTTCTGTTCTGTGCATTCAACTAACAGAGTTGAACCTTACTTTTGATTGAGCCGTTCTGAAACACTCTTTCTGTAGAAACTGCAATTGGACATGCTAAGCGCTAAGAGGCCTGCATTGGGAAAAAGAATATCTACAAATAAAAACTACACAGATGCATTCTGTGAAACTTATTTCTGATCTGTAAATTCAGTTAACAGAGATAAAACATATTTTTGATTGAGCAGTTATGAAACACTCTTTTTGTAGAAAATGCAAGTTGAGATTCGGAGCGCTAAGATGGTAATAGTGGAAAAAGGAATGTCTTCAAATATAAACTACACAGAATCATTCGGTGAAACTTCTTTCTGATCTGTGCATTCAGCTAACAGAGTTAAACCATACTTTTGATTGAGCAGATCTGAACACTCTTTCTGTAGAAAATGCAACTGGACATTTGGAGCGCTCAGAGCGTAGTAGTGGAAAAAGGAATATATTCAGATATAAACTACACAGAAGCATTCTGTGAAACTTCTTTCTGATCTGAGCATTCAGCTAACAGAGTTAAACCATACTTTTGATTGAGCAGTTTTGAAACACTCTGTCTGTAGAAAATGCAACTGGACATTCGTAGCGCTAAGTGGGTAATAGTGGAAAAAAGAATATGTTCAAATATAAACTACACAGAAGCATTGTATGAAACTTCTTTCTGTTCTGTGCATTCAACTAACAGAGTTGAACCTTACTTTTGATTGAGCCGTTCTGAAACACTCTTTCTGTAGAAACTGCAATTGGACATTCTGAGCGCTAAGAGGCCTATATTGGGAAAAAAATGTCTACAAATAAAAACTACACAGAAGAATTGTGTGAAACTTCTTTCTGTTCTGTTTGTTCAACTAAAAGAGTTGAACCTTAGTTTTGATTGAGCCGTTCTGAAACACTCTTTACGCAGAAAATGCAAGTGGGGATTCGGAGCCCTAAGAGGGTAATAGTGGAAAAAGGAATGTCTCCAAATATAAACTACACAGAATCATTCTGTGAAACTTCTTTCTGATCTGTGCATTCAGCTAACCGTGTTAAACCATACTTTTGATTAAGCAGATCTGAACACTCTTTCTGTAGAAAATGCAACTGGACATTTGGAGCGCTAAGAGAGTAGTAGTGGCAAAAGGAATATATTCAAATATAAACTACACAGAAGCATTCTATGAAACTTCTTTCTGATCTGAGCATTCAGCTAACAGAGTTAAACCATACTTTTGATTGAGCAGTTTTGAAACACTCTGTCTGTAGAAAATGCAACTGGACATTCGTAGCGCTAAGTGGGTAATAGTGGAAAAAAGAATATGTTCAAATATAAACTACACAGAAGCATTGTATGAAACTTCTTTCTGTTCTGTGCATTCAACTAACAGAGTTGAACCTTACTTTTGATTGAGCCTTTCTGAAACACTCTTTCTGTAGAAACTGCAATTGGACATTCTGAGCGCTAAGAGACCTATATTGGGAAAAATAATATCTTCAAATAAAAACTACACAGAAGCATTGTGTGAAACTTATTTCTGATATGTTCATTAAGCTAACAGAGTTAAACCATACTTTTGATTGCGCAGTTCTGAACACTCTTTCTGTAGAAAATGCAAGTGGACATTCGGAGCGCTAAGAGGGTAATAGTGGAAAAAGGAATATATTCAAATATAAACTACACAGTAGCATTCTGTGAAAATTCTTTCTGTTCTGTGCATTCAACTAACAGAGTTGAACCTTACTTTTGATTGAGCCGTTCTGAAACACTCTTTCTGTAGAAACTGCAATTGGACATGCTAAGCGCTAAGAGGCCTACATTGGGAAAAAGAATATCTTCAAATAAAAACTACACAGATGCATTCTGTGAAACTTATTTCTGATCTGTAAACTCAGTTAACAGAGATAAAACATATTTTTGATTGAGCAGTTATGAATCACTCTTTTTGTAGAAAATGCAAGTGGAGATTCGGAGCGCTAAGAGGGTAATAGTGGAAAAAGGAATGTCTTCAAATATAAACTACACAGAGTCATTCGGTGAAACTTCTTTCTGATCTGTGCATTCAGCTAACAGAGTTAAACCATACTTTTGATTGAGCAGATCTGAACACTCTTTCTGTAGAAAATGCAACTGGACATTTGGAGCGCTAAGAGCGTAGTAGTGGAAAAAGGAATATATTCAAATATAAACTACACAGAATCATTCGGTGAAACTTCTTTCTGATCTGTGCATTCAGCTAACAGAGTTGAACCTTACTTTGATTGAGCCGTTCTGAAACACTCTTTCTGTAGAAACTGCAATTGGACATGCTAAGCGCTAAGAGGCCTACATTGCGAAAAAGAATATCTTCAAATAAAAACTACACAGATGCATTCTGTGAAACTTATTTCTGATCTGTAAATTCAGTTAACAGAGATAAAACATATTTTTGATTGAGCAGTTATGAAACACTCTTTTTGTAGAAAATGCAAGTGGAGATTCGGAGCGCTAAGAGGGTAATAGTGGAAAAAGGAATGTCTTCAAATATAAACTACACAGAATCATTCGGTGAAAATTCTTTCTGATCTGTGCATTCAGCTAACAGAGTTAAACCATACTTTTGATTGAGCAGATCTGAACACTCTTTCTGTAGAAAATGCAACTGGACATTTGGAGCGCTAAGAGATTAGTAGTTGAAAAAGGAATATATTCAAATATAAACTACACAGAAGCATTCTGTGAAACTTCTTTCTGATCTGAGCATTCAGCTAACAGAGTTAAACCATACTTTTGATTGAGCAGTTTTGAAACACTCTCTCTGTAGAAAATGCAACTGGACATTCGTAGCGCTAAGTGGGTAATAGTGGAAAAAAGAATATGTTCAAATATAAACTACACAGAAACATTGTATGAAACTTCTTTCTGTTCTGTGCATTCAACTAACAGAGTTGAACCTTACTTTTGATTGACCCTTTCTGAAACACTCTTTCTGTAGAAACTGCAATTGGACATTCTGAGCGCTAAGAGGCCTATATTGGGAAAAATAATATCTTCAAATAAAAACTACACAGAAGCATTGTGTGAAACTTATTTCTGATATGTTCATTAAGCTAACAGAGTTAAACCATACTTTTGATTGCGCAGTTCTGAACACTCTTTCTGTAGAAAATGCAAGTGGACATTCTGAGCGCTAAGAGGGTAATAGTGGAAAAAGGAATGTATTCAAATATAAACTACACAGTAGCATTCTGTGAAAATTCTTTCAGTTCTGTGCATTCAACTAACAGAGTTGAACCTTACTTTTGATTGAGCCGTTCTGAAACACTCTTTCTGTAGAAACTGCAATTGGACATTCTGAGCGCTAAGAGGCCTATATTGGGAAAAAGAATGTCTACAAATAAAAACTACACAGAATAATTGTGTGAAACTTCTTTCTGTTCTGTTTGTTCAACTAAAAGAGTTGAACCTTAGTTTTGATTGAGCCGTTCTGAAACACCCTTTCTGTAGAAAATGCAAGTGGAGATTCGGAGCGCTAAGAGGGAAATAGTGGAAAAAGGAATGTCTCCAAATATAAACTACACAGAATCATTCTGTGAAACTTCTTTCTGATCTGTGCATTCAGCTAACAGAGTTAAACCATACTTTTGATTGAGCAGATCTGAACACTCTTTCTGTAGAAAATGCAACTGGACATTTGGAGTGCTAAGAGAGTAGTAGTGGAAAAAGGAATATATTCCAATATAAACTACACAGAAGCATTCTGTGAAACTTCTTTCTGTTCTGAGCATTCAGCTAACAGAGTTAAACCATACTTTTGATTGAGCAGATTTGAAACACTCTGTCTGTAGAAAATGCAACTGGACATTCGTAGCGCTAAGTGGGTAAGAGTGGAAAAAAGAATATGTTCAAATATAAACTACACAGAAGCATTTTATGAAACTTCTTTCTGTTCTGTGCATTCAACTAACAGAGTTGAACCTTACTTTTGATTGAGCCTTTCTGAATCACTCTTTCTGTAGAAACTGCAATTGGACATTCTGAGCGCTAAGAGGCCTATATTGGGAAAAATAATATCTTCAAATAAAAACTACACAGAAGCATTGTTTGAAACTTATTTCTGATATCTTCATTAAGCTAACAGAGTTAAACCATACTTTTGATTGCGCATTTCTGAACACTCTTTCTGTAGAAAATGCAAGTGGACATTCGGAGCGCTAAGAGGGTAATAGTGGAAAAAGGAATATATTCAAATATAAACTACACAGTAGGATTCTGTGAAAATTCTTTCTGTTCTGTGCATTCAACTAACAGAGTTGAACCTTACTTTTGATTGAGCCGTTCTGAAACACTCTTTCTGTAGAAACTGCAATTGGACATGCTAAGCGCTAAGAGGCCTACATTGGGAAAAAGAATATCTTCAAATAAAAACTACACAGATGCATTCTGTGAAACTTATTTCTGATCTGTAAATTCAGTTAACAGAGATAAAACATATTTTTGATTGAGCAGTTATGAAACACTCTTTTTGTAGAAAATGCAAGTGGAGATTCGGAGCGTTAAGAGGGTAATAGTGGAAAAAGGAATGTCTTCAAATATAAACTACACAGAATCATTCGGTGAAACTTCTTTCTGATCTGTGCATTCAGCTAACAGAGTTAAAAGATACTTTTGATTGAGCAGATCTGAACACTCTTTCTGTAGAAAATGCAACTGGACATTTGGAGCGCTCAGAGCGTAGTAGTGGAAAAAGGAATATATTCAGATATAAACTACACAGAAGCATTCTGTGAAACTTCTTTCTGATCTGAGCATTCAGCTAACAGAGTTAAACCATACTTTTGATTGAGCAGTTTTGAAACACTCTGTCTGTAGAAAATGCAACTGGACTTTCGTAGCGCTAAGTGGGTAAGAGTGGAAAAAAGAATATGTTCAAATATAAACTACAGAGAAGCATTGTATGAAAATTCTTTCTGTTCTGTGCATTCAACTAACAGAGTTGAACCTTACTTTTGATTGAGCCGTTCTGAAACACTCTTTCTGTAGAAACTGCAATTGGACATTCTGAGCGCTAAGAGGCCTATATTGGGAAAAAGAATGTCTACAAATAAAAACTACACAGAAGAATTGTGTGAAACTTCTTTCTGTTCTGTTTATTCAACTAAAAGAGTTGAACCTTAGTTTTGATTGAGCCGTTCTGAAACACTCTTTCTGTAGAAAATGCAAGTGGAGATTCCGAGCGCTAAGAGGGTAATAGTGGAAAAAGGAATGTCTCCAAATATAAACTACACAGAATCATTCTGTGAAACTTCTTTCTGATATGTGCATTCAGCTAGCAGAGTTAAACCATACTTTTGATTGAGCAGATCTGAACACTCTTTCTGTAGATAATGCAACTGGACATTTGGAGCGCTAAGAGAGTAGTAGTGGAAAAAGGAATATATTCAAATATAAACTACACAGAAGCATTCTGTGAAACTTCTTTCTCTTCTGAGCATTCAGCTAACAGGATTAAACCATACTTTTGATTGAGCAGTTTTGAAACACTCTGTCTGTATAAAATGCAACTGGACATTCGTAGCGCTAAGTGGGTAATAGTGGAAAAAAGAATATGTTCAAATATAAACTACACAGAAGCATTGTATGAAACTTATTTCTGTTCTGTGCATTCAACTAACAGAGTTGAACCTTACTTTTGATTGAGCCTTTCTGAAACTCTCTTTCTGTAGAAACTGCAATTGGACATTCTGAGTGCTAAGAGGCCTATATTGGGAAAAATAATATCTTCAAATAAAAACTACACAGAAGCATTGTGTGAAACTTATTTCTGATATGTTCATTAAGCTAACAGAGTTAAACCATACTTTTGATTGCGCAGTTCTGAACACTCTTTCTGTAGAAAATGCAAGTGGACATTCGGAGCGCTAAGAGGGTAATAGTGGAAAAAGGAATATATTCAAATATAAACTACACAGTAGCACTCTGTGAAAATTCTTTCTGTTCTGTGCATTCAACTAACAGAGTTGAACCTTACTTTTGATTGAGCCGTTCTGAAACACTCTTTCTGTAGAAACTGCAATTGGACATGCTAAGTGCTAAGAGGCCTACATTGGGAAAAAGAATATCTTCAAATAAAAACTACACAGATGCATTCTGTGAAACTTATTTCTGATCTGTAAATTCAGTTAACAGAGATAAAACATATTTTTGATTGAGCAGTTATGAAACACTCTTTTTGTAGAAAATGCAAGTGGAGATTCGGAGCGTTAAGCGGGTAATAGTGGAAAAAGGAATGTCTTCAAATATAAACTACACAGAATCATTCGTTGAAACTTCTTTCTGATCTGTGCATTCAGCTAACAGAGTTAAACCATACTTTTGATTGAGCAGATCTGAACACTCTTTCTTTAGAAAATGCAACTGGACATTTGGAGCGCTCAGAGCGTAGTAGTGGAAAAAGGAATATATTCAGATATAAACTACAAAGAAGCATTCTGTGAAACTTCTTTCTGATCTGAGCATTCAGCTAACAGAGTTAAACCATACTTTTGATTGAGCAGTTTTGAAACACTCTGTCTGTAGAAAATGCAACTGGACTTTCGTAGCGCTAAGTTGGTAACAGTGGAAAAAAGAATATGTTCAAATATAAACTACACAGAAGCATTGTATGAAACTTCTTTCTGTTCTGTGCATTCAACTAACAGACTTGAACCTTACTTTTGATTGAGCCGTTCTGAAACACTCTTTCTGTAGGAACTGCAATTGGACATTCTGAGCGCTAAGAGGCCTATATTGGGAAAAAGAATGTCTACAAATAAAAACTACACAGAAGAATTGTGTGAAACTTCTTTCTGTTCTGTTTATTCAACTAAAAGAGTTGAACCTTAGTTTTGATTGAGCCGTTCTGAAACACTCTTTCTGTAGAAAATGCAAGTGGAGATTCCGAGCGCTAAGAGGGTAATAGTGGAAAAAGGAATGTCTCCAAATATAAACTAAACAGAATCATTCTGTGAAACTTCTTTCTGATCTGTGCATTCAGGTAGCAGAGTTAAACCATACTTTTGATTGAGCAGATCTGAACACTCTTTCTGTAGATAATGCAACTGGACATTTGGAGCGCTAAGAGAGTAGTAGTGGAAAAAGGAATATATTCAAATATAAACTACACAGAAGCATTCTGTGAAACTTCTTTCTGTTCTGAGCATTCAGCTAACAGAATTAAACCATACTTTTGATTGAGCAGTTTTGAAACACTCTGTCTGTATAAAATGCAACTGGACATTCGTAGCGCTAAGTGGGTAATAGTGGAAAAAAGAATATGTTCAAATATAAACTACACAGAAGCATTGTATGAAACTTATTTCTGTTCTGTGCATTCAACTAACAGAGTTGAACCTTACTTTTGATTGAGCCTTTCTGAAACACTCTTTCTGTAGAAACTGCAATTGGACATTCTGAGTGCTAAGAGGCCTATATTGGGAAAAATAATATCTTCAAATAAAAACTACACAGAAGCATTGTGTGAAACTTATTTCTGATATGTTCATTAAGCTAAAAGAGTTAAACCATACTTTTGATTGCGCAGTTCTGAACACTCTTTCTGTAGAAAATGCAAGTGGACATTCGGAGCGCTAAGAGGGTAATAGTGGAAAAAGGAATATATTCAAATATAAACTACACAGTAGCACTCTGTGAAAATTCTTTCTTTTCTGTGCATTCAACTAACAGAGTTGAACCTTACTTTTGATTGAGCCGTTCTGAAACACTCTTTCTGTAGAAACTGCAATTGGACATGCTAAGCGCTAAGAGCCCTACATTGGGAAAAAGAATATCTTCAAATGAAAACTACACAGATGCATTCTGTGAAACTTATTTCTGATCTGTAAATTCAGTTAAAAGAGATAAAACATATTTTTGATTGAGCAGTTATGAAACACTCTTTTTGTAGAAAATGCAAGTGGAGATTCGGAGCGTTAAGAGGGTAATAGTGGAAAAAGGAATGTCTTCAAATATAAACTACACAGAATCATTCGTTGAAACTTCTTTCTGATCTGTGCATTCAGCTAACAGAGTTAAACCATACTTTTGATTGAGCAGATCTGAACACTCTTTCTGTAGAAAATGCAACTGGACATTTGGAGCGCTCAGAGCGTAGTAGTGGAAAAAGGAATATATTCAGATATAAACTACACAGAAGCATTCTGTGAAACTTCTTTCTGATCTGAGCATTCAGCTAACAGAGTTAAACCATACTTTTGATTGAGCAGTTTTGAAACACTCTGTCTGTAGAAAATGCAACTGGACTTTCGTAGCGCTAAGTGGGTAAGAGTGGAAAAAAGAATATGTTCAAATATAAACTACAGAGAAGCATTGTATGAAAATACTTTCTGTTCTGTGCATTCAACTAACAGAGTTGAACCTTACTTTTGATTGAGCCGTTCTGAAACACTCTTTCTGTAGAAACTGCAATTGGACATTCTGAGCGCTAAGAGGCCTATATTGGGAAAAAGAATGTCTACAAATAAAAACTACACAGAAGAATTGTGTGAAACTTCTTTCTGTTCTGTTTATTCAACTAAAAGAGTTGAACCTTAGTTTTGATTGAGCCGTTCTGAAACACTCTTTCTGTAGAAAATGCAAGTGGAGATTCCGAGCGCTAAGAGGGTAATAGTGGAAAAAGGAATGTCTCCAAATATAAACTAAACAGAATCATTCTGTGAAACTTCTTTCTGATCTGTGCATTCAGCTAGCAGAGTTAAACCATACTTTTGATTGAGCAGATCTGAACACTCTTTCTGTAGATAATGCAACTGGACATTTGGAGCGCTAAGAGAGTAGTAGTGGAAAAAGGAATATATTCAAATATAAACTACACAGAAGCATTCTGTGAAACTTCTTTCTCTTCTGAGCATTCAGCTAACAGAATTAAACCATACTTTTGATTGAGCAGTTTTGAAACACTCTGTCTGTATAAAATGCAACTGGACATTCGTAGCGCTAAGTGGGTAATAGTGGAAAAAAGAATATGTTCAAATATAAACTACACAGAAGCATTGTATGAAACTTATTTCTGTTCTGTGCATTCAACTAACAGAGTTGAACCTTACTTTTGATTGAGCCTTTCTGAAACACTCTTTCTGTAGAAACTGCAATTGGACATTCTGAGTGCTAAGAGGCCTATATTGGGAAAAATAATATCTTCAAATAAAAACTACACAGAAGCATTGTGTGAAACTTATTTCTGATATGTTCATTAAGCTAACAGAGTTAAACCATACTTTTGATTGCGCAGTTCTGAACACTCTTTCTGTAGAAAATGCAAGTGGACATTCGGAGCGCTAAGAGGGTAATAGTGGAAAAAGGAATATATTCAAATATAAACTACACAGTAGCACTCTGTGAAAATTCTTTCTGTTCTGTGCATTCAACTAACAGAGTTGAACCTTACTTTTGATTGAGCCGTTCTGAAACACTCTTTCTGTAGAAACTGCAATTGGACATGCTAAGTGCTAAGAGGCCTACATTGGGAAAAAGAATATCTTCAAATAAAAACTGCACAGATGCATTCTGTGAAACTTATTTCTGATCTGTAAATTCAGTTAACAGAGATAAAACATATTTTTGATTGAGCAGTTATGAAACACTCTTTTTGTAGAAAATGCAAGTGGAGATTCGGAACGTTAAGAGGGTAATAGTGGAAAAAGGAATGTCTTCAAATATAAACTACACAGAATCATTCGTTGAAACTTCTTTCTGATCTGTGCATTCAGCTAACAGAGTTAAACCATACTTTTGATTGAGCAGATCTGAACACTCTTTCTGTAGAAAATGCAACTGGACATTTGGAGCGCTCAGAGCGTAGTAGTGGAAAAAGGAATATATTCAGATATAAACTACAAAGAAGCATTCTGTGAAACTTCTTTCTGATCTGAGCATTCAGCTAACAGAGTTAAACCATACTTTTGATTGAGCAGTTTTGAAACACTCTGTCTGTAGAAAATGCAACTGGACTTTCGTAGCGCTAAGTTGGTAACAGTGGAAAAAAGAATATGTTCAAATATAAACTACACAGAAGCATTGTATGAAACTTCTTTCTGTTCTGTGCATTCAACTAACAGACTTGAACCTTACTTTTGATTGAGCCGTTCTGAAACACTCTTTCTGTAGGAACTGCAATTGGACATTCTGAGCGCTAAGAGGCCTATATTGGGAAAAAGAATGTCTACAAATAAAAACTACACAGAAGAATTGTGTGAAACTTCTTTCTGTTCTGTTTGTTCAACTAAAAGAGTTGAACCTTAGATTTGATTGAGCCGTTCTGAAACACTCTTTCTATAGAAAATGCAAGTGGAGATTCGGAGCGCTAAGAGGGTAATAGTGGAAAAAGGAATGTCTCCAAATATAAACTACACAGAATCATTCTGTGAAACTTCTTTCTGATCTGTGCATTCAGCTAACAGAGTTAAACCATACTTTTGATTGAGCAGATCTGAACACTCTTTCTGTAGAAAATGCAACTGGACATTTGGAGCGCTAAGAGCGTAGTAGTGGAAAAAGGAATATATTCAAATATAAACTACACAGAAGCATTGTATGAAACTTCTTTCTGTTCTGTGCATTCAACTAACAGAGTTGAACCTTACTTTTGATTGAGCCATTCTGAAACACTCTTTCTGTAGAAACTGCAATTGGACATTCTGAGCGCTAAGAGGCCTATATTGGGAAAAATAATATCTTCAAATAAAAACTACACAGAAGCATTGTTTGAAACTTATTTCTGATATCTTCATTAAGCTAACAGAGTTAAACCATACTTTTGATTGCGCAGATCTGAACACTCTTTCTGTAGAAAATGCAAGTGGACATTCGGAGCGCTAAGAGGGTAATAGTGGAAAAAGGAATATATTCAAATATAAACTACACAGTAGCATTCTGTGAAAATTCTTTCTGTTCTGTGCATTCAACTAACAGAGTTGAACCTTACTTTTGATTGAGCCGTTCTGAAACACTCTTTCTGTAGAAACTGCAATTGGACATGCTAAGCGCTAAGAGGCCTACATTGGGAAAAACAATATCTTCAAATAAAAACTACACAGATGCATTCTGTGAAACTTATTTCTGATCTGTAAATTCAGTTAACAGAGATAAAACATATTTTTGATTGAGCAGTTATGAAACACTCTTTTTGTAGAAAATGCAAGTGGAGATTTGGAGCGCTAAGAGGGTAATAGTGGAAAAAGGAATGTCTTCAAATATAAACTACACAGAATCATTCGGTGAAATTTCTTTCTGATCTGTGCATGCAGCTAACAGAGTTAAACCATACTTTTGATTGAGCAGATCTGAACACTCTTTCTGTAGAAAATGCAACTGGACATTTGGAGCGCTAAGAGCGTAGTAGTGGAAAAAGGAATATATTCAGATATAAACTACACAGAAGCATTCTGTGAAACTTCTTTCTGATCTGAGCATTCAGCTAACAGAGTTAAACCATACTTTTGATTGAGCAGTTTTGAAACACTCTGTCTGTAGAAAATGCAACTGGACATTCGTAGCGCTAAGTGGGTAATAGTGGAAAAAAGAATATGTTCAAATATAAACTACAGAGAAGCATTGTATGAAACTTCTTTCTGTTCTGTGCATTCAACTAACAGAGTTGAACCTTACTTTTGATTGAGCCGTTCTGAAACACTCTTTCTGTAGAAACTGCAATTCGACATTCTGAGCGCTAAGAGGCCTATATTGGGAAAAAGAATGTCTACAAATAAAAACTACACAGAAGAATTGTGTGAAACTTCTTTCTGTTCTGTTTATTCAACTAAAAGAGTTGAACCTTTGTTTTGATTGAGCCGTTCTGAAACACTCTTTCTGTAGAAAATGCAAGTGGAGATTCCGAGCGCTAAGAGGGTAATAGTGGAAAAAGGAATGTCTCCAAATATAAACTACACAAAATCATTCTGTGAAACTTCTTTCTGATCTGTGCATTCAGCTAGCAGAGTTAAACCATACTTTTGATTGAGCAGATCTGAACACTCTTTCTGTAGAAAATGCAACTGAACATCTGGAGCGCTAAGAGAGTAGTAGTGGAAAAAGGAATATATTCAAATATAAACTACACAGAAGCATTCTGTGAAACTTCTTTCTGTTCTGAGCATTCAGCTAACAGAGTTAAACCATACTTTTGATTGAGCAGTTTTGAAACACTCTGTCTGTATAAAATGCAACTGGACATTCGTAGCGCTAAGTGGGTAATAGTGGAAAAAAGAATATGTTCAAATATAAACTACACAGAAGCATTGTATGAAACTTATTTCTGTTCTGTGCATTCAACTAACAGAGTTGAACCTTACTTTTGATTGAGCCTTTCTGAAACACTCTTTCTGTAGAAACTGCAATTGGACATTCTGAGCGCTAAGAGGCCTATATTGGGAAAAATAATATCTACAAATAAAAACTACACAGAAGCATTGTGTGAAACTTATTTCTGATATGTTCATTAAGCTAACAGAGTTAAACCATAATTTTGATTGCGCAGTTCTGAACACTCTTTCTGTAGAAAATGCAAGTGGACATTCGGAGCGCTAAGAGGGTAATAGTGGAAAAAGGAATATATTCAAATATAAACTACACAGTAGCACTCTGTGAAAATTCTTTCTGTTATGTGCATTCAACTAACATAGTTGAACCTTACTTTTGACTGAGCCGTTCTGAAACACTCTTTCTGTAGAAACTGCAATTGGACATGCTAAGCGCTAAGAGGCCTACATTTTGAAAAAGAATATCTTCAAATAAAAACTACACAGATGCATTCTGTGAAACTTATTTCTGATCTGTAAATTCAGTTAACAGAGATAAAACATATTTTTGATTGAGCAGTTATGAAACACTCTTTTTGTAGAAAATGCAAGTGGAGATTCGGAGCGCTAAGAGGGTAATAGTGGAAAAAGGAATGTCTTCAAATATAAACTACACAGAATCATTCGGTGAAACTTCTTTCTGATCTGTGCATTCAGCTAACAGAGTTAAACCATACTTTTGATTGAGCAGATCTGAACACTCTTTCTGTAGAAAATGCAACTGGACATTTGGAGCGCTAAGAGCGTAGTAGTGGAAAAAGGAATATATTCAGATATAAACTACACAGAAGCATTCTGTGAAACTTCTTTCTGATCTGAGCATTCAGCTAACAGAGTTAAACCATACTTTTGATTGAGCAGTTTTGAAACACTCTGTCTGTAGAAAATGCAAATGGACATTCGTAGCGCTAAGTGGGTAATAGTGGAAAAAAAATATGTTCAAATATAAACTACGCAGAAGCATTGTATGAAACTTCTTTCTGTTCTGTGCATTCAACTAACAGAGTTGAACCTTACTTTTGATTGAGCCGTTCTGAAACACTCTTTCTGTAGAAACTGCAATTGGACATTCTGAGCGCTAAGAGGCCTATATTGGGAAAAAGAATGTCTACAAATAAAAACTACACAGAAGAATTGTGTGAAACTTCTTTCTGTTCTGTTTGTTCAACTAAAAGAGTTGAACCTTAGATTTGATTGAGCCGTTCTGAAACACTCTTTCTATAGAAAATGCAAGTGGAGATTCGGAGCGCTAAGAGGGTAATAGTGGAAAAAGGAATGTCTCCAAATATAAACTACACAGAATCATTCTGTGAAACTTCTTTCTGATCTGTGCATTCAGCTAACAGAGTTAAACCATACTTTTGATTGAGCAGATCTGAACACTCTTTCTGTAGAAAATGCAACTGGACATTTGGAGCGCTAAGAGCGTAGTAGTGGAAAAAGGAATATATTCAAATATAAACTACACAGAAGCATTGTATGAAACTTCTTTCTGTTCTGTGCATTCAACTAACAGAGTTGAACCTTACTTTTGATTGAGCCATTCTGAAACACTCTTTCTGTAGAAACTGCAATTGGACATTCTGAGCGCTAAGAGGCCTATATTGGGAAAAATAATATCTTCAAATAAAAACTACACAGAAGCATTGTTTGAAACTTATTTCTGATATCTTCATTAAGCTAACAGAGTTAAACCATACTTTTGATTGCGCAGATCTGAACACTCTTTCTGTAGAAAATGCAAGTGGACATTCGGAGCGCTAAGAGGGTAATAGTGGAAAAAGGAATATATTCAAATATAAACTACACAGTAGCATTCTGTGAAAATTCTTTCTGTTCTGTGCATTCAACTAACAGAGTTGAACCTTACTTTTGATTGAGCCGTTCTGAAACACTCTTTCTGTAGAAACTGCAATTGGACATGCTAAGCGCTAAGAGGCCTACATTGGGAAAAACAATATCTTCAAATAAAAACTACACAGATGCATTCTGTGAAACTTATTTCTGATCTGTAAATTCAGTTAACAGAGATAAAACATATTTTTGATTGAGCAGTTATGAAACACTCTTTTTGTAGAAAATGCAAGTGGAGATTTGGAGCGCTAAGAGGGTAATAGTGGAAAAAGGAATGTCTTCAAATATAAACTACACAGAATCATTCGGTGAAATTTCTTTCTGATCTGTGCATGCAGCTAACAGAGTTAAACCATACTTTTGATTGAGCAGATCTGAACACTCTTTCTGTAGAAAATGCAACTGGACATTTGGAGCGCTAAGAGCGTAGTAGTGGAAAAAGGAATATATTCAGATATAAACTACACAGAAGCATTCTGTGAAACTTCTTTCTGATCTGAGCATTCAGCTAACAGAGTTAAACCATACTTTTGATTGAGCAGTTTTGAAACACTCTGTCTGTAGAAAATGCAACTGGACATTCGTAGCGCTAAGTGGGTAATAGTGGAAAAAAGAATATGTTCAAATATAAACTACAGAGAAGCATTGTATGAAACTTCTTTCTGTTCTGTGCATTCAACTAACAGAGTTGAACCTTACTTTTGATTGAGCCGTTCTGAAACACTCTTTCTGTAGAAACTGCAATTCGACATTCTGAGCGCTAAGAGGCCTATATTGGGAAAAAGAATGTCTACAAATAAAAACTACACAGAAGAATTGTGTGAAACTTCTTTCTGTTCTGTTTATTCAACTAAAAGAGTTGAACCTTTGTTTTGATTGAGCCGTTCTGAAACACTCTTTCTGTAGAAAATGCAAGTGGAGATTCCGAGCGCTAAGAGGGTAATAGTGGAAAAAGGAATGTCTCCAAATATAAACTACACAAAATCATTCTGTGAAACTTCTTTCTGATCTGTGCATTCAGCTAGCAGAGTTAAACCATACTTTTGATTGAGCAGATCTGAACACTCTTTCTGTAGAAAATGCAACTGAACATCTGGAGCGCTAAGAGAGTAGTAGTGGAAAAAGGAATATATTCAAATATAAACTACACAGAAGCATTCTGTGAAACTTCTTTCTGTTCTGAGCATTCAGCTAACAGAGTTAAACCATACTTTTGATTGAGCAGTTTTGAAACACTCTGTCTGTATAAAATGCAACTGGACATTCGTAGCGCTAAGTGGGTAATAGTGGAAAAAAGAATATGTTCAAATATAAACTACACAGAAGCATTGTATGAAACTTATTTCTGTTCTGTGCATTCAACTAACAGAGTTGAACCTTACTTTTGATTGAGCCTTTCTGAAACACTCTTTCTGTAGAAACTGCAATTGGACATTCTGAGCGCTAAGAGGCCTATATTGGGAAAAATAATATCTACAAATAAAAACTACACAGAAGCATTGTGTGAAACTTATTTCTGATATGTTCATTAAGCTAACAGAGTTAAACCATAATTTTGATTGCGCAGTTCTGAACACTCTTTCTGTAGAAAATGCAAGTGGACATTCGGAGCGCTAAGAGGGTAATAGTGGAAAAAGGAATATATTCAAATATAAACTACACAGTAGCACTCTGTGAAAATTCTTTCTGTTATGTGCATTCAACTAACATAGTTGAACCTTACTTTTGA
Organism: Symphalangus syndactylus; assembly: GCF_028878055.3. Lineage (NCBI taxonomy): Eukaryota > Metazoa > Chordata > Mammalia > Primates > Hylobatidae > Symphalangus > Symphalangus syndactylus. Next base: position 115,285,662 of record NC_072437.2, read on the forward strand.
CTGAGCCGTTCTGAAACACTCTTTCTGTAGAAACTGCAATTGGACATGCTAAGCGCTAAGAGGCCTACATTTTGAAAAAGAATATCTTCAAATAAAAACTACACAGATGCATTCTGTGAAACTTATTTCTGATCTGTAAATTCAGTTAACAGAGATAAAACATATTTTTGATTGAGCAGTTATGAAACACTCTTTTTGTAGAAAATGCAAGTGGAGATTCGGAGCGCTAAGAGGGTAATAGTGGAAAAAGGAATGTCTTCAAATATAAACTACACAGAATCATTCGGTGAAACTTCTTTCTGATCTGTGCATTCAGCTAACAGAGTTAAACCATACTTTTGATTGAGCAGATCTGAACACTCTTTCTGTAGAAAATGCAACTGGACATTTGGAGCGCTAAGAGCGTAGTAGTGGAAAAAGGAATATATTCAGATATAAACTACACAGAAGCATTCTGTGAAACTTCTTTCTGATCTGAGCATTCAGCTAACAGAGTTAAACCATACTTTTGATTGAGCAGTTTTGAAACACTCTGTCTGTAGAAAATGCAAATGGACATTCGTAGCGCTAAGTGGGTAATAGTGGAAAAAAAATATGTTCAAATATAAACTACGCAGAAGCATTGTATGAAACTTCTTTCTGTTCTGTGCATTCAACTAACAGAGTTGAACCTTACTTTTGATTGAGCCGTTCTGAAACACTCTTTCTGTAGAAACTGCAATTGGACATTCTGAGCGCTAAGAGGCCTATATTGGGAAAAAGAATGTCTACAAATAAAAACTACACAGAAGAATTGTGTGAAACTTCTTTCTTTTCTGTTTGTTCAACTAAAAGTGTTGAACCTTAGTTTTGATTGAGCCGTTCTGAAACACTCTTTCTGTAGAAAATGCAAGTGGGGATTCGGAGCGCTAAGAGGGTAATAGTGGAAAAAGGAATGTCTCCAAATATAAACTACACAGAATCATTCTGTGAAACTTCTTTCTGATCTGTGCATTCAGCTAACAGAGTCAAACCATACTTTTGATTGAGCAGATCTGAACACTCTTTCTGTAGAAAATGCAACTGGACATTTGGAGCGCTAAGAGAGTAGTAGTGGAAAAAGGAATATATTCAAATATAAACTACACAGAAGCATTCTGTGAATCTTCTTTC